>NC_067417.1:21077467-21702467 GCF_009764475.1 Pristis pectinata
ATCAAGCCCTGTGGGCCTTGAATTGATTGGACACCTGATCCCAGCCCAGTCTTCACCTCAAAGCCTCTTTCCTACCACTTCAGCATGGCCCAGTGGAGTACGTGGGTTATCATAGTGCTGACAGTTTACTGGACTCTCAGGACCACTCTGGCGTACACAAACATTCAACAACTGAGGCAAGTTTAAAAATATAGAAAAATTAAAGCATTTTTTGAAAAGTATTGAGGTCATTATAAAATAATTCATACACTAAATATTTAATCAAAAATTGCAGCTAACTTCAATGGTATTGTTTCATTTTACCTCGTAAGTAATTTTGCCCATTCACTTGGGCAAGGACTGTGGATCTGGTGCCCAGTTTTTTTCCAGTGCAGGCTCAACCAGCAGGTTTCCTAACTCGAGAGCTGGAACATCTGTGGAAAATTGTGTTGCCCTTTTTCACTCCATGAGAAATCCACTGGAGCAGCACTGGGGCAGCCACCATCAGCGTCAGCAGCAGGGCAAAAGATGCTGCCTTTGGCATAACCCTGCGCCAGCAATGGAAAGTAGGACTTATGCCTTAAGGTTTCCCCTTCCCCCAGTCATACTGAGAAAGCATTTCTCTAAGTAAAGAAAATTAGAAAATTCTGGAAACATTCAGCAGGTCAGACAGCACCATTATAGTAGAGGAGGTGCTAAACAGCACCAGTGAAGGGAAATAAAGTTAACATTTCAGGCCAAAGATCCTTTGTCAGTGCCTTCTATAAATATATTTTATATTTTGCACCAGTTTCAATGTATTATAGACCATTTAATGCTTTTTGAAATGCTACAAGTTTAAATACAATTTGAAAACATGCCCAATACAGAAATAAACTAATTTTCTGCCATTTTGTTCTTTAATTTAAAATCTAAAAAAGACCCCATGAGAAATCACTTCAATTGAAAGGTAAATGGTGCAAAGAGACATCAAACTAGATGCAAAGGTGGGGTGTTTGACTGCAAAAAAATAAATAGCCATTACAGAAACAAGGCTAAGAAAGGGACATGACTGGCAGCTTAACATTCCAGGGTGCAAGTTCTATAGGTGGGATTGATGTGGAGGAAAGAGAGGAGGGGAGAATTGAATTTTTGATGAAGAACATCACAGCTGTAGTCAGAGATGAAATTACTGAGGGATTATCCAGTGAGGCATTATGGATGGAGCTAAGAAATAAGAAGGGGATGATCACCTCATTGGGGTTGCACTATAGGCCCCCAGGTAGTCAATGGGAATTAGAGGAACAAATTAGGAAAACTGCAGAGTTGTAAGAATAGTAGGGTTGTCATAGGAGGGGATTTTTAACTTTCCTAATATGGACTGGAACTGCCATAGGGCTAAGGTCTTAGATGGGTGGAATTTGTTAAGAGTGTTCAGGAAAGTTTCCTCAGGCAATATATAGGTGGTTCTACTAGGGAGAGGGCAAAGCTTTACCTACTCCTGGGAAATCAGGCAGGACAAGTGACTGAGGTGTCAGTGGGCGAAGTACTTTAGAACCAACAACCATAGTTCTATTAGTTTTAAAATGGTTATGGAAAAGGACCAAAAGTTAAAGTCCTAAATTGGAGCAAGGCAAATTTTGACAATATCAGGTAGGAACTTGCAAAAGTTGATTGGAATAGGTTGTTTGCTGGCAAAGGGATGTCCAAGTGGAAGGCTTTTAAAAGTGAGATAACAAGAGTTAAAGATCTGCATGTTCCCTTTGGAGTAAAGGGCAAGGCAAGGCTTGCAGGAGTGGGGAACCCTGGATGACAAGAGATATTGAGATTCTTGTCAGGAAAAAGGAGGCATGGCTCAAGTACAGCCAGCTGAGATCAAGTGAATCCCTGGAGGAATACAGGGGATGCAGAAGTATACTTAAGAGGGAAATCAGGAGGGCAAAACGGGAGCATGAGGTAGCTTTGGCAGAGAAAATTAAGGAGAATCCAAAGAGATTTTATGAATATTTTAAAGGGGGAAAGAGTAACTAGGGAGAGAATAAGGCCCGTCCAAGACCAAAGAGGACATCTATATGTGGAGCTGCAGGAGATGGGCGAGGTCCTCAATGAATATTTCTCCTCAACGAATATTTTTATCATGGAGAAAGACATGAAGACAAGGGAACTCAGGGAAGTTCATGGGGATGTCTTGAGGGTAGTCCACATTATAGAAGAGGAGGTGCTAAACGTCTTAAAATGTATGAAGGTAGTTAAATCTCCAGGTATATCCAAGAACACTGTGGGAAGCTGGAGAAGAAATTGAGGGAGCCCTGGCTGAGATATATACATCGCTGTGGGAAACAAGTGAGGTGCCAGAAAACCAGAGGGTTGCTAATGTTTTGCCTTTATTGAAGAAGGGTTGCAAAGAAAAACCTGGGAACTATAAACCAGTAAGCCCAACATCTGTAGTAGACAAGTTATTGGAGGAGATTCTGAGGGATAAGGTATACATGCATTTAGAAAGACAGGGGTTGATTAGAGATAGTCAGCACAATGTGTGTGTAGGAGATCACATCTCACGAATTTGATTGTTTTTTTTGATGTAATAACCAAGGAGGTCACTGAGGACAGGACAGTTGACATAGAACGTAAGGACTTCAGCAAGGCCTTTGATGAGGTTCCGCACGGTAGGCTGCTCTGAAAGGTTAGCTCGCATGGAATCCAGGGACAACTGGCTAACTGGATACAGAACTGGGTTGATGGTAGGAAGCAGAGGGTGATGAGGGAAGGTTGTTTTTCAGACAAGTCTTTTTCTCATGGTTGGGGGATCAAGAACTCGAGGGCATAGATTTAAGATGAGAGGGGAGAGATTTAAAAGGAACATGTGTATGAAATGAGCTGCCAGAGGAAGTGGTTGAGGCAGGTCCAATAACAACATTTAAAAGACATTTGGCCAGATACATGGATAGGAATGGGTTTGGGAGATATGGATCAAACGTGGGCAAATGGGACTTGCTTAGATCAGCTTGGACGAGTTGGACTAAAGGGCCAGTTTCCATGCTGTATGACTCTATGACTGAATATTGTGAATGGACATACTTATAGAACATGTACATTTGAAACACTTTCCCAATTTCTAAAGTATGTTACACCACACAAAAAAAGAAATGAATCAGAACACATACAAGAAGAAGAAATGGCTCCGAGTTGCCAATTAGGCTTTCTGCAAAACAGAACATTCTCCTTTTCAAATTGCTGTATGTTAAGAGGTCTAGATCTGGATGAGATGAATTCTTCTCTTTAATGATTGTTGAAAGCAATTTCTGAAACAAGCAAATACAAATCAAATATGAAATCAAATCATATTCAAAGCACAAATTAAAAACACAATCTTATTACCACAGCTGCACCTTCATTTTTAAATGCGCTGAATATTCACTATTATGATCATACACACTACTAGCTTGGACTTTGTCCCACTTATCTTCAACTCAAGCCACAGCCAAAATGAAGCAGAAACTGGACCACATCCTTTACAAACTTAATTCTATACAGAGATACACATTAATAATTATGATTTAACTCTAGTATAATACATGGATAGAATCACAATCTCCATTAGTACTCAGATCAACCAGCAACTATGCGCTGCACTTACGAGACTGATCAGGGTCTTTCAAATAGTTCCTTTTTAAGTCTCTCTTGTTGACTAGGATGCAACTGGTGTTGACTGCAAGTTTTAAAGTCAACTATCAATAAATACAGGAGCTCTCTTTTAAAACTGCAAAGAATGTGGCAGTTTCTGATCTAATCACATTTACACAGCAAGCCTTCAAAATTTACTTAGTAAATTCCAATGAAGTTCAGATCCCTCAGCCACGGGAGTTGATGCAGGGAGCGAGGACAACGGTGGCTGGGTTACATAGTATTGTTGACTTTCACTCAGAGTCACTGAATAGTCAACTATCACCTCAAAGATGAGTAGCTTCATACAAAATAAAACAAAATCAATTGGATTGAAACCAATAGTTCCAGTCTTACTGGATTCCAAAGGCTGGTGAATGGCTTTGCTGAACCAGAGACCTCAACACAAGCATTGAACAGACTAAGATTTGGTGGAGGCAAAGTTTCCATGTTTTGTTTTGAAAAAACTCTCCACCACTATTCATAACTAGGTATTCCGGAGCTTTGATCTGAACCATTGCCTGTGACGTTGCTCAGTTACCTACTGCTGTTTTAGCTGTTCACTTGTACAAGCATGTACATCTATGCTGCAGCTTTTTTTGGCTGGAACCTCAGCAGCTTTAGGTATACCTGGGGCTGCTCTTGGTGTGCCCTTCTCCACTTACCATTGAACCAAAGATAATACCCAGTCTGATAGTGATGGTAGAGCAAGGGATTTTCTGGGCTACAAGGTTACAGATTGCAGTATACATTTCTGCTACTGATGGTCCACAGCTTTTCGGCTGTCCAGATGAGCTACCAGGTCATTTAACACAATTATAATCCCACACAATACAATGGAGGACATCCTTAGTGCAAAAATTCCTGAAACTGGAAAGGTCAATTTTCATACCATTGGGCTGTAGGTTACCCAAGTGGGATACGAGGTGTTGTACTTCTAGTTTGCGTTTGGCCTCATGGTGGCAGTGGAGAAGGCCAAGGACAGACAGGAATGAGAAGGGGAGTTGAAATGACATTCATCTGGAAGCTCAAGATGGCCATTGTGGATGGAGCATAGATGCCCCACAAAATGGTCAAGTTAACACTTGGTCTTGCAGATATAGAGAAGGACACATCGAGAGCACTGAATGCAATATATGAGGTTGGAGGAGGAGCATGTGAATCTCTGCCTCAGCTGGTCTCTGGATGAAGGTGAGGGAGGAAGTATTGCATCTCCTGTGGTTGCGGAGGAATGGGTGGGGATGAATTAACAGATCAGAGTGGTCAATGCAGAAAGCAGAAAGGGTGAGAGAGGGAAAGGTGCCATAGGTGGTCGGTCCCTGTTACAGCTGGTGGAAATGGAAAAGGATGACATGTTGATGCAGAGGTTAGTAGGGCATCAGGCGACGATCAATGGAGGTCTGCTCTGCCTGGGGGTGGGGGGCAGTGGGAGGAGTGGGAAATGGAGGAAACACAAGTAAGAGTTTCATCAACTATGACAGAGGGGAAGCCACAATTCCTGCAAAAGGAAGACATTTCAGAGGTCCTGGAACAGAAAATCTCATTTACAGAATGGATGTGCAGAGACAGAAAACAGAGAGAAAGGGACGGCATCCTTACAGGAGACTAGGTGGGAGGAGGTGTAGTCATAATAACTATGGGAGTCAATGAGTTTATATTAGATATCAGTGGATAACTTGTCTCCTGGAATGGAGAAAGAGAGATTGAGAAGAGGAGAGAAGCGTCAAAATGGTTCAAGTGAATCAGCAGCAATGTTGTTGTTAATCTCATGGAGAAAGAGTTGGGGAGTGGTGCCATTGTACATTTGGAACAAGCTCCAATGTTCAGAACGTTCCATGTAGCTGACAAAAAGGCAGATGGACCTAGAGCCCAGGCAAGTGCCCATGGTTATACCTTGATTTGTAGCAAGTGGGAGGAATCAAAAGAGAAGATGCTCAGTGCAAGAACAAGCTCTGCCAGGCAGATGAGTGTGTTGGTGGAGAGGAACTGGTTGGCTCTTTGTTCTAGAAAAGTGGAGTGTCATAAAAAGCCTTCTGATGGGGTATGGAGGTGTACAAGGACTGGAGACACAAGAGACTGCAGATGCTGGAATCTGGAGGACAAACAAAATGCTGGAGGAAATCAGTTGGCCAGCCAGTATCTGAGGTGGGAAATGGACTGCTGACGTTTCAGACCAAAACCCTTCATCTGGACTAGATGAGGGATCTCAACCCAAAATGCCAACTGTCCATTTCTCTCCACAGATGCTGGCCTGTCCTGCTGAGTTCCTCCAGCATTTTGTTTGTTGTGCAAGGACTGAATTTCCATGGTGAAGATGAGGAAGTTGGGGCCAGGGAATTAGTTGTTGTTAAAATGGGGAAAGGCATGAGGGTGACCTGGATGTAAGTGGGAAGGGAATGGACAAGAGGATACAGGACAGAGTTAAGGTATGGAGGCAGGTTCAGTGGGGCAAGATCAGGCAGAGATGATAGGCCTATCAGGACAGCTCTGTTTGTGGACCTTGGGTAAGAGATAGAAACGGGCAGTGGGGGTTGGGGCACTATCAGGTTGGAGCTATGGAGGGAAGATATCCTGATATGATGAGATGAAATCTGTAACAGTCTGGGAGATTGTGGGCTGGTGTTCATTGGTAGGGCCATAGAGCAGGGGCGGTATGAGGAAGTTTCTGAGAGCTGCCACCTGGTCTCTGCAAGGTAGAGGCCAGTCTGCCAGACCTTAATGGCACTGCCTTTGTCTATAGGTTGAAGAAACCACTAGTGACAACTTACCCTCTCCCCCCACCCATTTCTGCTTTCTGCAGGAATCACTCTCTCCATGACTCCGTGGTCCACTGATCCTTCTGCATGCACCCCTCCCCATCAACTGGCACTTTCCCCTAACCACCTTCCTTACCACTATCCAGGGACCTAAACAGCCCTTCCAGGTGAGGCAGAGATTCACATACACCTTCTCCAACCTCATTTATTGCATTCAGCACTCTTGATGTGGCCTCTTTTACGTCGACGAGAGTAACCGTAGACTAGGCGACTGTTTTGCAGAACACCTATGCTTTGTCCACAATAGTCATCTTAAGCTTCCTGTTGCATATCACTTCAACTCCCATTCCACAGCAACCCGTCTGTCCTTGGCCTTCTCCACTGCCACTGAGAGGCCAAATGCAAGCGTGAAGAATACCACCTTGTATCCCACTTGGGCAGTCTATGGCATAACGTTGAATTTTCCAATTCAGGGGAACCCACTGCCCATGTTCCTTTCCCACTCCTAGCAATCCACCTAAGTTCTCTCTCCCTTTGTTCATCTTTCCTACTGCCATCTACCCATTACTCACATACCTATCCACCTGTTTCTTGTCTACTAGCCTACCCTCCCTATCCCCACACCTATCTGCCTATCATCCCTCCCTTATTTGTTTCCACTTTATCACCTTCCATCCTCTATATATACAACCCCCTCCCCTCTTCCACCTAGCTCTATCTACCCATCATCCCCCACCTCACCAGGTTCCATCCAACTCCCTACCAGTTCCCGTCTTACCTCTCCCTCTCACCTCTTTATACAAACTCTCTTCCTTCCACACTCAGTCCTGATGCACAGTCATGATGCAAAACATCGACCATCACTTTGCTTCCACAGATGCTGCTTGACCCACTGATGCCTCCATTTTTTGCTCAACTACTATTAAAAGGACATTCTCTGCTCTTCTACTATTAATAGTACAACAGACTCCCACTCTCTGAACACCATTTACAAAGACTTTCCCCTTGCTACATCTCTCTCCATAATCAAAACTGTTTGTAAAAGATTAATCCATGCTGGCAGTGTTGGCCACCTCCAATACCTTCTGAATTAACTTTAGATTGATGTTTTGATATATCCATCGAATCCAACCACATTGCTTGTCAAACCTTCATATACATGGCAAACTTGAAGTGTATAATTGCATTTTACTTCACAATAGATTAATGAAAAATATTTCACGTACTATTTAAGCAAGACTATGGTGGTTATACTTCTATCCCTTCTTTCCAGCTACAAGTGTATACAACCATGCCATTCATTATCAGGGTGGATAACAGGAAAAGATCAATAATATAAAATAATGCCTGCCACAGCACCTAAAAGCTTTATTTTATTACCCAGGATTAGGTAACTACTCCTGACATACCTGGTCAATAGTATCCTTATTGCAATGCCGTTCCAACATCTTAGATGCTTCTTGAAAACGGTTATTCTTAATAGATTCAACCACAGCCTTAGAGAGGACCAAAATGTTATTCATGGTACAAAAAAAAACTTATTAACCTTACAAAGCTTTGACTCCCAATCAATAGACAATAGGAGCAGAAGTAGACCATTTGGCCCCTCGAGTCTGCACCGCCATTTTGAGATCATGGCTGATCCTCAACAATCAATATCCTGTTCCTGCCTTGTCCCATATCCCTTGATTCCCTATCTATAAGAAACCTATCTAGCTCCTTCTTGAAAGTGCCCAGAGAATTGGCCTCCACTGCCCTCTGAGGCAGTGCATTCCACAAATTCACAACCCTCTGGGAGAAGAAGTTTTTCCTCACCTCTGTCCTAAATGGCCTAGCCCTTATTCTTAAATCATGCCCCCTGGTCCTGGACTTCCCCAACATCTGGAACATATTTCCCGTCTCTATCTTGTCCAATCCCTTAATAATCCTGTATGTTTCAATCAGATCCCCTCTCAATCTTCTCAATTCCAGCGTGTACAATCCCAGTCTCTCCAACCTCTCGGCATAAGACAGTCGCGACATCCCGGAATTAACCTCGTAACCCTACTCTGCACGCCCTCTATAGCCAGGATATCCTTCCTTAACTGTGGGAGACCAAAACTGTACACAATACTCCGGGAGTGGTCTCACCAGGGCCCCTGTACAAATGCAAAAGAATCTCTTTGCTTTTGTACTCAATTCCCCTCGTAATACAGGCCAACATTCCATTAGCCTTCATCACTGCCTGCTGCACTTGCTCATTCACTTTCAGTGACTGATGAACAAGGACTCCTAGATCGCTTTGTATTTCCCCCTTACCTACTCCACACCATTCAGATAATAATCCGCCTTCCTGTTCCTGCTCCCAAAGTGGATAACCTCACACTTATCCACATTAAACTTCATCTGCCAAGTATCTGCCCACTTACCCACCTATCCAAATCACCTTGAATTCTCCTAACTTCCTCTACACGTCGCACTGCCACCCAACTTTGTATCATCAGCAAACTTGCTAATGTTATTCACAATGCCTTCATCTAAATCATCAACATACATCGTAAACAGCTGTGGTCCCAGCACCGAGCCCTGTGGCACCCCCACTAGGTCACGGCCTGCCATTCTGAGAAACATCAATTCACCCCTACCCTTTGTTTCCTTCCTCCAACCAGTTTTCTATCCATGTTAATACCCGCCCCCCAATTCCATGAGCCCTAATTTTACCTACCAATCTCCTGTGCGGCACTTTATCAAATGCCTTCTGAAAGTCGAGGTATACAACATCCACTGAATCTCCCTCGTCTATTTTCCTGGTTACATCCTCAAAAAACTCCAGTAGATTAGTCAAGCATGATTTGCCCTTGGTAAATCCATGTTGACTCGACCCAATCAACTCATCATGATTCACAATCTATGAACTACAATTTAGGAAAATCAATGGCTATCCCTGGAGGTCCCATTGTAAAGGGGAAAGACAGAAAACCAACTGCTGGGTGTTGATCGTGGCAAATGCTGCCATTTTCTTTGTAGATTTTCTGCATCACAAGCATTACCTAAGATGCAGAAACTCCTTTGACATCATCCTAGTTTCCTTCATGAAAAAATCTCTTAAGCTAACACCTGAAATATTAAAAATATATAATCCCCATTTTTTCCATTAATATTGGCAATGATTTAAATTTGATGAGGTTGAAATGACAGACTGCAAGACCCAGCTGACAAATAAATGGCTGCTTTTTTCAATGACTTGTAATAAATGTGTTAAAATACAGAGGTAAGCCATATATAATCAAAAACTGTAACCTGAACATTTCCTTACTATGAATGTTGGAAACTACTTACTATATTTATGTAACATTTTACTTCAATGCCTCAGAAATTTCTCAACTGACTTTTTTGGAATATAGTTTATGGCAGTCACTCAGTTGCATAAGACTCACACACATTACAAAAATTTGAATGTGTTTAAAAAGAAACAAGTAGTGAACTAACCTGCTCCACCACAGCTCCTCTGACTTCTTGGAACACACCCTCATCCAGTGAAAAACTCTGTCTTCATCTGGCCCAGAATTGCCAAAACAGATTCCAGTGGCAAGGAATCACTCTCTGAAAATCATAGAATTGTACAATCATAACCACACAGGAGTTGACCATTTTGGCTTTTTCAAGTTTGTGTTAGCTTTCAGCAAAAACATGGCCATCCATTTCCCAGTTTTCCCATAACAACACAATTCCTTCAAGTGCCCTTTTGCAATGAACTCCACAAATTAACCATACATTATAGAAGATTTTGTCATAGTCTTTAGCCTTTTTGCTATGGGCTGCAGTGTGTACCATCTACCAAATGCACTCCATTTATTGCCAAGACTACTCTAAGTGTACCTCCTAAACCTATGGCCTCTAGCATCAAACTAAAGGGAGCTGGCACAAATTCCCCTCCAAATCACACACCATCTTGACCGGATATGTCAACGTTTACCATTTCTTCACTGTTACTAGATCTACATCCATCAAGAATACTATGGTGGTATATTCATCTGCAGTTCACTAACATCTTCTCAAGGGAATTAAGAATGGAAAATAATTGTTAGGATTGCTATATCTCACATGATATATCACATGCTATATCTCCATGAACACTATCACTTTATTCCTCTTTTGCACTATTTATTTTTGTTAACTAATAGTAATTTTTATGTCTTGCACTATACTGCTGCCACAAAACAACAAATTTCAGATGTAAGTCAGTGATAATAAATCTGATTCTGATACGATATGGAAAAAATCTGAAATCTCTGGCTTCTCATTTTTGACACTTCCATTAAGAGGTACAGTTTTGCCATACTGTTTGCACCCCTCATTATTTTAAGCTCCATCACATTTTTATCCTCTCAGCCTTTTCTGTTCTGACAAGAAAAATTCCACATTCTTCAGTGAAAGTAGTATCACTTTTCTGCAACTTTTCTAAGAGCTTCACACACTTCCTAAATGTAGTGATTAGAACTAGACACAAGACTCCAGTTGTGAGCAAACCAGAAATGAAAGTTCAATGTAACTTCTAATGTTTCAATAAACTATTTATGAACCCCAAGATCCTTTAAGTTTTTAAAAAAACATTTACCAACTGTCCTGCCACCCTTAAATGGTACTCTTTAACATATAGTGCCTCTCATTTTTCCACCCAAAATGTATCAATTTTATATTTGTTCCTGGGATGTAGGTGCTGATGTGGCTGAAAGTCCAAAAACTCAA
Source organism: Pristis pectinata (assembly GCF_009764475.1). Classification (NCBI taxonomy): domain Eukaryota; kingdom Metazoa; phylum Chordata; class Chondrichthyes; order Rhinopristiformes; family Pristidae; genus Pristis; species Pristis pectinata. Next base: position 21,088,573 of record NC_067417.1, read on the forward strand.
TCAAACAACTACAATGCAAGCAGCTGGCAACAAATTTCAAAATATTATGAGAACAAAGTCAGAAAAAATATTTTAAAATATTATGATAATGTCAAACTCAGAAGAGACAAGTATCATTGAGAGCCTAGATATTATGTGCATCATTTACAGAAAAAATATTTACTTACCAAATTTGGATAGAAATTGTATTGTGAGCAGTTTCCTTCCAATCTCCTCCGTGTCAATGTACGGTCGATTTAACACAGCTGTTATTTGAGAGGAAAATAAAGCAAAGTGCATTATGAGATCAAATAAAAACAATTATTAAAAACCTAGACCAAAAAATTCTGCAGATGCTGGAATCTGGAGCAACTGTTACGGACTCAGTGAAAGTCCCTTTAAGATAGAGAGTGTGTGTGTATGGGGCGTGCTTACGTCAATAGAAGATAAAGGACGTAATGACGTTGTTGAAAAAGTTAGGAGAGAGAGAAGGGAGAGAGACACCAGCCTGCTTGTTTTCTCTATCGATGGATGAGAAACAATAACTGTGTTTGCTACTGAAATCCATGTATGGAAGTTGGAAGTAATCCGGTGGAGTTCACTTTGTTGCTGACCTGTAGAAGGAAACAGGTATTTGTGTGTGGACGACCACGATTCGGATGCTTTTCGGGGTGAGGAAGTCACTACCGAGTAAACGCTGAAGTGTCGTTTGGGGTTCCATTGTGGAACATTTGGATTTCGTATTTACTCTCCCTATGTTCTCTACATCTACGTCTTATCTTCTGACAACGGTGGTTGTTGAAGAAGCCCTTGCTCATGTTTCACCTTATGGCTTGCGGAACTGAACTTTAAGAACCATTCCTGAACTGGGAGTTTTGGACTTTGTCTGTCACACACACACACACACACACACACACACACACACGAAGAGTTTAGTTTTGGGGTTAACGTTCGAGGTTTAACATTTTTGAATTCTAACATACTAACATTTTTACTTTTATTTTACGTATTAGCATAAGTAGTAATTAATAAAATAGTTTTTAACACTGAATCATGCTCAGTGTGTTTCTTTTGTTGCTGGTTCGTGACACAACACACAGAAAAAGTGCTGGAGGAACTCAGCAGGTCAGGCAGCATCCACGGAGGGAAATAAACAGTCGACATTTCAGGCCAAGACCCTTCATCAGGACCAGAAACGAAGAGGGCAGAAGCCAGAATAAGGTGGTGGGGAAGGGGAAGGAGCACATGCAGGCAGGGAATAGGTACCTGATTTTTAAAGTATCTTTTGAGCAAATACACAAATTTATAGATTTTCCCTTTTAATCCTCCTATCATTAATCTAAATCAATGTTCTGTAAGTACCACTCCCTCCTAACTGAAACAGGTTCTTCCTGTTCACTGTCTTAGCCACTGAATTTTGTGCGCTTTAAATCATTCCTCAGTGCCCCTTGTTCCAAAGGCATCAACTGCAGCCTAGACATTTTCTCCTCAATTATATCTTTCTAAATCTTCCTCTGCACACAGTCCAGAGTTATAACATTTTTCTTGTAGTGTTGTGACTAGAACTGTGGAAAACGTGAACCACTTCCCACACGTTCACCATCAACTTCAATGCGAAACCATAGCCATAGGCCAATTGATGAAAAAGATATATGAAGATCAAATCCAAGGATATGGCATAAAATTTATGGTCTGCCGGGCAGCAGTAATCCCTACCCTCTAGACCCAAACTACCTACTGAAGGCACAAGGCAGCTGAGAGGAAACACCAACACCATCTCCCCAAAGTCCTTCCAGGCCAATGTCCCCAGCAGACAGGCCTAAGGTATATTATCAGCTAAGCTGGATAGGTCACATTCAATGCTCGCCCAACCCCAGACTCTCAAATCTATTCTGAGGTCCCTCACAGGAAGAGATTACCAGGCTGGCAAAGGAGAAGATTCAAGAATGTGTTCAAAGCCTCCTCAAAGAAATACAACATCCCACTGACTTATAGGTATTTCTGGTCCATGATCACTCCATGTGGCAAAGGAACATTCAGGATGGTATTGAAAACCTCAAATCCCAATAAAGGCAAGTGTTTGCCTATCTGAAATAACATTCAACTACCTTCAAGGATTAGTTTCTCTATAGTTCTTGTATCCTATCATTCATCATGCATTCACTTGCTTTCATCACCAGCAAATGCATTCTCTCACATAACTCCATTTTGAATTCCATGTCATTTTTTTGTAGCCACTTAGTCCAATAGCTTCCTACAGTCTAGAACATTCTTCCTCATTGTTAACCACAATGTCTATTTTGGCATCATGGATGTACTTTAATCACAGCACCTCCATTTAAGTCCATGTCAATAAAAGACCCACAAAACCACAGTGCACTCAGCTCTTGTGTCACTAATGCTCCCTTTGGTCATTACTTTTACTTTCCCTTGGAAAAAGGGCAACCATTTTGCTAGGGGTATACTACAAGCTTCCTTGTGGTCAGCAGGAGATAATGGAGCAGATGTATCTACAAATCAAGTTAGCATTTCAGGTCAGGGACCCTTCATCAGAATTGAGAAAAAGAGAAAAACTTAGCCTAGATAACAGAATGATCCATTAACATGGAGGCTGGTGGGATGAAAGGGAAGGAGCATAAAACACTACCAATACAATATACAGACAAAGACGCTTTGACGAAGGGTCACAGATCAAAATCATCTGTTTCACTTTCCACAGATGCTGCCTGACCTGCTGAGTTTTTCCAGCATTTTGCTTTTGTTAGCATTTTAACTGCCATCATTATTTCACCCTATCAGAGAAATTCCCTTAGTTCCACCAGTCGCCTTTTCTGCTACATATCCTATCCGGATGCATCATGGCTTGGTGGGGCAACTACTCTGCCTGAGACCACAAGAAACTGCAGAGAGTTGTGGATACAGCTCAGCACATCACAGAAACCAGCCTCCCCTCCAATGGACCCTGTCTACACTTCTGACTGCCCCAGTAAAGAAGCCAACATAATCAAAGACCCCATTCACCCTGGACATTCTCTCTCCCCCCCCCACCCCCCATCAGGCAGAAGGTACAAAATCCAAAGCATGTACCACCAAGCCTAAGGACAGCTTCTATCCCACGATTGTAAGACTATCGAACACTCTCCTGGTATAATAAGATGGACTCTTGACCTCACAATCGACTTTGTTATGGCCGAGCACCTTATTGTCTGCTGTAACACATTATTTTGCATTCTGTTATTGTTTTCCCTTATACTACCTCAATGGACTGTTGTAATGAAATGATCTGTATGGGTGGCATGCAAAACAAAGTTTTTCACTGTACATCAGTACGTGACAATATTAAACCAATTTAATTAATTTAATTTAAACGTAGGCCAACTTGTTTTTCTCTCTCTCAGAAGGGTCCAAAGCTGAATTATTCTCTCTTTCCACGGATGCTGTCTGACCTGCTGAGTTTTTCCAGCAGTTTGTGATGATTGTCCCAGGTTCCTCGCTATTACTTAATAGCTTCCCCTAAAACTAAAAACATACTTTACTTTTAATTCTTCCTATTTCTGATGATATAATTCACATTTCAGATTGATGACCCATTTGCCTCTTCGCTGATACTGCTTAACCTGCTTTTTGCGCCATTTTGTTTCCATTTCATCTGCAGGTTTTTTTGCTTTTCTGTCACTTAATACTGCTTTCACCTCTCCTCTCGAATGTTTGATGCCATTTGTTAACAATCCTAAACTTTTATTCTGAAACGTAACCAGGGTGATGCCTAAATGCAGCAGGCTCACAAACGATTAACTCGCAGGTCACCTTTGCTCTCCATACCGAGGTTACACTTTTTCTAAAAGAAAATTACAAAATTGCAAATTCTGGAATATGAACACCCTTCTGACCGAAGGTCTTGGGCCTGAAACGTTAAATGTTTCTCCTTCCAAGATACTGCCTGGCCGGCCGAGCTTTTCCTGTGTTTATTGTTTTCACCACGGTTTATTAAAAACCTGATCGTTAGTCCGGCGTCCAAGACGTAATCTCCTTCTCACCCGTTATCACGTTCAGAATGGCGCAGAACTCCTGGTACTCGCTGTCTCGGAAAGCCTGGAGCGCACAATGGAAGTTAAACTCCAAAATCCAGCGGTTCACTATCCGCTCGGGACTCCGGAGATCAGCTCCAGCTTCGCCGGACGACCGACTCGTCGTGCCCTTCGATCTTACGCCCATTTCAGTTTGCACCAAATTTCCATTCAGTCCCCTGAGCTGCAACTCCGATTTCCCAAACAATTGCCCCGCCATTTCGCACATAAAATTAAACGGAAACTAAAGCGCACCACTCAGACGTCAGCTGCCTCTCCATCCACAATGCACTGCGACACTGAGTGGAACAACACATCACCATGTTGTGAAGGGATAAAACCGCGATCTACTGCAGGATAGACTTCCAATTCGAACAATATACTTCTCTTCTCCCCTCCCCCTCCCGCACCCCACTCATTTCCAAAGAATATATATTACTAGCTGGTTTACTGACAAAGTACACAGCAAACAAATTAACAGTTATTGAACAAACTGCTGATGTTGGAAAATATGAAGTAAAATACAGAAAATGCTGAAAGCACTTAAAACACTGGTTGTCGTCTATAACAGCTGTCTCAGATTCCCAACAGAAAACACCACGTTGTATTAAAACAGTACTATTACATGAAAAGTTTATTTTGATACGTAATGCCTGAGTTATTTGCTTATCTTAAGTTCAGTAACCTTTATTCCAGTAATTTAGAACTACATAAAAAATGTGTGCTTCCATCCATTATGCTATCCTATTTGACCTCATTTTGATCCCGTGTACTTCTACATTCAAGTAAAGACTTGCCTCAACACATCTACTGCCAAATATCTCATTCGTGCATTCGTCATTTCCATTTTTTACCCTATACTACCTCAATGCACTCTGTACTAACTCAATGTATCCGTACTGTGTATGAATTGATCTGTACGAATGGTATGCAAGACAAGTTTTTCACTGTACCTTGGTACAAGTGACATTAATAAAACAATACTACAACTAGAACATAGAACATTACAGCACAGTACAGGCACTTCGGCCCAAAATGTTGTGCTGACATTTTATCCTACTCTAAGATCTTTCTAACCCTTCCCTCCCACGTTGTCCTCATTTTTTTTAATCATTCATGTGCCTCTCTAAGAATGTCTTAAATGTCCCTAATGTATCTGCCTCCACCACCTCCTCCGGCAGTGCATTCCACGCACCCACGACTCTAAGTAAAAAAACTTACCTCTGACATTCCCCTTATACCGTCCTCCAATCACATTAAAATTATGCCCCCTCTTGTTAGCCATTTTTGCCCTGGGAGTGGAAAGTCTCTGACTGTCCACTCAATTTATGCCTCTTATCATCAAGTACACCTCTATCAAGTCACCTCTCATCCTCCTTCACTCCAAAGGGAAAAGCCCTAGCCCACTCAACCTATCCTCATAAGACAAGCTCTCCAGTCCAGGCAGCATCCTGGTAAATCTCTTCTGCACCCTGCCTAAAGCTTCCACATCCTTCCTATAATGAGGCAACCAGAACTGAACACAACATGCCAAGTGTGGTCTCACCAGAGTTTTATAGAGCTGCAACATTACCTTGTGGCTCTTGAACTCAATACCCCAACTAATGAAGGCCAACACACCATATGCCCTCTTAACAACCCTATCGACCTGTGTGGCAACCTTGAGGGATCTATGGATATGGACCTCAAGATCCCTCTGTTCCTCCACACTGCAAAGAGTCCTGCCATTAACCTTGTATTCTGCCTTCAAATTCAATCTTCCAAAGTGTATCACTTCACAATTTTCCAGGTTGAACTCCTTCCGCCACTTCTCAGCCCAGCTCTGCATCCTATCAACATCCTGTTGTAACCTACAATTACACCCACATTCTAGGCTTCCATCCTTTAGAAACTTTGAAGCCTACTTACAGCAAGGAGAAATGCATTTTGGGATCTTCATATATATGATGACCATTAATGTAATTATTCAAATTCTAATAATTCACACGAGGTAAGATGATGCACTCTTATAAACATTCAATTAAGTTCTAAGCATTACACAAAGCCTGGAGGAACTCAGTAAGTAAGGCAGCATCAATGGAGGGAAGTAGACAGTCGACATTTCAGGTTGAGGCCCTTCATCTGGACACTGAGTCTTGACCCAAAACATCAACTGTCCACTTCCCTCAATAGATGCTGCCTGACCTGCTGAGGTCCTCCAGCATTTTGTTTGTTTCATATTCCAGCATCTGAAGTCTCCTACAAGTTCTAAGCATTGTCCTCTTTGGTCACATTGATGAGTCATGTGCACAATTCCAGACCCTATTCCTTAAGATGGCTTCAATTCCACTTCCTATCACGGTACCCATTATCCTTGCTGCCCCCAAAGTTCAGAAGTTCATCTACCGCAGTCTTAATGGCTCAGTATTCACAGGCCTGAGATAAAGAGTTCCAAAGATTCACAAGCCTCAGTGAAGAAATTCCTTCTCAAATCAGAAATATCAAATATAGATGACTCCTTACTTGAAACCATATGCTGAGTTCCAAACTTGCTCACCAAGGGAAAAATCAACATAGCATCTACCTTGCAATGTCCCTTCCGAATGTTAAAAATATCTGTAAAATATTCTCATTCTTCCAATGTCCAGAGAACGTTGGCCTATTCCATTCAATCGTTCTTAAACTGTCCTGTTATGGTACCCGGTGCCTTTTGTCACACGTCATAAGGTTACAGTGATGTATGTAACATCCATGTTGTGACACAACAATGCAATTCAGATGATAGCTACTACATATTTAAGGGATTGTTCATGTTTGAAGATACTTCTACTCATAGTGAAAAAAATCTCTCTAAAGCAACGGCTTTTAGATGAAGCCTGATGTTGCAAATACCTTTACTAAATAGATTACCAAAAGAGGTACATTTTAAACACTACTTCATCTGGAAAATGTGCTTGGAGCCTCTGATGGTGACCTTAAGCTTCTAGTTTAAGTTAGAAACTTGAAATAGTTTCTACAGAGAGGCAATTACAATTTGGACAAAAGGTGGGATTCTAGTCAGAAATATTCCCTTATGTGATACTTATATTGAACAGATCTCTTGTACGCTAAAGATGAACTCTTGATCTCTCAGTCTACCTCATCATGGCCTTTGCACTTTATTTGTCTACCTGCACTGCATTTTCTCTGTTACAAGACTATATTCTACTTTTTTTTTCCTTTTGTACTATCTCCATGTAGTTACGAATGGAATGATCTGTCTGGATGGCACACAAACAGATTTTCACTGGGTATCTGTACATGTGACAACAATAAACTAATTACCAATTAGTTACCTGTGACTTTAATTCTTTTTGCTTCTCCTACTCTGACCTCTACCTTCAGCCTCCTATAATGTTATAAAGAAACTCAAGGAACAAGATCTCATTTTATGAGTTGGCATATTACAGCCTTCAAATTCAATATTGAATTCAACAATTTCAGATAAACAGCAATTCCAGCTTTTGACTTTCATAGATCCAACATTCATATTTTTATTCTTCTGGTGATTTTAGATAATTATTTTGCTTTTCCTATTCACACCTTTTTATTCATTGATCTGTCTCCTGGACTCTGTCTTTACCTTTCGTTGTCTTGATGAAGCAGCCAGAATAATCAAAGACCCCACCCACCCGGACATTCTCTCTTCTCTCCTCTTCCATCGGGTAGAAGATACAGGTGCCTGAGGGCACGTACCACCAGACTAAAGGACAGCTTCTACCCCACTGTGATAAGACTATTGAACGGTTCCTTTATACAATGAGATGGACTATGACTTCATGATCTACCTTGTTGTGACCTTGCACCTTATTGCACTGCACTTTCTCTGCAGCTGTGACACTTTACTCTGTACTGTTACTGTTTTTACCTGTACTACATCAATGCACTTTGTACTAACTCAATGTAACTGCATTGTGTAATGAATTGACCTGTACGATCGGTTTGTAAGACAAGCTTTTCACTGTACCTCGGTATGTGACAATAATAAACCAATACCAATATCGTTACCACCTTGTATTTAAATTTGTCATTTAATCTATCCTGCTCTCCATCTTCCCTGCGTTTTAAAACTTGTTTTATCTCAAACTTTTCCCTGTTCTGATGAATGATCTAAAATGCTAACGCTGTCTCTGTCTCAGTGCCATCTAACCTGTTGAGTATTTCCATCACTGTCTCTTTTACAATAGAAATGCTGGCATTCTGAAATATAAACATACATGTCAGAACAGGTTAGGAATAATTCGATTTGCCCACACATCCAATACCCAATACACACAACCAGAAAATATGGGGTCAGGTCCGTCCCATCCCTCAATACAGTTAAAATACACGGTTTAATATTTCAAATGTGAAGATTTACTGTAAACCACGATTATCATTTCAGATTAACAACATTTTTCCTTTATGTTCGGCAAAGGAAATACTTGGAGTAATTCAGTTGGAGATTATTCAGGTGAGATTTGATCAGGAACGACAAGCCATTCTCGGTGGCGTGTTCACGTGGTCTCACCGCCACCTCTCCGATGTCCTCGGCGCGAACGCCTTGCGTTAACGACCATCGCGATGACGTAATTGGCCGTTGTCAGCTGAGCCGTCGCGAGACGATGATCATGTGATGAGATTGCGCTCCGCCCGGTGTGGAGGAAGTGTTGCTGGGGTTCACTGAGCTGGGGAAGCTGCAAAATGGGGGAGCAATGTAACAGCGTTGATAATGAGCCGAAGGTGAATTATTTCTCCATGGAAGAAATAAAACTTCATAACAAAAGCAAATCTACGTGGTTGGTAATACACGACAAAGTGTACGATGTTTCCAAATTTCTGGAGGAGGTTAGTTTCACGTTTGATGTTATCTGCTGCCAGGCCTCTCATTCAATTTCATAAGATAGTGTTATAAAATGTAACAGTTTAAAAAAATACTTCAATGTGCATGATCGACTTTTTTTTTTGAAAAAGAGAATTTAACATTGTGGCCGATTTAAATATGCACACAATTTTTGGATTTAAGAGCATAAATGTAGTTTTGAATTCAAGTTTTAATTGTAACATGACGCTGTAAAACAGGTTTTACGGTCCTAGCAATGATCCACTCCATTGTGCAAGGGTTATGTTCAAATGTTAAAGTCATATCGTGTTATTCTGTATTAATGGATTTGAAATATGCCTTTTTGTTGTATCTTTTAGCACATTTAAAGCAATGTGTACCTTGTATTTAATAGAGTAATATAGCATGGAAACAAGCCATTCGGCCCACCACATCCATGCCGGTCAGTGGGCAGCCATCCATATTAATCCCACCTCCAAGAATTTAACCCGTAGTCTCTATTCCTAGGCTAATTAAGAGTTCCCCTTGACACTTCACTTTTAAAATAAATAAACTAAAATAAATAATCTAAATACAGCTCTGCCTTCAATACAATAATTCCAAGCAAGCTTGTCACCAAACTCCGAGACCTAGGACTCAACACCTCTCTCTGTAACTGGATCCTTGACTTTCTAACAAACAGACTGCAATCAGTGAGGATAGGCAGCAATACCTCCGGCACGATTATTCTCAACACTGGTGCCCTACAAGGCTGCGTCCTCAGCCCTCTACTCTACTCCCTATACACCCACGAATGTGTGGCCAGATTCTGCTCTAACTCCATCTACAAGTTTGCAGATGATACCAACGTTGTAGGCTGTATCTCAAACAGCGATGATTCGGAGTACAGGAAGGAGATAGAGGGCTTAGTGGAATGGTGTCATGACAACAACCTTTCAATGTCAACAAAACAAAAGAGCTGGTCATTGACTTCAGGAAAGGGGGCGGTGTACATGCACCCATCTACATCAATGGTGTTGAGGTCGAGAGGGTTGAGAGCTTCAAGTTCCTGGGAGTGAACATCACCAACAGCTTGTCCTGGTCAAATCATGTAGATGCCACGGCCAAGAAAGCTCACCAGTGCCTCTACTTCCTCAGGAGGCTAAAGAAGTTTGGTTTGTCCCCTTTGACTCTCACCAACTTTTACCAATGCACCATAGAAAGCATCCTATCTGGATGTATCATGGCTTGGCACGGCAACTGCTCTGCCTAAGACCGCAAGAAGCTGCAGAGAGTTGTGGACACAGCCCAGCGCATCACAGATACCAGCCTCCCCTCCTTGGACTCTGTCTTTACCTCTCGTTGTCTTGGTGAAGCAGCCAGCATAATCAAAGACTCCTCCCACCCAGGACGTTCTCTCTTCCATCGGGTAGAAGATACAAGAGCCTGATGGCACGTACCACCAGACTTAAGGACAGCTTGTACCCCACTGTGATAAGACTATTGAACGGTTCCTTTATACAATGAGATGGACTATGACCTCACGATCTACCTTGTTGTGACCTCGCACCTTATTGCACTGCACTTTCTCTGTAGCTGTGACACTTTACTCTCTACTGTTATTGTTTTTACCTGTACTACCTCAATGCACTCTGTACTGACTCAATTAACTGCACTGTGTAATGAATTGACCTGTATGATCGGTTTGTAAGACAAGCTTTTCACTGTACCTCGGTACAAGTGACAATAATATACCAATACCAATAATGTTTCTCAAAAAATGGACAGCTGAGCATTTGTAAATAAAAATCTTCAATTTCCAGCAAGATTCCATTCCCTTGTGCATCTTCCCATTCTCATTTACAGTCATGCAGCATGGAAATGGGCCCTTAGGCCCAATTGGTCCATGTTAACCAAGATTCCCATCTAAGCTAGACCCATTTGCATACGTTTGGCCAATATCCCTCTAAACCTTTCCCATCCATGTACCTGTCCAAGTACCTTTTAAATATTGTTAATGTACCTGCCTCAACCACTTCCTCTGGCAGCTCATTCCATATATTGACCACTCTCTGGGTGGAAAAGGTTGTCCTTTGGGTTCCTATTAAATCTCTCCCCTCTCACCTTAAACCTATGCCCTCTAGTTCTTGATTTCCCACCCCTAGGAAAAAGACTGCACATTGACCCTATCTATGCCCCTCATGATCTTATATACCTTTTATAAAATTTTATACACCCCTCATTCTCCAATGTTCTAATGAAAAAATATCCCAACCTACTCAACCTCTCTCCATAACTCAATCCCTCAAGTCCTGGCAACATCCTCGTAAATTTCCTTTGCACTATTTCCAGCTTAATGGCATTTATTTTCATGTATAAAGAGAAGGGGAGTGGTGAGACAGGTGTCTGAGGTGACCAATCACCTCAGTCTCCTGTCTCACCACTCCCCTCTGCACTCTTAGTTGTCATGCAGGGTCTCGACCCTAAATGTTGACAGTTCCTTTCTTCATACAGATACTGCTCGACCTGCTGAGTTCCTCCAGCAGATTGCAGATGCTGGAATCTGGAGCAACAAACAATCTCTTGTGTCTCTTGTGTTACCATCTGCAGGGATCTGACTGCCTCCAAGTCAGAATCCTGTCAACAGCCTTCCCAAGATTGAGTGCAGGGCTTAAACAAACAAGTCTTTCCAATAAAAAGATTTCATCACTTTGGTATTATGAGTTCCAACTACATCCAAATACTGCCTTCAACTACTTACTCGGCTTTCTTTCATCTTTCAACTCATAATGTATCACTTCCAACATTTATCTGTATCCTGTTCAAGTACATTTTCCAGATAGTTTACTGACATAGTCAACAGTTAAAATTAAACATTTTATTAAACCAAAACATGCAAGAAACTTAAAGTCTTGGCTTTTGAGGTAGGGGAATTTTTCTGTTTTAACTTTTCTTTCCATGGTTGTAATGTTTTCAAATGAAAGATGAGCGTTGAATTTTATATAACATTGAATGTTGTGGTAATTAAATATATCAAATTTGCAATGAAAAGTGACAATTTTAGATGTCGTGCTTCCCAATTTGATATTTATGATATAAAAACAGAAAATATTAGGTATGCACAGCAGGTCAGGTTATTTCCATTTGATATTTATGGTTACTCATTCCGATTGCTCATAAATATGATGGACTGTGTCCAGTCCACCACTTTATTTGGAATGTCAGTAATTTGTAATTTAAAGAAAACTAATCTTAAAGCACGTTTTCTGTTCAACATTTGTATTGGATCCAAACTTGTTAAGAAACTGGAAGAAATGATTTCAAACTCTTTTTAGTTGCCATCAAAGAGAAGATCAGCAAAGGGGAGTGGTGAGACAGGAGTCTGAGGTGATTCACCTGTCCCCTAAGGCAGTGGTTTTCAACCTTTTTCATGCTGCGGCCCCCCCCAGAACATGTCCTTGTTAGATGGCGGACCCCCAAAGCCCACAAAATCAAACAATCAATAATTCATGCATACAACACTTAAATTACTGCACATAGGCCCTATTGAAATAGTGACTATTTCAATCACTGATAATTACCAGCGGTGTCTTTCAGTGTTCAGTTCAATGTGAAGGTTGTGCCTGTTTTGCACTGCAGAGTTTGTCCAAACGTGGTGGTATGTGCGACAAACATACGCGTATGTCATTCTCAATATTCAGTCTTGATCTGTATTTGGTTTTCATGGCAGTGACTGCAGAAAATGCTATTTCGCACAAGTAAGTGGTTGCAAATGGTAACAGAACATTGACGGCTTTGCCGGACAGCAGTGGATACTCCTGGGAATGTGCTATCCAGAACAACAACAGTGATATTCAGTTGAACTGCAAGTGCAAAGTCCTGTCAGATGACGGTTCAGCCAATTCTTCTTGTTCATGTCCAGTTAAATCAGTAAGCATACATTCAAATGGATTTCGAATCCAATCAAATATGCTCATGTCATCGTCGCCGAAATACTCGTGGAAATAATGTGACAGCTGTTGAATATGGTTCAAAACGGTGCTCGCAATGGCCTCTGTCTTAGTCTCGTTCACTGTCAGAAAGTCAGCCAGCAACAGAAATATATCATAGATGCCTTGCTCACATCTTCCCTTCCAGATACAGAGTTTTTTCTGGAAGGCATTGATTTTGTCATGCGTTTTCAGAACATTGAGCTAAGTCCCTGCAATGATAGATTTAAGCTGTTCAAAATGTTGAAAATATCTGCAAGACAAGCTAATCTGGCAACCCACGTCTCATCTGTCAAGAACTGTGCCAATGATCCGTTATGCTCATTTAGAAAAATGAACAGTTCACCTTGCAGTTCATATACGCGCTGTACAACGCAGCCTCGTGACAGCCAACTGACCTTCTGTATGTAGCAATAAATGCGTATGCTCGGCTTCCATTTCATGGCATGTTTTCACACAAACAATGATTGAGCGGCCTGGCTTTGATAAAGTTAATGATTTTAATGTACGTGGAAAACACATCTGTGAGATTTTCATCCATATCCTTTGCAGCCAAAGCCTCACAGTGAATCATGCCGTGGGTTGCTGCTACATGTGGAGCTACTTCTTTCACTCGTGCGACTAGACCCAACTTCCGTCCCGTCATTGCGGCAGCGCCATCCGTGCATACTCCAATACACTATGTCCATGCCAATGCCGATTGTACAAAAAAAAGTGTCAAGCACACGGAAAAGTTCTTCACCAGTTCTACGCCCTGGGACCGCCTTGCGAAACAGTCTTCCAAAGCCTTTCCTTCCCAGCAATATCGAACATAAACCAACAACTGCGCAGCACTGGCAACATCAGTACTTTCATCGAGCTGAGTCGCAAATCTGACTTGCTGAAGATGTGCTATCAGCTGGCTCTGTATATCTTCCGCCATATCGCCAATTCTTCTGCTTACTGTGTTATCAGACAGTGGAATGGCTTTCAGTTTTTGACTGGATTTTTTTCCCAGTACAACTTTGCACATATCTACTGCTGCAGGCAGTATAAGCTTTTCTCTGGTTGAGTGAGGCTTTCTGGAACGTGCTATTCGTAATGCTACCAAATATAATGCATGAAGAGCCTTCTCATTTACAGTGGTGCAGGCTGTCATTTTGCCTTTCTGCTTGAGGTACAGCTCCTTTTGCCGCTCAAAATATTCCTTCGGCTTACTGGCAATATCTGGATGCACTGTTGTTAAATGGCGCTTCGATTTCGCTGGTTTCATTGCATCGTTGGACAGTGTTTGCAAACACACAACACAGAGAGGTTGGTCCGCATTTGTCCCCACTGCGATGAAGCCATATGAAATGTATTCTGGATCGTACTTGCGTTGTTTTCTCTTTCGGTCACCCTTATCCCCTTCGTCATCAGAATCTTTCGGTTTCTGGTCAGCTTTTCTCTTCAGAAATTTCTCCATACTCAGCAATACACGCTGGACAGTTTAATCACTATTACTGATAAACAAAATTATCAAAACTAATCTAAAATTTACACACTTGCACACTTCGTTTAACAGTGACGTCACTGTGGTGTAAATGCATGGTAAGCCATATTATTAAGGCACACCAACAACGTCACTCAGTCTCACTAACACTACAGTGCACAACAGAATAGTAGTGAGAAGTGAACACTACTGACTACACAAATCGAATATTAAGCGGCAGCTTACCAGAAGGACCACCATCTAAGTCTCTAAGATTGTCACCTATAACAGATAGAATAGATATGGCCAATTTTCTGAATAGTGGAAAACTGGAGCAAGCAAGTAACAGGTCGCTTTTCCATTTTTTTTTCTTGGCTTGCTCACGGACCCCCTGGCAACCCGCCGCAGACCCCCGGGGGTCCACGGACCACAGGTTGAAAACCTCTGCCCTAAAGGTTCCCATCCTCACCTCCTTATCAGATTCCAGCACTGGTAGCCCTTTGTTCCTGCTCATCTCCATTCATTATCTGCCTCTGATTTTTTTCTCTCTCTCTTTGCCTCCATCTCCTGCCACTGTCTCCCAACTCCACCCCTACTTGGCACAACCTGCCTGTCATCTTTCACCCCTCAGTCCACCAATCACATTGGTCTCCTGCTTTACCACCCCCTTTCCCTTTATACTGGCCACCTCGCCGCTCCACTCTCAGTCCTGATCAGGGTTTTGACCCAAAACTTCAACAATTTCTTTCCTCCCACGGGTGCTGCTCGACCCGTTGAGTTCCTCCAGCAGATTGTTTATTGACCTTGTTAAGTTCTTATAAACGTACGTATGAATTAGGAATAGGCCACTCTGCCCCCGAGCCTGCTCAGTGTTTAGTATGATCATGGCCGATCTGATTGTGATCTCAACCTCCTATTTCTATCTACCCCATGTTGCCTTTCATTCCATTGTTTATCAAGGATCTTTATAACTCTGCCATCAAAATATTTAGCATCTGCTTCTACTGTGCATTTTAGGAAGAGATCCCCAAAGACTTTACTAATAGCTTCTAACAACAGTGGTTAAGCTGACTGCCCTGTCAGCAGTGACTTTCCTGCTTTCTGCCTTTTCCCTTTTGAATAAACAAGCTTCATTTTCCAATCAAATGGAACTTTTCCTGAATCTTGGGAATTTTGGAAAATTTAAGCCAATATATCACGACATCTGGGGATTGGTGTCAAAATTGCAAAAGACAACCATGGACCTTGTCAAAAGCCTTGCTAAAGTCCATGTATACCGTGTCTACCGCTTTTTGTTCCAGTCATTGCTGAGACATTCTTCTGCTTTTCTGTTTTTCTCAGAAAACCTTTGACATATGTCTAGTTCTAGTTATGCATGTTACTTTGATTACTAATTTGTAAATGCCTCAAAATTTCTTATGTTTTTCAGTATTTATGCTAAGAAAAAAGAATACAGGCTGAATCATTCACTTGCAACAAATGTCAATTAAAGTTGCCACATTCATAATCACAATGATATCAAAATGAGCAATTCTAAATTTTAAATCTGAAACTTATCTGGTAAAGCTCTCAACTTGTCAGGCAATGTGATTGGTACAAAAGAGGAAATGTGGCCAGGGGCAGATTGGCCATGATATTGAATGGTGGGCAGGTTTGAGAGGCCTCCCATTTGTTTTAAATTTTTTTCCAGTCTTTTGGAAATAGCAAAGAAACATTCAAATGTTCAAGTGCTGAGGTGAAATCCTCTTTAATTCCCATAAACTGACTGAAAGGGCTTAGCATACTTGCATTTAGAAAATTCTGCAAACTGCATAGATATAGTTAGCAATCTAAGGCAATTGTGCTTGTAATGCCAGAGTCAAGACTGTACATTTGATGCATAAAATGTTAGTCATCAAATCAGTTGTTGTGCATGCTTATTGGTGTATTCAAATTATTAAACCTTTGATGTTTTCTGTACACAAGTCTTCATTATTTATTGGTAACTGAAGACTCTAATCCCCAATCTCAGGAGGGATTTGCTCTCTAGGCACATTTCCCAGGTTTTCCAAACACTGACCCCTACTGAGTAACTTACATTCCATTCTCACATCCTTTCCTGCTATGGTGTAATGATGAGATTTTTGTAAAATAAAGGGCTCAAAGGGTTAAGAATTCAGGGTTAGAGCCGCAGTAAGCTTAAAAAGTGCTGGAAAAGATGATGTACAGAGTAAGGGTATGGACACAATATCAGGATAATAGGATGTGTAAAGAATGAATAACAAGTCCTTGTTTGGTAAGAACTTGTCAGCAAGCGGTTGCATATGTGTTTGTAGCCAACGTACAAGAAGTACAGATAAAGGAGTAACTGTCGTATACATTGTAGACCATCAGGGAATGTGAACACCTTCATCTCTCACGTATTCAAACTGTATAAATCTGTGAGCTAATCAATGCACAGACAGACTCCCTTGGACTCTGACCAGCTGTAGCCAACAGTGAGTCGGGGGTAACAACAGAGTTCTCTATCTCTTCAGATAAGTAAAGAAGTTTGGTCCTGAAAATGTTTCTGAGTGATGATCTTGGTTTATAGTAATTAAGAATTTGGCAATAACAGTAAGACCTAGTGTGTTTTGTTTTACCTAACTTAATTCCAATAGTTATTCTAGCTCAACTACTTGTGTAATTCTAATACAATGCCAGCTATATAATGCTAACTTACTCTATATTTAAGAACCTATTCATCCTGAGCCTTGCACGTGACCTAACACATTCCTCAGTTGTTGGAAGGATCTGATAGAATGGGGTTAGCCATGTTATAGGTGTTGAGTGATAGAAATTTCTACAAACAGGTGATCACAAGTATGAAAACATATAAATAGAAATGAAAGATGGAATAATCATAAATCAATAGTGTTGGAATATTGAAATTGCGATGAATGAAAGCGTGATGTTGTAAATGGTTTATTTACACCAAACCATGAAAAATGCTGATTGGGATGCATTTAAGAATTGGGTACACATTTATTTTATTGTAGCATCCTGGTGGAGAGGAGGTGCTCTTTGAACAAGCTGGAGGAGATGCTACAGAAAGCTTTGAAGATGTGGGACATTCATCTGATGCCAGAGAGATGCTGAAGCAATATTTCATTGGAGAACTTGATTTGGTATGGAATATAATCTATCTATTGCTCCTAATGCATTGAATTTTTAATTAACTTTCAAGTGGTTTAACTTTGCATGAATGTAGGCTTAGTTTTGCCAAAATTATTTTTTTTGTTAATTACTATTAGTAACCTACTGGAATGCATTAACTAGTGGTTTTTAAGAAAAAATCTGTTTATTGGTTTTCTTCTTGCTAATCTGTGTTCTGCATGAGAATGTTTAGGTTACTTGCTTATAAGCAATAACCTTCGGTGATCTGAATTTAGCTTGGATTTGGTAATGTTGTGCTAGATGCTTGCAAGGAACTGCCTGCATTTTCCCTCTTGCATGCTGGCATGTTCAGGATTCCCACATGAATGTGGAAGTCTTCAACTTGCTGGCTGAACTTCTTTTCTTTTCCTTAACTTTCTCTCCTACTGCACTCCACTGGAGTCCTCATGGAATCCAAGGTGGACTGGGGCTGGCTGAAAATTTTCAGTATTGCACTGCAGAAAAATTTTTCCCATTGTGGGTCTGGATCCACAAATCCTTTCATTTGAAAGGATTTTACAGCTGGGATGTAGAAACATAAAAATGCAAATCACATTTTGCTTAACTAATATTACTTCAAATTACCCAAGCTATTTTGGTTTTTTTTATAAACTCAATTTTTTATATTGCTTCTATTCATAAGTTTTTGAATACTTCTGATTGTTTATAACCTTCAGAAATGTTGAAAAACCTTGGCAGTTTTGATGGACCATGAAGTTGGGGGTCTGGCTTTGCCTCCATTTAGTTAAACAAAGGCATGATCTTGCCTGACCATGTATATCAGTGACATTTCTCAAGGCCCTTGCACCATGCAGGGCTTGTTGCTTAATTCCAGGACCTTCCTGGCCAACAAAGTTACCTTTCCAGATGTGAACAAGGTAGGTGTGCGATATCAATATATTTGTGTGGCGAGTATGGCATGTCTATGTCCCACTCAGAAAATTACACCTCATTTACTTGGGGCAGGTGAAAGTAGGGAATGCTTTAGACATTCTTCTATCTGTCCATCTTCTCTGTTTTGTTTCAATCAGTAGGGGTAGAGAACATATCTGGACCTTCCACCTGAGCTCAGAAATCTGGAGAGAATATAACCCAGCACTTTATACCACTCCATGCATGTCAGCTACTGGAAGATTTTGTTTCATTTTTGTTTTCACTCTGGACTATGAAGGAGGATAAAAATTACTGTTCTGATTAATTGGAGCCCATTTCATTCCACTAATGGTAATCACAGAATGATGATATTGTTTTGAGGGTGAAAGGAATTGTCTATTTTAAAAACAATCTTTTCTGATTGCAGCCCTGCAAAGTAATGTGCATCTTCAAGAAATAGCACTTCAAATTTTTAAATAAGATGTTGCAGGCAGTTATATGTTTAAAGTTTTTTAAAAATGCTGGAAATATTCAGTAGGTCAGACAGCTTCTGTGGAGGAAGGAACGAAGTTAATGTTTTGGGTCAATTAAATGATAAATCTGTTTTTCTCCACAGATGCTGTATGACCTACTGAATTATTTCCAGCATTTTTAAAAAAACTTTAAACATATAACTGCCTGCAACATCTTTTATACCAGATTTACAACATTCTGCATTTTCTTTGCTGCTTGATAACATATCTTTAAAAATAAATGCTTTGTTTTATAGGCTGATCGAAAAGAAAATTCTAAGGTAAGGAAAAAAAATGTCAGTCATCAAACTGATTATGAATAAATGTCTTATAATAGTGTACAGTTTCAACAATTTACTCCATCTCGCCATTTAAAATTAAAATCAGCTCATGAGAATTGCTATTAATAATGTGGCAAATGGCTTTTTCTGTTGTTTCCAATTTGCTGTTGAAAGTAAACAGTAAATTTTAGAATAAAACAACATGGAAACAGGTCCTTCATTCCACCAGGTCCATTCTGACCATCAAGCACCCATTTACACTAATTCCATTTTTATTTTCCCTATGTTCCTATCAGCTCACCCCAGATTCTACCATTTGCCTGCACAATAGGGTCAATTTACAATGGACAATTAATTTACCAACCCATAAATTTTTGGGATGTGGGAGGAAACCAGATTATCCAGAGGAAATCCACACGGTTACAGGGAGAATGTATAAACTTTAGACACAAAGCACCAGATGTAAGATTGAATCTGGGATGCTAGACCTGTGAGGCAGTAGTTCTCCTGACTGCCACTGTGCTGTCCATTATCTAATAGCTCTTTTGCTGCTGCTTCACGTGAAATTTATGTGTGAAATACTTAATACTGACATCATTAAGTCATTGGTCATTTTTGTTTTAAATTCAATGTCATTTGGTGAAGTTGAAGCATTTTGATTACTTTGCCCATTTAAAGGTGACAAAAGCTACTATTGGTTAGTATTTTTTGACTAAATGGCATATAACATTTGTGCTAAATTTTTCAATGTCCTTCAAATTAGAGATCTTCCCTTAATCTAGTTTACACATTATTTGTTCTAGTACTTTCTAAAAATATCTTTTCTTAAAAAAAATTGGTAGAGCAAATGTCTTGTTCTGAAATGTAATCAGATACTACCCACTTAAAGTAGTTTTAATAAGTGATTCAGGAAGTATATTAATTGGACTTAACCCAATAACAGCAACGGATGCATTTTCCAAAGATATCTTTCATGAAATCTGTATTTGGTGGAAGAAATATTTTTCAGTTTGATTTTCTTCCTCCATTATAATAATTGTTTATCATTACAGAATTTGGTTTGTCCTTGATATAACATGAATCAACAATCTGATATATCAAGTTCCCCATGCTCTTTATTTGCTCTGGCAGTTCTGCTATTTTGTTTTGCTTCATCTATCTACCGCTACATTCCTGTTTTGATTTTGTTTACTTTAATAACCGCTAATAACATCAGATATCATCAAGTGAGATTCAGTAGAAGAAGAAAATCCATTTATTCTTACTTCACAAAAAAACCTACCACTTCTCAGTAATCCAAACTCAACACCACAATTAAAATTCAGTTGAATAGAGAAACAGTAAGAGATCTCACCCTTACTACATTTCAAATCTTACTTGGTTTTGTCTCTGAGTCACTGTTGTGACAGTTTTGCTTCTCTGTCAATGCCCCCTCCCCTCACCCCCAACACACCCCCGTCCTCCAGTGTCTTGTGCATAAAATCTAGTCTGACACTGGAGAGAGGTCTACACTGGTGGAGATGCCATCTTTCACAGGAGCCATTAAATTGAGTCTCAAACTGCCTTTACAGGCAGACGAAAAAGGTCCTGTGGCATCATTCAGAATAAAAGAAAGTGAATTATCCCTGGTGTTCTT
The DNA here is from genome assembly GCF_009764475.1 of Pristis pectinata. Classification (NCBI taxonomy): domain Eukaryota; kingdom Metazoa; phylum Chordata; class Chondrichthyes; order Rhinopristiformes; family Pristidae; genus Pristis; species Pristis pectinata. The sequence goes on from NC_067417.1 coordinate 21,109,353, forward strand.
TCTAATATTTATGCTTCAACCAGATTATTCAATCTTCCTTGCTTTGTATTTTGCTGAACAATCTAGCACTGCTCTTATTGCATTGTGGCAGTACTGTGATGTCAAAATTAAGTCTGACTGTAAAGCAAGTTCAAGCTTTGAGAGTTTAAAGTGCAAGAACTTTCTTAGAATGAAACTATGTGTCACCTAAATTCATTATTTAATTTATAAAACATGTTCTACTCTAAACAATTTCAGCTTTTTAAAGTATAGCAGGGTAATGGGAAGGTTGAATAATAGACTCCCTGCTTGTTATCTTATTCTTTTTGTGAAGAATTTCATATGAACATACTAAACATTTTTCATTTTCTCCTCAGGATGTGTTAATTACGACATCTTCAAGCCAATCTAGGTACGGTAGGCTTAAGTAACAGTTAAAAACATCACAGAAAATTTATAAGTTGACTCTACCTTCTGTAATTACAAGTGGCATTTCTCAATTAGATAGTAGTTGGGGTTGTCCTTATGAAAAAGTGATGAGTGAATCAAAACTAATAAGTGTGGTAGAAGACCTCTTGTTATGAACAGCATCCCCTCATTCTGCGATGAATAAAGCCACTTGCTGCTTGTGTTCAAATCTTCATGGTAGTTTTCCCCAGAGATTACAATGCTTTCATACCAATTTGCAAAATTTGAATCTAGCAATTTATCAACACTGAGTCTACTAGGAGAAACCTCTGCAACAACATTTGAAGCTTTTAAAGTATTTTACTAAATATATGGAAGCTTAGAAGAAACCATAGAAAAACAAATTGGAGTTAAACAATTCAGACTGGATAACAAAAGAAGCTTGAAATGAATATTTCAAGCCTTTTTTTTCCAATGTCAACCAATAACAAATAAAATGCCTACTTTTGCTTAATTTAGGCAGAGTTGCATCTTCCAGTAGTTTCATTCACCTGTTTACTTTAACAAAAGGGAAGCATCCAGGCAGATTCATTCAGATAGTTTCACCATCTGAGTTTTAGCATGAACAAATGTACTGTGTGCAATCAACTGTGCCTCATGTAATATCTTTTTTCCTCCTCCTTTCCCCATCCTGCCCAACTTAACTAATAACTCAGAAAACTATAAACCTATCAGCTTATCTTCAAAATGGAAATGCCAAATTCCTTCATATTTACCTATGAGACAACATCAATTAGAAGTGATAGTCTTTTTAGATTAATCTACACTGCTCTAGTATCAATTCATATTATCTTTATTCATTGAGATTTCCAGCGAACCTTTAACATGTCACAACACAAGACTAATTTAAAAAATCCTTGATTGGAAATAAACTTTCAAATACTTAAATAAAATATAGCAGAGATGTGAAATATTTTATGGAGGATTGTCTTATTGTCTGTACAAAAGACAAAGTATATCAAGATGTATATTGGGGGTGAAGAAGGAGCACAAGTTAAAAAAAAATACAATAGGCTTTAAGTGGATTATATAGTAAGTAAGTGATTAGATTTATCACTTCTAATTTCGAGAAGTAATCAAAGTAAAATTTGGTGGATAAGTTTAAAGAATATATAGAGCCTTAAAGATTGGTCAAACCAATTCAGAATAGTGTGTAAGGGTGAATCAAAGATGATATTCTAATAGCATTATGTACTAAGGGACATTAATACAAAGGAATACAAGTACTCCAGGGTTATAGACCTTATAGCTCTAATAACAGAATAAATTTGAGTGAGGATCTCATTGACAAAGTATGGATTGGTGAATCTGGAATTAGTCCAGAGAATATGGATATAAATTATATTCATCACAATCAATTAATTAAAAATTGATGTGCAAAATATTTTGGAATGAATAGTTCTAATAATTGAAGAGTTTACATGAACCTTGATACTCATAGTATTGGCTAAACTTCAAGCTGAAATGGCATTTCCCTGACTTGGATTTTCATGATGTAACTTAAAGGTTTGTTTCACCTCCCCACGTCATCCACTGATTCACTCATCAGAGCAAAATTTCTATGCTCTAGCAAAATCCCAATTGAAGGAAGAGCAGTTTTTTTTCTATTAAATTGATTCCTCATTTGTAGTAAGCTTTGGGATCCCTACTTAACATTCATTTTAATTAGATTTGTCTGTCTTCCACCATGTTGTTTTTCTCAGTCATTTGTTTTGCTGGGAATGGGATGGCAGATCACCGTTGAATTGTTCGAGTGTCAATGTATTGCTTGCTTTTAGAATATTCCTTTCCTGGTACTTGACAGGTTTTGGCCAAAAGATATTAACTTGTAAACTTTCCAATCATTTTTTTTTCTGAAAGGAGCAAAAAAAAAAGTTAAGACTTGTAACAGCCAATTGATAAGCAGTTTATCATTTTTTTCTGTACATGCCTGCACTAGTTTAATTTTTTTTATCAGCAAAGTAAAATTTTTGGCAATGTTATATAATATTTTAATTGGATTTCTAACAAAGTGTGTTTTCTTTTCCAGCTGGTGGACAAATTGGCTTATTCCTGTTTTTGCAGCCGGTGTCGTAGGACTCATGTACCGCTTCTACCTTTCGGAGACCAGGACTTCATCCTGAAGATTCCCATTTTAAATTAACTATGCTGTGGGTGGGATGAAGTGTTGGTGGACCAGAAACCAGCTGACTGGTGCTGGTAACACCCATGTGTTTAAGATTTTATCAATAATTGGATGTTATTTAATTTCAGTGCAAGACCTGTATGAATTTTTTTTCTCTATTCTATGCATCAATTAGTGAAGTAAATGCAATCCCAGAGTTTTATATAGACCATACAAGCAATTGAATAATAAGCAACTTTTTGAGCCCTATTTCAGACTTGTCAGGGAAATTATCCCACTTTTTAGTAAAGTACATCAGATATTGAAGAACTCAGTTACACTGATGCTGCAAATATCCACCCATGTTGAGCTCCTGATAAATGTTACCATTATGCACAAAAATGAATAATTATTGCAGTTTTTACACAAATTAAATTTTCTTCTTTCCCTTTTCAAAAATACTTTTCCTTGAACTGTCCATCACTTTTTGTATGTACATTTTTAAAGATAAAAGGCTTGTGGCATATGTTATTAATCCTTGGATTTCACAAAACACTAATTATCTGGAGCTGATAATGTAACATGAAATGCAGCTAAAAATTTCACAGCTGGTATGTTTTTTCTAATCCTTCTCACCTTGAGGGTGACAAATTCAAGATAAGTACAATTTCATGGATTATAGCATTCTGATAAACCTCAAACATGCATTCCTGTCGGCAGGATATGGATCAAACAGACACAGGCGATATTAAGATTCAGGCACAGCATCTATTCTGCACCTGCCAACAGAAACTGTTGACTTGTGACCGGGTTGGCTGGAGTGGGATTGTTTCTATTTCTTTGATTTATCTCCCTAGCTCAATAATAGTTGTGGTCTTACTACTTCCTGTCTGATTATGCAGCTTTACAAAGATGGCTGATCTACTTACTCATTGAGCTGTAAGGGTAACATAACTATATTGGTTGTCTTTGATTTTTATTTGGTATACTGTGTCACAAAGTAGAAATGATTTTGCCTACTATTTCTGAAATTTTCTTATTCCTTATGGGAAAGTTGAGTTAAGGCCAAGCACAAAAAATCCTAAATTGCATCTCATAATGCCTAATCTGGTCTCTGTTCCCTTGCCCTTCTACTTATTGGAATTAAATTGGTTCCCTGATGACCAGTCTTGTACCTAAGCTCTAGAAATACTGACATTAATTAATGCTGATGATTATTTTTGCATGTTGTTTCAGATTTTCTTTTGATCTTAAATGTGATTAAGTTGTTCTCCTTGTGTGAAGCTTATTGCTATGCATGCAATTTGTATCTATCTGCAGTGCCTACAGAAGTTTGATTTGTACATTCAGACTATATTTATAACTGGTGATCTTTGCATCAATTTTCAATGATGTCTCAAAAATGACATTTCACAAAAAATATTGGCTAGCTCCTCCATTACCAGTGCAAATCTTTTTTGTTATCACCATGATGTAGTGTACGTGGTAGTAATTTAGTCCAGTTTATCTAAATTCTTCATCTGATGAGCTAACAAATATAAAGCTTTCTACAGTTATTCTGGAAGGCATTTCACTTGTTCTTTAATTTATTGTAATAGCTGCTAATAATGTAATCTTGAATTGTAAATTTTATTTAATGTCAAAAGATCCAGCTGTGATGTTTTCAGTCTATGCCATATAATTATGCAACATAATCTATGCCTTGTATGTGTTGATAAATGCTTTGTTTGGGATGAGTGCATACAACATTTGTTGATCACAAAATCGTTATCGTAATGTTTTTATTCCTGACAACCAGACACAGAATTCATTTTCATTTGTTCACTGTGAGTAATATCTGTACCAATGAGCAAGTACTCATCTATTAAAATAAATTTCCTTTCTAAACAGTGTAAAGTGATTGGTGATAAATCACTAAAATGATTTAAATACGGGTTAATTTTCTGTATTTTCTTGCAGTTTCCTTGAACATAAACAAGAGCAGGTATAGGCCAATCAGCCCATTTGAGCCTGCTCTGTGATAGATAAGATTGTGGCTGATCCATTCTTGGCCTCAACAGCACTTTCCTGCTTTCTCCCTTATACTCCTAGACTCCCCTGTAGTTGAATAGAGATTTTCAAAGAATCATGATTTTCTGAGAAGAAATTTCTCTATCTCTGTCTTAAATGGACATGCCCCCTAGTTCTATTCGCCCCCAAAAGCAGAAATTTCCTCTTGGCATCCACCCCGTCAATTCCTCTGAGAATTTTTTGTTTCAATAGATTACTTCTCATTCTTCTACGTTATGGAAATACTGTCATTTTACTGCTGTACTGGTATCCTGATTTTTTTTTAACCAATTATATCGAAATGAAATTTTAACATCTGTTAGTTTTATTGTTTCTGAAGATCCAGTCAAAATTTTAAAGATATGTTTTTAAATGACACCAGATTTACGAATTTAGGAGAGCACTGCCATTTGCTTTTAAACTCTAAACTCAAAAGCTAATATGCAAGAGCTGTCTTATGCTCAGTTTAAAATCTGCTGCAGAAGATCAAATGCTGATACATTCTTTAAAATTTTGTACTTGAGTTTTTGGACATCTCAGTTGAATGGTACTCAGTAGCCAAACACTTATCTTTTCCAAAATGGAAAATTTAAAACCCACTTCTGCTTTGATCTAGATTCCCACTGCCCAATGGCATTTGGTTATTTTAGTGTAAATATAATTCTAAACTTTACCAACTTTTGTTGCATATTATATATGAAATACATGCCAAACTTTTATTAAAGTTATCTCCCAGTAATTTGCAAAATCAATTGTTGTTGGTGTTTGGTGGGGTTAGGTTTATTTTGCTGCTCAAGCATGTGAGAAATGACCACGAGCCACAATTTTGTCTTCACATTTGCATACTTCCAGCAATGAGTGACCCATTGAGACCTGTTATCTCTTCAGTTGTACTGCTACACTTTGATCAGTTAACCTTACAATTTAGCAATTAAATCTGAGAATACAGAAGTACTTTGATTCAGTTTCTCATAGGGTAGACTCGAGGCTTCAAGGGAGTTACTTTATTTTTAATCATCAGAATGAAGTCCAGTCGGCAATATTCTTGCTATATACTATTATAAAGATCAAATTATGTTAATATTAATCCACATGAAAATTATTTTGCTAATTTAAGTCAACTAATCCCAATAGTGCTGCTAGGAGAGTATTTATTGTGCTCTGACCCTAATTTGTTACAAACAGTTTAAGTGACATTCAGTTTAGAAGTGATGTTCCTGTAAATTTCATATCTTTTCATATGTCTTGTTATAGTAGAACTTTTCCACAAATAGCTCAATTACTTCATAACTGCTACTGCACAATGTAGACTTTCTATGAAGAAAAGGCTAAAATATCTCAGACAAAAATTGAGGTTTAAATATACTGGTCCCATTAATTGCAAATGTTATGTGTTGTCATTTTCTTGTGTGAAAACTTTGAAGTAGCTTTTTGATGTTAAAATCATTTATGGGTCAAGATTGTTTATCAATACACACAGAAATTTAATGTTTTTTGTGCTTGTAAGTACTTTGATATTTCAGGCAAAAATAATCAACCTTTTTTCTGCTTATTTACTTGGGGAAGAAATAATGAATGCTCATTAATTCATATTTGTACTGTATTTTCAGTCTATAAAATGTTATAAACTGAGCTGCTTTGATCTCCAGTGCACTGAATGTACTATAAAATATATATTTAACTATTTCCCAGCATATCTTCCTGTACTGCAGATCTCTAACCATGCAATAAATTGAAAGAGACTTAGTAACTTTCCCTCCCAACTTGTATTCTACCAGTTAGAGCCATACAGCACACCACGTCCATTCTGACCTTTTTGCTCATCTACACTAATCCCATATTAAAACTCCTTCCTCTCATCTTAAACATGTCCCTTCTTTTGTTGACCCAACCAAAAGGATTTGGACCATCTATGCTATCTATACCTCTTATAATTTTATATACCTCAACAAGGTCGCCCTCTGCCTCCTTCGCTCCAGGGAAAACAAGCCTAGTCTGTCCAATACAGGCAACTTCCTGGTGAATATCCTTTGCGCTCTGTCGAGCACTACCACATACTTCATATTATGTGGTGACCAGACTGCACACAATTATCCAAGTCTGGTCTAACCAGTGTTTTATATAGTCGCAACATAATGTCCCAACTTTTACATTCTGAGCCCTGTCCTATGAAGGTAAATATGCTATTCCCTTCTTCACCACCAACTCCACCTGTGTTGCCACTTTCAGGGAACTATGGCCTTGAACTCCCAAGGTCCCTATGTTTATCAACATTCCTTAGTGCCCTACCATTTAATGTATATGTCCTACTCCTACTTGAAGACATTACCTCACACTTATTGGGATTAAATTGCATTTGCCAATGTTCTGTCCAACTTTTCATCTGATCTATATCTGGCTTAGCTTCAGAAAACCTTTGTTCTCCACAGCAGAACTAATTTTTGTGTTATCTGCAAATTTGCTGATCATGCTCCCTACATTTACATCCAAGTCATTAATATCTATCACAAACAACAAGGGTCCCAGCACTGATCCCTGCAAAAGACCATTGGTCACCAATCAGAAAAAACATCCTTCCACCACTACCCCATCTATCACTAAGCCAACTTTGGATCCCAATTACTCTAGTTCTTAATTTATTTTGCCTAGGCTTTGTGCACTCTCCAACAGGTGACAAAGCAATTCACATTAATGACATAGATGGAAATAAGTATTTGAATTTATTTGGCAAGATCTCACCAAATGGGTACAGCAAAATCCTTCTACATGCACTAACCATGTGGATTCAAGGTACCTGAATAAGAAGGGCATCCATCCAGTTTCTTCTCAGGAGTGAGAGTAGAACAGAATTTGATGACAGCAGCAAACTACCTGTGCCTGTTGTTGACCCATAAAATAAATGCCTCTTTTCTTGGTCCCTTCAAATCAATATGTTGTCTTAAGCAGCAATACCATGAACAGCAAAATGTTGGTAGGTTAGTACAAGCCCTACCCATGAAACAAAGCTGACAGTGACGCGAGGTAATGATGCAGCTTTACAAAACTCTGGTTAGGCCACACTTAGAGTACTGTGTCCAGTTCTGGTCACCTCATTATAGGAAGGATATGGAAGCGTTGGAAAGGGTGCAGAGGAGATTTACCAGGATGCTGCCTAGTTTAGAGAGTATGCATTATGAGGAGGGACTAAGGGAGCTAGGGCTTTACTCTTTAAAGAGAAGGAGGATGACAGGAGACATGATAGAGGTGTACAAAATATTAAGAGGAATAGATAGACAGCCAGCGGCTCTTTCCCAGGGCACCAATGCTCAATACAAGAGGGCATGGCTTTAAAGTAATGGGTGGGAAGTTCAAGGGAGATATCAGAGGAAGGTTTTTTACCCAGAGAGTGGTTGGGGCATGAAATGCGCTGCCTGGGTATAAAGTGAAAGGTCATGGCTGTCATGTGACACCACTGTCAATCAGGGTCTAGCTCCACCCAGCCATTAGCAGCACACTCCTAACCATTGGTCCCTGTCTATACCTCTCATACCTGGCCATGACCCATTGGACTTGTTGAATTACCTGAGCTAGCCCCACCCAGTTCTCCAGCACTATAAAGGATGCCACATGTGCGTGGCTCTTCCTCTTTTGATTGCTGCTGGGATCAAAACCACGTTGAGGGACCGCTGGTAAAAGTGTGCGCGTCCACAGGGGTTTAGGGGCGTTTTTAAGTAGATTCCCAGTAGCGTTGAGCTGTTGCTTGTCCAGAGGCAGGGGGTTCAGGCACCATATTGCGTTTTTCCCTGACCATTTGTAACTAGTTTACTTTGTGTGTGTGTGCACTTCACCCCCATTGCGACTCCCCTCAAGTTTCGCAATTACCCGAGTGTGTGTGTGAATCCGTTCCCGTTCATTCTGTTCCTGCGTTTGTTTTTGTAAATAAATTCTTCTTAAAGTCCAAAGACTGTCCGGATTCCTCTGCCTTTGAGACCCGAAAGAACCTTTTCCCACAACACTGGGGTGGTAGTGGAGGCAGGTACATTGGACAAATTCAAGAGATTGTGTTATGGACTCAGTGAAAGTCCCTTTAAGATAGAGAGTGTGTGTGTATGTGTGTGTGGGGCGTGCTTACGTCAATAGAAGATAAAGGACGTAATGACGTTGTTGAAGAAGTAAGAAGAAGAAGAAGAGAGAGAGAGAAGGGAGAGAGACACCAGCCTGCTTGTTTTCTCTATCGATGGATGAGAAACAATAACTGTGTTTGCCACTGAAATCCATGTATGGAAGTTGGAAGTAATCCGGTGGAGTTCACTTTGTTGCTGACCTGTAGAAGGAAACAGGTATTTGTATGTGGACGACCACGGTTCGGATGCTTTTCGGGGTGAGGAAGTCACTACCGAGTAAACACTGAAGTGTCGTTTGGGTTCCATCGTGGAACATTTGGATTTCGTATGTACTCTCTCTATGTTTTTCTACATCTACATCTTATCTTCAGACAACGGTGGTTGTTGAAGAAGCCCTTGCTCATGTTTCACCTTATGGCTTGCAGAACTGAACTTTAAGAACCATTCCGGAACTGGGAGTTTTGGACTTTGTCACACACACACACGAAGAGTTTAGTTTTGGGGTTAACGTTCGAGGTTTAACATTTTTGAATTCTAACATACTAACATTTTTACTTTTATCTTACGTATTATCATAAGTAGTGATTAATAAAATAGTTTTTAACACTGAATCATGCTCAGTGTGTTTCTTTTGTTGCTGGTTTGTGACAATTGCTAGATAAGCCTATGGAGGAATTCAAAGTAGAGGGATATGTGGGAGGAAGGGGTTAGATAGTCTTAGGCCAGGTTTAAAGGTTGGCACAACATTATGGGCCAAAGGGCCTGTATTGTGCTGTACTGTTCTATGATTCTGTGACTTTGCTGACTGGAAAAGCTGTCAAGAATTTGTGGAAGTAATTGGTTAACTTTATAGTAATGGTAAAATTTGAATCTTACTCTGGGATCTGGAAATTTCTAAAACAGTAGTGCTCCTTTGTTTAAACCAACCTTGCTTAGAGATGCCAATTATTAGAAAAAAGCAAGAAAATGAAGATAACCTTTGGATATCTAACTTTGGTTGTTGAGTGACAAGCACACAGCTCAAACAGCAGCTTTTAGTTATGATTGAAAGGTAAGCATTGGCATGCACATCTGGGAGAAGACCACTGTTCAAATTGCACCAAGGGATCTTCATCATTCAGTTGAGAGGGATAGGGCCTCTGTTTAATATCCCCACTAAAGAGGGTACCTCTGAAATTATAATACTCTCAAACCTAGATTGTGCTGAAATTACATGGGGTTTTAACACAACTTGTGACAAAGGTAAGAGTGCAAAGGAAAAGTAACAATTTGAAGCTTATACTTACAGTTAATTGGCAAACACCCAATTGCTTGTAATAATATTTTAAGCATTTTGATGCACAAAATAGGTTGGATAAACCTGGGTTGTTCTCTCTGGAGCTTCGGAGGCTGAGGGAGACCTGATAGAAGTTTATAAAATTATGAGAGGCATAGATAGGGTAGAGATATCAGTTAATTTTATTTGAAGTGCAGCAGCATAGCATTCAATTTGTGGGAAATGGGATGAACTTTTTTTAAATTGACTAATTGGGTTGATTTGAAAATAATTAACCTAAGACATTTGCTTCAACCAGAATGGCCATATTCTTAGAACCACTTTTTATCAAATTAGTTCATTTGAATCTAAAATCTATATGGCAAAGAAGAAGGTCATTGAACCTACTGCCTGTGTCAGCACAGAGCAAAGCAACCCTGTCAGGCCTATTTCCCTGCAACAAAAAACAAACGGCTGGAGGAGCTCAATAGATCAGGCAGCATCTGTGACAAAGGGATAGTCGTCAGTTGGGGTTGAGACTGGTGCAGTGCCTTCACAGATGCTGCCTGGCCTGCTGGGTTCCTCCAGCAGTTTGTGTTTTACTCTACATTACAGCATCTGCAGTCTCCTGAGTCCATTTTACTTGTCCTATTCCCCTGGTCTTTTCCCATTGCCCTTCAAATCGTTTTCCCTCCAGTGCTAGGGTGAGGTGCTTGATGATTGGAGCGTGGCTAATGTGGTGCCTTTATTTAAGAAGGGCTGCAAGGAAAAGCCAGGGAACTGAAGGCTGGTGAGCTTAACATCAATGATGGGAAAGTTACTGGGGGGGGGGGGGGGAAGCAAGTCTGACAGCCATAATCTATCTGCATTTAGAAAGGCAAGGACTAATTAAGGATAGTCAGCATAGCTTTGTGTGTGGGAAATCATGTCTCACTAATTTGACCAAGGGGATTGACGAAGGCAGGGCAGTAGATGTTATCTAATGGAATTTGGCATGACCTTTGACAACATCCCACATGGTAGTGTGGTTCTGGAACGTTAACTCACATGGGATCCAAGCTGAGTTAGCCAATTAGACTGCAGGCAAATGGGACTAGCTCAGGTAGGCAATTTGGTCAACATAGATGAGTTGGGCCAAAGGGCCTGTATCCGTGCTGTATAACCCTATTATTCTAAGAAAGCTGGCTTTGTGGTAAGAGTCAGAGGGTGGTAGTGGAGGGTTGTTTTTCAGATTGGAGGCTTGTGACCAGTGGTGTGCTGCAGAGATCTATGCTGGGTCACTTGTTTGTCATCATGTTAATAATTTGGATGAGAATGTAGGTGGCATGATTAGTAAGTTTATGGATGACACTAAAATTTGTAATATAGTGGACAGTGAAGAAGGTTATCTTAGGTTACAACAGGATCTAAATCAACTGAGAAAGTGGGCCAGGGAATGGCAGATGAAATTTAACGGGGGCAAGTGCAAAGTGTTGCATTGTGGGAAGTTAAACCAGGGCAGGACTTGCACAATAAATGGAAGGGCCCTAGAGAGTGTTGTAGAATAGAGAGACCTAGGGGTAAAAGTACATGATTCCCTAAAAGTGTCAACATAAGTAGACAAGGTGGTGAAGAAGGCATTTGGCTTGCTTCCCTTCATCAGTTAGGGCATTGAATACAGGAGGTGGGACGTCATGTTATAGCTGTACAGGACGTTGGTGAGACTACACTTGGAATATTGAGTACAGTTCTGGTTGCTAAGCTATAGGAAGGATGTCATTAACCTGGAAAGGATGCATAGAAGATTCACAAGGAAGTTGCCAGGACTGGACAGCTCAAGTTAGAAGGAAAGATGAATACGCTGGGGCTGTTTTCCCTGGAACGAAGGAAGCTGAGGGGTGACCTTGGTATTGGTTTATTATTGTCACTGTACCAAGTACAGTGAAAAATGTGTCCTGCATACCATTCGTACAGATCAATTCATTACACAGTGCATTGTGGTAGTACAGGGTAAAAACAACAACAGAATACAAAGTAAAGTGTCACAGCTACTGACGAAGAGCAGCGCTGGCAGACAATAAGGTGCAAGGACAATAACAAGGTAGATAGTGAGATCAAGAGTCCATCTCATCACATAAGTGAACCATTCAATAGTCTTATAACAGTGGGATAGAAGCTGTCCTTGACCCTAGTGGTATGTGCCCTCAGGCTCCTGTATCTTCTGCCTGATGGGAGAGGGGAGAAGAGAAAATGACTCGGGTGGATGTGGTCTTTGATTATGCTGGCTGCTTCACCAAGGCAGTGAGAGGTATAGACAGAGTCCATGGAGGGGAGGCTGATTTCCTTGATGTGCTGGGCTGTGTCCACAACTCTCTGCAGTTTCTTGCGGTCCCAGGAAGTGCAGTTGCCATACCAAGCCGTGGTGTATCCAGATAGGATGCTTTCTATGGTGCATCAATAGAAGTTGGTGAGTGTCAAAAGGGATATGCCAAATTTCTTTAGCCTCCTGAGGAAGCAGAGGCACTGGTGAGCTTTCTTGGCCGTGGCGTCAACGTGGTTAGACCAAGACAGGCTATTGGTGATGTTCTCTCCAAGGAACTTGAAGCTCTCAACCCTCTTGACCTCAGCACCATTGACGTAGACAGGTGCATGTGCACCACCCCCTTTTCTGAAGTCAATGACCAGCTCTTTTGTTTTTCTGACACTGAAGGAAATGTTGTTGTCATGACACCATGTCACGAAGCTCTCTATCTCCTTTCTGTACTCCGACTCATCATTATTTGAGATACAGCCCACTACAGTGGTATCATCTGCAAACTTGTAGATGGAGTTACAGCAGAATCTGGCCACGCAGTCATGAGTATATAGGGAGTAGAGTAGAAGGCTGAGGACACAGCCTTGTGGGGCACCAGTGTTGAGAATAATCATGCTGGAGGTGTTGCTGCCTATCTTCACTGATTGCGGTCTGTTGGTCAGAAAGTCAAAGATCCAGTTGCATGCAAGTCCTGTCACAACTGACGGCTGGTTTGGGACTCTATTTTGAACTGGTATTGTCTCTTGGGATCTGTGATAGCTTTACAGAGGTTGTATCTTGATTTCTTGTAAAGATCAGGGTCACCTGATTGGAATGCAGCAGTCCTTGACTTCAGTAGGGAGTGGACCTCCCGGTTCATCCATGGTTTCCGGTTTGGGAACACCCGTATTGTCCTCTTTAGTACACAGTCCTCAACACACTTGCTGATAAAGTCTGTGATGCTGGCAGCATACTCATCAAGGCTGGCATCTGAGTCTTTGAACATGGACCAGTCCATTGTCTCAAGGCAGTCATGTTGAAGCTCATCTATTTCCTCAGACCAGCACTGCATGACTCTCTGTACTTGATCCTCCTGTTTCAGTTTCTGTTTTTATGCAGGGAGAAGGAGCACAGCCTGGTGGTCTGATTTCTCAAAGTGAGGGCGAGGGGTGGCTTGGAAGGCATCTTTGATGGTTGTGTAGCAATGGTCAAGGGTGTTAGGGCCCCTGGTGGGACAGTAGATGTGCTGGTAGTATTTGGTAACACACTCTTGAGGTTGGCCTGGTTGAAGTCACCTGCAATAATGAAGAGGGCCTCAGGGTATCCTGTTTCAAGGCTGTTGACCACAGAGTATAGTTCATTGAGTGCAGGCTTCATGCCCGTCTGGGGTGAGACCTTGTAGAGGTATATAAAACCATGAGGGGCATAGATAAGGTGAACAGTCACAATCCTTTTCCTAGGATAGTGGGGTCTAAAATTAGAGGGCATAGGTTTAAGGTGAGAGGGGAAAGATTTAAAGGGGACCTGAGAGACAAGTGTTTCACACAAAAGGTGCTGGGTATGTGGGACAGGCTGTCAGAGGAAATTGTTTAAAAGACATTTAGAAAGATACACTGATCGAAAAGGTTTAGAGTGATATGGGCTAAACATAGGCAAATGGGACTAGCTCAGGTAAGCACCTTGGTCTTCAAGGATGAGTTGGGCTGAAGGGTCTGTTTCCAAACTGTATTAACTCTACAACTCTATGCCTATCCAATTCTCCTTGGAAAGCATTTCATAAAGTGAGTTGTAGACATAATTGCCCTTTTAAAGAAAAAAAAGCTTTTCCTCACATCTCCCTTGAATTTTCTGCTCAAAACTTTAAATGTGTCTTGTCCTTGAATGATCTGCTAATGGAAATAGTTTCCCTCCATTTATAGAACAGTACATCACAGGAACAGACCCTTTGTCCCATGCTATCTGTGCCAAACCTGACGCCAAATTAAATTAATCCCTTCTGCCTGCACAAGATCCATATCCCTCCATGCCTTGCATATTCAAATGCCCATCTAAAAACCTCTTAAATGCTGCTATTGTATCTGCTTCCACCACTACCCCGGCAGCCTGTTCCAGACACCTATCATTCTCTGTGTAAAAAAAAACTTGCTTCTCATCTCCTCTAAACTTTCCCCCTCTCACCTTAAATGCAGGTCCTGTAGTATTTCACATTACTGTCCTGGGAAAAAGATTCTGACTGTCTACCCTAAGCCGCTCATAATTTTATAAACTTCTATCAAGTCTCCCCTCAGCCTCCTCCGCTCCAGAGAAAACAACCTGAGTTTGTCCAACCTATCCTTATAGCTCATACCCTTTAATCCTAGTAACCCTCTTCTATACCCTTTCCAGAACCCTCACATCCTTCCTGTAATGCAGTGACCAGAATTGCACACAACACTCCAAGTGCAGCCTAACCCAAGTTTTGTATAGCTGCAACATGACTTCTTTACTCTTATACTCAATGTGCCATGTGACTGCTAGTCTTGAGTTACAGGTAAGGGTTAAAGCTGTTTAAGGTATAGGGTCATATTAGTGCATAATATTTTGTAGCATTTTACACTTCTTCAGTAGTTTTATATAATGCCTAATGATATTTTAATTGTAGTGGTTGCATTTATATTATTGTATTTGTGACACTTGCTAAGTCTGAATAAACTTTTAAAAGACTTCTGGGTTGTACTACTCTGAGAGTTGTGGCTAGTTTTATCCCATTCAGGCAGGTTCAGACTGACTCCATTCATAGAGAGAAACAGCATGGAAACAGGCCCATCAACCACCCATTTTATACTAATACTACATCAATCCTATTTTTCATACTCTCCACATTCTCTTCAACTCTCCTCAGACTCTACCATTCACCTACACATTAGGGGCAATTTACAGTGGCCAATTAACCCACCAATGGAAAGCTATGCAGTCAAAGGGAGAACATGCAAACTCCATGCAAACAGCACCCAAGAGGGTTGGTATAAGAGATAACCATCTATACAAATGTCCACGCTCACTGGAATAATGGAGGCGATCTGACAGCAGCCCTTGGGGAATGCACCTGTATAGCTTAATGTGGAAATTCAGAAATTGATATAAATGATTCATTGCTTCTTCATTCTTTTGGAACCTTTCCCCTTGCAATCACTGGAATTAGTGATCTGATGATGAAAGAGATTTAAGTACTATTTTATTCAATGAGCCCTGAAAATCATATTTGCCTGAATTGTAACAGTTTAATGGTGCACTAAGCCATAATTACTGCTTATCTAATGTTATGTGGACTGTCATTCTCTTTAACTTTAAAAAATATATTCCTGTTTTCATTTTTTACTGTTTTTGATTTTACCTTAATCTTTTATGTTTCAATCTTAAATTTGCCCTCTGCAAAATGTTTAAAAAATTAGCCACTTGAGAGAATTCTCTCAATGTGTTTGGCAGCTAAGCTTGATTGATTTCATTGCAGAACATGAGAGATCCACTAGAGGTGAGACTTGACAGCACTAAAATTGGGAAAGGGGAAACACAAGCTTCAGAAATCACTAGATCCTTCTGGTCAGCGCTAAGAGGTCAGCATTAAATGCTGGTTGCATCACTGGTGACTGGAAAATTTTGGTTATTGTTTGTAATGACAGTTCTGTAATGACAGCTTCAAAGGATTGCATATTTCCAACCCTTCCTGAGATCACTCCAGTCTGCTATATTTGAATTGATTCAATACATCATTTAAGTGTTTTGGCATGACTGAAGTTCTTTGGGTTCAGAACTGGTAAGACACACTGGAATTCCTATTTATTGTCTAGAAGTGGTAATGGGATTAATGTTGTAAATTAAATTCCTGGACATGCTCTTTATCAAAGCATAATTCACTATTTAAGGTGAAGCTAGACATGAGGAAGAAATGAATAGAAAGATCTAGAAATAAAGAAATAACATAAATGAAAAGGGAGAAATCGGGCTGACTAGAGTGCTGAACAGGCAGCTGGCATGGACTCATAGGCCAAATGCCCTCCTTTTTTGCATAACAATCTTATGATTCTGTGGTTCATTATTCATCCAGGGCACTATTCCAGAGCAGTTTCAGTATGCAGTCAAATTTTAGTTCAAATTAAGCAAGATCTTATGTACTGTGTGGATTGACAAAAGAGAAAAGTATCTGGAGCATGTTCAAATTGCAACACTCAGACAAACCTTCAGATCCCATGACTAAATGAAAACTTCATACTTTGTGAATTATAAAACAATGAAGTAGTTGTTCTTTGCCCTGACAGTACTTGGATAAATTGAGATGAAATGTAGTGTATCTAAAAGCCATCTGAGGGAGCTCTAACTCTAAGACTGACCTTTCAATGTGTAATACTAAATAATTCTTAGGCTTCTGGAGTAATGACTACATTTAATTGTGCTTTAGATAATTTGACTCTAATTTTTTTGAAGGTATCTTAATATTCTTGGATCTATTTAACAAAAATTGAGCATGGTATTTCTTAATTCTGATTTTATTTTCATTATTGAGGACCTACCCCAGGGCTTCAAACAGCTTCATGGATTGACCTTTATAAAGGGAATCAGATTTTACCCCCTGTCTCATATAATCCAAAACGTTTTTTGTTTAATATAATACAACAGCTTAATTGTTGGATGAAGCTGAAAAACTACCATTTTCTAATTATGGTGAGACTCCTCATTTAAGTCTGAGATATACTAAAAATCAATTGTTTGTTTCAAAAGTAATACACAAAAAGTGCTGGAGGAACTCAGCAGGTCAGGCAGCATCAGTCTTTGTTTTTCTGAATACATTGATGTATGATATTTCTTTTACTATTTTTTCTAACTAAACTCTCCCATTCCTCTTCTGAAGACATTACTCCAAGGGGCCAAGGCACTCTATGACACCAAGATTCAGACTGTAGCTTTGATGATAACTTCCCTTCCACTATTCTGTACCGAACCAATGTTCACACAGGAATGCACACAACAGAATTACAGTTGGAGGTAGGAATGTTCTAACTAATGGGCAATTGTAGTACCCCTATTGCTTTCCCGGATGAGATCAAATTCAAAATTGCTACTTCCCAATTGATCACACCATGAAGATGTTTTCCTCCTTCAACTTTTTAGATGGCTTGTTTTCCTCTGTGTATCCTTTGTTTATCCATTACCTGTCTTCCAATTGCTACTGCCAGGCATTTCCCACAGAATTTCAGTATGTACTTCTAACAAGTAGAAAAGATTTGCATCATTTAGTACAGTTCTGGGCACCATACAAGCAGGAAATTTTCACCAGGATCAAGGATGACTTGCTTTCACTCCAGTTTTTGAGTTCTGAGGTGGCTAGCAAGGCTAATGTGGGAACTGCAGATTCTTCCACAAATGGGGCAGGCAGGTGGGAAATTTGTAAGGTGGTGCACTCCTTCACTCTTGTGCATGGCTTCTGTGTGCTCCTGATGCATGGACTCAAGGTTCTCAATTCCCTTTCAAATGCTTTCCCTCCACTTTGAACAGTCATAGGCCAGAAGTTCCCAGTGGTCAGTGGGAATGTTGCATTTCTTCAAGGAGGCTTTGGGTGCATCCTTGAAACTTTTCCACCATCCACCTAGTAACCTCCTCCTATGACAAAGCCTGGAAATAGATTGTCTGTTTTGGGAGTCTGGGGAAGGGCATGTGATCAATATGGCCTACTAACGAGTAACCAACTGATTTTAACCAGGGCCTCAGTGCTGGAGATGTTCGCCTGGCAGAGGACACCAATGTTGGATTGCTTATTCTTCCAGTGAATTTAGAGGATTTTGTAGAATCAGCATTGGTGGTATCCTACCAGTGCCTCGAGATGCCTGCTGTAGATAGTCCAAGTCTCAGAAGTATAAAGGAGGGGGGCAGCACTGCTGCTCAGTAGACCATCTGTTTTATGCTATGTGGACTTAATCTTAAAATATCATTTTCCACAATTGACTACCTGTATTGAAAGTGAAAGTGACTTTCATCATTGATGTCTGCCTTCACTAAACAGTGGCTTCTGAGATTTGGTAAATGGTCTGCATTTTCCAGGGTCTTGCCATGAAACTTTATTGTCGAGGTGGGGTGGGGGGTAGAAGGGGGATAGTGGTGTAGTGAGGGCAGACGTTGAGTGTAAAGCCTATTCTCCCGAATATATCAGTCAGAACTAGTCAGCTGCAGCTTGAAACTTGTTCTCTGAGTGCACACAAGCACAAATGTCATCTGCATACTGCACTCAATTACTAAAATTTGGGTATCCTTGCTTCTGGAGTTCAGTTAGTTCTGGAGATTTGCTGCAATTCTGTGGGATGTTTATTGGAGGTGAAGTGCAAAACTGGCGAGAAAGATCCAAACAAATGTTGGGACAATTACACATGTTACGAGTCAGGTTGCTATTTGGTGAATGTCCCTTTAAGGCACCTGGACAGTAGAGTAGCAGTGTGTGTGTGTGGTGTCATCACGACAGCAAGATTATAACAACGTGCTGGCTGCTTTGCTCAGTGAGTCAAAGGGAGGGAGGGAGAGAGAGACAGACTGTCTCCGTAACAATGAATGAAGAACAATAGCTGTGTCTGTCACTACAATCCATGTATGGATTTTTGGAGCAATCAAGTGGAGTCCACTTTGTCATTAACCTGTAGTGGGAAACAGGTATTTCTGTGGGCGGCCACATAGTGAATACCTTCGGGGTGGCAGATACTTCGAAACCAAGCAGTGGAGATCATCGGAGATTGAGGTGTCATACGGGTTCCATCGTGGAACATGTGGATTTCATAATTTCTCTCTACGTTTTCTCTTCAGTCAATGGAGGTTTTGCAAAAGCCTTTGCTCACATTTCACCTTATGACTTGCTGAACTGAATTTTGAGAACTATTCCTAGACTTGGGGTTTGGAAATTTGCCACACACACACTTTGAGTTTAATTTTGCGGATTATGTTTGATATCTAATGTTTTTACTTATTATTACAAGTAGTTATTAATAAAATAGTTTCTAACACTTATACATGACTCGGTGTGTTTCTATCGTTGCTGGTACGAAACATACAGCCTTATTTCACACTTGTCTTCACTGAGATTAGATGTTTAGACTAATTGGATGGTATCATGGCTTGTCCAACTCAAGGCCATCTCCAACTAAATGATAATGTTTCTCACAGTGCAGCAATGTCAATATCAGTGAATTAGAGTTCCCAAGCTGTGATAACAGAACACCTGTTGTGATTTTCCAGGAAGGTCCCGAATTTCATTTTGAGGAATGGTAGTTACTTGTATGTGTTTTTTATTAGTATGTTACACACCAGCTACCACGAGTTTTACAGAGCAAGGTCTTGATCCAGTGACAGGCGGAGCAAGACAACAGGTCTGCTATATGTGTACTAATGCTCACACATAGTGAGAACAGGTGTCTATACTACCTGGTAGGAGTGCCCTAGCTTGTTCATACAAACATGTGCATGCACACACCAGGGATTATGTAGATTATATAGAGTGATTGCATAGATTCTCTTGGATATTGAATCTTATTGTTCTCTTACAGATGCTTATGATGATAAGGTAGATGGACAGAAATAATTTTCTTTGGTGGGGAGCCCAGAAACATTGTGCATAATCTGAAAAGCAGAATTAAAGGATAACATCAGGAAGCATTTATTTACACGCAAGTTAGAGGATATCTGGAGTTCTCTTAAGGTTCACCAATTAAACATTCCAAAACTGAGTTTGGAACTAATAAGGGAAAGTGAAGTTGGACACAGCTTTGCCGCAATTTAATTGAATGGCAAAAAGCCTCAAGGAGCTGAACAGCCAACCACTGTTACTATCGTCGTACAAGGGTTACCTATGGTGTATTCAAGTCTCAAAGTGTGCATCACACCTCACTGGTCATTTCACTTTTTTTGAATATTACTGTTTTGCATGTGGACATTGTTCTAACTCTTTGTAGCAAGCTACTTTAACTTCAATCCATTTTAATTCTTGCTTTTGTCTTTGGCTTGCTATCCAACAGATTTTAATGTAAACACTCATTTGTCTCCTGGCTATTTTGCACTCCTTTGGACAAGCGTGACACCAGACTCCTGAAACAGGCATTCTACATCAGGCTCTGCTATAAGAGATCATCAGAAGCACAGAGAACATGCTTCAAAGACTCCATGAGAAAATGTAACTTCCTCACTGACCTGTCAATATTCTTGGTCCATGACCAATCAAAATGGAGAAGAAACAAGCCAGGATGGAACTGGGAGCTTTGAATCCCCAGGACATGATCGTTTGCATTATAGGATCCAAAAAGAAGTGGCTAGAGAGATAGTGGATGCAATTATAAAATCCTCAGATTTTAGAGAAGTACTAGAGGATTGGAAAACTGCCATGTGATACCCTTATTCAAAAAGGATGGGCTAAAAAGCAGGTAACTCTAGGTCTGTTGGTCCAATGGCTGTTAATGAAAAAAAGGTTAGAATCAAGTATTGTGCAGTTGCCACATGGATTGGTACTTAGATTGCAGCTATTTGGAATATATACTCATGATTTGGGGGAAGGAAGCAAATGTACTGTAGCCAATTTTGTGGATGATATAGAAGGAGGTGGGAGGGCAAACAAAAAAAATTATGGAGAGATAGTCATTGGTTAAGTGAATGGGCGAAAGTTGGCAAATTGTGTATAATGTGGGAAAATGTTAAGTTGTTTACTTTGGTAGGATGAATGAGAAAATTATTATTATTTAATAGAGCAAGATAGCAAAAAGTCGAAGTACAAAAAGATTTGGGATCCTTCCAAATTAAATGCAGAAAGCTAGCAAACAGGTACGGTAGGTAATCAGGATTGTTAAATGGAATGCTGGCTTTTATATCAAGGGGATTGGAGTATAAGAGTAGAGATGACATACCACAACTGTACAAGAACTAACGAGGTCACATCTACAGTATTGTGAATACTTTTTGGTCCCCTTATTCAATGAAAAATATAATATCATTGGAGGCAATTCAGAGAGGGTTCATTACAATAACTCCAGGAATGGAAGGATTGTCTTATGAGGAAAGGTTGAACAGGTTAGGTCTTAATTCATTGGAGTTTAGAAGACTGAGAAGCAATCTTTTCGAGATTCTTAGCAGGCTTCACAGAATAAACATTGGGAGGACATTCCTGCCAATAGAAGAGTTGAGGACCAGAGGATGTAGGCTCAGAATAGGGTGTGCCCATTTAATACTGAGATGAGGAAGATTTGTTTCTCTCAAAGGGTGGTGAATTCAGTTTAAGCATATTGTCATAAGCATATATACCCAGGGTATAAATGCTATGAAAGTTAGTTTTTTTTTGCAGCAGCAGAGTACATTACAAACACTACAAACATAGGTTAACATAAATGTAAACTAACATAGGTTATACATAACTTACACAACAAAAATAAATTAAAATCAACATAATGACATTAGTGCAAGTTGAGAGAAAAAAAAATCAGAACAATTCCTTATCTCAGAAAGCTCTAGAAGCTTACTCCTTGAATATATTCAAAGCTGAGATTTTTAATCAGTGAGAGAATCAAAGGTTATGGAGAGAGGGTAGAAAAGTGGACTTGAGGAAAAGTGGATGAGCCATGGCCTTGGTGAATGATGCAAATGTGTGAGGAGCAAAGTGGCCTATCCCATTTCTATTTCTTATCGTGTTTCTGCTCCTGTACGTTTCATCAGGAGGAACCTGAAAGGATTGGAGAGCTACCACCAATGCTGTACCTGTAAAGTCCTCCAAATGCACTGGAAGGATAAACAAACCAACATTAGTGTCTTCTCTCAAGCCAGCAGCACCACTATTGAGCTTTATTTACATTCAGCTGGTTCTAATAGGCAAGCCACATTGTTCACATGATTGACATCAGGATCCTGAAACAGACACTCTACTCTGAGCAAGAGGTTACAAGTAGGACAGTATTGTGTATAGTTTTGGTCTCCTTACCTAAAAAGGGATATACTTGCCATTGAGGAAATGCAACAGAAAGTGCCATACTAGTTTCAGATAGCCAGTTTGCCGGATTGAATTGACTAGGTTTGTAATCTCTAGAATTTAAAAGAATGAGAGGAAATCATATTGAAAGTTAACAAAATACTTACAAGGCTTGACAGATGCAGGCAGGATGTTTCTACCAGCTGAGGAGTCTAGAACCAGGGATCACAGTCTCAAAATAAGGGATTAGTCATTTAGGATTGAGATGAGGAGAAATTTCCTTATACAAAGAGCAGTGAATCTTTGGGATTCTGCAACCCGGATGGCTGCGGAGACTCAGTCATTCCATTCATACAAAATAATCGATAGATTTCTGGGTATTTAAGGAATCAAGTAATATGGGGATAGAACAGTAAAATGGCAATGGTGTGGAACAACAATCATGATCCTGATAAATGGCAGAGCAGGTTCGAAGGGCTCGCTCCTGCTGCTATTCTTATGCTTCAAAGATACTCTCAAATTCTTCTAGCAAAAGTGTAACATCCCCACTTACCCATGGGAATCCCTGGCACATCACTGCTCATAATGAAGGAGCATTCAGAATGGGGACTGGAATCTTCAAGTCCTATGTTGGGGGCACATGAAATTCCAATTAAAATGGCAGACCAAACACACCATATCCTATACTATCAATCTACCCATCTCAGCAAGCATCCCCTGCACCACCTCTGGCAGAGCCTGTGCCAGAGGATTATTTAAGCAACACACTTCCTCGTCCCTCTTTTCTGAGCTCCTCCCGCTCTTTAGCCTTTGCGTTGAATGCATTGTAGCCAATGGAGCAGCTGTTAAAATTTGAGACTTTTCGAATTTGCTAGAGGCCAGAACTGAAGGAGGGAAAATAACCTGGTGGGATTTTAGTCTACAGGAAGTTACAAAGATAGAGAACTAGGATTCCTTATCCATGTAGGGATCTAACAACAAAGATGGGAACTTTAAAATCAAAGCAGTAATAAGGGAGCAGAACTTGGAGTGAATTGGGATAAAGGGCAAATTTTGAATGACCTCAAGTTTATGGAGTTTGGATGATAGGAGGCTAACCATGGAGGCACTGGAATAGAGGAAATAAAGGTATGCATGTGGATTTCAGCAGCAGATGAATTGAAGGTACAGGCAGAGATGAGCCATTCTATGGAAATGGTCTTACTAAAGGTCAGCAGCTGTGGTAGGAAGCTCCATTTGGGGTTACTTACAACATCAAAGCTGGTTCAGTCTTAGACTCTGGCTAGTGAGTGGGATGGTACTGGTAATATGGAAAATGGTTAGTGACAGGGACTAAGGAAAATGGCTTTGGTTTTCCCAATATACTATTGGACGACAGACAAATTGTAGAAATTGAGACTTGTGCAGAAAAAGTGTTTTCTAATATTGTTTCTAAATGGTCAAGCTCTAGTTTTAATGTTTAAAATGTGACATTGTTCTGGATTTCCCCTATTAAACAATAGTTTCTATGTACCTATTCCACTGAATGTTTTCATTATTTTAAAAACCTTAAATTAGATTGCCCCTCAACTGTTAACTCAAAAGAATATAAGCCAAGATAATGTAGCTTGCCTTCATTACTTATCCCAGTAAGTCACATAATTCTGGGAAATCTGTGCCCTATATCAACAGCCCAAAATTGTATTCAACAATGAGCTGCCCCAGTCTTCTGTCAAACTGGGGGCTGGAATGGAATTCAATGGAATAACCAAACTATTATAAATTAATCAAATTTTTAGAAAGCTTGACAATTTAAATTGAAAAACTAACACATTAAAACACTTAAAGCATTTAAATAAACTCAAACAATAACTAGATATAAAATTACTAATATATAATTCATATATTTAGATGGATAATTTCAGACTTCCCACACCTATCTACCACTCACCTGCCAAATCACTTTATCTGCATATTCCTCTGCAGCCTTTCTGAGCTTCCTCAGATTACTTCCCCAACCAGTTAAGCATAATCATTAACAGGAGTCCATAGACTGGACTTCATCCAAATCATTAACGTATCTGAATAATTAACAGCTGAGACTCAAGTACAGATCTCTATATTTCATTAGTTACACCATGCAATTAAAAAAATGATCTATTTATTCCTACTCTATGTTTACTGTCCATTAACCATTTCTCAATCCCATGAGCCCTAGACTCACCCATAAATGGAAATAGCTTCTATACATCCACTCTTTAAATTCTGTCTTAATCTTTGAGTCCTCTTAGTCTTCTGGTTTTATTTCAGAGAAAAGAACCATTGTCTGCTCTATGTTTCCTAATGGTTCTATTTTTTTCAGTTCTAGTGATATTCCTGAAAATTTTTTCTGCTTTTCCTCAAATGCTTCAACATCATTTTTGACTCTGAAACAGCACAAGATATTTCAAGTTAGCTAGACCAGAATTCAATATGAATTTAATAATGCCTTCTTGCTTTTGTATTCTATGTCTTTGGTTGTGAGCTCTGAATGTTATTTATTACTTGTTATTACTTTTATTAAAGTTGCTGCTTTAGTTGATTTTTACATCAATATTGTCAGAACCCTCTCCTCCCCACAACCCTCTCCACCATCGAGGACATCTTCAAGAAGTAGTGCCTCAAGAAGGCGGCATCCATCACTAAGGACCCTCAACATCTGGGACATACCCTCTTCTTATTACTATGATTGGGGAGGAGGTACAGGAGCCTGAAGACCCACACTCAACAACTCAGAAACAGTTTCTTCCCCTTTGCCATCAGATTTCTGAATGGTCCACGAACCACCTTGTTATTCCTTTTTTTTGTACTATTTATTTATTTTGTAATTTATAATAATTGTATGTCTTTGCAAGGTGCTGCTCTCGCAAAACAACAAATTTCATGTCATCCAAGTCAGTGATAATAAATCTGATTCTGATTCTTTTCCATTTATTAAACCTAAAATTCATTCATTCCTGCTACCAAAATGAATTTGTGATATTCAATTTTTCTGGCCTTTTACCCCTCCATAATGACAGATTGTAGAATTTTACTTGATCTGAGGTTAAGCAAATTACTTATGCAGGCTTATGTATTCTAGCTACATGCCCAAATTTGACATTATCTGTAAATTTTGACTATATAAAGTCTGCAGTACATTTATCAGGTGCACTTGTACTCACAACAATTACCTCTTTTAGTGTTCAGTATAGGGTAGCAATTTTTAAAACTATGGAGGGTATTATATAGCAACTTCATGTCTGCTAATCCTTAGGCAATTTGTCATAAAGCATAGAGAGAATATTTAGTTTCTATCTTCACCCATTTTTTAAATGCCCCAATAATGATCCGATGTAAATGAGAGATAAAGGTTTGGTTAATTTCATCTATCATCAAAGACCTTATTAGATTGAAATACACAGCAGTCCTTTAGTTTTAACTGAAGATGATGGCACTTAATTGCCCAAAACAGTTGACGTGCTTATACAGTTTAAGCAGCATATTGGTTACAGACATCCAAAGCAATGGCAAATCATGAATAGGCTGATTATAGATGCCAGTTTGACATAAATGGAGAAGAATGTACTTCCAGTTTCTGAATCCAAATAATTTATAGATATGCTGAATAATAGTGATCACTGCACTAATTCCATGGGACCCAACTTCCCACCTAACCCTGGATTATAGGTGAGATGTGATCAACTGTGACAATTTTCACTGTTGAAAAGTGACATACAGGTCCTGCTACAGTAAATCGCTGAAAATAGAAAATGCCAGAAATAGTCAGCATCTATATAAGCAGCACCTATTAACTCTATCTCTCTCGCTAACAATTGAAAAGTGTATTGACATTTACTACCTGCCCTTACATGTGAATTTTGATACTCAAATATAGTAAACGAGGGACATCTGATCTTATTTTCACACAAACTAGCGATATAATTCCACAAAAGGGAAATCTGCCAATCAGAAATAAAAACAGAAATATCAAGTCGGTCAGGCAGCATCTTTAGAGAGAGAAACAGAGTTAATATTTCAGGATCATGACCTATCTGTTAACTCTCTTTCTCCGTTCACTGCCTAATCTGCTGACCATTTCCAACATTTTCTATTTTTATTTCAGATTTCTAGCATCAGCAGTTTTATGCTTTCCAAGTGCCATATATGTCTAGTAAGGAGTTGAAGCATTGCTTTCCAGCTGCCAACAAAGGGTTTTTTTCCTATTTCTCAACACAATTTAACTACATTTTGAACAATCGACACTAATGATTAGTAAAAATAAAATAAAACACTGTGGATACTAAATATAAAAGCATAAAGTGCTGGATATGTGCAGCAGAACATGCAATATGCATGGAGATGCTGTCATTTTAATTCTCAGTCCCAATTTCACCCTGTCCTTGGGCTCCTATTCTAAATAAGCTGAATGAAAGCTTGAGGTACAGCAGCTCATCTTTCAGCTGGGCACATTACAGCCTTTTGAGCTCACCATTTGAGTTCAACATTGAGTTCAACAGTTTCAAGTAACAATTCTGCTTCTTCTAATTATACCCAGACCAATTGGCTCGTTGCTTGTTCTATTACCATCCTCTACCTAGTACCATCATCCAATTTCCATAAGCTCTTTCCTGCGTTCTGCCCTATCATGTACCTTGCTTTTGTGTCCTGGTGCAGGGTTTTGATCCAAAATGTTCACAGCTCCTTTCCCCCGATAAATGCTGCTTGACCTGCTAAGTTCCTTCAGCAGACTGTTTGTTGCTCCAGATTCCAGCATCTGCAGTCTCGTGTCTCTGTCTTTCCTTTCCTTCCATCCTCCTCTTCCCCATCTGTTTTTTAACCTTATTAATATCCATCTGTTCCAATTCTAATGAAATATCTTTGACTTGAAATATTAACACTACTTCTCACCCTGTAGATGCTGCCCAATCTGCCAATATTTCCAATATTTTTTAAAATCAAAAATAGGAAATGTGACATTGTAACTGGTAAACGTTTGAAAAGAGATCAACTTTAATTAGCAAATAAGTTATTTGAAACGTATCCTTTCAAATAATTTATTGTTAGAATTTTCCACTGGTGAGTTTCAAGACAGATGACCAAGTCGAGAACCAAGAGAACAACAAGCATTACCTACAAAATTTTGTCAACTAATTTACAAAATAAGGCAGTAGTAGGTACGGCATGTGTAATACTTCCAAATGAAGGATGTTGGAACATCTAGGAAATAATTGGCCATAAAGCTAATAATATTTGTCAGTTAAAAGTGATGGCTTAATACATGTCCTTAGCTATTGTGCAGCAACACATAACTAGAATGTTATTTGTCAACTAATGCATTCCAACAACATTAGCACTAGAATCTCTATCACCACTGAAATTCTCATTTTTCTATTCAATACTATCTTTCGACAAAGCACAATAACGAAATTATTTTTTTAAGGAACTTGCAATTTCACTCTTGTCTTGCTAACATGGGCTTTATTTATTCATATTCTGTCAATAATATTTTCCCTCATAAGACTTCAAAAGGGTTGTTTAAAATATCTGTAGATACTTTGAGAGAAACCAACCAGTTCAATGCAGGTTTAATTTTTCACTAAAATTCTATGCATAGTTGGTTGGAAGGCATATATATTACTTCATCAAGTGGCACATTTGACAACAAATTTCATTTATATCCTTCTTCACAAAGATGCTACTTAAAAGAATACTGAGTCAGAATAGTAATTAGGAGAGGCAATAGAATGCCATTAACTTGAGGGGTGAGTAGAATCTTGAAAAAAGGAGAAAGAGTTGAGGCTATGGTGAATTAAGAAGGAACTTCCAGAATACAGAAGCTAATTGATAGAGGTAAAGCCACCTGTAGGAGGGGCAAGAACAATGTATAAAAGGCCAGTCAGAGCAATAGAGAGTTTTGGGTGGCTGGAGGAAAAGATAGCAGAGGTTGTGTGGAGCAAAGCTAAAAGGGACTGCAGCACACAAGTATGATAATAAAAACTTGAAGCATTGGAAATGATAACCAATAGATCAGCCACGAGAACAGTGTTGTAGGGTGTGACAGAAAGTGGGATACAAACAATAGAATTTTGGATTAACTGAAGTTTTCAGAGAATGAAGATAGAAGCTGAGAGAACGAGAGCATTGGAATTATCACATCAACCAAAAGGAAGGGTTTGACATTTTGACAGTGGATGGATTGGTATGGGCAACGAAACAGGAAATGTTAAAGACATGGATATTAGGTCATTAATTGGAGATAATGTAAGTAAGGAAGTTTAGTCTGGAGACTGAATAATCTCAGTCTGAGCTAGTTAATCAGGGAAGAGAATGGAATTGTAGCAGAACAAGGGGCTGGCTTTAAGGCAGAGATGGTGCAGGTACAGTTCAGGCACATTCCCATATGGAGGAAAAGAAGAGTAAATAAGTCCAGAGATCCATGGATGACAAAAGAAATACAGGTGAAAATAAAACAAAAAAAGGCTGCTTGTAATGTGTCGGACTGTAAATAGAAACAAGGATCAGTCTGATTACAAAAAAAGAATCAAAGGGGAAGTAAAGACTAAAATAAGAGGCAAAGAGAATACAGCAGCAAAGATTAGCTGGCAACATACATGGGAATCAAGGTATCCTTTATAGAAATAGTAAAGGTGTATTACAAGGAGTGCAGCCCATTAAGGACAAAAATAAGAACATGAAAGCTGAGGGATGAGCTGAGGCACTAAATGAGTACTTTGCATCTGTCTTCACCAGGGAAGTGGGTGCTTCCAAATAGTGTAAGAGGAGATTGTTGAGACACTAGGTATGTTAGAAATTGATAGCATGGAGGTATTGGAGGTTGGCTCACTCACAGGAGGTAACTCATCAGAACTAGATGGGATGCATCCTAGAATTTGGAAGGAGGTACAGAAGAAAATTACAGGGGCACAGATCATAATCATTCAATGTTTTTTAACAGAGTGGTGGTTATTTCCTTATTCAAAAAAGGATAAGCTCACCAACTGCAGGCCAGTCAGTTTAACCCAAGTGGTGAGAAAGCTTTTAGAAACATTGATTTATTGGTATTGGTATAGGTTTATTATTGTCACTTGTACCGAGGTACAGTGAAAAACTTGTCTTACAAACCGATCTTACAGGTCAATTCATTACACCATGCAGTTACATCAAGTTAGTACAGAGTACATTGATGTAGTACAGGTAAAAAAAATAACAGTAGAGTAAAGTGTCACAGCTACAGAGAAAGTGCAGTGCAATAAGATGCAAGGTAACAACAAGGTAGATCGTGAGGTCATGAGGTCATAGGTCATAGTCCATCTCATTGTATAAGGGAACTGTTCAATTGTCTTATCACTGTGGGGTAGAAGCTGTCCTTAAGTCTGGTGGTACGTCACCAGGAGGAAAATGGATTAATTAAGGCAAGCCAGCACAGATTTCTGAAAGAAAAATTGTGTTTAATCTATTTGATCAAATTTTTTGATGAGGTAATTGATAGAATTAATGAGGGTGATGCAGTTGATGTTGTGTAAATGGACTTTCAGAAGGCTTCTGATAAGGTGCTGCATGACAAGTTTATCAACAAAGTTAAAGCATGTGATGCAAAAGGAACAATGATAGCACAGATATGAACAGACAACTGAGGGTTGTGGTGAGTGGTTGTTCTTTGAACCAGAGGAAGGTGAATACTGGTGTTACCCAGTGATTGGTGTTATGACCATTGCTTTTTTTTATATATGAATGACCTCGGCTTGCAAGCTGCAATTTTTAAATTTGTAGAACACACAAAACTTGACAGTGTTATGCACTATGAAGAGAATAGTGATTAATTACATCAGGATGTAAACAGGCTCTAGGATGGCAGTCATGTGGCAGATTAAGTTTAATGAAGAAAAATGTGAGGTCTTGCAAATTGGTAGGAAGAATGAGGAGAGGTAATATAGGATAAAGGAAACTGTTCTAAGACGGGAACAGACAGACTTGAGGCTATGAGTGCACTAGTCACTGAAATTAGCAAGGCAGGTTGAAAAGGTGGAGAAACAATCTGCTAGAGGAAGTCAGTGGGTCAAGCGGCGTCTATGGAGGCAAAGGGATGGTCAATGTTTTGGGTCGAGGCCCTGCATCAGGACTGAGAGCATAGAGAGAATAGCCAGTATAAAGAGGTGAGAGGTAGGGGTGTGACAGGGACTGGGAGGTGAAAGGTGGAATCAGATGAGGTGGGGGATGAAATCAGGTGGAGGAGGGTAATGGCCTCCTGCAGCTGGTTCCATCCCCCACCTCACTTGATTCTAACTATCACCTACCAGCCTGTCACCATTGGGTTATAGGCTTAGTTTTCAGTTACATATCATTTTCAACTCCCCTCCCCATTCCCACACTGACCTGTCTGTCCTCGGCATTCTCCACTGCCATGGTAGGCCAAATGCAAACGAGAAGAACAGTACCTCATATTCCACTTGGGTAGCCTACAGCCCAATGGTATGAACACTGAATTTTCCAATTTCAGGTAACTCACACCTGTGTTCCTTTCACACTCCTATTGGCCCACCTACGTTTTCTCTTTGTTCACCTTTTCCATTTCCCCCCACTCCACCCTGTTACCTAGATCTGTTACCCTCCCCCATCTGGTTCCAAGCTCCATCACCCACACACCCATCCGCCTGGCTTTCTTCCCTTGGCGTACTCTTCCTATCCCCTCCCCCACCTGATTATATCTGCCCATTATTACCTTCCAGCCTCTATCTTTACTTTCAACCCTCCCTACCTTCCCACTACACCCCCAACCCAATCTGGTTCCATCTGCCAAACCTCCTTCCTCTTTCTTCCTTATCTATTTCCACATATCACCCCCAGCCTCTGTCTCTACATTCCCCCTCCCTCAACCACCTGGTTCCATCTGCCCATCATCCACCCACCGAAACGATTACCTAAGCCCCTATCATGCCCCTCCCTCTCATCTCTTCATATTCAACGCTCTCAGTCCTGCTGCAGGGCCTCAACCCAAAACGTGGACCATCCCTTTGCCTCCATAGATGCTGCTTGACCCGCGAAGTTCTTCCAGTAGTTTATTTTTTGCATCCTTTATTAAAGGAAGCCATTCTCAAACTAAACACCAGGTCTAGTACAATGAAGTATCACGTGGTGCATGCAGTCTTAAAGATAAATTCTCACTCAGTGTGCTGGTCCTCATTTCTTCTTTAGCAGTCCCTCAGGATGGAGAAAGATTTATTTCCACACCAGATTTGTGGGTTCTGATGTGGTTAATAAGGCCAATGTGGGAACTACAGATTATTCCGCAGAGGCAGCAGGTAGCATGGGGTGGTCTACTCCTTCTGCTGCTAACGCAGGAGCCCTTTGTGCTCCTGATGCATGACTTTGAGGTTCTCAATACTATCCTTCATGGTCCTTCTCCACTTTGAGTGGACATGGGCCTATCAATGGCCTTGATGTTCTCAATGCTATTCCAAATGCTCCCTCTCCACTTTGAGAAGTGACCCACATTTATCCATCAACTAATATCTAAAATATTATCTTGTAATTATCCACTTGCTCTTTGTGGAATCTCACTGTGTAAATTCACCACCATGATTCCAACATTCTAGCAGTAACCGAGATCAACAAGTACTCTGTTGGCTATAAAACACTGTGAAGATTCATATATTTTAATAAGAAATTATTTCCTAGTCATTGTGGTTTACTTAGACCATTTTCATATGTATTAAATATGAAAAGTCAATTAAAGATGCTATTTCTTAAGCGAGGGCAAAAGGAAGGAAAGGTGAATGAATTAAATCACAACCGAAAGCCCTTCAGGCAATACAACTAGAGATGTGGATTAGAAAGTGAAATATGATTCCGAACTCAATGCAGAAAATGCTGGAAACACATCAGCATGCCAGTCAGCATTAGTTCTGACGATGGGCCCCAGACCAAAATTATTAATAGTTTCTCTTTCCACAGATGCTGCCCTGGCCTGCTGAACGTTTCCAGCATTTTCTGTGTTTGTTTCAGATTTCCAGCATCTGCAGGTTTTTTTTCGGTTTTTCAAGTCTGAGTCTGTCTGCTGCTGAATAATTCAATTTATCTAGAACTGAGAAAGGCAATGAAACTGGCAACACACGAGTTCAGGAAAGATCAGACCCGGTTCCTACTACAGAAGACTGACAACTGGAAGTTTGGTGCGTTGATACCTGAAGAGATTGTCTGTCAACACTTGCCATCATATGAGGTTCTTCGGGTTAAAGTATCGGCAAAATAAACTAGTGAGAACTTTACTTTTTCTTAATGCCCAACACTATAAATTTAAGGGAAACTCCATAACTGCAAACTATTAAATATTGGAATAAGAGAAATAAAGTCCGAACTCAGCGGCGGTACTAGCACGAAGCTCACCTTGGCCCGTTCGAGTCCGCCCAGTGCTGCGCACGCAACCTGCTGGCGCCGGCGAGCAGGGTGAAAGCAATGCGCATGTACGGACTGGTTGACCGCCGGTGCGTGCGCTGGCTGGCCGAGCACGCGCATGCGCCGTGTCCGAGGAGCGTTCAGGACGATGTTGGGGCGGGGCATGTGGCGCGGCGCGGTGCGGCGCTGGCAGGGAATGGAATGACTGAGTAAATGATAAACCCGATAGGAGCTTGCGATTGCCCAGCAGTTGTGTGGAGATGCATTCAAGCACATTCATATAGAACCACGCATCGAATCGTACGTGTAGGCATACTGTACTTTCGCTTTACTGAGGACCAAATGCACACATTGAAAACACGCTCATTTCTCTCCGTGACAGGAGAGTTTTAACGAGACGAGGCCTTAACTTAAACCGGAATTAAAAATAAGACGCAGAAAAAATTAAAAAACAATTCCGTCGGAGGAGTCCTGACTCTTCCTCCCCGTTCTAGGTGATGCCCTCTGATTTCATCTCGCTCCTCAGCGGCGATTTGGATCTTAATTCGCCGAAAAGTTCGTATTCCAAAGGTAAGGGGACATTTAATTGCTTCTTTCATTCACTTCTTGTCCTCGTCGGTAAAGTAGAACGTTGTATGTTTTCGGGTGATTTTTTTCAACGTCTCCTACCAAGCTGTAGGCCGTGACTGAGAAAATGCTGACAGTTCTGGGAAGTAGAGTTAGATTTAATATACGTCATTTTTAATACGCTTTATTTTAAGAATACTCGCGTCGACTTTTTAACAAATTTGTCATATAAGAAAATAATTTCGGTTTGGATTGAATCGTTCCTTTCTCCGAGCAACCTAACTTGATAAGGAAATATTTGATTGACATTTGCAATCACCTGTCAGGGAACGCAGCTTGGGCCCAACACAAATAGGAAGGTTGTTCTCCCACAATCGGCCTCGTTTGGTAGGTGGATTTGGTATTTACAACTTAAAGTTGGGTTGATAAGAGTTGTGTTTATTGAGGAACCACGTCACAGCTACAAAAAAACCGTAGCTCTGTTTAGAAAATGGTTCATTTTTCTATCTTCACTGCAAACATATTTAACGTTATCTGCTGTTGTTTCATATGGGCTAGATTGGGGAATTCTTTTTAGAACTAAGATTAACTTTGAGCGATGATGCAGAAATATGAAATACTAGCACCATTCAGCAAGACTCGTCTGTAGGGAGAATCAACACATTGAAGTTTCAAAAAAACAGAAATACGGGAAGCAATCAACAGGTCAAGCAGTATTTGTGGGGAGAGAAACAGAATTGGTATTTAAGCTCAATGACCCTTCATTGTAACTGGAAAAGTGAGAAAACAAGCCTGTTTTAAGTTGCCTAGAGGGGAAGGACGGAGAGAACGGGGGGAGGGGGGAGAGAGAACATGATATTTAGAGAAAGAAGGAAAAAAGCAAAATTTTCAAATACTCACATTTTAAGAAAGGAAGGAGAAAAAAACAGCAACTAATTTACCAGCCTAACATCTGTACTAGGGAAAACAATGAAATCTTTAATGAGGGATGCAATAACTGAACAACTTGAAAAGAATACAGGGGATCCCCGGGTTACAAATGACCTGATTTAAGGTAATCTGACTTTATGCAAATTCTCCCATACATTTTTAAAGCATTTTCAAGCCTGTAATAATAACAATAAAATGTCTCATGGTATTCATTAATGACTGGATACAGTATATATTCTGTTAGTTTAATTATTGGTAGAATGAAATGAAAGGATATATGGCAAGTGTATGTAGAGTGATACAATATGGGTTACTATAGAAAATGGAAATTTTTGACTTGTGGAAAAATCAACTTGCTGTCAGTTCTCAGGAAAGGAACCCTTGTATAACCTGGGGATTGCTTGCAATAGAATTGAGGCTGGACTTATGATGATGTGTCTAGTAGAATAGATAAAAGGCTTTTAATAAGGTCCTGCAAAGGAAGTCGGTCAACTGGGTTAAAGCACATGTAGTTCGGGTTTTAGTAAAACATGGACTGACAGTTGGTTACTGGAAAAGTGGGAATAAACAAATTCAACTTGGGTTGGCAGGCTCTGACTAATGGGGTACTGCAGGAATAATGTGAAGTTATCCACTTTGATGCACAAAACAGAAAAGCAGTTTTTTTTAAATGGCAAGAGATTGGGTATTGTTTTTGCTTGAAGGGATCTGGGTATTCTTGCACACACACCACTGAAAGCCAATGTACAGGTTCTTCTAGGAAGGCAAGTAGTATGTTTACCTTTATTACCAGAGGATTTGAGCACAGGAATTAAATATCTTGCTGCAATTATACAGGTCCTTGTTGAGACCATAATTGGAGTACTGTATTCAATTTTGATTGCCTTGCCTAAAAAGGATATACTTGCCATAGAGGGAGTGCGGCAAAGGTTCACAGGGCTGGTTCCAGCAATGGCAAGTTGCTGGAACCAGCCCTGCCTCATATGGCAGGGGAGAGATTGAGTAGATAAGGCCTGTATTCTCTAGAGTTGAGAGAAGATCTCACTGTAGCTTGCAAAATTCATACTGAGCTTTATAGTTTGAATACAAGGATAATATTTCCCATGGCTGAGAATCCAAAACCAGGGGGTCACAGTCTCAGAATAAAGCACCAGCTATTTAGAACTGAGATGCTGAGAAATTTCTTGCACAGCAGGTGGTGAATCTTTGGAATTCTCTACCCGGAGGACTGCAGAAGCTCAGTTATTAAGTATATTCAAAATAGCAATTGATGGATTTTTGTATATTAAGGGAATCAAAGGATATGGATATAGTGCGGGAAAATGGTGCTTGGGTAGAAGATCAGCTGTGTTCTTGATGATTGGGCCAGGTTCGAAAGGCCAAATGGTCTACTGCTACTCCTATTTCTTATAGAATCATAGAGTTGTGCAGCGCAGAAGTGGGTCTTTCTGCCCACCACATCCATTGCCAACTTTTGTTCTTGTGTAAACAAATTGAAACACATAGCTGTGGAGAGAAAGAAAGGGGGTAGTTGCCTAATATTGCTAATTTCAATATTAAGTTCCAAGCACTGCAATGCGTCCAAATGAAAGATGAGGTGTTATTCATTCGGCTTGTGTTGGGTATTGTTGGAGCAATATAAGATGCCAAAGACAGAAGTTAAAGTTGGAGTGAAGTAGAGAATTAAAGTGACAGATGAGTGGAAACTCAAAGCTGCCTTTGCAGGCTAAATGAAGGTGTTCTGTAAAGTGATCACATCACTGAATTTACATTTAGTTTTTCCATTGTAAAGGTGATCACATTGTTAGTACCAAATGTAGTACAGGTTGAAACTCTCTAGTCCAGTACCCTTGGGACCTGACCGGCGCCAGAGTATAGAAATTACCCTGTGATCATCTTCCCCTGAGCAGGAAAACCATGCTTTGTAAGTGGAGACATTGCCTGGATTACATAAGGGTTCAGAGAACTGTCTGTAACCCACCGTTTCCATAAGTCGGAACCGCTGTTGACTGAGATTGCCGTCGGCTGAGATTGCAAAAATTGCATTGGTACGTTAATTAGCTACAGATTAGTGTAGATCTCAGTTAATTTTAGATCTTCGTTAGAATTAGTTAATTAGTACAGATCTGTACTACAGATTCAAAAACTGTTGGACCACAGAATGCCGGACCAGAGAGTTTCAACCTGTACACTAAATGGGAAGAAGTGTAAGTGAATTTCTGAATGACCTGGAAGGGGTAAGACAGGTATTGTGGAGTCATCCTGAGGATTCATTCCTGAGGATTCATGGGAAGATGCTGTGAGAAAGGGAATAGTTGGTGGAGATAGAAAGGTGAGCAGGGAGTCAGATAAAAACATAAGTAGGAGTAGGCCAATTGGCCCCTCAAATCTGATCTGCTATTCATTAAGATTGCTGATCCGGTCTTCATCTCAAAACCACTCCGCTCTCTTCCCCAAACTCTTGGCACCCTTGTGATCTAAATTTCTGTTGGTCTCCGACTTGAATATATTCAATGACTCTGCCTCCTTTGCTGTCTGAGATAGATAACTCCAAGGATTCACCAGTCTTTGAGAGTAGAAATTTCTCCTTATTTTTGACTGAATTGGGCCACTATTTATTCTGAAAATGTGTCCTCTTGTTCCCATACTAGGGCAAATATTATCTCAACATTCGCCCTGTAAATCCCCCTCATGACCTTTTATAACCCTTTGTGTTTCAATAAGGTCACCTCTCATTTTTCTATACTCCAGTGAGTGTAAGCCAGGCCTGCTCAACCTTGCTTCATATGCCAACTCTTTCATCCAGTGAATCAACCTGGTGATCCTTTTCTGCACTGTCTATGCAAGCAAATTCTTCCCTAAAGATGGAAAACAATTCTGTACATAGTGCTCCAGATGCCATCTCAGCAACATGCTCAAAGTTGCATCCAAACACCCTGCATGTTTACTTTGTACCTCTAGCAATAAAGGACCAACAATCATTTCCTTCCTAAATTACCTGCCATACCTGCTTGCCAACTTTTTGTGTTTCATCTGTTGGAGCCCCCAGATCACCTTCTATTGCAAAATTTTGTAGTCTCACTCTTAAATAAGTTGCTTTTTCTTCTTTTCCTTCTGGAGTGGATGACATCACATTTTCCTACATTATGTTCCACCTGTCATCTTCTCCCCCATTCATTTACCTATGTATATCCTATTCAGACTCTTTGTATCCACCTCACAACTTGCCTAGTCAGTTACACTCAGCCCCTTCATCCAAGTCATCAAGATAGATCGTAAATAGTTAAGGCCCCAGCTCTGATCCCTGTGGCACTAAACTAGTTATTGATTGCTGGCCCAGAAATAACCCATTCATCCCAACTCTGTTTTCTGTTGGACAATCCCCTTTCCATGCCAATATATATTATCCCCAACTATATCCCTCTTATGTAGAAATCTTATCAAATGCATTCCAAAAATCAAACACAGTACATCTTCTGATTTTGCTATATTCACTCTATTATGTTGTCAAAAAATGCTGGCAAATTTATCAGACACGATTCCACTTTCATAAAACCACGTTGGGTGCCCTTTTTGCAATGCTGAAAGGGGAAGATGTTGGAAATAATGGAGTGTGATCCATTAAATGTGGAGGCTGGTGGGATAGAGAGTGGGGGAGAAAGAGAAATCCTGCCCTCTTTCTGGCTGGAAAGTGAGGGAGTGAAACAAAAGTGCAGGAGATAGAGGAGACTTGGTTGAGAGCTCTGTAAACTGTGGTAGAGGGTGTCACAGTTCAGGAGAAAGGAAGACAATCTTAGAGGCACTTTTTTTTGTTTTAATTTGCTTTTTGTTTTCCTCTGTCTTGCATCTCCAACTGCCAGTTTTTTTAAAGTAATTAATACCTTTACAATGTTGGTCTACATACTAGCACAGACATTGCCTGTTCTTTTCACTCTTTCCCCATCTCAGTAACTTAAAACATGCTTATTTTCTCATTTTTCCAGTTCTGATGAAGTGTCTTTGTTGTGAAACTTTGACTCTATTGCTTCTCCATATTTGCTGCTTGACATGCTGAGTGTTTCCAGCATTTTCTATTTTTGTTTCAGATTTCCAACATCTGCAGTTTTTTTTGCCTCACATTAAAGTTTCATGTTTGAAGACTTTGTAACTGGTGGTTTAGGTACTTCTTTAATGCCTCTTCAAACATAATATGTGTGTGGCAGGATTACACTGGAATGTGAAGAAAAGTGTCTATTAAATGGTTGAGCTTGACAACATTGTTTTACCTTCAAGGGTTTTGTTATACATTTAATGGAGTCTTGGGTTGTAGGTTCTTGCTTGTGGGCATCTGCATTTGGAGCCTTGGATCTGAATTATCCTGGGAAAGTGCACCAGGGGGCCAGGTGCTTCCTTTCAGGAAAACAATATCAAGAGGAAAACTATTCTAAATTACTGTTGCACATCTCTTATTATGGTGTGGTATTGTTGACAGTCTTGGAATGGGATTATATTGGTGAGGAAGAAAGGATAAAGTCCTTTTCTGGTTATTGTTTTTAATTCCTTTTGAATATAATAAACTTTTATTGGGTCACAATTCTATAAGATCCTAAATATCTCCATCAGGTGGCTATATGTCATGTGCTAATATTTTTTAAAAAAAGTAAATGGTAAGCTATTTGGCTGAAAAATCATTGAAGTCGAATGTAATTCTTTCCTAATGCAGTGGGGTTGTCACTGAATGGCAGTTGTGAGTGGTAAGCCTGGCTGATGCTTCCCTCCCTGACCAAGCAATGTGAAATGAAAGCCAATTGCAGTTCCATGAAGAAATTGTGTAGCTGACAGCTAACTCGGCATAGGTCAGGATTTGGACTTGCGACCTTCTTGTTTGTGTGGCTTTGTAATGCAGGGAAGTTTTCAATCCATAAACACCTATTCTAGGAACGAGAAGAAAACACTGCTTAAATAATGGTGGTGATTATTACCGCTTTCATATATCTTTTGTTTTGTTTTAAAATAATGTAATCCTACCAGTAATGCATTTGTAAGGTGGCAGATGATCATGACTATTGTGCAATTTCCATAGATTGTGTCAATAAGAAGCTTGCAAAAAGGAGAGATTGCTTTGTTATCCCATTTATCTCATCAATATGATAAACCAGTCAATGTCAATGATACAGAAAATTATCTGAAACTGCACAAATTAGAATAAGTATCTATCTTTTTAAAAAAAATCAAGAATCTGAAAAGTGGTTCAGGAAATCCTTTAAGTTGAGTTTCAAACTATCTACAAGCTGGAAGATTTTGGAGTTGGATCATAGCTTTCCTATCGATTTTAATTACTCTATCCACTTCTTGAGACGTTGATACAAAAATATATAATAAAAAAGGTAACATTGTACACGTGAGATGCTGAGATAGCTGCCTGATAATCTTTGCATTATAATATTGTCATGCAGTTGATATATATGGACAGAGAATGGTTTAACCAGCAGCTTCATTACAACTTGTTTTTCACACAGCATAATCACAACCCAACAGCTCTGCTGCTGTTTGCTCTTGATGCTCTTGGGCAACTGACTTGTAGTCATTTGCAAACCTGATTGGGAAATTCACACCATTCTCAAAGCTGGAATTGAGCTGTAGCTTTTGTTCACCGGTATAGTGCTTCAGTGATTATTCTGTTTTATAGAATGTATTTTGTTTTGCTAGACACACAAAATCATGAATTGTTGATTGCACCCAGTGTAACACCTGTCTGTCTAGAAATTTATTGTAATTTATAATTTGTGTAACATTTAGTATATTTTATTTTGTAATAAAAATTAGTTTCTAACTTACCTTATTGCAGTGGAATTGAAAATTTAAAAAATAATGTTGGTAGCAGATATTTGAGACAGGAAAATTTACAAGACGTGTAACAAAGGGGGAAGGGTTAGTTGCTAGGGAACAGGATCAAGCAAGTGCGTTGATGTTGTATGTTTAAAAATAGCTACAGTATGATATCTGAATATTTATCACTTTGCTCATAGTGATGAAGCTATTGTATCTGGTTTCCAAGACTATTTTGTATGGTGTTGTATATAAATAGTTACCACTTTCAAAGTTTATTCATTATATCTGTTTATATTTTTCACTTTTTTATAAACATGGAATTGTTCTAATGAAACGATTATTACGCAAGAAATACATGTGCTTAGGACATTTTTTAAGAGTACATGCTTCACAATCCTTGCTGGTATGTTTTTTGAGGGTCATCTATTATTATACAGTTCTTAACATTAGGTCGATGTGCTTTGTGATGAGCCAGGTCGTTCAAGTCATGTCATTGATTACTGTACCAGGATCTCATAGACATTCTGCACTGTGATGCTTCTTTGCTTTAGGTAGTCTGGGGCTGAACCACTGGGTGGATGGAAAATTGGTCAGCTGGAGTGGTCTCCTTAGCTCCTGGGAATTATTCACAAAAAAAATCATGTGCATAGCGAATGTTCCCTTGCCCTCCCTGTTGTAGAACTGGAACTTGTTTCTTCTTGCCATATGGCAGTGGTGGTTACTTCTTTATTGATGTCCAGACTTCAGATTCAGAGCATAGTGCCTGGCAGGACCATGTGAACGTTAGCTATACTCCAAGGAAAAGATGGGAAGAGGCAGTCTTGGACAGTGTATTCCATGGTTTCAATATTGTTGGTGCAAAGTCACAACTAGGACTTGATTTGAGTTTCCATTAGTGTAAAACTGGTTACATCTTCTTGTTTTATTTGGTTCGAGGCACTCCATAAGTCTGATCATTAGGGTTGGTGATGAAGTCTTTGTTTGGGATGTTGTTATCCCATTGAGATTTTTGTCTGTGAGAATCCAAGTGACACAAATACTTTTGCTGTGATCTTAGAGAAAGTGGTGAATCCTTGTTAATCGTAACTGATCAATCTAGAGAAGCTGTAACTAAAGGGAGATGAATGAGGGCAGAAGGGACACAGAACACACAAATTACTGCAAATACTCAGCAGGTCAGGTAGCATAAAATGGAATTAATATACATGAATTAATACAATTGGCCAGTTCTGACACAGTTTAGGAAAGACTATTGAATCCAAAAAATTCAGATAATTTTGATTCCTGAGGGCTGGAATCTGTCCAGACGAAAATGGGGTGCAGATTCTTGAGCTTGTATGTTGCTCCTACAAAGCACAAGACCAAAGACACAGTGTTCAGAATGGGGCTGAAATCTCTGTCCACCTTGTGGATTGTATGGAAGTGTTCTGCAACGTGATCACCCAGTCAGTGTTTGACAACTTAGATGTGAAGGAGACCATAATGTGAGCAATAAATGCGATATACTTAATTGGGAGAAGTACATTTGAATTTTTGCTTCACCTGAAATAATTACGATGGATGGTCCCAAGATGGGGAGAAGAGGTAGGTGTTGCACATCCTGGAGTTACCCCTATCAACCTTTGAAAATGGTGGGGTTATTCCTTAGTAAGTGGATTGCTGTAAGTTCAGAGCAGATTAAGTTTGAGTGAATGATGGCAGTGGAAAAACTGAGATGATCAACAGAATATTGGCTGTCATTGATGAATATGAAGGAGCTAGGGCTTTACTCATTGGAGAGGAGGAGGATGGGAGACATGATAGAGATATACAAAATATTGAGAGGAATAGATAGGGTGGACAGCCAGTGCCTCTTTCCCAGGGCACCAATGCTCAATACAAGAAAGCATGGCTTTAAGGTAATGGGTGGGAAGTTCAAGGGAGATGTCAGAGGGAGGTTTTTCACCCAGAGAGTGGTTGGTGCATGGAATGCGCTGCCTGGGGTAGTGGTGGAGGCTGATACATTGGTCAAGTTCAAGAGATTGTTTAATAAGCATATAGAGGAATTTAAGATAGATATGTGGAAGGAAGGGGTTAGATAGTCTTAGGTGTGGTTTGAAGGCCGGCACAACATGGTGGGCCAAAGGGCTTGTATTGTGCTGTATTGTTCTATGGTTCTAATAGATCAGGAGAGGGTAAGAGGCAAAAAGCAAGTGGATCATGACTTCTGAAGATAGGAGAAAGGGTCCACGGTCCAGGATGAGGACCCTCAGCCCAGCTGACATCAGCCAGAAGTGGGCACAGGAAGGAGAACTCAACATCATATCGGGCTTTTTCTGCGGCTGACCAGTATCTCTTGTTTATTTGCACACGCTAGTCCTGAAGAGATTAGTTTGCACACAGTTCAAAAGTTCAACATTGTACAACATTAACAACAATTTGCATTTGCATTGTGTCTTTAACATAGTAAAATGCCACAAGGCATATTACAGGGGCGTTATTACATTGGGCACTGAGTTACTGATTTGGGAAGATACTAATTTGGAGTGGGAGTAAGCCAATTGGCTCCTCAAGCCTGCCCTGCCATTTAATAAGTTCATCGCTGATCTGATAGTAACCTCACCTCTGTATTTTTATCTGTCCAGCTATCACTCCTTTGTCCATCCTTTGAGGAAGAAAGTTCCAAAGACTCATGACTCACTGAATGAAAATAAATTGCCTTGTATCTGTCTTAAATGGGAAACAGTTTATTTTTAACCAGTGACATCAAGATTCTAGATTCTCCCATAAGAGGAAGCACTTTCTCCACATTGTCAAGAACTTCCAGGACCTTGTGCTTTAATCGAGTCATTTCTCATTCTTCTAAACTCCAGCAGATGTTAGTCTGGCCTATCCAATTTTTGCCCATAAGACACAATGGGCAGCACAGTGGCAGAACAGGTAGAACTGCTGCTATACAGCTTCAGTAATGTGGTTTTGATCCTGATCTTGGGTGTTATGCACGGAGTTGCACATTGTCCGTGTGACCATGTGGGTTTCCCCTAAGTACTCTGGTTTTCTCTCAAAGATGTTCTAGTAAGTTAATTGGCCTCTGTATATTGTCCCCTTGTATATGTGGGTGGCAGGAGAATTGGGAGGGTTGAGGAGGGTTTGATGGGCATCTAAGAGAGATTTCCTTATAGGGAAATCAGCTGTGGAATGGGGCTGATGGGAACGCTCTGAGAGCTGGAATAGACTCAATGAGTTGAATGGTCTCGTGTCATAGGATGCATGGAAAAATATCTACATTTGCCCTTTCCAGTATTATTCAAAGGAACATTCGCTGAATAGCTTCCAATCATCCTTTCTTAAATAAAGGATTCAATAATCGGATGTTGTTTCAACAATTGGATAGTCTTGAGTTTTTCTCCTGGATTGGAGGGGGCCAATGAGTATACAAATATGAGGGGAGATAGAGTAGATAGTAAAGATCTTTTTCCCATGATGGGTGTGTCTAAGATGAAAGGAAAGGTTCAAGGTGATGGGGGGAGGTTTAGAGGGGATCTGAGGGGGATTCACACACAAGGTGGTTGGTGACTGGAATGTGATGACTGACTGAAGGGGTGGTAGCGGATGAGGCTTGTCTGGACAAGCACTTGTATCGCCAAGACATAGAAAGCTACAGACTTAATGTGGGTAACTGGGATTAGTATAGATAGGTAGAATGCATGGCATAGACATGGCAGGCCAAAGGGCCTGTTTCTGTGCTGTATGACTCTGACTCCTAGTACTCTATATATCTGAAGCATAATCTCCCTAATCTTGTATTAATTAATTTCTCCTATCTGTGGACTAGCCTTTTGCAAATCGTGTACCAGGTCACCCAACTACCTCTGCGTGTCAGAGCTCTGCAATCTTTCTATATTTTATTTATGAAATATTTTAAATTGACTTTTAAGAATGCATAGTATATATAGCCCAATTACTGTTTTTCATTTTAGTTCCAGGAACTTGCTGTCAGGCTGGGAATTTAGAATTCAAAAGATTAGATCAGAATATTATTTTACCTTTGCTCATGGGGAGAGAACCTTTAAACATATCAGTGTGGTAGCTAGGGAGGGACTTTGGGTGGTAAAGCATTTGGGGGAATAGCATATGAGCAGAAGGTGGGTCTTGTCGATGTTTGCAGGGAAATTGGAGAGAAATTTCAGAAAATTGTGAGTTCAAGGCAAGAATGTAGAGGAATCGTAAAAGAAGTGTGGCCTGATATCCTATGGCATTTGAGGAAAGCAGCAGAGGCTGCTGATTGGATAGTCTGTCTTAAACAATTTGATTGACATATGTAAGAACCTGAGCAGCCTTGACAGGTTGGATATGAAGAATTTAGAATTAGGGATTGCCGTTCAAAAATAAAAATAAAGGGTTGTCAATATAAGACAAATGTGGCATTTTT
This sequence comes from Pristis pectinata, assembly GCF_009764475.1. Taxonomy (NCBI): domain Eukaryota; kingdom Metazoa; phylum Chordata; class Chondrichthyes; order Rhinopristiformes; family Pristidae; genus Pristis; species Pristis pectinata. The sequence continues at coordinate 21,153,652 of NC_067417.1, forward strand.
TTTCTGAGGATGGTATTTGGAATGCTCTTCCTCAAAGGGCAGTGGAAGCAGAGTCTTTGAATATTTTTAAGATCGATGGATTCCTGATACATAAGGGGATGAAAAGTTACCAGCAATAGATAGGAATGCATAGTTGAGGTTACAGTCAGACAGTCATGATGTTATTGAATGGCATAATACAAATGGCTGAATGGTCTATTCCTGCTGCTAGTTTGTGTGTTAATATGAGTTCTTGGACTTGGATGTGCAGTTTAAGATGATACTCTGTGATTGAGAAAAGTAGAGGTTATCTTTACATTTCTTATATATTTATTGCCTGGGATATTGCAGCTTCCCACCTCCAGTATTTTCATTCATATCTTTTAAAAAAAAAGTGGTCTTCAACAATTTGCAATAATATATTGCCTTCTCTGGGGAAATAATTCTGTAGATTTTGTTTTACAGTTATGTAGAAAATTGTCAAAAGAAACTTTAATTTATCAATACATAATTTGAAATTAACTGTGGGAATGGATTTAAAAAAAACTGGCTGAAGAATAGAAACCATTGTTAGAAGAATTATATTGGAGTGGAGTGCCTAGGAGCTTGATGTTTATTTAGACCAATACAGTTTCTCATGTGCAAATGGATTCAGACTGAGTAGAAGGCTGGTTCAGAATATCCAGAATTATTTAAATATAGTAGATATTTGGGTAGAAAAATGGCAGATTAATGGCACAAATATTAAATATCACATCTTAACCAACTTTCAAGTTTTGACTTGTATCCCGGGGAGAAATTGCTTTTAACCACAAACCACTGTTGCTTTTTGTTAGTATACAGGTTTTAATTCCTCATCATTGGGTAGGAAATTGACTGTGGTTAGCACCCATTCTGGAATTGTATATGGGTAGATATGGAGTAAGAACAGGAAAGAAATATGCTGTGATTTTGGAATCTTAGCAAATTCTAAAAACATTATTTGTATTGAACAACTCTGACATTTAGTTAGGTCTTGATACTATTGTTTGACCTTGGTATATAAATGTAGTGCTGAATCAGATGTTGAATTCCTGGCTCATGAAGCACTTTGTTGCAAGGATTAGTTACTCATTTTACATGTTTTGGTATGGCAAAGGCATGAAAGTTTTGCAGTATAAATTTGACCATACTACATAGGAGTAGAATTAGGCCATTCGGCCCATTGAGTCTGCTCCGCCATTCGATCATGGCCGAATTATTTTTCCCTCTCAACCCCATTCTCCTGCCTTCTCCCTGTAACCTTTGATGCCCTTACGAATCAAGAACCCATTAACCTCCGCTTTAAATATACGTAATGACTTGGCCTCCACTGCCGCCTGTGGCAATGAATTCCACAGATTCACCATTCTCTAGCTAAAGAAATTCCTTCTCATCTCTGTTCTAAAGGGACGTTCTTCCATTCTGAGGTTGTGCCCTCTGGTCCAAGACTCTCCCACTACTGGTAACATCCTCTCCACGTCCACTCTATCCAGGCCTTTTTGCATTTTGTCTGAATTAATGGATGGTACAGTGGTAATTGGTTTATTACTGCCACGTGTACTGAGATGCAATGAAAACCTTTTATTCCATACACAAGTCCATCAAGGTAGTACAAAACGGGGAAAAAAAACGGAATGCAGAATATAGTATTACAGTTACAGAGAAAGAGCAGTGCAGATAGACAAAGTGCAAGGGGCATGACGAGGTAGATTGAGTGAACAAGAGTTCATCTTCAGCATCTCAGAGGTCTGTTCGAGTCTTATAAACAGTGGGAAGGTGTCCTTGAGTCTAGTGGTATGTGTTCTTAAGCTTTTGCATCTTCTGCCCGATGGGAAGGGGAGAAGAGAGAGTGACTAGGAGGGAGGGGTCCTTTATTAGGTTGGCCACTTTTCCAAGGCAGTAAGAAGTGTATGCTGAATCAGTGGAGGGGAGGCTGGTTTGCTGATGGACTGGGCTGTATTCACAATTCTCTGCAATTCCTTGTGGTCTTGGGCAGAGCAGTTACCATACCAAGCTGTGATGCATCCAACTAGGATGCTTTCTATGGTGCATCTTTAAAAATACATGAGGGTTATCTGGGACATGCCGAATTTCCTTACTCTTGTGAGGAAGCAGAGGCGCTGGTGTGCTTTCTTGGCCATAGCATCCATGTGGCTGGACTAGGGTAAATTGTTGGTGATATTTACACCTAGGAACTTGAAGCTCTCCACCTCAACACTATTGACATAGACAAGTGCATGTACTTCACGCCACTTCCTGAAGTCAATGACCAGCTCTTTTGTTTTGCTGACATTGAGGGAAAAGTTGTCGTCTTGACACCATGCCACTCCTTCCTGTACTGTCTTGTCATTGTTTGAGATCCGGCCCATGACGGTTGTAAACTTGTAAATGGAGTTAGAGCAGTTGTGAGTGGATAGGGAGTAAAATAAAGGGCTGAGAACACAGTCTTGTGGGGTACCGATATATGGAAGATAATCATGGAGGAGGTGTTGTTGCTTATCCTTGCTGATTGCAGTCTGTTGGTCAGGAAGTCAAGGGGGTTGCAGAGCGGGTTGCTGAGTCTTAAGTCTAGTAGTTTAGAGATGAATTTGTTTGGCATTATGATATTGAAAGCGGAGCTATAGGCAATAAATAGGAGTCTGACGTAGGTGTCTTTGTTATCCAGGTGTTCTAGAGGTGAGTGTGGGGCCAGGGTGCATCTAGTTGAGCTGCTGCTTTGTAGCTCCAGTGACCCAGATTCAAAACTGACCAGCACACCTCTGAATGTGAAGTTTGCACATTTTCCTAGGGACACATGGGTTTCCTTCGGGTGTTCTGGTTTCCCACCACATTCTAAATATGTAGGTTAATTGGTCATTGTAAATTGTCCTTTGTGTAAGTGGGTGGTAGAATTAATAGAAATATGGGGGAATAGCTTAAAACGAAAATTAGTGGTGGAATGGGATTGCTCTGTGAGGCAGTATAGATTCGACAGCCTTCTTCTCAGGAAATATACAGATAAGCTAGCATCTAAAAGCTAGCATCTAAAAGCTGCCTGATCTGAGTATTCTTTGGTTTTATTATCTAATGGCAATTGTTTGGTCATGAAAACACTTCATGAAGCAACTGAACTTTTTTATATAAAAACAAATTTTGGAGAAAAGTGCAGTGATGAGAAGTAACTAACACAATATGTTTTGTGTAATAATGGCTCTAGTTTTTAGGAAATCTTGTCCCATGTATGAATTTGGTGTGAAATGTAAGTACAACGATTTGATCTCTACTTCCACCTCAACTTTCTAACTGGATTTGTTTGTTTATTTATTCATTGTTTTGGGTCTGGGTATTACTAGCAATGCAATCATTTATTGCCCATACCTCATAGTGGTGTAATATTAGTCTTGAACAACTGCAGTCTTTCTGGTGAAGGTACTCCCAAGATGATGTTATGGAAGGATTTAGACCCAGTAACAATGAAGGAGGCAATTATATTTCCAAATCCCATTTGTGCATCTTGGAGGTGCTCCTGTAGGTTGTGGTGTTCCCATGTATCTGCAGCCCTTGTCCTTGATTGTAGAGGTCATGGGTTTGAGAGATGCTGTTGAAGAAACATAGTAAAAACAGTGCAGGGCACCAGTGTACTCATAAAAGACACCTGGTAGTGGAGGGAATGAATATTTAGAGTATTGGATGGGATACCACTGAGGGTCAAATATTGGTCAGGACATTCTTCTGCTTCTCAACAGAGTAGTTCTATGGCATGTTCACATGTGAGGGCAGAATGGGCGCTCAGTTTGACATCTTATCTGAAAGGTGGCATCTTGATCTTAAACTTCAGTTTGTGCAGGTTATGAAACCGTTGAGGCCTCCCTGTGAAGCCAGATATAGTGTAACACTATTACAGCACCAGCGACCCAGGTTCAATTCTGGCCACTGTCTGTAAGGAGTTTGTACATTCTCCCTTGTCTGTGTGGGTTTCCTCTGGGTGCTCCGGTTTCCTCTGGGTGCTCCAGTTCCCTCCCACATTCCAAAGACGTGGGCATGATATGTTAGTGCTGGAAGTGTGACGACACTTGCGGGCCTCTTCTATGCAAAAAGAGGCATTTCACTGTGCTTCAGTGTACATGTGATCAATAAAGATTTTGATTATATTGTCTGGAATAGTGATTTTTTTTTTGCCATTCCTCCTACTGTTGGCCAGCCTAACCCTCCTCACCTCAACAATCACACCGATTTTCCTTTTGCATAAGGAGCTGTTGAATTGAAGTCTCTGCAGTGGAGGTCTACTTGAATATGAAGTTAAAACCTGACCCAACCACAACCAATTCAAACCAGATCTGAGCTTGAGGACTTAGAGTTTGGAATCTTGTCCTGGTGCAGACATACATGCTGAGAATTATGTCCATTCAGCTCAGCATTGCAGGGTTCCCATATGTTTCCAACATAAAATTTGGACCTTGCGCAAAATTCCTTCAGTGTGAACAAGTTTCTTTTTCCACTCCTGTTCCAGTTAACTGCACTGACTCTATTCTGGAGTAGTTCTGAGTGTGGCATCTCCTGCCCCTTTCAGTGGCAACTTTTACTGTCACCTGGCCAGATAGACCTGATTCAGTCTGAAACAAGTGTTGCTTTGCCCTGAAAGACTACCTCACAGAGCCAGTGTAGTGGCAGGCTGCTGTGGGAACAAGAGAAAAGATTGCTGGGGATCTGACATTTTTTTTAAATCTTCTCTGGCTACAAGTGAGATACCAGATGACTGAAGGACAACAAATATGGTACCCTTATTCAAGAAGTGCAGCAGACATAAGGCAGATAATTATAGGCCTATGAGTCTAATGTCTGTGGTAGGGAAGTTATGGAAAGTGGTTAATCTGCACTTGGAAAGGCAAGGATTAATCAAAGATAGCATGGTTTTGTTAGGGGGAAATCCTGCTTGACCAATTTGAATTTTTTGAAGAGATAGCAAATTGTATTGATTAAGTACATCAATAAATCATGTAGTTCGTCAATATATGTATTGATTATCCATGTGGTAGATATAGTCTACATAGACTTCAGTGAAAACTTTGACAAAGTCCCACATGGAAGACTGGTCCAGCAGATTAGAACCCATGGGATCTATTTGGTAAATTTGATCCAGAATTAGATTGGCAATATAAGGCAGAGAATGATTATGGAGGGTTGTTTTTTGTGATTGGAAGCCTTTGACCAGTGGTATACAACAGGGAACAATGCTTGGACCCTTAACTGTTTTAACTGTTATTTACATTAACAATTTGGATATGAATGTAGGATATATGATTGGTAAGTTTGCAAATGACATGCTTGATACATTTGATAATGAGGACTATAGTCATAAGCTACAAGATGATATTAATCAGATGATAATGTGGGCACAGCAATGGCAGATGGAATTTAATTTGATAAGTGTGAGATGATGCAGTTTGGGAGGACTAATAAGGATAGGACATAAACAATGAATGGTTGGGCCTTGGGGAGAATTCAGGACAGAGGGACCTCAGTTTACAAATTCAAAGGTCCCTGAATAGGGCAGCAGAGATAGATAAGATGGTCAAGAAAGCATATAACTACTTGCATTCATTATTTGAGGCATAGAGTATGAGAATAGGGAGGTTATAGTCCAATGTTATAAAACATGAAGTGTATAGTGCTGGTTGGCAGAAAATGGGAAGATGTGATTGCACTGGAGAGGGTGCAGAGGAGTTTCATCAGGATGAAACTTGGGATGGAAAATAGAACAATACTGCAGAGGAACAGACCCTTCAGCCCATGATGTATGCGTCGACTATGATGCTAATCTAAACTAATCCCCATCTGCCTGACGATCTATATTCTTCTACTCCTTGCCTGTTCGTATCTGTCTAAATGCTTTTTAAATGTTGCTATATTATCTGTTTCCACAACTTCCCCTGGCAGCAGGATCCAGGCACTACCACCTGACTTGGCTCAGAAATCTCCTTTAAATTTGCCCCTCTCACCTTAAACCTATGCCTTCCTGGTATTTGACATTTCTATCCTGGGAAAAAGACTCTGACCATCTACCCCATCTATGCCTCTTATAATTTTACTTACTTCTATCAGATCGCCCTTCGGCCTCCAGCGAAAAAATTCCAAATTTGTCCAGCCTCTCATTATCACTAATACTCTCCAATCCAGGCAACATCCTGGTGAATCTCTCTGCACCCTCTCCAAAGTCTCCACATCCTTTGTATAATATAATTAAGGGGCAGGCACGGTAGTGTAGCGTAATGCTATCATGGGGCCAGCAACCCGGGGTCAATTCCCGCCATTGTCTGTAAGGAGTTTGTATGTTCTCCCTGTGTCTGTGTGGATTTCCTCCAGGTGCTCTGGTTTCCTCCCACGTTCTAAAGACGTACGGGTTAGGAAGTTGTGGGCATGCTATGTTGGCGTTGGAAGCGTGGTGACATTTGCGGGCTGCCCTCAGAACACACTACGCAAAGATGCATTTCACTGTGTGTTTCGATGTACATGTGACAAATAAAGATATCTTATCTGGCAATCAGAACAGGACACAATACTCCAAATATTGCCTAACTAAAGTTTTATACAGCTGCAATGTGACCTACCAACTTTTATACTCAATGGCCCAACTGATTGAAGGCAAGCATGCCATGCACCTTCTTTACCACCCTATCTACATGTTGCCACTTTTAGGGAGCTATGGATTTGCACCCTGAGATCCCTGTGTATATCAATGGTCTTAAGGGTCCTACCATTTACTATATGCTTTCCTCTTGCATTTGACCTCCCAAAATGCAACACCTCACACTTGTTTGGATGAAGCTCCATCTGCTAATTCTCTGCCCAAATTCCTAATTGATCGGTATCCTGCTATATCCTTCAAGAACCTTCCTCACTATCCGCTGTTGCACCAATCTTTGTCTCGTCTGCAAATTTGCTAATTAGACCGCCTACGTTTTCGTGCATTGAGCGTTTTGGTTATGAAGAGAGACTAAATAGGCAGAATTTGTTTTCCTTAAAGCAGAGGAAGCTGAGGAGGGGAACTGGTAGAGGTATACAAAATTATGTGGGGCATATACTGTACAGGGTAGTGAGTAGGAAACTTCTCCCCATAGTAGAGTAAGAGGTTTAAAGCAGTTCTGAGGAAGAATTTTTTCACCAAGAGGGTGGTTGGAATCTGGAATACACTGCTTGAGTGGGTAGTGAAGGTAGGTACTCTCTCAACATTAAGTAGTATCTGGATGAGCACTTGCCTGTCATTTGCCAATGCATAGAAGGCTTCGGACCAGGTGCTGATAAACAGTTTATGTGCATGATGATCAGCATGGACTGAAAGGCTCTGTGACCATACTATCAGTGCCAAACCAACAGTTCTATGTCCCACCCCCACCCCACCCCACCCTGATTGACTTGGGCAACATGAACTAGAATACTTGTGAATAAAAGGCTTTGTTTTAAAACTATTAAACATCCAGAGACCTCATTAACAACTGACCCCAAGCTTGAACCTACGTCATGTAGTTCTGGTCCTTCAGGCTGGGGTCGGGTCGCAAAGTTCTATTATAGTGCTTTCCTGACCATCATCCATTTGCCATCCATCTGCTGTGTATCTTTTCTTGCATTTTGTTTTCAAATGCTGCTGAGTTTGAGTTTATGCCTTGGGTGAAGCCTTGACATTTTTTTCAAAAATGAAGTGTCTTGCTTAAATGTGGAAGCAAGAAAGAAATCCTGTATTGCTGATTTATCATAATGTTCGTAGTTGTTAGGCCAATTACATCATTGTCAAGCTCTACTGCCTTGGGTCTCAGGACAAATTCTTGCTCACAAATCTGTTTTGATTTTGTAGTTTTGTAGAATTTTAAACACACAATAATTGTGAGGCTACAGAAATACCTGGTTTTGTTCCTTTTGCCATATATTCCCAAAGTTTCTATTGAAAGGCTTGCTTTGTAGAAAGGCTTTCGTAAACACTGGTTCCTGAATGTCGATTTTTCAAGTGTTTACAGTACCTCATTGAACTCTGAATGGAAATTGCTGAAGCTCAGCCAAAGAGCAGTTTTAGCCTTGGTGTTGTTCCAGAAATAGTATACCACCACCACATGCTGTTGTCAATTGATTTAAATTCCTGTTTCAGAAGGATCAACATTGGCAGTTAAAATCATAAAACTCTAAAGACTTTATTAACAAAGAAACTTTACTTCAGGGAGATGCATGGAAAAGCTGCATAGTTATTACGAAGTTTTTATAGAAACAGGTCCGTGGCAGTAATTGTACACCTTGAGCCTTCTCTCAACTGTCTTGGGCTAACTTCAATGTATCTTTCTATTTCTTTCTCACTCGTGGTCATCTAGCTTCCCTTAAAAATAAAATATATCAGCAAAAATGCATGTAAAAGTCTAGGGCCAGCAAGACTGCTTCCCCTCAGCTACACCCTCACTTCAAAATAAAAGTTTTATCTTCTATTAATGACAACGTCCTGACTTCCTGGATACAGAGGTCCATCAAGGTTAGCCCTCCATATCCAGGCCAGGTAAATGCTTCTAGGCATTGAGCTTAGTCCAATATGATCTGGCTCATTATGTTTTGGTTTTTTTTTGGTTAACTTTGTTCTGTGTTAGGTGCAACAAACTTGCCACAGACTTAAAAAATGAATATAGCATTTATAAACTTGAAAGACAATTTTGCAATGATATTGAGTGTACTGTCCGAGAGCTCTAAACTTAAGTCAAGACTTTGTTCTATCTGGCATAAGTATTTACGAGTACCCTCACTATAGGGAGATTACACTGTATCAACCCACACTTCAAGGACTAGTTTACTTCACTACTTTAGTCTCTATGGAAAGGTCTAGTTGTTAATAATCACTATTTTGAGCGGTGGGTCCCTCCTCCCAGCCAAGGAGAAGATACTTTCAGCCAGTGAAGCAGTTTAAACACAGTTTATTTTATTTTAAGTGAGACACGTTTAATTCTAATAAGACTTGTAACTTACAAAGGATTTCCAAACATAGTTATTACAAGCTAAAAAGTCATACCAACAAGTTGCAGACGAACAAGTCGTCTGTCGCAAAAACCAAAGGCTGAGGAATGAATTCTAGGTCTTCTTTCTGTAACCCCTTCTCTCTCTCTCTGTCATTCCCCCCTACCCTGACTGCTTTCTAACATTTATACTCTGTTTTTTCACTTTAGTTGACATCATTGGCATGTGATGTTTTTTCAATCACATTTTCAGGTCAGGTGACTGGAGTGTTTAAGTAAGTAAAGGTGGATCCTATTGTTCTCTTGTTTATGTTAAGAGGCTGAGCAGGGAATATTGGTTCGAAGTTTAATTTGGCAAACAAACATCTTGAGCCTTGGACAATTTCTGCTGTTTTTGCAAAAGGGATTTTAACAATGAACAACCACTTCTTGACTTTGAACAGGTCATGCTGCTGTGCTAAAAAGCTGAGATTAGCAATAAGCCTTTATGGGGTTTGGAAAGCGAATATCCAGCACAATTTTTTGCTTTCTCCAAACAATTGCCTGTGTCTGTCAAGTTTATGTTTGAAATGCATAGGCAACCTTCAGCAATGATACACTATCACAGATATGAAATGCCATTATTGGCCTGCTTTCTTTGCCTCTTTATAAAAATTGACATTGAGGTTTAATTAACTGCAGTTTTTCTCCAAAGTTATGCTGCAATAACGTTATTGTGCAGGATAGACTTTCCACAAGTATAAGGCAGCCTTGTTTAACAAAGTAAACGGTGGGAACTAACATGTTCACCCTTGACCTTTGGAGTAAGAACAACACCTGGACTGAAATAGCTAACAATTAGTGAATGTTTTAGTTGCTTAGATCGTGGTGGAGATCTGTAAATGGATGTCCAGTTGCACATGACCAAAGGCAAAGTTTGAAATGAAAGACAGCAGTTGCACTTTGATCACAAATTTATATCAATAAATGAACAGTAGAATTGGTAAATTGGTTTATTATTGTCACACATACTGAGGTACAGTGGAAAAACTTTCTTTTGCATGCTATCCATACTGGTCATTTCATCACAACAGTGCATTGAGGTAGTACAAGGGAAAGCAATAACAGAATGCAGAATAAAGTGTTACAGTTACAGAGAAAGTGCAGACAGACAATAAGGTGCAAGGCCATAATGAGGTAGATAGTGAGGTCAAGAGTCCATCTTACCATACTAGGAAGATGTACTGTTCAATCGTCTTGTATCAGTGGGATAGAAACTGTCCTTGAGCCTGGTGGTACGTGCTTTCAGGCTTTTGTATCTTCTGCCCGATTTGGTGGGGGTGGGGGGTTCATATCAGACAGTGATAATAAACCTGATTTTGAGCAGAGAGAATGTCTGGGGTGGGTGGGGTTTTGATTATGTTGGCTGATTTACTGAGGCAGCAGGAAGTGTAGACAGTCCATGAAGGGGACGCTGGTTTCTATGATGTGCTGAGCTGTGTCCACAACTCTCTGCAGTTTCTTGCAGTCTCAGGCAGAGCAGTTGCCATGCCAAGCCATGATGCATCCGAATAGGATGCTTTCTATAGTGCATTGATAAAAATTGGTGAGAGTCAAAGGGGACATGCCAAATTCCTTCAGCCTCCTGAGGAGGTAGAGGTGCTGGTGCACTTTCTTGGCCATGGTGTCACGTGGTTGGACCAGGACAGGCTGTTGGTGATGTGCGCTTCTAGGAACTTGAAGCTTTCAACCCTCTCGACCTCAGCACCGTTGATGTAAACAGGAGAGAGTGCACCACCCCTCTTCTTGAAGTCAATGACGAGATCTTTTGCTTTGCTGACTTTGAGGGAAAAGTTGTTTTCATGACACCATGCCACTAGGCTCTCTGTCTCCTTCCTGTATTCTGACTCATCATTATTTGAGATGCGGTCCACTACGGTGGTGTCATCTGCAAACTTGTAGATGGAGTTACAGCAGAGTCTGGCCACACAGTCATGAGAGTACAGTAGGGGGCTGAGGACGCAGCCTTGTGGGGCACCAGTGTTGAGGATAATCATGGCAGAGGTGTTGCTGCCTATCCTTACTGATTGTGATCTCTTGGTCAGGAAGTCAAGGATCCAGTTGCAAAGGGAGGTGTTGAGTACCAGGTTTAGGAGTTTGGAGACAAGTTTGTTTGGAATTTTTAATATTGAAGGTGGAGATGTAGTCAATAAACAATAGTCTAATGTAGTGTCTTTACTGCCCAGATGCTTCAGAGATGAGTGTAGGCCCAGGGAGATAGCTTGTACTGTGGACCTGTTTCAGTGGTAGGCAAATTGCAGTGGGTTGAGTTTGTCTGGGAGGATGGAGTTGATGTATGCCGTGACCAAGCTCTCGAAGCACTTCATGATGGCGCATGTCAGAGCCACTGGGCAGTAGTCGTTAAGGCACGTTACCTTATTTTTCTTAGGTACCAGGATGTTAGTGGTCTTAAAGCAGGCAGGAGCCTCAAATTTAAGTAGGGAGAGGTTAAAAATGTCGTGAGGTTATGAAATTTCATGGTACATAAGAATGCTGATTTGTATTAATTGAATATTTGGAGGCAAGCAGAGGTATAAAAACAGAGAATGAGGATCAGTTCATGTGAACATTGCAAGTCATAGTTCTGGTGCAAAATGCTGCCCAAATATAAAATTAAAACCTGGCCTGACCATGCCAATCCAAACTTGAATACTTAAAAAATGTTATCCATATCCATATATGACCTGACATGACTACATGGCATTTGCCCAAAACCAGAAAAATGAGTATGCTATGCTGCACATTTCTATTAATTAAATATAGAAGATACTTGCAGTAGCACTATATCCTCCTGACCTATGTAAAGAATTGAGCTGGGCAGGCACAGCATTGCCCAACTAGACCGAAAACTCAAGATTCTATCAGTGTATTCACCCCACCTTACTCAAACTCGTCAGAACTTGGGGCATAGACTATTGAATGTATAGCTCCCTTTGCTAGACTGATGAAAATTGGTAATATGTGAGAGGCCATAGCTGAAGGAGCACAGAGAGCTTGGAGGGTTGTAGGACTGGAAGAGCCTCCAGAGGTAGGGAGAATGAGAAACCAGTTCAGTATTACTGATTTGGAACTTCATTTAAATATAATGGATCAAATTGGGTCCTGTACAATAAGTTCCATGATACCACAAAGGATTTGTGAAAGTTAAATCCAAATCTGTAATAACAAACGTCCTTCCATCAGGTGAACAATTATTATGCCCGAAGCGACTGTTTATTTCCCTCCATGGATGCTGCCTGACCTGCTGAGTTCCTCCAGCCCTTTTTGTGTATTGCTCCAGATTCCAGCATCTGCAGAATTTCTTGTCTCCATAATTGTTATGCTTATTGGCTTTTGATGTCTTTATTTTGAGTTCTTTGGGGCTATTGAGAGTTCCTGTATGAATTTTCTGCATTTCAATTTAAAAATACATGATTTTCTTTTGATCTGCTGGAACTTTGCAACTCATCTGACAGTCATTTTGTAGAATAAGCCTAATCACTTATCTTTTCTTTTGCACATTTTAATTGGAAGAGAGATAGCTATTTTCAAGAAAAACTTGGTAAACTGGTTTTTATTCATGATTCAAGTTCTGCCATTAACAATATTGAAGATATCTTGGATAAAATCATGAATAACTTTTCAGTTGTAAATATGTTACATTATCCTTCCAGCTTGGGAGGCTTTCCTCACATGGTTCTATTTTTACTGGATCATTGCATTTCTAGCAATGTTTCCCTTCAAATTGCTTCTCATTATTTACATACTATCCCTTGGTGACATCATTCACAAGCATAGCTGTACTTTTCTGTTGCCTGCTTCAACCTCAAAACTATTTCTATGCTAGCAACATTTTTGTCCTTTTTTTCTTCTCCAAAAATAGGATCGCAAAAGCATGAAGGCAGAAAAAATAAACTTAAGTACAGAAAGAAGCAAAACCAAAGGTAGCATTGAATAACTAAGAGTTCGTTGAAATGTTCAACTGACTCCTTTTAAGTCTGTCATGATGATCATAATAGATCTCGTGGCATATTTTCTAAAGAAGAGCAGCAAATTGTCTCAGCATTCATCCTTCAACTGAAATTGTCAAATACATTCTAACTGCTCTTCTATTAGTTTTTGGAGAGACTTATTATTGCACAAATTGGCTGCATTATTGGCATGTACAGCAATGATAACTACAGATTAAACAGTTAGTTTAACTATGAAAAGTAGTATTTCCTCAGTATTTTATAACAATTCAGTGCATTCTTTGCCAAAACACTTCTGAATAGTGGACAGCCACAATAAGAAATCCTAAGCATGCATAAATGTACACCAAAAATTTTCTATGCCACGGTACCCATATTTCTAGCAGTTTGCTGAGATACTTAAACAATACTTTTAAGTTCCTTTCACTGAGATCTGCTGTGTATTTTTGTACCTTTTTAATGCATAATTACATCAGTAGAATGATTGAATGAACAATTGAAAAAATATTATCACATTTTAAATATATTTATATATTTATCATGTTTGATTTGCAAATATGATTTCATGATTTAATATTTTACATTTCATAGATAAGAGAAAATTATAGAGATGTCTTCAGAATAATTGTTTACATAGCGTTTTGTTTGTCAGTTTTAGGTTCTGGTATATTGTAATGAATTTTGAAGAAAATTCCATTTAGTGTACCTGCTGCCAATATCGGTGTTTGACAATGTATATTTTGTTTTGTATTTGTCTCTGCTGTTTGAGAAAATCCTGTAAAAAGGACAAGTCAATGGCTTTGGAATAAGTAAACTGAAGATGTGTGAAGGCACATTTTATTGAGGATGAAAGGAAGAAAAATGTTGGGCGAGTCCCATTACATACAACTTTGATAAATCGTGATAAATTACTTTGTTCAGGTGCAATCTGAAATACCTGATGACTCCAGAATTTCATTTGTTGTAGTAGGATCATGGGAGATGCAAGTTACCAACTAGATTAGATTCAGTCAATAGATAAATCCAGTCCAATAGGCCCAATAGCTCACAACTATTACTGTTGGTCTTCAAAAATACAGGTATTTAAGCTACATAAACCTTAAGGGTCATTGTTCCTTACAGGATTGAATTGTTGCTTTCTGATGGAGAATTTAGATTATTGAATAAGTAACTTGTCATTTAGTTAATATAGATTGAAATAGGGATATTGGGTTGCAGTGTACATTACTCAAATCAACCATGAGTGATTAAATGTGCAACACATTTATATGAAATGCAAATACAGTTAAGCTCTGATAATCCATTGATTGTTTGGAAATCTTGATGGTTCAACGTCTGGCTCCCCTGGTTCTGTTTCCCATGTTCCCTTCAATCTGTCTGAGGCCCCGTTTCCCATGCTCCCTTTAAAGTTGGTTCACGAAAAAAATTATTAATACACCAACTGTATAACATCTGGAAAAATTAGTGGATTGAAGTGTTGGTGTATGAATTGGGGTAATATCCAACAATCCAAAAATTTTCCAGACCAGTACTACCATCTCATTAACTTTAAATGAACAAATAATTATGATGCAAATAAATTGAGAGACTGTGTAAGATCTTGAAGACTGCCATTTTTCACAAGCTATAATTGGGACATATTTACTTTTTATTAGGATTTGTATGTCTTGTTCTTGTTTTCTTTTGCCAGTGTATAATCAGTATAGAATAATGGGGGTGAGAGCAGAGGTGCGGGAAATGGCAGGGATATGGGTGCGAGCTCTCTCAACCACAGTCGGGGGGGTGGGGGGGGCGAAGCCCCGGTTAGAAACAAGAGTTTGCCACTAATTTTCACCCAGGTCTCCAATTCACTTGGACTATCTCTGACACCTCTCTCCTTCCTCGATCTTTCCATCTCCATCTCAGGAGATTCCTTATCCACTGACATCTTCTACAAACCCATGGATGCCCACAGCTACCCCAATTTACAGCTCCTCCCACCCTGTCTCTTGCAAGGATGCTACCCCTTTTTCTCAGTTTCTCTGCCACATCTGCTCCCATGATGAGGCTTTCCACTCCAGGACATCCGAGATGTCCAACTTCTTTCCTAACCAGGGCTTCCCCCCTACTGTGGTCAAGAGAGCTTGCACCCGCATCTCTGCCATTTCCTACACCTCTGCTTTCAGCTCCACCCCTCCCAGACCCAACAGGGATAGGGTCCCCCTTGTCCTCGCATTTCATTCCACCAGCCTACATATCCAACACATTCTCTGCCACTCCCACTATCTCCAACTGGACCTCATCACCAAGCATATCTTCCCCTCCCCACTCCTTTCTGCCTATCACAGGGACTGCTCTCTCCATGACTCCCTTGTTCACTTCCCCACCCATCCATTTTGCTCCCACCCCAGGAACTTTCCACTGTCCCCGTCATAGGTGCAATACCTGCCCCTACATCACCTCCATCCAGGGACCCAAACAGTCCTTTCAGGTGAGACAGAGATTTACCTGCACCTCCCATAATATCATCTACTGCATCCTGTGCTACAAGTGTGGCCTCCTGTACATTGGTGAGACGAAACACAGACTAGGTGACCATCTTGCAGAACACCTGCGCTCTTTCCTTAACCACAACCTGCATCTTCCCGTTGCCAGTCACTTCAACTCCCCCTCCCACACTGTCACTGATATGTCAGTCCTCGGCCTCCTCCACTGCCAGGAGAATTCCAAGTGCAAACTGGAGAACAGCACCTCACTTACCATCTTGGAACCTTGCAGCCTAATGGCATGAATATTGAACTCTCCCACTTTAGGTAATCCCCATCCCCCTTCCCCACAAACCCTCGTCCCCACCATCCCCACCATGCTGCTTCTCTTCTTCCCTTTCCTAGCCTCTTTTTTTTGTTCCCTCTCTTTTCTTACCTTTTACCCATCCTCCAGTGGATCTGCTCTCCCCTGCTCCCTGCACCTGCCTATCACTTATCTCTTACCTGCATCTACCTATCACCACCCTGCCTCCCCTCTTTTGTCCACCCATCTCTGCCCTGCTTTTCCCTCCTATATATTGGGTTTCCCCTTTTCCTTTGTTCAGTCCTGAAGAAGGGTCCTGACCCAAAACGTTGACGGCCTGCTTTTCTCCACGGATGCTGCCTGGCCTGCTGACTTCCTCCAGCATCATCGTTTTTCATCCAGATTCCAGCATCTGCAGTCCTTTGTTTCTTGAGCAGTTAATGTTTGTAGATTGGAAATAGAGCAAGGAGTGATGAGAAGTCCTGGATCTTTTGAGTAGAGAATGCACGTGGCAGCACATGGCATGATGAAGCTCATGGAGAGTGTGAGATTTGGTTGCCAGCAAGGAACCACTTCTTGACAAACTTCAAGCCTTGTTTTGAGTATTGTGGTATGGAAGTCTTTAAATACAAGTAGAATATTTTGTAAGGTCTTTTTGATTTTTATAAAACACAGCAATACAGTGAAGTATTAGCAAACTATTGTATAAAATCAGAATTATAAAGGGAAGTGCATTTGAATTTAATACAGTTGAACTTTCAAGCACTGTGATATTCTTGAACTTTAATAGATCGATATTATTTGTTTTTAACCTTAAAAAGAACACTTGTATTTGAGTTCTAAATTTCAGCCCCTTCCCCAAAACAAGTTATTGTTGTGGTTAAGTTTGTATAGACACTTTCAGTTTTAACTGGTAATATATCTTGTCAACATGGAATATCGTCCTTGGTTAGTGTTAGTGGTAGGGTGAGATTGTGAAAGAGAGATTTCTTAGTCATTTTGTGTTTAGCAATGCCCTGACATGAAATTTGCTGCCATTCACTTGGCATAGAGAATCCACCAAACAGTCACATCCTAATGTCTACAGTATTTGCATATGGTAAGCTGGTTATATTAAATATATTTTTTTAATTTTGTGGTAGTACTTTTCATTTTAACATTTCTTTAGTTTATGTTTGTACAAATATTTTTGATTGGTATTTTCTTTAAACTACTGAATTCTTAAATGAAACAAAGCAGTTTTGTGTCTCTAGGATGTGAAATGTATTTTTAAATTGTTTCATTGCATCTGGGGGAAAATATTACTAAAGGTGATCTTAAAACAATCTGAAAATTGTAAAAGCCCAAATGGTTTCCCAATGTCCAATAGAGAAGGAAAACTGGGGACTTGCAAAGAGCTATATCAGATTAGTTAAATAACAGCCTGACGTAGTCAGAATCATATCTTTCAATGTCCCAAAAGATTACATCATCCATGCCAGGGTCTGTCTTTGCAGATTATATCTAATATAATGGAGTAGTGTATTTTGGAAAGAAGCAGCATGAGAGGCAATATACTGAAATGGTAACATTTTAAAACGTGGGCAAGCTAAGGGAAACCTTGGTATTTACAATCATGAGTCCCTAAAGGTGGCAGGAAAAATTAATAGTTTTGTGGAGTGAAGGAGGTTGCAAATAAAACTAAGAGATTAATGGCTTTATGAAATGCATTAAAACTTGTGAATTTCTGGGGATGGTAGTATGAGTGTTATTTAACTAGTAATCCAGAGGCCTTGAATAACGCTGCAGATCCGTGATGTCAGCTAGATAATTTGCATACCATTATTTTTTTTTAAATTGCCAAGTATCAGTAATCATTGTGAAATTCTGGGATTATTGTTAAAAACCCATCTGATTCATCAACTTTAGGGAAAGAAATCAGCCATTCTTATCTGGTCTTGTTTATACACAACTCTGGGTCCTTCACATTATTGTTGACACTTAACTATTCTCTGAAATAAGTGAACAAATCCTTATGTCAAAACATGATAAAGACAAAAACTCTACTGACTATCTGGAACTCCTGGTTGCTAGCCAGTTTAATTCTCCCTCCCCCCACCCCCTCCATTCCCACACCGACATGTCCTTGGCACCTTGCATTGCCAGGGTGAGGCTAAATGCAGTCTAGAAGAACAGCACCTTGTATTCCACCTGGGTAGTTTACAACCTGATGGCATAAGCATTGAATTCTCCACTTTCAGGTCAACTGCTCCCCCACTGTCCCTTTTCCCTCTCCTCCTTATCAATCCAGTTCTTCCAACACTCACCCCAGCCTCTATTACCCTATTTCTTTCCCTTTTGCCACCTACTCCAGCTGCTCATCACCCATACTCCTTCCACTGGTTCCCTTCCCCTGCTGGTCCCATCTGCCCTCCCCACCTCCCTTAATTGCAGGCTACACCTTCCTTTCCTATCAGATTCCATCATCCTCAGCCCTTTGTCATCTCCATCTATCAATTCTCAGCTTTTGTCCCCTTCTCCATCGGCCCCTTCTCCATCGGCCTATCACCCCTCACCTGCATCCACCTATCACTTGCTAGCTTTTGCTCCACCCCTTTTCTTTGGCTTTTTACTAGCTATCTCCCCTCTTTCTTTCAGTTCAGATGAAGGGTCTTGACCCAAAACTTTGACTGTCCATTTCTCTTCACAGATGCTGCCTGACCCACTGAGTTCCTCCAGCATCTTGTCAGTTGCTTATGATGCACCAAGCCCAGTCAACCCTGAAATATTCTTCTCATGAATGTTTGGTAATGTGCCTAAATTAGGACAGCGAGCTTGGAGATTAGTCAATCAACAGTCTGACTTGCAGAAATGCACTCTCAGAATTATATCTTTCAGCAAGTGTTCTGGGCATCTCTATTATAATCTCTGATAAGTTTTGTTCCGCCGGCAAGGTAGACCATGAGGTGGTGGAGGAAGTGGCCCTGTGAGTCTATATCATAAGCTTTACAGTCCACAAAAACAAATGCAGAACAAGGAAATCTCTTGCATCTTAGCATCTACCACATCTTCTCAACTGATTTCCCAGTATTGTACCATATTTAAAATCTGCAGAGTAAAGTACTGAGGATAACAAGGGCACAAAATATAGATGTGGTGTACTTCAATATTAATTACCTGAGAATGGTTTGATAGCATTACTTCTGACTAAAGAAACGGTGTCTTGAAGGACTTGCCGCTGGAACAAGCCTTTGGCATGTGGTGAGCGAACCAATATGTGGAAATGTCCTACTTGATCTCACCCTCTTTATGACAGAATAGGGAGAAGTAGCCGTTCAGAGTTCTTTGTGGAGATGGTGTCATCTTCATGTTAAGGATATGCTAAATGGGACAGATCAAAATAAATTTAAGAGCTCATAAGAGGGCATTCAAGAATGGGCAGCAGCAGTTGCAGAATTATATTCCACCATTCTTGTGTAAACTCATGGCCCAGAATATCCCTCATTTGGATTACATTCAACCCAAAGGACAGCCCTGGTTTCAGGGCAGAGCATGCCAAGAGGAGTACTAAGCATAATTAAAAGTGTGGTGCTTACCCAGTGAAACTACAGCATAAGACTAAATGCTCGCAGCATGCATTGAAATGAGCAAAGTGATCCCACAATAATTGGATTATGATGAAAACTGTGCAGTCCACCCTCAAGCAGTTGTGGTAGGCAGTTAAAGGCATGAGGAAACTTCATGAACATTCCAATCTGAGTGATGCCAGAACCCAGCATGTGAGTGCAAAAGACAAGATTAAATTGTTTGCTCATAATTCTCAGCCTGACATGCCTCATTCCTGTCTCCTGAAGTTTCCGTTGTTGAAGCCAGTCTTCAGCCAAATCAGTTCACTTTGTATGACATCAAGGAACAGCTGAATGCAATGTAGTGCTGAAAACTTGTGCAATAGACTAATTACACCTGTAGCCAAACTATAGCCACAATACTGCCATCTAACTGATAATGTGAAAAATTATACAGCAAATTCAATCAGACTAATTACTGCCCATTAGCCAATTTTCAATCATCAGCAAAGTCATAGCTCTGTTGATAACATCTTCCATCAAGCACTACTTACTGATCAATACCATGCTCACTAACATTTGTTTTGTATTTGGTCGGGACCATTTTGCTTCAAACCTATTACAGTCTTAATCGAAATGTGTACAAAATAGTTGAATTCTGAAAGTGAAGTGAGTGTTTGACATTAGAGCCCTAGTTAAATAGAGGGCATTGAAAATCATGGAAAATGCACTCCACTGCCTGGGGTCACTACAAGGAAAATGATTGCTGTTTTTGGAAACTAATTGTTTTGGTCTTAAGACGTGAATGCTGAACTTCCTTGGGGCAGTATACTCAGCCAACCATCATTAGTAGCTTAATGAATGACTGTCACCCCTCGGTCAGAAATGGAATGGATGCTGATTGAACAGTTCTGATTGCATCTTCTCAGATAATGAAACAGCATATATCTGAAATTCAGACGTGGGCTGATAAATTAGCAGCACACAAGTACCAGCCCATGATAATCTCAAACTAGACACTGTCTGAATCTTTGCTCCTGATATTCAATTTCATAATCTTTGCTGTATCTCTTACCACCATACAAGGAATCATAATTGAGCAGAAAGTTGCAAAAAAAATCATGGCAACAAGAAGGGGTAAAATGTTGGGCAGTCTGTGATAAGACTCTCACCACCTGATTTCCCTATAGCTCTTCTACCATCCACAGAGCACAAGTCAAGAGTGCACTGAAATTGTCTCCACTTGCCTGGATTAGTATAGCCCCAATAAAACTTAACACCACATTTGCGTCATCCATCATTGGTGCATTACGACTGCAGCATGTACAATCTATCAAATGCTCTGCAGCAGCTTAACAAGACTTCTTCCACAACACCTCCCAAAACCACTGCCTCTACTACCTAAGAATGACAGTGGTAATAGGTGCATGAAATGCCATCACCTGCAAGGTTTCTTTAAGTTCTTAAAGTTATTCACCTTCATGACTTGGAGGTATATTGCCAGTCCGTCTTCGTCACTGTTTCAAAAACCCAAAGTGTCTGATCCATTAAAACTCTGGGAATACCAAGGATGGCCGGGGTTCAGCCAGGCAACTCGTCTCCACCTTCTTGAGGGCAGTCAGAAATGGTCAATAAATGCTCACCATTTCTAGCAATGACAAATCCTGTATATGCATTGAAAGGGTTATCCTTAATCCTTAAGTCACTATTTAGGTCTCAACTGGAAGATTGCAGCCAACTCTAGGAATCGTACTTTAGAAAGGATAAAGGGTGTGCAGTGGAGATTAATTAGAATAGAGTAATCAGTAAATTAGATGGATTCAAATAAGTTGGTTAATGGGATATTTCAATTGAATGTTTAATAGAAATGTTCGGAATTATAAAGTGTGTACATAGGAAAAACAGGAGGTTTGATAATCAGTGAACATTGATTTCATGCAGTTGATAAAGGAGCCAGAGGGAGATAAAAATGTTTATACGTAGCTAGTTGCCTTGATGTTAGATACACCACCTGAAAGGTCGGTTGAGGCAAATTCATTAGTAATTCTCAAAAGGGAATTAGATGATTACTTGATGGAAAAAATTTCCAGGACTAAGAGAAAAAAGCAAGGAGGAGGAACTACTTGAGCAGTACTTCCAAAGAGTTGACACAATGAGCCAAATGCTTGAGCAGTTTTGTGGTGAGGTCAGTCTGAGCTTTGTCAAACTGTAGCCTATAGTTGTTGACACAAGAGATTCTGCAGATGCTGGAATCTGGAGCAACGCACACAAAATGCTGGAGGAACTCAGCAGGTCAGGCAGCATCTTTGGAAGGAAATAAACAGTTGACGTTTCGGGAAGGGTCTTGACCCAAAATGTCAGCTGTTTATTTCCCTCCAAAGATGCTGCTTGACCTGCTGAGTACCTCCAGCATTTTGTGTGTGTTGGCTACAATTGTTGTATGTGCAACTCTGAAGTCTCTCTAATGTTCATTTCTGGCTGTGGGGAGTCTGGGAGTTGGGGGAGGGGGTTGGGTTGAATGGTGGGACAGCTCAGCCAGCAGTGATCTGGATTTGGCTCCAGTCTTTGGGGCCCTGATCCTTTTTCATTAGTTATCGGAGACTCTAGTAATATCTGGAAAGTTTCCAGGTTTATGGGTGGCCTTTTGAGCAGTTTGAATATGATTCTCTATGTGTGGGGTGACAAGATTGTATCAGACTGTCAAACTGTCTCATGGCTAGAGGAAAAGTAGGGAAAGAGAGCATTAAAGAAAATGGATGTCAATTACTTTTGGTAGGAGCATCTAGAGAAAACAAACTCAGCTAAAGAAAAAGAGACTTTACACAGCAGTTTAACATCACTTACTGTTCATGCAAGCAGAACTCGTTCATGCCCTCTGCAATCTGGGGTGTCTTCTCTGGTGAGAATCTAGTGAAGCAATACTGAAGTCTTTAGATCTGTTGCTCTGTGCTTTTGGAATGTATCATGCACTAGTATGTCTCTTTAACTGGGCTGTATAAAAATTCAGGCTCTCCATCTAATTTTAATTCTATAAAACAAATATCTGCATTCTCAATACATAAAATAAGTGATATTTTTATTATTTTACTCATTCAGTATTAATTTTAAATGAGTGTTTGTGTACTGTTGCCTCAATTGGCCTTGGCACACAACCTGGGGACTTCAAAATGCAGAACTCTTCAAATGTTAGCTGTGGGACCTGGAACTGACTGTTGAACCACCTGGGACAGTAAATTTTCATTTGTTCTTGGGATGTGGCAACAGGTTATTTATGGAGTACACGTTAACAAAAAAGTGTTTTTGTTTCTTGTAAATGATTATACAGAACCTCTCAGATCATTAAAAGTACTTCATAATTGAAGAAAACTTGGATCTGTCATTGCTTTCTGCTACTTCATGAGTGATTTCATTTGTATGTATATTGGATAAACTTTTAGAATCTAAATTGTGTGCCCTGGATAAAATACATGCATTTAAAGCTGTAACCAGTTGAACCATTTTGACTTTACTCTGGTAATTGATTAGCACAGAATGTGTTCCCAGGAATGAAAGAGTTAATGGCATCAGCACAAAGCGGGGTCAGTATTGCAATATACTTTGCAGCTGTAGTGGAAACCCAGCACCAGCTTCTGTCCTTCCCACTGCTGTGCTGGAAACCTGGCACAAATCAAGCAATTAATTGCCTTGTGACTACCTATTGAGCTCGGTACCATACAGTAATCTCTGATCTAAGGAGAGCTGTGAAGATAAAAAGGAGAGGGGAATCTGTCGCTTCCATCACATGTGGCAGAAGGTGTAGAGGGATATTAGGATCTGGGCTGTCTGTCAACATGTGGGTCAAGTGCTACCAATCTCCAGCAACTGCATTCAAGTTGTGGGCCAGAGTGCTGTCCTGAGCCCTACATCTCAAGAGTTGTGCAACTGCACCTTTCACCCCAGCCCACTCAGGCATTTTCTCCACATTGAGCCGTGAGGGGACTTGTTGCTGGATTGTGCCAGTGGAGGGCAAGGATTAATGCGAGGCTTCCAATACTTATGTTCCCAGTGCAATTGCAAGGAGGACAGGATATTGCACTAAGTTCCTGGTATAGCAGTGTGCAGCTTGAGTGGATGCCTTTTATAAAGTACAGGGGGATGCGTACCTGAGAGCATTTGGACAGGAAGGGTCAAGAGTGCCATGACAAATAGGTGCTCTGTGGGATAGTGCCAAGCAGGATACCAGTGTGTTTTTAACTGTAGTAGACTGAGATTATGGAGGTGCTTTACTTTTCATTTGGTTCTCATTGCAAATTAGATGATATTATTGGATAGATAGCCAAAGCTGCCTGACAATCTGTTAGCATTTTAATAAAGAAATCTTTGATGTCCAAGTAGTTCAAATTGATGATGAAAATATGCATATTCTCTATTGCTCACCCAAGTAAATATTTAAAAAAAACTCTTAATGGGATTTATTTTTGCTCCTTCAACCTCTGCACCAAACGACTTTCATCCTTGGTAATTTTAATCAACCTACTAATCTTCAGTCCCTCAAGTTGTCACTTTTCTGATATTGGTCTACTGATCTGCACAACTAAGACTTCGCTGCTTTGACACCTTGGTTCCCTTTAAAAACCAGAGCTCTAGTCACTCCCTGTACTCCCACTCCCCTCCCCCAATTCTGCACTTTTTAAGAGCTGCAGACTTGAACAGATATGATGGGCAACTGATTTACCCATTAGTCCTCAGATCTGCCTAAACCATACGTAAATTAATATAAGACTCTGCTGTCAGCTGCTAAAGCAGTTCACTGTTCTAAGGTCACCTTGGACTGTGAAGGTAGCTTCTGGTATCTTTTCTTTACTTCAAACTGTCTTGTCAAATCTCTCCTGTCTGCTTTAGTAAGGTTGTGAAGGTCAAGGAGGGGGTGCAGAAAAGATTTACTAGAATAGTAAGGCATGAACGATTTCAGCTCTAAGGTTACACTGAAGAAGTTAAGTTTGTTCTCCTTGGAGAAAGAAGTTTGAAGGGAGATTTAAGAGAGGTGTACAAAATCATTACTGATTTAGGTACAAAAATAGAAAATTTGGTTCCAACCAATGGGCACAAGTTTAAAGTGAATTTAAAAAGAAATTTGGAGGATGTATATAATTTTTTTTGAGACGAGAAAAGTGATGACCCAGAACTTGCTGACTACAAGGTTGGTGAAAGCAAAATCAGTTAGGGGTTTTCAAAGGGGAATTGGATAGACACATGCAGGAAAATATTAAAGAGCTATATATAAAAAAAAAGAGCAAGGCAGCTGGAGCGAATAGATAGGGTACTGATTAATTGGGCCAAATGATTTCCTGAGCAGTAACAATGCTGTGATTCTACTCCATCTTCATCTCCAGAAACAAGTGAGGGAAGCTCATGAACCTTTTTACCATTAATATTAAATCCATATGTTTGGTTATCTCAGTCACTTTTATTCCTTGCCCCATCCCACCAGGCCACTGACAGCTTGAGAGGCTATGGAGACTGCAATTATCGAGACTTTAAATGCATTAAGACATCTCGAGCTCTATCAAAGAAATTTCTGAGACACCTGAAAGGCTATTAGAAGAGGCAAAAGGTGTCTTAGAGGAGTAAATAGATAGAAATGGTGGAAAAGCTTGAAGTTTGCAAAAGGGGGTGGGGGTTGGTGGCACTAGGGGTTAGCACTAGCCAGTTCCATAGTGTTGCTGAACAGAACAAAGGTTGTGAAGGAACATTGTGTAATAAACTACCTTAAAAGATGCAGGGAGATCAGTAATGGTGAGGGAAACCCTAACTGGAGAGATTAATTAAAGATCATTGAGATTTGGGCAATCATTTGAGAGGCATTCTTTGGGAAATATTGTTTGGGTGATATATTAGCAAGGGCAGAAGTAGATGCACTGGACAGTCAAGACAGTTTTGATATGTAGTGTCTAAGTGGGCAAAATCTGGCTAAGAAGTGAAGTAGATTGATAACCAAAACCATTACAGTATGAATGTTTTAATTCAGTGCACAAGTCTTTCTGTCCTTTGGTACATGCTGACTTTCACTGCAGTTTCAGATTTTGTGAAAACTGTTTCTTTGCCTTGGCATTTCTTTCCTGGCCTGAAGAATGACGAAGTCTGCTGCTAGCCAGTTGTTAAATGTTTAGGTTGTGTCCTTATTGTTTATTATTTAAGTTTGTGTCCGTAATTTAATTAATGAACATGACTTAAGATTTGTTGTACCGTTAAGCTTGGTTCATTATTGTTTTTCATGATTCCTTATAAATTCTGCTCTTTTGCTTTGCACCTGAAGGCGATTTGATTGTAAGTTTATGTGCAAAGCCACGTGGTTTGCATATTATTTATCACTACTTTCAATGCAATAGACTAATTTGCAATAATGTTTTTTTTTTGTAAAACAATTTGATTGTTGCAATAAATGTTAACATTTCAAAGTTCATTTTATTCTTTGGGATTGAAGTTGGCCCAACAGCTACTTGAGCTGATGGCTTTTAACCTTGGATATCTGATTCTGATATCTAATTGACGTCAACGAAGTGGCAACAGAGTTCAGATGTTTCAGTTTGTTTACATTCCTGAAGTATTCGTATTAATTAATAAATACAATTTGATATCGTACAGTTTTAGAAAGATTCCATCCAAAATCTTAATGATTTGTTTTAAATCAGTTGTTTCAATTTTCTGCTTGAAGATTGTTCTATAATGATAAGGAAATTATTGCCAGTAGTCAATATCTTCATTTTGATCTAATGAAAGTACTGAAGGATTTATAAAATCAGTATATATTTTGCAAGTTAAGTGGGTTTGTTTCAATAATGATCTGCACTTTGAAGAAGTGACGTTGTTGTAAGGTACCTGTTTATTAAGAATATTTTTCGTCATCTTGATTGATAATGCTGCATTAAATATTTTCTACCCCATTCTATAGTTGTTTTCTCTCTCCCTCTCTACCTCGCCTCCACCTAATTTCCTATACTACATCTCTCTAAGAGGACAAGTACGTGACCAGTAAACTTCATTCTTGTAACAGACTTCATTAAAATGAATGCCAACCTTCATAGAGAAAGAAAGTAATGGGTTTGAGTCAAATGGAGGAGACCAATCCACAGTACGGAGAGTGTGTTTGAGGTGAAATTCAGCAAAACCGCATATGCTGAAAATCTGAAATTAAAGCAGAAAATTGTGGAAGCATCAGCAGGTTAGGCATTATCTGTGGAATGAGGAACAGAGTTAACACAAGGTCTGAGACTCTTCATCAGCACTATTGGAGGTGTTTGGATGAGTCATGAAGCCATAGCCTTGTAGACTAAGGTGGGCATAAAGCATCCTGTAACGCTTATTAAAGAGAATGGAAAAAGTGTCTTTGCCAATTTTTTATTCCTCAGTTAACATGTCATTGCTATTTGTTGGGGTTGCTGTACAAAAATTGGTCATCATGTCAACAGTAACTGCATTTCAAAAATACTTTTAGTTGTAAAGTACTTTTTGACGTCCTTAGCGTTTTGAAAGCTACAATTCTCTCTTTCGAAAGCTGGAATTTGAAATGGAATTCTTGATTTTGTTTTTTTATATAACTTTTTGTCATAGGAATTGACAGACGTACAGAGATATTCTACCTGGCAAACCTTGGTTAGGTAAGCCATATTTATGGAGTCATAGCATTGTACAGCATAGAACAAGGCCTTAGGCCCACAGTGTCTTTGCTGACCATCTTGCCTATCTATTACTAATTCCACTTGCCTGTATTAATTCCACATCCCTCTACACCTTGCTCAATCATGTACTGTACCTGTCCAGATGCCTCTTACATGTTGTTACTCTTTCTGCGTCCATCACCTCTTCAGGCAGGTCATTCCAGCTACTACCTACCCTGTATGAAAAATTTACCCCTCAGATTCCCTTTAAATCTCCTCCCTCTCACCTTTAAACCTATGCCCTCTAGTTTTAGGAGCTCTGCTATGTCAAACAGACACTAGCTATCTACCCTATCTATGCCTCTCATAATTTTATATACTTCCATCATGTAACCTCTCAGCTTCCTTTAAGTGAAAACAAACCCAGCCTATCCAATCTCTCCTTGTAACTTAAGCCCTTCAATTATGGCAACATCTTTGTGACCCTTTTCTGCTCCCTCTCTAGCTTAATCACATAATTCCAATAGTGTGGTAACCAGAACTGCACGCAATACTCAGTGCTGTCTAACAGTGTTTTGTACAATTATAACATAACATCCCAACACAGTGCCTTGGCCGACGAAAGCAAGAATGCCATGGGCCTTTCTCACCACTCTGATTACCTATGTTGCCACTTTCAGTGAACAATGTACTTGTACCCCAAGGTCCCTCTGTTCAAGAACACTCCCCAGGGTCCTGACATTCATTATTTATGTCCTGCCTCAATTTAACTTCTCAAAATGCATCACTTCACTCTTGTTTGAGTTGGATTTCATCTGTAATTCCTTTGCCCACTTTCCCAGTTGATCTATATCCTGCTGTAACCTCGGATAACTTTTCTCGCTGTCCTGAACACCACCTACATTCTCATCCAAATCATTAATATATACAACAAACAACAAAGGACCCAGAACCGATACCTGCTGCACACCACTGGTCAATCTGATAAACAACCCTCCACTACCACCCTCTGACTCCTACCACTCAGCTGATTTTTATATCCAATTTGCTGGCTCATCCTGGATTCCATCTCACCTTCTGGACCAGCCTACCAAGTGGGACCTTGTCAAAGGCTTGCTGAAGTCCTTGTGGACACCATTTGAAACTACTTAGTAACTCGTGGTTAACTTCATTGGACCATTTGTATAAATGCACAAATGGCCAGTCACAAGGAATTGTTCAAAACTCCCTGTGCTGAAAGTCTGGTTACTTCTCACAAGGATGATAGAAACCTGATGTAGTAGGTTAAATTGTTAGTGTTCAAACTCTGATACCCTTTAACTGGCAGTATTATTGTTAAACAAGGGCCCAGCTTAGTTCTGTAAAATCCAGATGATAGTTGGTCTCCTGGAATAGCATCAATGGAAAAATTGGTTTTCAAATCAGCACAGGATTTTCTCATGTACCATCAAAGTTAAAAACATCTGCATTTTAGTAACTTTATATTGTTTGGATAAGTTAGCAGAATAAAACTAAGATTCTTTCCATATTCTTTCCATCACCTCCATTACCCTCTCCTCGTGAATTGTTGTATTAAAACAGTAGTTTAAAATCAATATGCTGAGTTGTTAATTAGCCCTCAGCTGCTCACCTACCTGTTGAAATATGCATGTAGACACAGAAGAAATAACATTTTCTCCAAAAGAAATACATTAATTGTTCCGCAGGAAATATGTAGCTGTCTTCTTGGAATCTTGATAAATTTGCATTCACTGTGGCATCCTATGATTTGTTTTATCAAAGACCTGCAGACTTTGATTTCTAAATGTAGAATCCATTTTAAACTGGCAGTAGACTGGATATATTTGAGTCATGTGTTTCAAAATAATGTGTGACCATATGAACATGACATTTGACCAAAATTTCAATTTTGAATGACACATTCAGCTTTTTTCCCCCTGCTCATGAAATACAGAGCTTTCTTTTGAATGGTATAATATTTAAACATCTTGAATTCTCTTCAACTCCCAATGACAGTTGCCAAATGGCATTTGAACTTAAACAATATCCTTGGCTCTAGTACTTATATTTGCATAGCACCTTTAACAAAAATGGCCAGTCAGGAGAGTTCCCAGATATGTATCAGTTACCCTCTTGCAAACATCTTGTGCCAGAATTTGCAAACCAGAAGTGCTCTGTTTCATTCCTTCTCACAATTTACTGGCCTTGTCTTACGTTACAATCACACCGCATGGAAATGGGCCCTTCGGCCCAATTGGTCCATGCAAATGAAGATGCCCATCTAAGCTAGTCCCATTTGCCCACGTTTGGCTCGTATCCCTCTAAACCTTTCCTATCCATGTACCTGTTCAAGTGTCTTTTACATGTTGTTAATGTACCTGCCTCAACCACTTCCTTTGGCAGCTCATTCCACATATGGACCACCCTCAGTGTGGAAAAAGTTGCCCTTCAGGCTCCTATTAAATCTCTTCCTTCTCACCATAAACCTCTGCCCTCCTCCTTCAACCCTGGGAAAAAGACTATGATTTTGTTATGAATTTTGTCATGTTTTTAGTATAATTAATTTAAATATAGCTGGATATAAGGGGAAAGTACAGCTATCAAAAACAAATGATATCCTAATATTATTATATATTTAACTGCCTGGGAGCAGCACAGGGAATATTTCCTCCTCTTCTGCTTTCCACATGACTGCTGGTAATGCACACCATGCCTCTTCCCTTTCCTCTCTTATTTTTTCTACCACCCTTTTTTCTCTCTCCTTACCTTTGACCCATCCCTGGTGGATCTGCTCTCCCCTCCTCCCCTGCACCTGCCTATCACTATCTCTTACCTGCATCTACCTATCACCACCTTGTGCCCACCCTGCCTTCCCTCTTTTGTCCACCTATCACTGCTCTGCTTTTCCCTCCGATATATTGGGCTTCCCCTTTTCTTATCTTCAGTCCTGAAGAAAGGTCCTGACCCGAAACATTGACCGCCTGCTTTTCTCCACAGATGCTGCCTGGCCTGCTGAGTTCCTCCAGCATCATTGTGTTTTTCATGCACGTAGCTTACTTGGTTAAATATTAAGAGATTGAGGCAAATCCACAGAACCTTGGTGTGTTACCTATGGTTAGTATTATTGATTATAGTACTGAACTAGGAAATTAATTTTGGTATCATAACAAATTGTTAACTAAATTGATTAGAATCTGGCAATTTTTGGTAATCACCTATAAAAAGGAATAAAGTTGGTTGTAAAACCCCAAGTACTTTAATAATTATTAATACCTTTGGACAAATAATTTGCCTCATTTATGTAGTCTGGTTTGTATGTGACACTCGTTGATCCATGATGTTTTCAGAGCACAAGGGATCAACAATGCTGCATTGTCTTTGTTCCCTGAATGTCGTGGACTAATGTTCCAGCAAAGCAGACCTACTTTGATAGTTCCTTGACAACCTTGCCTTAATTTTTTTTACATTTAGCCCCAGAACTGTAACTAAGTGGGTGTTCAGGGAAGTAAAGACCCTAAGCTATCCTTCACTCAACCCATGTGATTCCATCTGATCACCTTTACTGATACAACTTTGTCTCCAGCCTATTTTATTCATTTCTATTTATTTCTTTCTTTGGATCCTTTCTGCCTTGCAATGTGAACTGTGCCACTGCCTAATCCAGTGTTACTCTTTTCAAATTTGGACCACAGCAATCATTCGAGTACCTGTCTTGATATTTAATTACTATAATATACAAATTTCTCCAGACCTTTACCGTACAAAAAAACTTGAATTATATTCTTTGCAAGTGGGGTTTCCCATTGTATTGGAAATGACATGGTTGGTGTGCATCTAAATACTATAATTCTGTGTTCCTACTTCTTGGTGCTCCAGTAAAATGCATTACAATTCCACCATTCCAGATTTTGCAATAAACACCTGGCAACAGTTTTGAGTAACTATTCTCAATGGTTCCTAAAAGCAAGTTATTTTCACTTCATAGTGAACAGTGAATTACATTAAAGATAGTCAAATCACATTAAAGATGGTCAAATCAGGATATGAACATGTTGCCCTTCCTAAACAATGGAACAACACGATGCCCAGACTGATGAAGGCAAGCATGCTGTACATGTTCTTTACCACCCTACCTGCTGATATATCCATTTTCAGGGAGCTATGGACTTGCGCTCCAAGATCCCTCTGTACATCAATGCTCCTGAGGGTCCTGCCATTAACAGTATACTTCCTTGTTGCATTTGACCTCCCAAAATGCATCATCTCACACTTCTATTTAAACTCCACCTTAAATTCCCAACTGATCTACATTCTGCTGTATCCTTTGACAACCTTCCTCACTATTCACAACTCTGCCAATTTTCATGTCATTTGCAAATTTACTAATCAGACCACCTACATTTTTATCTAAATCAGTAAAGTACATTACAAACAATGGAGGTCCCAGCACTGATCATTGCAGAACATCACTAGTCATAGACCTACAGTCAGAAAAACACACCTCCACCACTACCCTCTATATTCTATGGCCAAACCAATTTTGGATCCAATTTACCAACTCACGATGGATCCCATGTGATAATCTTCTGGACCAGCCAACCATGAGGGGCCTTATCAAATGCTTTACTACAGGCCATATGGACACCATCCATACTGCCTCAAATTCATCAGTCATCTTCATCAATTCCTCACTTCCTCAAAAAAAAACTCAGATTTGAGAGGCAGGACTCTTTTACCCCCCCCCCCCCCCCCCCACCACGTGCAGTCATGCTAACTAACCCTAATAATTCCATGCTTTTCCAATGTGAGTAAATCCTATCCCTAAGAAATTTCTTCAAAAACTCCATAGCAATGATATAAGGCTGACCAGCCTATAATATTCTAATTTGACCCTGTTGCACTTCCTAAACATGGAACAACACTGGCTGTACCTTGCCCATGGCTAATGAGGATACAAAGTTTTCTTTCAAGGCCCCAGCAATCCTCCTCCCTTGCTTCCTTCAGATGGATCCCATCAGATTGTGAGGACCTATCGATCTTAATGTTTTTCAAGACACTTAACTCCTCCTCCTCCTTAATATAGACATGCCCTTGAATATCAATATACTCCTCCCTAATCTCTCCTTCATCCATGTCCTTCTCCTTTGCGAATACTGATGTGAAGTACTCATTAACGACCTTGGCTCCTTCCTCTGGCTCCATACATAAATTTCCTTTTCTTGAGTGGATCTACGCTCAGCTACCCTCTTGCTCCTAACAACCATGAGACAGGATACCCTGAGACCCTCTTCATCATCGCAGGGGACTTCAATCAGGCCAACCTCAAGAATGTGTTACCAAAATACTATTAGCACATCTCCTGCTCCACCAGGGGCGCCAACACCCTTGACCATTGCTATACAACCATCAAAGATGCCTTCCAAGCCACCCCTCGTCCTCACTTTGGGAAATCAGACCACCAGGCTGTGCTCCTTCTCCCTGCATACAAACAGAAACTAAAATGGGAGGATCTGGTACAGAGAGTCGTGCAGTGCTGGTCTGAAGAAGCAGATGAGCTCCTACGTGACTGCTTTGAGCCAGTGGACTGGTCCATGTTAAAAGACGCAGCTACCAGCCTTGATGAGTATGTCACCACCATCACAGACTTTATCAGCAAGTGTGTTGAGGACTGTGTACCAAAGAGGACAATATGGGTGTTCCCAAACAGAAAACCATGGATGAACCGGGAGATCCACTCCCTACTGAAGGCGAGGACTGCTGCACACAAATCTGGGGATCCTGATCTATACAAGAAATTGAGGTATGGCCTTCGGAAAGCTATCAGGGATGCCAAGAGGCAATACCGACTCAAAATAGGTCTCTGACCAGCCTTCAGCTATGGCAGGGGCTTACATACCAGTAACAGGATAGAAGATGAAGTTGGGCTGCATAGTTAACAACAGCGCATCCCTTCCTGATGAACTTAACGCATTTTTTGAACAGAAGGGAAGTGGATTGTCGCCATCCACCCTGACAGCCTCCAGTGCAGCTGAACCTGTCATCACAGTGGAGGACGTAAGATCAGTCTTCCGGAGAGTGAACACGAGGAAAGCACCTGGCCCAGATGGTGTCTCTGGCCGTGTGCTCAGATCTTGTGCTGATCAGCTGGCAGAAGTATTTGTGGACATATTTAATGTCTCCCTGCTTCGATCTCAGGTTCCCACCTGTTTTAAGAAGACCACTATCATCCTGGTACCGAAGAAAAGCAAGGTAACATGCCTCAATGACTACCGACCAGTAGCTCTGACATCCACCATCATGAAGTGCTTTGAGAGGTTGGTCATGGCACGCATCAACTCCAGTCTCCCAGACAATCTCGACCCACTGCAATTCGCCTATCGGTGAAACAGGTCTACAGCAGATACCATCTCGCTGGCCCTGCACTCAGCTTTGGAGCATCTGGACAGTAAAGACACCTACGTTAGACTTTTGTTTCTTGACTACAGCTCTGCCTTCAATACAATAATCCCAAGCAAGCTTGTCACCAAACTCCGAGACCTAGGGCTCAACACCTCCCTCTGTAACTGGATCCTTGACTTTGTAACAAACAGACCGCAATCAGTGAGGATAGGCAGCAATACCTCCGGCACGATTATTCTCAACACTGGTGCCCCACAAGGCTGCGTCCTCAGCCCTCTACTCTACTCCCTATACACTCACGAATGTGTAGCCAGATTCTGCTCTAACTCCATCTACAAGTTTGCAGATGATACCACCGTTGTAGGTTGTATCTCAAACAGCAATAAGTCGGAGTACAGGAAGGAGATAGAGAGCTTAGTGGAATGGTGTCGTGACAACAACCTTTCCCTCAATGTCAACAAAACAAAAGAGCTGGTCATTGACTGTCTACATCAATGGTGCTGAGGTCAAGAGGGTTGACAGCTTCAAGTTCCTGGGAGTGAACATCACCAACAGCCTGTCCTGGTCAAATCACGCAGGTGCCACAGCCAAGAAAGCTCACCAGAGCCTCTACTTCCTTAGGAGGCTAAAGAAATTTGGATTGTCCCCTTTGACTCTCACCAACTTTTACCGATGCACTATAGAAAGCATCCTATCTGGATGTATCATGGCTTGGTATGGCAACAGCTCTGCCCAGGACTGCAAGAAATTGCAGAAAGTTGTGGACACAGCCCAGTGCATCATGGACACCAGTCTCCCCTCCTTGGACTCTATCTTTACCTCTCGTTGTCTTGGTGAAGCAGCCAGCATAATCAAAGACCCCACCCACCCGGGACATTCTCTCTTCTCTCCTCTTCCATCGGGTAGAAGATATAGAAGCCTGAGGGCACGTACCACCAGACTTAAGGACAGCTTCTACCCCACTGTGATAAGACTATTGAACGGTTCCCTTATACAATGAGATGGACTATGACTTCACGATCTACCTTATTGTGACTTTGCACCTTATTGCACTGCACTTTCTCTGTAGCTGTGACACTTTACTCTGTACTGTTATTGTTTTCACCTGTACTACATCAATGCACTCTGTACTAACTCAATGTAACTGCACTGTGCAATGAACTGACCTGTATGATCAGTATGCAAGGCAAGTTTTTCACTGTACCTCGGTACAATAACATACCAATACAAAATGCCTTGGAATTCTCCTTAATCTTATTTGCCAAGGACTCTTCATAGCAGCTTTTAGCCATCTTAATTTCTTGTTTAAATTCTCTCCTGCTTCCCTTATATTTCTCAAGGGCTTTGTTTGATTTCAGCTTCCTAAACATTAAATATGCTTCCTTTTTTTTGGCTAACCTTACAATATCTCTTGTAATCCAAGGTTCCTGAGCTTTGCCATCTTTATCTTTCATCCTCACAGGAACAAGCTGGTCCTGAACTCTAATCAACTGGCCTTTAAAATACTCCCAAATGTCAGATGTTGATTTGACCCTCTAACAGCCACTCCCAATCTACTTTCTCTAATTCCTGCCTAATACTGTTGTAATTAGCCTTCCCCCATTTTAGCGCTTATACCCGAGAACCAATCTCATCCTTATCCAGATCTATCATAAAACTTGCAGAATTATGGTTACTGTTCCCAAAATGCTCCCTGACTGAAACTTCGATCACCTGACTAGGCTTATTCCCCATAATAAGGTCTAGTAAAGCCCCATCCTTGGTAGGACTATCTACATATTATTTCAAGAAACCCAGGGTGCACCTAACAAATTCTACCCCATTTAAGGCCTGGCGCTAAGGGGGTCCCAGTCAATATTGGGGAAGTTAAAACGCCTAGTACAATAACCCTGTTGTTTTTTGCATCTTTCCATGATCTGCCTGCATATCATAAAATCATAGAACAGTACAACGCAATACAGGCCCTTTGGCCCACAATGTTGTGCTGACCTTTAAACCTCGCCTAAGACTATCTAACCCCTTCTCTACCTCTCGTTCTCTGGGAGACGTATAATATAATGCCATCATAATGATTGCACCTTTCTTATTCCTGAGCTCTCCCCATATGGCTTCGTTGAATGAGACCTCCAAGATTTCCTCACCTGGTGGAGCAGTGACATTCCCCCTAATCGGCAGTGCAACTTACATTAAAATACACTTCAGACCGTCATTCCTGCCGTGTTCATTATCCTGGCCCTTCTTGATTTTGCTATCAAACTGACTTGATTTAACCTCCGTCTTTTCAATCGCTCCAACTGCTGACATACTGCTCCAGTTCCTGAGACCACCTCCTCCCGCTGCCTCCCCCCCCCCCCCCCCCCCCCCCCCCCCGCCACACTAGTTTAAACTGTTCTGAGTATCACTAGCATATCTCCCTGCAAAGATATTGGTGCCCATCCAGTTTAGGTGCAACCATCCTTCTTGTAAGTACCCACCTGCCTAGAAGAGATCCCAAAGATCCACGTACCTGAAGCCCTCCCTTCTACAGCAGCTCTTTTGCTAGGTGTTCTATTGTACTATCTTCCTGATTTCTGGCTTCACTAGCACGTGGCACAGGGGAGTAATCCCAAGAGTACAATCACAGAGGTCCAGCTTTTTAACTGTCTGTCTAACTCCCTAAATTTTCTCTTCAGACCATCTCTCTTCCTTCCTATGTTTTTCAGGAGCTTGGTTAAACCTTCGTATGCAACATGGCATGGTTACTATTTATAAATTTTCATTAGAGATGTATTATTTTGGATTTTATGTAGCATTGTGGTTAGGATAAAAGGATATTGAGATGTGAGACCTAGTAAATGGAGAATTAGGGTTGTAGTTATCGATAATGCACTTGGATAAGTTTACGGATAAACATGATAGAAAGGGAAAGTTCAGTTTGCATCGCCCTGCTCTTTCTCACATTCTTGCTTATGAGATACCCAAAGTGTAGTTAGTGTTGAGGATGAAGCAGACCAACACAAATCTTGAGACCTAGTCTGTTAAATGTTTCATAAGCTGCTTGGTATTTTTCACTGAGGTTCATTTAGGCAAATGGTTTCCCAAACACGGTGGCAGGATGTGGCTTCTTTGTCAGAACCCTTCTTCAATTCATTATCAATTCTTCCCCACTGTCCTTCTAGAAGTGTAGCCGTGCCACCTCTGTTTATTATATGAGGCTTGCTGTATTCTAGGCAAATAGCAAATCATGCATCCATGCCTTAGGTTTGGCAGAAGACTTAAGGTCACCAGAAGGTCCTTCAGCACTCTTTATGCTACTCCCTGTAAACGTTTTCAACTTGAAACAACTTTAATCAATATTACTTGTCGATTCATACCAATGGACAGAAGCAATCAATTGCATCTTTTTAAGAGAGAATATATTTGAAAAGGGCTACTTATGTATGTGTGTAGGGTTGGATGGGTGTGGTGAAAGGATGGTGGTTGTGGGGTTTCTGCTGCTGAAATACTAGTTTAATTATGTGATATTTAGAAGTAGGTTTAGCTGGAGAATGGTAATGGCAGCATTGGTTTAAAATAGCATCATGCTGAGGTTAAGATTGGTGTACTCTTCATATTTCAGAGACATTCATTGTAAATGAGCCACCACTTTTGCCAATATGGCATCTGTTATAATTCACGTCCATAACTTTCAAGTGCTGTGTTTGTACTCTTGAAGATCTGAAAGCTGACACAGCACCCAACAAAATGGGAGATAACAATTCCCAGTTTTTCACTATGAGAGCATAATTTAAAGTCAGAATTGATACCTTAATGAAAAACCAGCTTTAACTAATTTTATTAAGTTCTGTTAGTTAAGCAAGCAAAGAGCAAACACAATGTAATGCCATTCAATAAGATGCATAAAAGGACATATGACAAAATCAAGGCACGTTTCACTGATCTAGTTGCTGAAGCTTAGACAGGTGGTTACAGAACAATAGGACAGGAGTTAAGCCCAGTTTTTAATACTGGCAGAAGGCTTAAAGTAGTATCCTGGAGGAATCTGTGATGAGGCCCACTGTTCACTTGCATACAAAAGAATCACTTGGACTCAGAAATATATATATATTATATATAAGAAATTCACAGATGGCAGCAAATTGGTGGCACATGGCTATAATGTGAACAATTGCAGTAAAATACAGGAAAGCATAAACACTCTTACAGGGCATAATGTTAAGTGGAAATATTGATTTCGATATAGAGGTGGTTGACTTTGGGAGGAATAAATTCACTTGATCCTTGGAAGGGCAAATTACTAAAACTAGGCAGTGAAGTGAAACAAGTTAGGACTAGGATGCATCGCTGAAGGGTGGCAACACACTGATAAAGTCCACAGAGTGCAAAGTAATACAGGATTAGAAAACAAGAGCTGGGAAGTAATGTTGAACTTTTATAAAAGAAAATAGGAGCAGGTATTAAGCCATTCGGCCCCTTTTGGCCTGTTCGACCATCATTCATCCAAACATGCTTGATCTAGTTGAAAGCCGAGGTAAAGTGCACAGTTCTCACCTCCACACTGCAAAAAAAAAGTTATTGAAGAAAATACAAGGAAAATTTTTATTATAAGAATGTTACCAGTATTGTGAAACTCCTAGCTATCTATTAAGAAAGATTTACTATACAGGATTTTCTCTCTCTCCAGAAAAAAGCAATATGAGGCAACCTGATGGAGGTTTTTAAATTTACGAAGGGGTTTTATCGGATGGCTTTGAGGAAACTATTCTCTCTTGTTGGCAGGACCACAAGAATGAGACATCAACAGATGTCCAGTAGAAGGAATTTTAGAGTGAATGAGAGAGCACGCTGTCATCTGGGTGATTGAAACAGATAATAATACAAGAACAAGAGTAGAGGGATACTTGAGTTAGGTGGGAAGAAGTAATTGGATTGGGAAGAGACTTCTGTAGAGTGGAATTGACTGGATAACTTATTTCTATCATATATCTGTAGTTCCATACAGCATTTATTGTTAATTTTGCTTGTAGTGGTAATAAGCATGGTTTACTAAAATATTATTTGAAACAGTAGTCATCTTTGTGGTGCCATTTTTGGAGAGTGGTAACTTTTAAAGCATGTCACAGTTGGCATGTTTCAGACCCAATCTCTCATAGTTCAGTCAGTTCTTTGATACTTGTTGCAGGAGCAGAGAGAATTAAGCTATCCCTCGAAATGCCAGTAAGATAGTTTTCTCATAGGGAGTACATCTGAACACACATCCATGACTAAGGTGAATCAAAATAATATATTTTGATAAAAGCAGTGATATCTCAATTTTTGCTTTTCTATGCAGAAAAGAGAAACTACATGCTCCATGTATCTGAAGTGTGTTGAGGGCAAGTTGCATGGCATTAGATCAGCCAATTTCTCTTACAAAACCAAAGATCAAGGTCCTGGAATTTGCAAATATAGTGACAGCTAAACAATCAGTCTTTATTCTGTAAAGCTGATAGAAATCCAGAAGTTGCTATCAGTGTAACCCTGCTCCTTCATATTCTTCAGAGGTATAGTCACTGATTTAAAATTACTACTATATGTACACTGTTCTTGCTGTTTTAAAAAAAACACTAAAGATGTTGAGATGTTAAATACAGTATGCAATCTGACTTTTTAAATTTTGTAACTGTTTTTAACAGGCGACACTGTTGAAACCTTTCTCTAGCTTTGAAGAAACTAATTTTGCATGTATGCACTGTCATTCCCTGAGAAAACATTTTCAAAACCAATTATTGTACCTAATATTTATCAGATTCCTTTTGTTTTATTTTAATTTCGATATGCATGCTTTAAGCTTTATATTTAATTTGGTAAAATATTTAAAAAGTCAAATAAAATTGGTATTTTTTACTTGTCTGCTGTTTTGGGATTTTTTTCAGCTGGCTAGCTGATTGGCTGCTTGGTTTATTTGATGTTATTGTTGCTATATGCCATTGATCCCCTCCAGTTGGTGTCTCATTCCAGATTTCATTGGAAAAGCAGAGATCTTGGTGGTCAGGTTTCTTTGAACTCTAACCCTTTTCTGCTGATGAGAAAATCCAGGCTAAGTTGTTTATGGAGCTATTTGTACCCCAAGATCACATTGTTTTAATTTTAAGGTATGTATTACTTAATGAATGTGGAGGCATTAAATAGCTGTATTAAGTTTCTAAGGGCACAGTTAAGAGTATTCTGAAGGAAGATGGTTGGTATGAACTTGCTGTTTTTCACATTATACCACACTACAAAGAAGTAAGTGTTCAAGTGTTCTTGCTGGGTCATTTTTGTAGTTATAAGCAGCTGCTTTCCCAAAACACTTTTTTTGCTTTATTAGAGTGATGGATTATGACAATTTTTTTTTAAAGTTTCCTTTTTTTTTTCCTGACTGATTATTGCAAACGTCCCATGTACAAAATTGTATACCTGTGCTTGAAATTTTTCTGGAAAATATGGTTAAGCATAATTTTCTCTCTTGTTACTAGTATTAGGACTTGAGCCTAAGCTAACAGAATAATAAAGCAGTCTATGCCATGCATGCACCAAAATGTGGACAGCATTTGTGAATATACTGATAAATGGCAAGTAACATTTGTGCCAGACAGTGGTCAAGTCCAACAAGGGAAGGTTTTAACCACCACCTCTTGACATTCAATGGCTTTATCACAGACTTGAAGAGTGATAAAACATGAAATAGGCCCTTTGGCTTACTATGTCCAGGCCAGCCAAAAAATACCTCTCTAAACGAATCAATTTTCCAGCACTCATCTCCATAACTTTCTATGTTATGCTGTTTCAAGTGTTCATCTAAATAATTCTCAAATATTTTGAGAGGACCTGTTTCCCCTGTCCCCTCAGGCAATGAATTCTAGATTTCACCCACCCTCTGGGTGAAAAAATTGGTTCTCAAATCTCCTCTAAACCTCCTACCCATTACAATAAAGATGCCCTCTGCTCATGGAATGGGAAAGGTTTCTTCTCACTCTGTACCATCTCTATGTCCCTCAAATTTCCTGAATATATCAATCAGGTTCTTCCCTGAATCCCCCCTCCTCCCCCCCCCCCCACCAACTTTCTTTGCTCCAAGGAAAAAAAACCCAACCCCAAAGATGATAAATCCCTACCTTCAACATCCAGATTATCACCAATGACCAAAACATAAACATTGTGGTGTGAAGAGCAGGTCATATACTGGCTTTCAAGTTACTCTCACTTCTTAGCATCTTAAAGCCTTTTTCACCATTGGAAGCCACAATCTGATAATCGGGGTTATGATGAAATATTCACCTTTACAGCTTCAACAATACTCAAAAAGCTCAACATAAATTCAGAACAAGCCAGTCTGCTAGATTGGTACCCATCCACTACTGACACATTGTGGTTGCAGTGCATGCCGTCCACAAATTGCACTGCAGTTACTTTCCTATAGGCTTTCCCAACTTGTGAACTATACTACTGAAAAATACAAGGAAAATTGGCACATAGGAATACCACTCCAAGACGCACACCATCTTGACTAGAACTGTATTGCCATACCATTGTTACTGGATCTAAATGCTAGAACTCTCAACGCGACAACACTGAAAGTGTTTTCACCAGAAGGACTGGAGCATTCAGAAAGATAGCTCTCCATTGTCACTTTTAAGACCAACTAGGAATGAGCAATAAATGCTGGCCTTGCCGGTGACACATCATGAAAAATTAATTAGGGAAAAAAAGGGCAACATTGTTAAATAATGCAAATACAGTGGTAAAACAGCACTTCACATGAGTTTTATGATAATACATAGTGGTACTGAATCATTTAAAGCAATATTGGGATAGGTAACCAATAGCTTGGTCAAAGAGAGGTTATTGGCAATAATACGATGGTGAGGGGAAGTGGTTTGGAGAGGGAATTCTAGAACTTAGAGTTTATCCAGATGACTCATGGCTGTTGTATGGGATCAACGATCATTTGGAGAGTGGTGTAGATGTGCTATGGTTTTAACAGTACTAATGAGAGATGGGGCTTCACAACTATAAACATCAATTTGACAATTTTAAGTTTTTGGAAGATGTGTGTTGCAAGGACCATTGGTATGGAACCTAATACATATGATAGTTTTAGATTAACTGAAGTTTGTAAGAAGCTTCTGAATGGAAACTGTTGAGCAGAGTGTTGAGATAATCAAATTTGAAATTGACAAGAACAGATGGATTGAAGTTGAGATATGACAGAGATGGAGTAACAGACAATGATGAGGAGCTTAGAGTTGAACAAGTTGCAAATAGCACAAGTCAGCTATGTCCAGAATCCTTTGACCAATTCAGCGATGCCATCTATGGTTTATATTTCATTAGATTTTGCAACAGAATTAGACAGCTAATGACTTCAAAATTAATTTAAACAAATATAAAAGACCAAACAAAAATTTATTTGACTTAAAGAAAATGTCCTTTTGGAGAACAAACAACAATTTCTTCTCTATTTGCATCAGTGAGCTCAATTACAGCCATCACTATTAAACTGAAACTTACAAGTTAATTAAAACCAAGTCACCTTACTCTGTATAATTTAACATTTTATTTTTCTGAATGGCTAAGAAACGTATCTCTCTAATCCTAGTTCATAATTTAAATTATTCCAGGTACTTTAGTAATGCTTTTTGATGTTATCAGCCTATTACAAT
The DNA here is from genome assembly GCF_009764475.1 of Pristis pectinata. Taxonomy (NCBI): domain Eukaryota; kingdom Metazoa; phylum Chordata; class Chondrichthyes; order Rhinopristiformes; family Pristidae; genus Pristis; species Pristis pectinata. Next base: position 21,195,614 of record NC_067417.1, read on the forward strand.
GTTTCCCCAAGCAGTTAGAAGCAGGTCGTTTCCTATGTTTGTCTTTGAATGACCTTTGGCTGGATTGGGCTGAGTGTACTTTGCGACAGCTCCATTTTAAGTCCTTTTGGAAAGAGGAGGGGGTAAAAGGGACAAGGACAACTGCTGAGATTGTACTTTACAAAGGAATGTTTTCAAACAAAAAACACTGGTATGTGAATAAAGAACAATTAGTTTCTAAGATAGTACTAACACTGGCATACATTTATGTTTGCATGGCACCTGGCAGAGAGCCATTTTTCTTGTTTCTGTGGCAGAGAGCCATGCGGGTGCTGCATTCTCTAAATATTTCACTGGTCTGTGAGTTGGAGTGACGATATGAATGACACTGTGAGCTGTGAATAATGTTATTTTTATAAATAGATGCATTTATGTTTAGACATTTAAACTCGTGGTATTACTGGACTCCTGGCATGCTGGCAGAGGTCAGCAAGCTTTCTGGTTCTAAAAGATGGGGGCAATGAAGGTGGGGTTGTGAGCTGGGTATGGAGATGAGGGTTACTTTTTAAGATAATCCTTGCAGTAAGCACAGTGGAAAAGCTATCAGTGTTCACCATTATTTAAAAAAAATAGTCAGCAAATTTTGGAGTAGAATGTGTAGTTAAAAGCAGAAGTCCTGAATTTGTAATCAGTGATTCCCTGCTCTCCACATGGAACACTGTTTTGCAGTTTTCTCCAACATAATCAGAAGTCACTGATCAGATAAAGAATTTATGGTATTTTCAAACTGCTCTTGCAGTAAGAAAAACCCTGAAAATATTACACTTGCATGTACTAAGCCAAAGCTTCACAATAGCATGGCAGGTAGAGTTGCTGCCACGCAGCGTCATCAGCCTGAGTTTGATCCTAACCTCTGGTGCTGACTATGTGGAATTTGCGCGGTCTTGTGACTGTGAGGATATTCCCCCGCCATGATCCAGTTTCCGGCCATTGGCTAACGTAAATTACTCTGAGTGTAGGTGGGTAGGAGGAGTTGATGGGCGACTGAGAGAGGTACCAGGAAATAAGTGAGGAAGTAGGCCTGCCCTGAGACCCGACGTGCACCAATGGCCAACCTCATCACAAGGAAATACGGAATTTTTGTTTAGCAACTTCTTTAGCACTAAAAATTAATGTATGTATGGGTTATCATTCCCTCAAAAATGCTGATGTTTGGTTTCAAAACCCTGCATGAGGACTGAGAGTAGAGAGGGGAAATGACTCATATAAAGGGATGGGGGGGTGGTGAGAGAGAGATCAGACTGAGGCTCCAGAAGTTGCTTCCATCTTTGCCCCCCCAACTACTTCTGGATCCATCTTTCTCTTTTTTTGTCTGCCTCCATCTGTCATGTCTCCCAACTCCACCCCTAACCTCACCCCACCTGGCTCGATCTGCCCATCATCCCCCTCCCCGTCTGTCCATTAATCACCTCTGGCCTCAGTCTCATCAGTCCCTCTGTCCTCTTCATAGTTATTTCCCCTCTCCATTCTGATGCACGGCTTTGACCCAAAATGTCGACAGCTTCCCCCTCACCCCCGCCGGGGGTAAAGAGAACACAGTTCTCTTTAATATATCAATATATACATTGTTATCTTACTGTACTGCTTGTATGTTATCACCTGATAAACCTGCAATGATTGTACCATGATTGCTTAGTGTTAATGGATATCGCCACTGTGTTAATTACACTACCAGTGTGCACTCAAAGTAGATTTATTTATGATAACTATTCCTGGCAGAAAAACTGTTTGACCATTTACTTTGTCAAAAGAATGTGATGAATGAAGGCTATTTCAGGGACTTGAGAGCTATTGAATTATTGAAAAGTTGGAGTCTGATATCATAATTTGGATTGTGATATGGTTTTAAATCTGAAAAGCACATTTTGCTGGTAGTCTCCAGGCAGAAGCTGGAAGCAAGCACCATTTAACCAAAAGCAACCCAGTTAATTTGAAACTTTGATTAGCTTGCTTGTGGCCTATGGTGTGCTTCTTCAGGCACATCAGGTAAGCTTGGTGCTTCCTTTGCCTTGAAGCTTCTTACCATTCTCTGCTTTTGACCCAAAGCTATCTTCTTCCTGACAGCTTGCATAGTACCATTTCTGTATTTCCCTGTTGATGTTATTCATGTCAGTTTTCTACAAGAGAAATTTCAACTTATTTAAATACTCTGGTTGTCACATTGACCCCTTTTTGGACACATCCTGTTTGCTTCAGTGCTCACCAGACCAGATTTACCCTGAGATAAAATTGGAGCCTGCATTCTGCTAGAAATTTTTAAGATGTTATATGAATGAGATTAGTGCCTTGATTTCATTCTATCCCTTGGCTTCTAAAAGAAGGTACAACTTGCAATTGAAAACAGTGTAATGCAGTTGATTTTTTTTGTATAACAAAAAACAAATTTAAGTTTGGAATACTTTTGTGACCAGCTTTTAAAATCAGACTTCTGAACATTGCCCCTTTAAGGCTTATCCATATTTTCACACCAATGTAAAGGGCAGTTGAAATGTTTTTGGATTTAGCAATAACGAGACTCTGACAATATTGTGCAGAAAACAAAATAGCCTTTCTAAAGACTAGGATATTTAAAGTTGCATATAAATTCAAGCAATCTTTGTGTTCTTTTGATTTAATTTTGAAGTGATAACAAATGGTAAAATTGCACAATAGAATAGGAACATTATTCTTCAAAGAAATCAGTGGCTGTTAAATTGTTCAACTCTAGAGATTGTCATTGAAGTATAAAATAGGCAGTGAAAAAGTCAAAACCAGAATAATGAAAGAATGCAATGGAGAAAAATAACTGCTCAGTTATTGTAGTACTGCTTTACACAAAGGAGCTTGTTGTTTTGGTTTGTACTTTTCTGCTCAAATCGTAAACTAGCAATGTGTGTGTGATTTTGTTTTTCTTGCTCTTGATTTCTCACAAATTTCTCACATGTCTTCAACATGTCTTCTCTACTACTAATGCTTTTACAGTTTACGTTCAGTCATGTTATCCTTTAACTTCTGAGCTTTCCATTCCTGTTCACGATCTGACGTGCTATGACTGCATGTAAACAGAAACGATCAATATTATGACCTGGGTCATCTACAATCCTCAGTATGGGTTTCCATGGTGGTTGTAGTGGAACAACTCTTCACTTTCTGAAGTAAAACATGAAGATCTGAACTGAGCTCACTCGAGCATGTGGCCAAAACTTTGACCTAAGCAATGCCAGCAACCACCTACTTGAACTTTCTCTGGACCAGGAAATAAGTTTTTAACCATCTGACTGTATGTATTTTATCCATGCAAGCAATAAATTATAAAGGTTTTCATGATAGGATACTAAGAGTTTTTTTTAAATACATAAGGTGTAAAAGAGAGACATGGGTTGATATAGGACCAATTGATAATGGTGCAGGAGCTATTATAATGGACGATAGAGAGATGGCAGAGGAATTGAATGAATATTTTGCATGTCTTCACTGTGGAGGACATCAGCAATGTGCCGGTTAGTCAGGAGTCTCACGAAATGGAACTGAGTTCAGTTAAGGTTACTAGGGAGAAGGTGCTAGGAAAACTAAATGGGCTAAAGACTGATAAGTCTCCCGGACCGGATGAGGTGCATCCCCGGGTTCTGAAGGAGGTGGCTTTAGAGATAGCAGAGGCATTGGCGATAATTTTCCAGAAATCGATAGATTCCGGCGTGGTTCTGGAGGACTGGAGGGTCGCAAATGTAGTTCCGTTGTATAACAAAGGTGGGAGGCAGCATAAAGCAAATTACAGACCTATTAGTCTGACGTCAGTGGTGGGAAAGTTATTGGAATCTATCCTCAAGGATGGGGTTACGGAATACCTCGAGGCGCAAGGCAAGATAGGTCCTAGCCAACATGGTTTTGTGAAGGGAAGATCCTGCCTGACCAACCTATTGGAGTTTTTTGAAGAAATCACAGGTAGGGTGGATAAGGGAGAGGCGGTAGATGTTGTGTATTTAGACTTTCAAAAGGCCTTCGATAAGGTGCCTCATAAGAGACTGATTAATAAGATGAGAGGTCATGGAATTACGGGTAGGATAACAGAATGGGTGGAGCATTGGCTGGTTGACAGGAAGCAAAGATTGGAAATAAAAGGATCTCGTTCTGGTTGGTTACCGGTTACTAGTGGTGTGCCACAGGGGTCGGTGTTGGGACCACTCCTTTTTACCTTGTACATTAATGATTTGGATGATGGAATAAATGGTTTCGTGGCTAAGTTTGCGGATGACACCAAGATAGGGGGAGGAGTAGGGAGTATTGAAGAGATAGGAAGGTTGCAGAGGGACCTAGACAGTTTAGGAGAATGGGCAAGGAAATGGCAGATGAGATTCAATGTTGAGAAATTGTGCAGTTGTACACTTTGGAAGCAGAAATAAGCGGGCAGATTATTATCTAGGAGGAGAGAAAATCCAAAGCACGGAAGTACAAAGGGACTTGGAGGTACTTGTGCAGGATACCTTAAAGGTTAGCCACCAGGTCGGATTGGTGGTAAAGAAAGCGAATGCTATGTTGGCATTCATTTCGAGAGGTATAGTGTATAAAAGTAAGGAAGTGTTGATGAGGCTCTACGGGGCACTAGTGAGGCCTCATTTGGAATATTGTGCGCAGTTTGGGGCCCCACATCTTAGGAAGGATGTGCTGACGTTGGAGAGGTTCAGAGGAGATTTACGAGGATGATTCCAGGAATGAAAGGGCTTACGTATGAGGAGCGTTGTCGGCTCTTGTTCTGTACTCCAGTGAGTACAGAAGAATGAGAGGGGACCTCATAGCGACATTTAAAATATTGATAGGAAAGGACAGAGTAGATGTGGCTAGGCTGTTTCCCTTGGTGGGTGAGTCCAGGACCAGAGGGCACAATCTTAGAATTAGAGGGTACAGTTTCAAAACAGAGATGAGGAGAAATTTCTTTAGCCAGAGGGTGGTGAATTTGTGGAACTCCTTGCCACGTACAGCAGTGGAGGCCAGATCAGTGGGGGCGTTCAAGGAGGAGATAGATAGATATCTAAATAGTCAGGATATCAAGGGATATGGGGATAAGGCCGGAAATTGGGATTAGAATAGTTTTTTTTCTTCCCTCATTCCCCATTTCTCATTTCTATTTCCCTTTCCTTGGAGCAGACTCGATGGGCCGAATGGCCTGCTTCTGCTCTCTTGTCCTGTGATCTTGTTTAGTAAATGTGTTGCAATTGTTGTATTGCTCTGCCGTGTATAACTTTGAAATGCAGACATTAAATGTAACAGATGTTCTGAAACTATCAAACATTAAAATAAAATTGCTCCATTAAGATGCAGAAAATGGTCTTACAAATTGTGAATTGTCTTTGGTGCTGGTAACTTCACTTGTTTTAAAGTTGAAATTTTCTTTTACATAAAGTTCTCAAGTCTTGCAGTTTCATTCATTGAGCAGGTATTGGAATTTCACTTGGATTTCCATTGAAATATCCTTTTTGCTGTAATCCATTGCACTGGAATAGTCAACAAGGAGATAGCAACAAAGTAGACCAGGGTGTCATCTGCATACATATGAAAACTGATGCTGTGCTTTTAGTTACATTAAAGAGGAGCAATGTGCAGGTAAGAAAAAGGTGGGTGCCAAGGATGGCATTCTGAGGGACACGAGAGAGAATCCTGCAGCAGCAAGAAGGGTGACTATGGTAGGTAGTTTTCTAGCTATGGCTGCTTACTGAGAGTAAATCCAGGCAGTTGAAGTCCCAGAGAGCTGGATGGTGATGAAGAGGTGTCAGTGTAACTGGTGTCAAATGCTATAGGTTACCAGAGGAGTGGATTAGTAATTTTAATAAAAATAGTTCAGTACTATGGCAAAGCAGAAACAATGGGAGAGATTTAAGCAAGGAATTCTGGAAAAGTTGCACATAAATTTGGGAAGTTTGAACATATTCAAAAAGTTTTGAGTGGAAAGGGACATTAAAGATAGATGTCATTTGTTTTTGAAAAGCAGGTGAGAATGGCAAATTTGAAGGGGGGAGAGAGAGAGAACTTGAGAGAAGAGAGTTGTTATAAAATAAGATTAAGATCTTTATTAGTCACATGTACATCAAAACACAGTGAAATGCATGTTTTGCGAAGTGTGTTCTGGGGGCAGCCCGCAAGTGTCACCACGCTTCTGGTGCCAACATAGCATGCCCACAACTTCCTAGCCCGTATGTCTTTGGAATTTGGGAGGAAACTTGGAACATGTAGGAAAACTGGATGTTTAACATTTTGATAGGAGTAGGGTGAAGGATTAGGAAGAAGAATTTATGATTAAAAGCTTGGAATTTGTGTGGGTGAATTTAAGAAGGGAAAGGAAAGAAGCTAAAGAAAGATGAGAACTGGTAGGAGTCACTATTAAAAAGACATTTATGCACAATTCACACAAACTCAATGCCTGAAATTTTACGTTTATCTTCCCAGCACTCATTGTGAAACTGGAGTAATCTAAGGTTATTTTATAATATAGTTTAACACCCCATGGTATGCAAGAGGTGCAAACAGCTAGGAGGACTCAATGTGAAAAGACAAATCTAAAGGCAATATGCCATAATGTGCAGGGCATGTGCAATAAGGTAGATGGCTTTACAGCACAAATTGATGATGATGGTAATTTTACCATTACAGAGACGTGTCTGAGAACCTTACATCCAGAGGTATTTAGGGGGGATAGGCAAAAAGGGAAAGAGGTGGGGATGGTGTAAATAGTAAAAGAGGAAACCAGTGCGATGGCAAGGAAGGACATTGATTTGGAAAATCATAATAGAATCTGTCTGAGTGGAACTAACAAAAACCAAGGGGAAAGAAATGTTTAGTGAGCATTGTCTACACATCTCAAACAGTAGTGCTGATGTAGAGGATGGAATAAAATTGGAAATTAGAGACACATGCAATAAGGATACAACTGTAATGGGTGACTTCAATCTACATATTAGGCTAATCTACATATCAGATTAGTTAAGCCAAACAATACAGTCAAGGAGGAATACCTGGAGAATGTACAGGATTTTTGTTTTGGTCCAATAGAGAACATACTATCCCAGGTTGAGTATTATGGAATGTGAAAGGAATAATTGCCAGACCTGTGCGTGGTCCCTTTAGAGAAGGGAGACCATAACATATTAGAATTCTTCATTAAGATGAAGAGCGAAGTAGTAGAAACAAAAACTAGGTCCAGAATCCAAAACTAGGTTCGGAATACTGAAGTACAAGTTGGTTATGATGGATTGGGGAACTTTATTAAATGTATGAAAGCAATATTCAAAGAACGTATGAAAGAATTTCAATAATTATTCAATCCTGTCCAGCACAAAGTAAGCTGCGAAAAAGGGTTCAGCTGTGGCTTATGTAAGAAATTAGTCACGCTGTTAGTTCCAAAGAGGAGACAAAATTGCCAGCATGCCTGAGGGTTGGAAGCAGTTCAGAATTCAGCTAAAAGTTGCTATTGGGAGCAAATAGAGTGTGAGAGTAAACTTGCAGGGGACATAAAAACTGACTGTTAAACCTTCCATAAATATATGAAAAGAAGAAGGTTAGTAAGTTCCTACACAGTTGCAAACAGGAGTTTATAATGGCAACAAAGAAATTGCAGAACAATTGAAAACAAATTTTAGTTCTGTTTTCACAAAGGAAGACATAATTAATGTCCCTGATATATTAGGGAACCAAAGGTCTGGTGAGAGGAAGGAATTGATGGAAATTGGTATTACTAAAGAAATAGTGCTAGGAAAGTTAATGGGACTAAAGACTGACAGATTTGCAGGGCCTGATAATCTACATAATATTGTATTAAAGGAAGTAGCCCTGGAAATAATGGATGCATTCATTGTGAATTTGTTAGACTCCAGAGCAGTTTCTACAGATTGAAGGGTGGTAAATGTAATCTCACTATTTTACAAAAAGAAGGGAGAGAGGAAAAAATACACATGGGGATTGGGGGTAGTATACCAACGTGAATTGAGTGACTGGAAATGGAGAGCAGCAATAAATAGGTCTTTTTCCAGGTAGCAGGAAGTGACTAGCAGTGCTGCAGGGATCAATGCTTGGTCCCAGCTATTCACAAAATATATCAATGATTTTGGTGAGGGATCTAAATGAAACTCTTTCATATATGCAGATGATGCAAAGCCAGGGAAGGAGATGCAAACTGTGAGGAGGATACAAAGAGACTCCAGTGTGATTTAGACAGGTTGAGTGAGTGATAAATGCGTGGCAGCTGCAGTTTAACATGAATAAATACAAGGTTCTTTTCTTTTTCAATCTTTTTATTAGTTTTCAAATTAATACAGATTAATATATAACATCAATGTTTGTACATGTAATACAAAGAGATCAGGAGAACAATCATGGCCTAGATAGTCATAAAGAACAATAAAATATGAAAAATCTGTAGATCCAAATATCTCTTAGTAAATGAATATAATATAAAAGAAAGGAAAGAAAAAGATTTATTATATAAATAAAAAAGAGAAAAAAAAAATCTCCAAATCAATAAGAAAAATTATAAACAATATATCAAACCAAACAGAAAAATTTCAAAAAAAAAACAAAAAAAAGACAGGACTAAAATTTCTCAGCAGAAACAGAGCAATCTTATGTCGTCAACTCCATTCCTCTAAGTTGGAAAGTTATTGAAAGGGGATCTATATCATGTGAAAATATTGAATAAATGGACTCCAAATATCTTCAAATTTAAGCGAAGGATCAACAGTACCACTCCTAATTTTTTCCAAGTTTAAACATGATATAGTTTGAGAGAACCATTGAAAAGTAGTAGGGGGGTATTGGATCCTTCCATTTAAGCAAAATGGATCATTTGGCCATTAATGTAACAAAGGCAATCATACGGTTAGCGGAAGCAGATAAATGGCCAGACTCCGTCCTTGGTAATCCAAAAATTGCAGTGATAGGGTGAGGTTGTAAGTCAATCTTCAGTACATTTGAAGTAATGTTAAAAATGTCTTTCCAATATTTTTCCAAAAGAGGACAGGACCAAAACATATGTGTCAAAGAAGCCACATTTGATTTACATCTGTCACATATAGGATTTATATGGTTATAAAAACAAGGTTCTAAACACAAAGATTTTTCACTGAAAGAATGAGGAAAGGGGAGATACAACAAGATCTGGGTGTCCTTGAACACCAGTCACTGAAAGTAGACGTACAGGTGCTAAAAGCAGGAAGGCAAATGGCCTTTGTTTCAAAAGGATTTGAGTACAGAAGTAAGGATGTGTTCCTACTGCTGTACAGGGCTTGACTATACAGACTAGATGTAGGGAAGATGTACACAATGGCTAGAATTGCAGAACCATGAGTTACAGCTCTGGATATCGATGTGCCATTTAGAACAGAGGTCAGGAGATATCTCTTAACACAGAAGGTGGTGAACCTATGGAATTTTCTACCATAGAAAGAAAGCAGTGAAAATCAAGTTATTAAATATATTCATGATGAAGCTGGATGTATTTCTTACGCTAAGAGGATCAAGAGATAGGGAGAGAAAGAAGGAACATGGTACTGAAATGGATGAACAGGTGTGATCATATTGAATGGTGGAGCAGTGTATAAGGCCTATTCCTCTTTCTTATGTTTCTGTGTTTTAAATCATGTCACATAATTTGCATTGATGCAAAGTTTGTATAATTAGAAGATTTGCAGTTTGATGGACTGTAGATGAACTAATCTAAAGTATTCTGATGCATGGAATAATTATTCCTCAGTAATATAAGCAGAATCCTGTATCTTTTCAAAAGTCATAAGCACTATTGACTCTTTGGGAAATAGTATCTTAATAATCTGGGCAATTTTCTTCCTAACCTGTTGCTATATTTATTCGTTTTGAGACATTTAGAAGTGAAAGTTAATTGGAGCCAGCAATGATAACAAAACCAAAGATCATGTTATGGTTTGGAAACTTGGATCATTTGCTGTAATCACATTCTTCTAGATTATTTTAAATCCACAAAGGATTAATGGTTGGAACTTTGCATAGAAGTCTTCTGGGATGGTTACGTACTCATTCCAGGCCCGTCAACTGAGACTCCATTCTACAATTGAATCAGATTGTGTTAAATCACTACTCTGCCCAAGTTCAACAGGGCAAAGTCTCGTTGCATGAATGAACTCTGTACTTAGAATTACATTACACAGAATTTAAAGAGCACAGAAACAAGCCTTTTTGCCCAGTACAATTATGTCAGTGTTTATGTTCCCCAAGAGTCTCCTCTGATCTAACCATCTCATCAACTTATCCTTCTATTCCTGTTCCTTCCCTATCCTTATCTAGCTGTTTGTAAAAAAAAAATTATGATTGACTCCAGATTATTGAACATTTCTGTTTATTGATTGAAAGAGAAAAGTTGTAAATTTAATTACAGATCTATAATAATTGTAGACTTAACCTCTGAATTTAAAGGTTTGGAGTACTATTTCAAATCGGAGTAGTTGGCTTTGATGGTTTATTGCTTCAGCCTGCAGTAACCTTTTGCAGCTTCATGAGATGAAACATACTGAAAGTTAGAATGCTGTATCTGCAAGGTGCAACAAAGTCTTCTGCTGTGGAGGCCTCTGTGTAGCCAATGAACTGTTACAAAGAGGACCTGCAGGGTGGCCTGCCCATACAAATGATTGACAGGACATGGAGATACTCCCAAAGACAGCTGTTGCTTCCTAGCTTACTGTAGCTCAGCAACTAGAACAACTGAAGTACTTCAGTGGATAGCAGCAATATTTGGCCAGTTAATAGAGGAGGCATTTTACACAAGATTGAACAGTAGATGTTGGGTTTGGCATGAAGTTGGTGTGCTGCCATGATATTGCCCAAGGGAGAGAATACATGTGCAGTAATGAAAGTCATAGTATATGCAAAGAATTAAAATTGTATTGAGCTCTAACTTTAATGAGAATGCTAAACAAATTGAATGAGTCATAGAGTTATACAGCATGAAAACAGGCCCTTCAGCCCAACTCATTCATGCTGACCAAAATGCTTACCTAAGCTAGTCCCATTTGCCTGTGTTTGGCTCATATACCTCTAAATCTTTCCTAACCGTATCCCTGTCCAAATGTCTTTTAAATGTTGTAAGTGTGCCTGCCTCTACCACTTCCTCTGGCAGTTCGTTCCGTATACCCTCAACCCTGTGTGTGGAAAAGCTTGTCCCTCAGATCGTTTTTCTTCACTCACCTTAAACCTGTGCCCTTGAGTTTTGAATTCCCCTGCCCTGGGAAAAAGACTGGGACTATTTATCTTATCTATGCCCTTCATGATTTTATAAACCTGTATAAGGTTACCCCTCAGCTTCCTTCACTCCAGGGAAAACAGTCCCACCGTATCCAGTCTCTCCTTAGAACTTGAGCCCTTTCGTCCCAACAACAGCCTTGTTGATCTTTTCTGCACTGTCTCTAGCTTAGTCACATCCTTCCTGTAGCATGGTGACCAGAACTCCCCACAGTACTCATAGTGCAGTCTCACTGTCATCCTGTACAGCTGTAACACAAAGTCCCAACTCCTGTATACAGTGCCCCAACTGATGAAAGCAAGCAAGCTATTCGCCGCCTTCACAACCCTGTCTCCCTGTGTTAGCCACTTTCAGGGAACTATGTACTTCTACCCCTAGGTCCCTCTGTTCAACAAACTCCCCCGGGTCCTGCTATTCACTGGTTTAACTTCCTAAAGTGCATCTCTTCGCACTTGTCTGAGTTAAATTCCATCTGCCATTCCTTTGCCCACTTTCCCAGTTGATCTAGGTCCTGTTGTAACCTTAGATATCGTTCTTCACTGTCTAGTATACCACTAGCTTTGTTGTCATCTTGGAAACGCTAATCATACCACCTACATTCTCATCTAAATCATTAAGATATATGATGAACAACAGGGGACCCAGTGCAGATCCCTGCGGCACACCAATATCGATCCCTGTGGCACACAAAATAGAAAAATGAAAAAAGTTAAGTTCCAGACTTACTGCAATAAAAAAAATTGCAGCTGGCTAATATTGTTCATAGATAATATTGCCAATTAATCCACAGTTGGTTGGGGGATAGTAGAAGAGAATATGCCTTTCTGGCATAATATAATTTGAAGAGCAAGCAGCCAATGTGAGTGACAGAAAATGTCAATCTCACATTCTTTCAGTTAGCAGGCAATTATGCAGAACCCAAGTCTGCATTCAGGATGTGAAACACAGTTTTGCTTGTAAATGCATTTATCGCACACAAGATAGAGCTTGAGTGACCTACCTTTTGAGGAAAGAAAGGCATTGTAACTTTTCCCCCTTTTGATCTGATTTGAAGAAAATGTAAGTGGTCAGAGAGCTCACATATTTGCAATTGCTCCTTAATGCTTATGCAGTTTAGATATGTGTTTACCCTTCCAGGTTCTCAGCACTTAAATGTTCAGTCTAATTTTGTTTATGGTTATATTATGAATTTTAAGACTTAAGGATTGTTGTGGTCCTCATATATAATGAAACAGTGAGTGCCACTACAGATTAACCAGTTATTGAGAACATAATGTATGTGCTGTATTGTTAATAAAACTTCTATTTATCATATTGCAGCTAAAATTAGAAACTCTAAAACCAATGTCAGCATGTCTAAATTGACTCTTTTGTCACAGATGAGAGAGAATTTGGTCATGGCTTAAACTATTAAATTTGACGATGTGATTTTGATTTTTTCGTACATGGTTACCTATGTACCTGTCATTGTTATATTCACTAGAGGAAATATTGAAAAGTGTAGTTAACATTTTAAACTAAGCAGTTTTCCTCCCCCTCTTTACAGAATCTGTCTATGACCTACTGCCAAAAGAGCTGCAGCTTCCATCAAGTGAGACACAAATTGCATCAATGAGTCAGAAAAGTGGTGGTGATGAGGCAGCTTCTCCCCCCTCTGCTGCAGTTGCTCCTGGTATGCAATTCTATTCAATTTTCTTCCTGTTTGAATACAGATAAAAGTCTTGGTTGTCACGTGTACTGCCTGCAGTGGTTCAGACATTATCTGAACTGCTGTAATTCTCAGGCACACATGACCAGTGACTGTTCTAATCAGCAACATGTTTTAAGAGGAATATGAATTGTGCTGGAACTAAGGCTAAGAACTGTGTTACATTACTTGAGATCCTGAGATAAACATTTTTTTATTTTGTCTGATTGTGCTTCATATACGTACATATTTTTTAGAAATGAATTTTTTGATTCAATAATAATAGGAACTGCAGGTGTAAACTTGGGAAGTATCTTTTCATTGACTACTTTTTTGTCGATGAAACTATTTTTAAGTAGCAAAGTGGAAATTAAATAATTAGCAATTTTCAAAGGCTTTTGCTGGTGTTAACACCAAATATTCAAATATTCTGATGTTATATTTAGAAATTGTAAATATAAATTTTGATGCAATTCAATAACATTTATACAATGCCTCTAATATGACAAAATATCTTGAGGTGCTTCACAGGAGCAACGTCACACAAAATCTTACAAGGATGTTGGGGCAGATGACCAAAAACTTAGTCAGGAGGTACATTTTAAGAAATGTCTTCAGGGAGGAAAGAGAAATAGACACCTGATATTTTAAGGACAGACTTGTTAGCTAAAAACATAATGAAGCTAGGTATCTGGAATGGTTGTAGGACTAGAAGAGATCACAGCAATGAAGAAGAACAAGGGCCTAAAGAGGTTAGTATGTAAGAAAGAAAAAATTAAGATCAAAGCAATGTTGGACAGTGAGCATACAGGTGATGGGTAAATAGAATGGTATGAGTTAGGTCACAGGCAGCAGAGATTTGGATGACCTTCATTTTATGTAGTGTTGAATGAGGGATGCTAGCTAGCATTAGAATAGGTTTCATCAGCTAGCGAGATGAGACAAGAGCATAATTGGGTGTGATCTGTATTATTGGAAAAGCTGGTCTTACTGATGACATAGTTATGCAGTTCAAGGCTCATCTCAAGGCCAAATATGACAGCAAGATTGAGAAAGAGAGTGCAGTTAGTGAACACTTTTTTCTTGTCAGGAACTCAAGCTATCTGTAACTTTAGAAAATAAAGATGTTGTCAGCATATGTGTTTGAAATAAAGGCTGTTTGTTCGGGTGATGTTTTTAAGGGGCAGGCTGCAGATAGGAATGGGGGGCAGGGTGGGTGTCAAGAATACAGATCCTTGGAGAAAACCTGATTCAGAAGCAGGAAGCTATTGCAAGTGATTTTGTGATTATGACCATTCAGGTAAGAATGGAACCAGACAAGTATAATCCAACATAACTGGATGATGGTGGTTAGGGATTGGTAGAGGATGGTATGATGCACCATTGGCTATTTTATCAGCTAACTTAATTTATTCTGTTCTCTGCACAATTAATTTCCATAACTTTTGATAGAATAATGTTGAATGCCAACATTAAACTATGTTTGAATTTTGTATTACTTCATGAGATGTTAAGACCATATAAATTGACTACAAACAAACTGCAATTTTCAAGAGTTTCATGGGTTTTTCATCTTCCTGTTACTTCCTTTTTTTTGTTCTCTACTTGTGCCTTTTATCTTTCCACTTCTTGCAAAAACTTTGCACTTTTTCATTCTGTTTTGTCATCCAAGTTTGACATCCCCATCTTTCTCTCTTAGGCACATCTTCCTATTCATCATTTATAAGACTATAAGATATAGGAGCAGAATTAGGCCATTCAGCTGATCGAGTCTGCTCCGCCATTCAATCGTGGCTGATTTTTTTTTCAACCCCATTCTTCTGTCTTCTCATCCTAACCCTTAACCCCCTTACTAATCAAATTTATGTGTTTCTCTTTTTCTGTTTCCTGTGCACTGTAAGTCTTTACTATTATATTCCTCACAATTTTTTCACACTTTTTCTTTATGCCTGTTACAAGATTTACTCCCTTTTGTTTTATTCATTTGCATGTTTCTCCTTTTCATATTGTAGTGTATGGAAACTTGAATGTAAACTCAAGATACTGACTCTTAGGTACCCACAAAAATGCTTACATTTCATCCTTGGTACAAAGCCTTAGATTGGAAAGCATTAATGTAATCCTGGTTAATTTCATTGGGGTCCAGTTGCCACAGGTACACTTAGGCATATTTTCCAATTGTTATCATCTTCAGGAAGTTGATCTCATTTCAAAACATATTTCTCTAAAACAGGTATAAAAAAAAAAGGGTAGGTAAAATAAATTTCCATTCTGGTCCAATGCCTCATCTTCTGAACCATATCAAGAAATCTTGCAACATCAATTTCTTTCACTATCCTACAACAACATTTTCAAATTAGTGAAAAACCTGACATAGGAGGCAGTAACAGGGGGAAAATAACACTGGTTTGCAAAAGTAAGGAGGGAGTTAGAAAAGATGGATCTCAAGAGCTTAAGACAGGATTGTTGAACAGTACCTAGGAGAGAACAAAGTATGGAAATAGTAGGGAGCTGTAAGTTTAAGAACGCTAGGCCTGATGATATCATGGGATTGAGTGGGTACAGGGACCACCTATGTGGGTAGGCTAAATGGCAATCTATACTTAGTCTGATAATGACTAAAATGATTAAGTATTGTAATATTTTGTTTGGGTTCGCAGTGGCACAAAATACATTGTTATTCGAGACCAAAATTATTTAAAACAGATAATGGAAAAATTTGGTTTTGAATTGCATGGGATTTATATCTACTTCATTATGACTGCAGCCATGACCTAAAGTTAGCTTGAAATAGTTCCAAATTAGTTCTGTCAGGGTATCCCAGTATTCAAATGTAATTTGTGTTTTATCCAACATTAAAGGCACATGCTAGAGCCAAAAGTGTAACTTGCGAATGCTATCTTCCACCTTCCATTCTGCAAGTTTTAGACCAGCACCTATTGTTCAAGGATGTTCTAATTCTGGTAAATCTGATAAAATGTGTTTGAGAAAAATGCATTCTATAGTTCTGTATCTTGGACTGAGAGGAAGAGAACTGAGAAATTCCTATAAAGTTTAAAAAGTTAGTAGGTGTCTGTAAGGAATGGAAAGTATTGGTGAGTAAGCATGTTTTTAAGTGAAAAGACAAGATATTTCTACATAAGACAATTTGACATCTTTCGGTCCATAGAAGCAATTATTAAATAGGTTGACAGTGATCAGGAGATGAAGAAACGTAAGCATTAAATCCCTTTGTCTTTAATTTAAAAAATTGGAGGGTGGAATCTAGTAAGTAGGCATTTGAGTGTTAATTGCATTATTGATGTCAACTGTTAGAATAACCGTATATAGCATGCATTCATTTTATGTTTAAAATGTTAAGGGAAGTCTAGAAGTGTTCCTATGTGTAAAAGGCCCTTTCTTTGAGAATAGGGATATCCATTTTCAGTGGAACTGTCCTAACTTAACCTCTATCAAAGTCAAATTCTATTGAAAGCAATAGGAATCAGTTTTTCAGTCTTCACTTTGAATCTACCTATAATTCCATAAGGGATGGTGGAACATTATCACTGAAAGGCACAAGAGCCAAAGGTAAAATGACCAAATGGCATATAATAGTTGGAAGTATGTCAAGCATTTGGAGAAACCAAGGAAAGGCGTAAAGTACATGATTCAAATCATTTGTTAGCATGAGAGTCTGCATGTATCATTGTACTTTTCTGGAGTAAACCAAGATGATATGCAAATTCTTCACTCTTGGAAACATACCATCATAAGTTTCTCAACAAACATAGTTGCCAGAACTTATTTGCCTGAACAAAAGCAGCTGGTAATAACCATGATGTTGGTAGAAAAAGTTGGTGCTGGCAGCATAATTATCAATTATCAAACTCCATAATTAGCTGGATAGCCATGGTTGTTCATTGTGAAGGGCATAAGTTTGGAACTGGGGCTGTGAAACTTGAAATAAAAAGACAATATCTTTAGCATAAAATGCAAACACATAACAGGTATGGAGTGGTTAACTGAGATTTTCTTAATCAACGATGAATAACAAACTGGCAACCAGTTATGTAAAATGCCAAAGCAGATTCAAGCGGTCTTTGACCGTTCTCATGCAGAATGAATGACAACCTGTAAAGGTGTGATGACATGGGTTACAAATATGATTTTGCTCAGATTCATGGATACTGGATGGAATTTCTGTGCCATCTTATGAAAGGTTTGAGCAGTTAATTTCACTACTTCTCCACTCCTCCATCCCCAAATTAAGATTTGAATTTCATGTTCAAGTGGATGTCCCAATCTAAAATTGTTTTGCTTTTGTAGTCTCTGCAACTATACATCTCTGAAATGGATAAGTTTTTCCTAATGCTTAATATAATCCATTCATGATTTTTTTATAGTTGTGTTTAGAAGTCATTAGTTGTAGAAAGGGAATAAAAGATAATATTGAGAGGAGGCAGAGTACTTTGCAGGGTGACATTTTGGTACTAGTGACATAGGTAGAAGAATGGCTGAGGCCCATTAGGGAGATTTTAAGGAGTTAGCAAAAAAATTTTAAGAGCATGACCTCAAAAGTAGTAATTTCTAGATTATTCCTAATGCCATATACTAGCAACTAAAAAAATCAGAGGATGGTGTGGATGGAAGCATGGTTGGAGGGATGGTGTAGGAGAGAGGGGTTTGGATCTGTGGGACCAGTTCTGGGTAGATGGGACTTGTACAGACTAGAGCCATTGCACATCAACAAAACTGGAACCAGTGTCCTTGTTATATTTAGAGAGGAGAGTGGCAATGGGGGAAAGTTGAAACAAATTTGGTAGGGTTGCAAACTGGGGCGTAACCCTGAAAAAAGGAAAAGGTGCATAAAGGATTGGGAGAGATGGACTGCTAGAGCAAGAAGTAGTGCCGTTTTAAATAGTATACATTTAAAAAGTAGAAAGAGTTCAAAAATTTATTGAGGATAGATGTAAACGCACAAGATGTAGTAATCAACTGGAATTAGACACATGGAATTATGATGTTATGACAACAGTGGAGACTTGCCTTACAAAAAAAGGATCGGGCTTTAAAGACTGTGTATTAAATATTCCTGAATACATGGCGTTTAGGAAGGGAAGAGAGGAGTAGGTGGTTGAGCAAGGAGAATATTGCAGTGCTGGTGACAAAAGATTTCCTGGAATGGTCAAGGACAGTATCTATTTAATTATAATTAGGAAGAATTGAGGTCCTATTACACTACTGGAAGGATTTTGCAGGCTGCCAACTAGTGGGTTGAGAGGAGTAAATTTACAAGAAGATTACAAGGATGAGCAGAAGTCATAAGGTTGTGATAATGGAGGACTTTGACTTTCCTAATATAGAATGGTATGGTAATAACATAAGCAACAAAGAGGAGGAAGAATTTTTCAATTATGTTTGGGAATTGTCTTGACCAGCATATTTCTGGCCCAATGAGGATAGAGGTATTGGATGGAGGGAGTTAGATCTGGGGCAGTATCATTCGGGAAATATTTAGGGAACGGTAATAGTTGTATCATAAAGTAATAGTTGTATCAAAGATTGTAAGGCAGAACTGAAATTGAATGATGGGATGCTTTATGGAGGAAATGATTTGGGTACAGGCTTGGTTCCTTGTCATGAGGGTAAAGGTAGGGAAATTAAAGGTAGTGTTCCTTGGATGATGAAAGAGATAGAGAGTAAAATAAAATGAAGAAAAGACATATTAGAGATATGAGGTTAATAATGCAAATGGAACCAAATTGAGTATACAAAGTTAAGATGGGAAGTTTGAAAAAAAAAGGCTGAGTCAGGATAAGAAAAGATTTGTAGCAAATGTGGAAGGTAATCCAAAAAATCTTCTATAGCCATATAAACAATAAATGAATAGTAAGTGGTGGGATTGATCAGGGACCAAAAAGATCTACTGATGGAGGTTGAGGGTGTGACCAAGGTACTAAGTGAGTACTTTATCAGTAAGTACTGGGGAAGCTGGTGTTGCTGGATTCTCAGCAAAGGAAGATATAGTCGAGATACTGGAAGGACTAAACTTTGATAAAAAGGAGACACTATAGAAGAGCTAGGTATACATAGAATGAATAAAATGACCCAGTCCAGATGGGATGCATCCTAGGTTGGTGAAAGTGAAAATTAGAGAATTGGTTATAATTTTTCAAACAACTGTAGATAAGCAGGTATGGTATCTGAGGAATGGAGATTTTGCTTGTGCAAAAAAATGAGTGTAAGGACAAAACTAGCATTTACAGGTCAGCCAGTTTATTCTCAATGGTGAGGAAACTTCTAGAGACAACAATTAGGGACATGAACAAGTATGGATTGATTAAGGAAAACCAGTTAAAACTTATTAAGGACAAATCATGTTTATCTAATTTATCATTATTCATGAGGTAACATAAAAAGCCAATGAAGAAAGTGTGTTAAATATGTGGACTTTTAAAAGGGTCTGATAAACTGCTGCATAATAGTCCTTTCATCAAGATTGAAGCCTATAGAATAAAAGGAGCAGTAGAAGAGTGTTTAGAAAATTGCTAAGTGATAAGAAACAGAGAGTAGTAGTGAATTGTTGGGTTTTGGATTGGAGGGAAGTATACTGTATTGTTCCCAAGAGATCTGTTACAGGGCCAGTGCTTTTCTGAACCTAAATTAATAACCTGGACATGGGAGTTCAACACACCATTTCCAAATTTGCAGAAAAGTCCGGGTTTACAAACACAGGTATAGTGAGAGCAAGAAAGGAGTGATGAACCTTTAAAAGGTGCTAGTTTGGTCAGAACTTGGGTATTGTGTCCAGTTCAGGAATCAGGTTTAGGAAAAATGTAAAAGGTATAGAGAGGTACTGAAGGAGACTTCATGGACTTGAAAAGCTTGGGTTGTTCTTCGAAAAGAGGTGATTGAAACAGGATCTGATAGGGATATTTAAAACCATAAAAACTCGAAACAGAGTAGAGACGGAGAAGCTGTTCCCACTAGTGGAAGAGGTCAAGAACAGGAGGACAAAGAAGGAAGATAATTGCATGAGAACCAAAAATGACATTGAGAAAAAAGACTTGTTCACCCAAGTAAAGATCTAAACTGCACTGCTGGAGTTGGACGTGGATGCATACCAATTGTGGCATTTAAAACTGGATAACTGCTAGGAAGAAAGAAAATTTAGTGCATTTCTATATCCTTTGATCTTAACATTCATGTATATTTAACAGGTAACTAGTAATTTATCTTTCTAAATCTCTCAAAAATAGTTCAAACAGAAGCTACTGCAGTGATATTTTAAATCTCCTCTTGGTTTATTCAAAATACTCTATGCAAAATTTCAGTATGCACAGATAAATAGAAGGTATAGCTTGCAGAGTTGAGTAAAGAATAGCTATTTAGAGTGGGCAAAAGGTGGAAGGGGATCCCAAAAAAATCAGAGCAAGCAATCAGTATTCTTCCCAATTTAGATTACTGATTCAGACATCCAAATCAATAACAGTGTCTCAATTTGTGGATGATATGTGGAATAGTTAACTGAAATGGACAGCAACAAATTACAAGAAGGCATTTATAAGAGTTATAGATAAATAGCAAATGAATTTCCACATAGTTATATTTTGCTAAGAAAAGTAGAGGTCATGTATTAGTTGAAAAAAATAAAGGTCTAAATTAAGTAGGTGAGTAGAGGAATCTGAGAGTACAAATACAGAACACCAAAGAATTGCCACACAAGTCAATAATGCTCAAACAAAAGCAAACTAAGAAATCAGGATTTATTCCTGGGCAGATTGAATTGAAAATTAGGAAACTAAACAACTTTTTTTTCCAAATCTTGGTTGGACTACATTTGGAGCCCTGTAAGTAGTTCTGGTTGCAAGATACATTCACGAAGATGATGCCAGAAGTGAGAGGTTTTATGTATCAGAAAAGGACGAATAGGCTCTGTACTTTTTCTGTTGAAAGGAAACAGTCTGTGGGGAGATCAAATGGAGATCTTTAAAATTATATTGTTGAGGTCAACAATATAAGATGTAAAAACAGAAAATACAGAAAACACACAGAGAGCTAACAGCATCTGTTTAAAAAAGAACAGAGTTAATGTTTCATGTTGAAGGCTCTTCATCAAAACTAAGCTGAAACATTAACTCTGTTCCTCCTTCTACAGATATTTTCTGACCTGCTGAGTGTTTCAGTGTGAATGTCATGAAGCAATTAAATATGGAATTCTGAACAACGTTTTTTTTACTCTGAGACTATCTTAAGGTAAATAGAAACCTTAATGGGAAATCTAGCTGAGTATATGGGGGGGAAAGGAAATTAAGAGCTATGTTATAGAGATAGCACAAAAGGGATGAGGAGGATTCAAGTAGAGGACAAATACCCTTGCGGATTAATAGGACTAAATGGATGGGTTTCTGTGCTGTATATGCAGTGTAATTCTAGTTCAATGTAATCAGCGTTAGGTAGACTCACATTTTAAAAATATAACCATTTGCTGAATACAGTTTCTATCCAACCTTTGGCTCAAGTTCAAATAAGCATGCTCTTTTGCACCAATGGGTATTTTCCATGCTCTTTTGCTTGTGGCATAATTTAGTGAGTAACCATTTAACGTCAATTTAGAGGCAATTAAATGTGTGAATCTATATTGTGTACGCTTTTATAATCCACAAATAGTTTAGTATGTATTTAATAATTTGTCAACATTTTGTTATGATTTGTTTTTACAAAAGTTATTTCTAAAACTGCAAGTTAATATGTTTCTCACCCTCTTCAAATTGCTTTTGGTACAAAATTGGGCATTATTTTCTTTTTACTAGTTTAGTAAAAGAAAGATAGACCAGAGCAAAGCTCAAAGCTAACTTTTCACTAAAAATAGAAATATTGAAGATATGAAATGTTGATTTTGCAGCCACTTTCTTAATTGCCTTGATCAGAATAAGAAATTTGATCTTTTTTGGTAGCCTTAGATTTCAAGGTTCTCTCAATTATAGTTATTTAGAAGTATTTGTATTAAAAGTAATCATGTATCTAATTACTTTTATTTTGTTGTCTTCATTTCAGCTTGTCTTTCTTCAGAATTTGTCTTGTGATTCACAGTTGAATTTTGGCATTCATTTTCAAATTATATACTTATTTACAGCATGAATTGTAATTAAATCTTTTTTTCATCAAATCAACGTAGTTGGTAGTGAGCTGAGAGAGAAAAACTAACAGCAGTATCAGCAGATTGTTGGTGTTGCACAACCAGTAGGAAACCCAAAGTTGAGGGCAGTAGAACATCTTGAGAGAGTACAATAAGTGGGTGGACAAGGAGGCCCATCTTTCAAGTCTGATTCAGTAATGAACTGGTTATAAATGTTCTAGAAATCTGGTAGGTTCTGTTGTATAGAGTTTTTTCAGTCCTTCAGAAAAGACAGCCCTGAGGGAATGAGAGGCAGGTAAGGTTATTGAAGTCACTAAAGGATGGCATAGATAAATTTAAGTTTTTTTTTTCTGATTCATTACATTTTTTTATATTGATTAATTGTGATCATTCAGAGGTCCTTCAGCATTTTAATAGATAAATAGACTCTCATAATGGGTCAAATGAAAATTTTTCCTACTGCCCTTGGTAGAAAATCAGCCGCGGTTTTCAGTCCTGGTAATTAGCTAGCGAACTCTTCCACAATCCGTGCACATGTGGATGTTTGGAAAGGACAACATCAAGCTATGCTGTGGTGCCCTTTCTTCTCATATAACATGCTAGGATAGTGGAACTGTACCACAATAAAAGTGAACAATCCATGATGGGAGAAAATAGGAAGAACCATGCACTGTAATGTAGACTAACTGCAATGTAGTCTACTCTTCATTCAATGTTTAGTTCAAGTAATTAGATAATTCTTTGTGCGCAGGAGATCATGTCTCACAAATTTGAGTATTTTGAGGAAGTAGCCAAGAAAGTTGATGAGGGCAGGGCAGTACAGGTAGTCTATATGGACTTCAGTAATGCTTTTGATAAGGTTCTGCATGGTAAGCTGCAATGGAAAGTTAAATTGATGGGATCCAGGGAGAGCTGGCTAGTTGGATACACAATTGGCTTGATGGTAGGAAGCAGAGGGTGATGGTGGAAGGTTGTTTTATGGACTGGAGGCCCGTGACTAGTGGTGTTCCCCAGGGATCGGTGCTAGGCCCATTGCTGTTTGTCATCTATATCAATAATTTAGAAGAGAATGTACAAGGTATGGTTAGCTTAGATGGGAATCTTGGTCGACATGGACCATTTGGGCTGAAGGGCCTGTTTCTGTGCTATATGACTCTATAACTCTAAATGCTGTTTAATTCAAATTATTGCATCATTTAAATATTCAGGAAACAATGACTTTGAATTAGCAGTAATTAATTTTATATTTTTAACAGCAATGCATTGGGATATGTTCATAATTTGGCATTATCATTTTGTAGACCAGAAAAAGCACATTGTTACGTGTCAAAATTAATCATGTTAAAACTTTGCAAATGCAAAGTATTTATTTTCCCTGAGGAATGGAATCAAATTTCTGAAATGAATCGGAAGTGTTGCTAATTACAAAATGTGTGCAAAAATTTCTTTCTTGGGTAGCAAATATTTCTGCATTTTGTTTACTGTGTACAGCAGTTCTGTTTACTGCTGCATTGCCATTTTATTCTCTGCTTCATTGTCAACTCAACTACCTTCCCAAATGAATCCATTTGTTACAAATTCTGTGATAATATATTCATTAGCCTTGAATCCAGCAAAGAACATCTCTGAATTTGTCTTGTTTTCAAAAAGTGTGGTACATTGCTGCTCATGTTGCCAAGATATGAGGGGAAAATAATCCTGAGCTTCTAGTTCACTTTAAATTAATAACTTTCTTCCAATAATACCTGATTTCAAAAAAACATGATGGAATCCAGTTAAGCCATTGGTTTTGGGGAAAAATGTTGGATAACTCAGTGAAATGAGACAACAATGAATCAGAAGATATTATGACCACAAGAGCAAAGCTCCTGTGGTTTATCAATGCACAGTAATTTTATATATAATACAAATAGGCAGATATTTTTCAGTTGTTAAGTGTGGGATTGAGCCAAACAGATCTGGAAGTTAAAATGGCTGTTGAAAAATTAAATGTGAATTTAATAAATGCACTTTGAATTCAAAAATTAAGACTTGGTAAGGATGAGAGAAAAGATCAATGATCTAGCATTCACGATACGGAATCACAGATAAGGAGAGACCATTTGAGTTAGGTACCATAAGACCATCAGTCATGGAGTGAAGTCCTATTCCTTACCATTGTACTGCCATGTTTCCACTGGCATTATAAAGTAGTGAAAGTATTTAATTTTTGATGTGGGTCCTCTGATTTACTTCAACAACCAACTTCAGAAAATTTCACATGTTCCAGTATCATTCATGTGATTAATAGGTTGCAAATGTCTCCTTAATTAGTGGAGTATACCACTGTTTTACATTGTGAATTTTGCATTTTTATCTTACAGAGTTGTTGTATATTTTATTCACAGATTTCTTATTACGGCCTGCTTGCACTGGGAACAATGTTAAAGCAATTTAAGTTGGAAATATGGGGATCATGTCTATTAATGATCCTTTTGATTAGATTACTAGCATATTCATAGTCATATCCTTTCCATTGAAAAGAAAGACACACATTTATATGGCATCATATTAATCACTATCAAAAAATTCCAGAAAGCTTTACTTGTTCTTCTGGAAGCACAGACTCCTTGGTGGAGTCCAGAACCAGAGAACATGAAGATCTTCTCAGCAAACAAGACAGCAATGTTTATTATTAACTCCACAAAACTGGAATCTTGCACTACAGCTGGATATAGCCCTCGTGCTTGAACCATCAATATGATGTATCCAATCCAAACAAGTAACATTCAGCATCTACCTGGAATTAACAGTGACTACACTTCAGAACTATTAAGTGTTGGGAGGTTGGGGTGGGAATGCAGGGAAGAGTGAGAAATAAATGATAAGGAAACATTTTTAAAGTGACTAAGACCATAATCTAACAAAGTGGCTGCAAATAATGCACTTTGCATTAAAAAATAAATGCAAAAATTGAAAATGCTGTTGTTTTGAGAGGCTGCTTTTAAAGCTGTATACAAAATTGAAGTCATTATTAAAAATGATAAAGATTTGATTTATTGATTTATCAGATTTCAGCATTTGTTTTCAACATGCGAGGAGTTTGGGTGTAGGCCAAGAGAAAAATTCGGAATCCCTGCCTCATATATTCAATATGCTTCAGTATTAAGCTATTAAAATAAAATTGTTAATTTACCATTATCTGCAGTATGCCTAAAGATCTTTTGCTTTCAATATGGGCAGTTGCTTCATCTGCATTGCGCTGACTTTGAAGTCTATTTCAGAATCAGATCAAATAGTTTTACCACATTACCTTTTTTTAAACTTATTTATGAACATTTGCTGACCTCTGTGGAAGAGAATACAATTGTAGATTAAGTGAAGTATAGGTTGGGTTAAAAAGCTTTTCTCCACTTGGTTTTGAGAAGTCCCTCATCAACTGTAGAGAAGTGCATGCATGGTTCCTCCTATTTTGTTTATCACACACCTATTCAATAGATTAATATTTATATAATCTTTTAAATTGACTTTTAAGAATGCATAGTAATTACAATTTCAACATTAGCTTAATTATATTTTTCATTTTAGTTCCAGGAACTTGCCTGTCAAGCTGAGAGTTTGCAATTCAATTTGCAGTTCTTTGCTTTGTAGATCAGAAGATTATATTACTTTTCAGTGCTTGCTCTGTACAACCCCAAGTAAATTATAGCATACCAAAGTTTCTTATTTTTTTTTCCTGATCCTCATTGGTATCCAAGTATTTTGGGAAAAAAAAAGCATTGTTGATATCTTTTCACTTTATAAATTGAGTTAAAGCTTTGTGAACATTTAAACAAAACACAACTGGACAATGCTAGCT
Organism: Pristis pectinata; assembly: GCF_009764475.1. NCBI lineage: Eukaryota > Metazoa > Chordata > Chondrichthyes > Rhinopristiformes > Pristidae > Pristis > Pristis pectinata. The sequence continues at coordinate 21,221,532 of NC_067417.1, forward strand.
AACTCAAGTTGAAATATATGTATTTACATTTGGATTGTACATATCACAGATGTCTCCTCCAGCGGTGGTCAAAGCAACACCTTCACCCCATCTTCCAATCCTAGCATGCATTCTACCTCAGTAACTGACAACACATCTATGCAAGTAGATAGCTGCACTCCAGAACAGGGGGTAAGTGCCCATGGGGTAAGTGAATTACTGAGCTATGAAAATCAGTTAAGTAATGCCCCACAGCTACAGTCCACACCCAAAAGGAGAACAGTCCTCAACATCTCTCCACCACCTGAAGACTTGCTGGATGACAGCAGGATGTCTTGTCAGGATGATGCAGGTGACTCGGAACAGAGCAGTAATATTTGGATGGATGAATCAGGCTCTAACTTCAGCATCATGAGTTCTAGTTCCTATAATGACAACACAACAGTACCACGGAAGTCACGAAAACGTTCGCCAAAACAACGGCCTGGATTTGTGCGTGTGGATGATGAAGAGTCAAATATGGATGTCTTTGATGCAGACAGTGCAAAAGGACCCCATTATGTACTTTCTCAACTCGTCTCAGAAGGCAAAAACAGCTCAAAGGGAAGCAATGGGTTGGTATAGTTTTTTAAAAATTTTATGTGAACTTTTAGGGTAGTATTTGGATAAACCCACACAAAATATACTGAAATTTACAAATGCATTTTATTCCTCTGCAAATTGTAAATTTAATTCAGTGCAAACTTCTTTCCATCTCATCTATTATGTCATCTTCATTTATAGGCAGCATATTTCTATGAAACGTAATAGACTAAAGTTACCTGCCTTTGGAAGAGCACACTTAGAAAGATTTCTTATTCTTATTATTGAAGCTCCCTAGAAAAGGAAAGGTTTTGAACTTTTTAATCTGATTTCCTTCGGTAAAATATGTTCCTCTTATTTCCCATTCTATTAATTATTTTGTGTTTACCCCTCAAATACCTCTTCCTCATATATACTGGAAACATGATAACTTCTGTTGATGCAAATTCATAAATAATATTCTTTGATGATTTCTCAGTCTTTACCCTTAAAAATGGAAAACAAAACACTTTGGCATATGTTTCCCTGGAAGCCAATTCCCCTGTAATATCTTATTTAAACTAGTATTCTTAAGTTAAAATCCTTGACAGTCAATATCAACAGGCAATTTGATTATAAGACATTGGGGGTGTGCAGAGAGGCTGGGGAAGTTGTACCTGAGTCCAGTTCAATCCTTGCTCCATGTTCACAGATCAATTTACAAAATAGATCAATTGCATGTTTCCAGGAGATGGAACCCTAGTCAGTTTTTCCACGATATATTTACCTACTTATTTTCTTTGTTCATCCCAGGGGCAGCAAAGCCAACAGTGGCATTCTACTGCTGCCAGGTGAGATCTCCCATCTCATTAAAGTCAAGGGACTGAATCAGGGATTTTCCTGGGCTTTGTGGTTCAGTATCAAATTGGTGATCCACAGACTAAGTTACAAAGTTTTTGAACTTTGGGTAACTACATTGAAAGCCATCTATTGCTGAAGTAAATTTAGCTTTCTAAATAGATGAAGCAAGTGACCTGACTATGAAGTAATTTCATGTTTTTATGCCATCCGTCAGGTTAGTGGTGCTATTAAAACCATAGAACAATACAGCACAATACAGGCCCTTCGGCCCACCATGTTGTGCCGGCCCTCAAACCACACCTAAGACTATCTAACCCCTTCCTTCCACATATCCCTCTATCTTAAATTCCTCTATATGCTTATTAAACAATCTCTTGAACTTGACCAATGTATCAGCCTCCACCACTACCCCAGGCAGCGCATTCCATGCACCAACCACTCTCTGGGTGAAAAACCTCCCTCTGACATCTCCCTTGAACTTCCCACCCATTACCTTAAAGCCATGCTCTCTTGTATTGAGCATTGGTGCCCTGGGAAAGAGGCACTGGCTGTCCACTCTATCTATTCCTCTCAATATTTTGTATACCTCTATCATGCCTCCCATCCTCTTCCTCTCCAATGAGTAAAGCCCTAGCTCCTTCATATTCATTAATGACATCTCAGTTTTTCCACTGCCATCATTCACTCAAACTTAATCTGCTCTGAACTTACAGCAATCCACTTACTAAGGAATAACCCCACCATTGTCAAAGGTTGATAAGGGTAACTCCAGGATGTGCAACACCTACCCTTTTACTTACCTCTTCTCACCATCTTGGGACCATCCATCGTAATTATTCCAGGTGAAGCAAAAATTCAAATGCACTTCTCCCAATTAAGTATATCGCATTTATTGCTCACATTATGGTCTCCTTCTTAGAAAGTAAAGGCTGGTGCAATTTGGTAGTTTAGAACTCCCATTCAATACAATTATTGAATTGTAGTTACAATTAGCAAATTGACCTGTCATGGTCTTAAAAAGGAAGTACCTTCATTATATTGGTACCTGGATATAATGTTCCTCACTTAGTTAGTTTTTTAAACCTATGTCAAAGTATTTTTTGATGGAACTTGAGAATTCAGATATATCCTTGTGATATATTTATGTCAGTTTGAAATCCCCTAGATTCAAGTACTGCAGACTTTGATTTGCATCTGAAAGTGATTGCTAAATTTCTTCTAGGTTGTGTTCACATACAAAAGCTGCTGTTTGTTAAGCAATGCAATGTTACCCACACCAAGTATCAGTAATACTAAGTCCTGGAGAGAGGCAAACAAAATGACTTATTTCACTCCAAGTCCTTAAGTTTGTCCCCAGCTTGCCGAGTGAATCAAGTGAGCTCCAGAAGAACTTGTTTATCCATAGAATGTTGCTAAATGTACTTAGTTAATCAAAGCCTCCCTTAGCTCAGCTCCCTAATATGTTCATTTGTCCTGAGAAACATTAGACTTTACAAAACTAAAAAGGATAACTTTCATCCATCATGTCCTTTGCGAAGGTCAGAGGCTTCACTTTTCTTTCATAACCATCAGTAGTTCTCTCAGATAAAAAAAATTTAAGTATTGCTACTGCTTCTTCAGGTTTCCAACAAAATTCCATCTCTTCTGATCTAAGCTTAACCTTTTTTGTGCTGAATATGTATTGAAATTAACCATGTTCCTGAAGCCCATTTTTCCTTAATATCTTCAATATTTACTTTCATATCTAAGCCATACTCCTCTTTGCCACTTTAACTATTTCTAATTTCCATAGATATTGCATAGTGAAGACACCTAATCCCACTTAACAAATTTGATACACTTTGCCCTTTGCACTCTGTCCAAAGCCACAATGTTCCCACTGTAATGTTATGCTCAGAAATGTATACAATACTCAAAATTGGGAAAGCTTGGTTCTTAAAGCAAACTAATTATTATTTGCTGCAATTAATGTTCAATTCCCAAATTCCACAAGCTAAGAACCCATATATCTTTTCAGCAACACTGACGTTGTCATATCTAGTATTCCCAGATCCTTATGCTGTGTTATTTCCCTTAGACACTTCCCATTTATCTTACATTTCCAATTTTTCCTTGCCATTGGTTCACAACTTCAAATTTCTTGACATTAACTGACGTTCACTACTGCTGACCCATCATTGAATCCAATCCAGGTCCCCCTCTTTTTCACTATTAGTGGCCAATCCTGATGTGGAGGTCAGAGGGGTTTGTAATTATCCCTTCTTCCAAAGGATAAATATACATCTATAATAACAATGATCGCAGAAATGATTATTCCGATATTCACAATCATGCCTTCATTGTTGATCCATGAAAACAATCCTTGCATTCTTGGGATCATCAAGTCAGTTATTCATTTCCTTGCTACTCCATGCCTATTCATCTTGTGATAGAGCCTGAGAGTGATATAGCATGGAAACAGATGTTTGTGTCTGTGCTGCCCATTGGGTACCTTTCTATATTAAGATCATTTTCCAATGCTTGGCCCATAGACTATGCCAAGGCATTTCATCCGAATAATTCTTATTATTTGAGAGCACCTGCTTCCACCAACCCTTCAGGCAGTGTGTTCCAGATTTCAGCCATCCCCTGGGTATAAAAAACATTCTTCCTCAAATCCCCTCTAAATTTCCTACCCCGTAATCCTTTGTGCAGTTTGACTAAGACGAATTAGTTCTTCATTAATTTGCAAACTTTCTGGGAATAGTTTACTGAACTATCCATTTATATTTTTGTCATTTTATCACTATCTTATATGTTTGTGTTTTTAAGTAATAGTTTCCTTCTTTATATGTGCTATAGTGCAATGTAACTATTAGTAATGGGTTAATTTGATGAATTGCAGTTAAGAGAAAGTTGCACGTTTCCAGACTCTGGTCACAAGGTAGCATGAATTAGGAATTTTTTCAGGATTAATCATTTGTAATAAAATAATAGATTTTATAATAAGAATGAAGCATCTATTACAGTAATATATAGCCAGTGCATTGGTTGAATTTTGCACAAATCAACTACTTTGAAATAAAGAGAGTAATCTCAAAGGCTAGAAGTATATCTGAAAAGTGCCATGAGCATAATGAGTTCCAGGGCATTTTAGCTATATTTATGAAAATGGGAACTCCATTGTTGAAATATATACTGTCACAATATCACAAAGACTTAGCATTAACTTCTTTGGATTGGTTATTGTGGGAATGTGAAGCAAATTAAAAATTGTTTATACTTTGGTTAATCTTAAAGGACTTCTAATTTTAAGAGTTTTGCTGCAATGTTTATTGTTAGTATTTACCACAAGTACAATCTATTTTTCAACACCTCTTTCAATTAACTGCAAATTATTTTGATTTTTTAAATGGATTTAGATTAGGGTATGCACTTCTGAGTCCCAATTCCAAAGTGATGACAGTACGAATATTAGGGAAAGGTCAGGAATAGAAAGCAGTAGAAATATAAATGTATGTACACAAAGATTGTTCAGGTTATATGATAGGTCATTTTTTTGGAAATTGATAGATGAACAAAAACAGTATCAGAATTGCTTGATGCTTGAAACTGTAGGGATGTTTGTCACATGCACTATCATTGTGTTTTCACTGTAAACAGTGGTAGCCACTACTTTGGGTATAGTTGGAACCAATGATTAGTTTCTAAGTTAGTTCCTTGGTCTTTGGAAACAATTTGGTTTCAAATTGAAATCATGTCTGGAACTTAATAATGCGTCTAAGTTGATTAGAATTAGTGAGTGAAAAAAATGTTTTGATGTTGGTATGTATAAAAGCGATGAACTGAGTTCATAGATATTTATTATTTATTTTTAAATTTATTTTGAAGCTTCTCTGTGATAAAATTACATGTGTTTTGTAGCTTTTATTTGTAGTTTAGGAAGCAAAACATTCTGTGACTTCATTGTATGTAGAGGCTATGACCTTCCTCTCAATTCATAGGTAAAATAAATCTCGGTTGTCCCACTGGCTTGGTGGTAATGTTGTGCAATATCACTTCTGGCCCATTCTTGAAAACAGGAAATGAGTGTCAGCCATCCATTTGGTAGAACTGAACAAAGTTCACTGTCACTTTAGATCTATGCTTTATTACAGTTTTCTAATATATTCAAGATCCCTGTGTTCAATTTCTCTATAAATTCATTTTAAGTTGAATGGGAACCAGCTCTTAACCACCTCCCCTGACTTCATTGGCAAGGAGAACATATAATAGGTGGCCAAACTGCTCCCACCTGAATTCTGTTGTTTTTGAAGTTGTTAGTTCCTCTGGATATCACTCTATCTCAAATGAAGTGGTGTGATAATGTCTTAACCAAAATCACTGAATTTAATTCCTTGATACATTTTCAGAGATATTGAGAGATGAAGGGATTGGGGGAACAGGTGGTGTGCTAGGTAACACTTGGGTTCTTGAAAGAAAAATTAATCCATGACACTAATATCATATAGAGAAGCACCTGCTGAAGTAGTTTTCAAGATTGTAATATCTGAGCAATCAGGCAGTGTAATTAAATTGTTTGAGCATTGCAGTCACAATTTATAATGTTATTTGCATGATGTGATTGTTATCACTGAATGCTCCAAACTTAACACTTTACAACCTTCCCAGTTTTGTTATATGATGCAAACCATTGGTCTGATTAACAGACAAATATTTTACATTTGGCTATTACCCCTTTAGTGCTGTCAGTGTAATTCCATTGTGGGAACTTTACCAGTATTGTACAATACATATATATGATTCTCAATTCAAAATATTGATCTTATAAAGCCCAACTGATCTTTTAGTTTTATATCTGTAGTTTGCAAGTTCAACCAAATTTTTTATTCTATTGTGCATGTGCTAAATTGGCAAGACTACATTAAACAGCCTATCTTAAAATGTTAGTGGAATCTGTTGATTTATATGATTGCAAAGTAGCCATTTTACTGACGCATAAAAATACACCATTATATGGTTAAACATTCTGCATTGAAATTACCAAACCATTCCAGGTGCAAAAATTAAAAGAAATTTTCAAACTGGTAGTGATTCATTGTGTAAATGGGATGTACAGTGAAGTAAGTATTCACTATAGAATGGTAGATGGTACGTTCTTGTCCAGGAATTTTTTAGGAGAAAAGAAAAGAAACTGGGTCCTGATGTAATGCTGGGAAGCAGGGGAAATTTGAGAGTGAAGCATCCTGATGCATCCCAATGAACATCCTGGTGGGATTGATCAGAGAGTTTTGGAAGAGGCCAAGCAGTAGGTTGGTCATTCAATGCAAAGGAAGGCAAGGCATGGATACTAAATTTGAGAATTATTTTTGTAATTTTTCTGGAAAATTGATTGCTCTTTGGATCTTCCTCAAGTAGAAAGTTAGGTTGATGCAGAATTATCTTCAAGTAAGTTTATAAGCCAAAATGTTGCTGACCAAATTAAATAAACCCCAGGGCTCTGCTTATGACATTCTAAGAGGAACCACTTGAGTTTTTATCAGGTCTTTTCCATTGCCTTTCTTTCTACAGCGTAGATGGACCTGTAAGCTCTCCTCAGAGATATATCTCACCAAATTTCAACCTGTTTTCTCTCGTGCTAAATAATTATACTTTTGGCAGACAAATTACTCCAGGTATTTAACAGATTTGCAAAATTAGGGTAAAGGTATATGCGTTGCTCCCTATAGTGAGACTTGGTCAAAGAAAAATTAGAGCAAAATATAAGATAATTGATCGAAAATTGTAAATATGTTTAAAAGGAAGTGCATTAAAATGCTTTGCATATCTGAAGTCAAAAGATACATTTTATTTCACTAAAGTAATTTTGGTGAAAGGTATTTTTGATGTTTCACAGAACAACAGAGCCACAAAAATCATTAAAGAAGGGCCCAACACTAACTGCTCACTATCCTGGTAAAAGTGAGGGCAAAGAACTGAAGGTACTGGTGCAACCCGAGACACAGCACAGAGCACGGTACTTGACAGAAGGTAGCCGTGGCTCTGTGAAAGATCGGACACAGCAAGGCTTTCCAACGGTGAAGGTAATTATTTTCCCTGCCTTTGAAGGGAATTATTGTAGATAAACAAAAGCTTCTTGTTTAGAATGTAGTGCAATAACTGAACAGCATTCAGGACAATTAGTCTGCTCGATTGTACTTATCCTCTAGCTTAAGCATTCACTTCTGCATTGCCACCTACATATTTTGACTGTGGTATGTACCATCTACTGAAAGCATTACTGTGGATCCTCAAGATTTCTTTGCCAGCATCTCCCAATCTTGAGGCCTCTACCATCTGCAAAGGCAAGGGCAGCAGATGTATCCAAAATAAAAACAGAATATGCTGGGAACAGGTTAGGCAGCATTTGTAGAGAGAGGAACAAAGTTAAACATTTCAGAGCTATGACCTTTCATGTAGCATCACAAGCATTTTCTGTTTTTATTTCTGAGTCCAGCATCTTCAGTTTTTTTTGCTTTTCTATGACTATCACTTCCAAATTACATACCACCCTGACTTAAGCCTGTATTCTTAAACCTGTATCACTATTCTTTTATTGTTGTTGAATCATAATCAGAAATGTGCTACTTAACTGCATCATGGGAGTAACTTCATTAGGTAGATTTAAGTGATTCAACAAACAAACCACAATCTTAAGAGTTGGAGTGCAGTCTCATGGATGCAGGGCGGAGGAGAAGAAAAATGCTGAGATTTAAAAAGGAAAACAAAAGATCATATTTCTGTTAAGGTTGTCTATTTTTGAAGGGCACAAAGGTTGATTTCAAAATTTAAATTTCAAAATTTATGAAACCACACTGATTTATTTTGGTTGTGCCTGTTATTTGGAAAAGTTATTTAGTCTTTCATACTCAACCATTCTGCTTTCTCACATTTTTTTTATTGAAGTTCTTGCTCTATTTCCTATGGAAGGTTTTATCTGCTTCCATTGTCTAAGAGGACTTTAAGAGAACTCTTCAGATCTTATCACCGTAGATTTTGCTTACTTCATTGTATCAGAGGTTCTTGTGCATATCATCTTAATAAATAGAATCATAGAGTCATACAGCACAGAAACAGGCCCTTTGGCCCAACTGGATTCCTCTCTAAGCTAGTCCCATTTGCCCACATTTGGCCCATGTCCATCTAAATCTTCTCTACCCACGTACCTGTTTGAGTATCTTTTAAATGTTGTTAATGGACCTGCCTCAACCACTTCCTCTGGCAGCTCATTCCATACACTGATCACCCTCTGGGTGAAAAAGTTGCCCTTCAGGTTCCTATTAAATCTCTCCCCTCTCACCTTAAACCAATGTCCTCTAGTTCTTGATTAATTAACCCTGGGAAAAATACTGTGCACTATGCCCCTCATGTTATACACCTCGATAAGATCACCTTCATTCTCCTATGCTCCAATGGAAAAAGTCCCAACCTGCTCAACCTCTCTCCATATCTAGCAGACACATTACAAATATGTGTCCTCTGGTTTGCTAACCCCTCTGGGAGTAGAAGCATTTTTCTCCACTAAAATTCATTGAGAATTTGAACATCACCATTAAATATTGTCTCAATCCCTTAACAGCTTCAGCTGTGAAGGGAGCAGCCCCCAGTTTTTTAGTATCCCCTCAAAAACCTTATCTTCCTTCTCTGGTACCATTCAAATAAAGCTCTCTAAAGTGACATGACCACAAAACTTCCGCTGAGTTCCTGGGTTCTAACAAATGTTTTTGAAAGGTTTAGTGCAGCTTCTTTACTTTTTGTACTCTTTCTAAACCAAGGATTCCATGTTTTTTAAACAGATTTCTCAACTTTTCCTGTACATAAATCCTCAGGTTCTGCATCCTCTTTAAAATATGGCATTCAATTTACATTTAGTTATTATTGTTGTCCATAATTCTTCCCACTGAAATGTATCATTTTCTTTTCATTAAATTTAATCTATTATGCATCAGTTCATTTTAATCTGCTTATGACTTAGTAAATTCAGTTCTTCTTAGGCAGTTCTTCAGGATGGAGATGACTTATTTTCACTCTGGTTTAGTGGGTTCTGAGGAGGTTAATGAAGCCAATGTAGTAACTGTGGACCTCTCATAGATGGGACAGATGGTAATTAACTGGGTGGGTTGATGGGTAGATCCATTCCTTCTGCCACTCATGCAGGGCCTTTGTGTGTTCTCAATGTGTGGGTAACATTATTTATTGTTTACTATATTTCTGAATTTCATGTCATTTGCAGTCTTTGAAATTATAATCGACATTATTAATTTTACATTGTTTAAACATCAAAAAACTCTACTCATAAAAATTTTAAATTTCCATGCATCATATCAAACGTTATATATCTTTTTTTTAGTTGGAAGGTTACAATGAACCAGCAATCTTACAAATTTTTGTCGGAAATGATTCCGGCCGAGTCAAACCTCATGGTTTTTACCAAGCATGCAGAGTGACTGGGCGAAATACTACTCCTTGCAAGGAGGTGGACATTGATGGAACAACTGTGATTGAGGTCAACTTGGATCCTGGAAGTAACATGACATTAGCGTAAGTATTGAGATCTACTGAAATGACTAATGTCTTTTCTGCAAAATGAATGGAACATATGGAGACTGCTCATAATAAACATATTGTCTTAATATTGAATTTTATTTTTTTGTTACTTATTAACTCAGTTGGCAAGAGCAAAGAGATCAAACAATGGAATCAGAGGGGATTCTGAGTTTGATCTTGACTTTGTGCTGATTGAGCTTACATCATCTGCATTAAGTAGGGAAAGATACTGTAGACTAGAATTGGTGTTGGTAATAATGTTGGAGGAGAAATTGGTTCTGATACTCTGATGTTAAGTGGTGTCTGATCTTCACCATCTCGGTTCACAACAAAGAATGATAACAAGCAAATTACCTAAATGTAAAATACCATCTGTTAAACTGAACTGTAACATGAATTAAAGCTTTCAGCTGAGAAGGAGCAAAGCAAGATGTTACCTCACTATTGTTTTTGTATAAAACACACAAGTAGTGTTTGTAAAATAGAATACAATAGGAGAAATCAATAAATCTGTTGGCATGTATTTTGTCATCACTCGTGAAATGGATGTAGTCATCGCTGACTTTGAAGAAAGCTAGCTGCAAAATGTAGTCATCTCCCGTTTACATTGGTTGCTGTCTATTCAAGGGGAATTCTGACATACAGCAACAAAGAAGTTATCAAGCTGGTTGAGCAGTTGGTCATGTTAGAAGAAACTTTATACAGAGTCGACCAGGAAGGAGAAAGCACAACTTTAATTTTTTAAACATTTTAGAGTGCAAAGTTAAAATTTGAAATGAAGGTAGAATCTAAAATTTTTTAAAATAATATTGTTAAATACAGGCAACCCCCGCGTTACAGGAGCAGGGGAAGGTTGCTTTCCTAGAAAACAGGCTATATCACAATTTTCCAGATAACGAAGCTATGTCATCTATGCATGTGTTAAGAAATGCAGGTTGGAGAAAAAAGTTAATTCTATGTTGATTTATTCACTTATTTTCATACAAATTCTATGAGGGAGATTCTTATTCCGTATCTCACATTTTTGGCTGGATTTGTGAATTCTGTAAGGGCAGATTTCCATAACCCAAATGGCTGTAACTCTGAGGTCGCCTGTAATATTACTTAAAAACCATATTGTTTTGAAATTGCTGTGCCAAGTAAATACAATCCATATACATTAAATTAAATTTTTAGAGCCAGAGATTTTGTACAACAATAATCAGATTTTGTATGCCATGAAAATTCATTTGGATATCATGCAATAAAAGATAATGACCCAGAAATTGCAGTGCACCAGTACATGTGTATATGACCTTTGTATGGCACATGAGTGATTGTATACTTGTGCAAACTTCAATAATGCCAGAGACCCATGGCACTGCTGTTACATAGGCAGCCAAGTTGAGTCTGGAAGATGTGATGAAATACCTAAGAAAAGATCTATTCTTTTACTTAATATGTTATTTATTTAAAGTATAAAGAAATGTTAATGATGAGGAAGGCATATTCTTCCAGCACTCTTTTCCAGCACAAAGGACGTATTGCAGGCTGGATGGTGGTGGTGCATTGGTTAAATTACATGTAGTAATCCAAGGGCCCGGACTAATAATCTAGAGACTAGAGTTCAAATCCCACCACGGCAGGTGTGAATTCAGTTAATAGTTTGGAATAAAAATATAGTCATTGGTAATGAATACTGCAAAATTAACAGATTGCCCTAAAAACCCATCTAGTTCACTCGTGTTCTTTAGGGGAGGAAATCTGCCATCCTTACCCAACCTGTCATACATGTGACTTGAGACCCATTCTGAAGTGCCCTCTGAAATTGCCAAGCATCCCACTCAGTTTAAGGGCAGTTGGGGGATGGGTGATAAATGCAGGTGTTCCCAGCAATGCCCAGATCCTGACAAATGAAAAAGATGTTTAAAATTCTGTTGATGCTGCAGAAAGTGACTTTATACACACCATGGATAGAAATTTTCATGAGATCTGGTCTGCCTCCAGCAGTTGTAGCAAGATTTTGCAGGAGCTCTTTCATCATGCAGGGAAAGGAATGAAAGAAAGAAAAACGATGGGCAACATTAAGATGGAGATAAATGTTTCCCTTGGGACGATGACAGTAGCATTGTGGTAAAAAAGGGAGAATTCAGATATAGTGCCCAAAGAGGAACAATGGGTAGGAGACAGGACCTGCACATTAGAGATAAGGTAAGATGTCTTTATTAGTCACATGTACATCAAAACACGCAGTGAAATGCATCTTTTGCATAGAGTGCTCTGGGGGCAGCCCGCAAGTGTCGCCACGCTTCCGGCACCAACATAGCATGCCCATGACTTCCTAACCCGTACGTCTTTGGAATGTGGGAGGAAACCAGAGCACCTGGAGGAAACCCACACAGACATGGGGAAAACGTTCAAACTCCTTACAGACAGCAGCCGGAATTGAACCCGGGTTGCTGATGCTGTAATAGTGTTATGCTAACCACTACTTGGTGGAGATATTTAAATTGAACAGATGGAAGAGGTTTGGTAGAATATTCCAGCTTTTCCTCTTTCTCAACATCTATTTCCTTCCTCTGCTTAAAGTTCCCTTAGTCTGTCTTTGACTTTTGACTCAGTTTTAAAGTGCCCCAAATTTTGTGAACTTAATCACCCCTGGCTGCAGAACATTACTCCTTATTGTTAATCTTGCCCTTTCCGTAACATTCAATATTGTTGACCATGTCATTGCCCTTGCTCCAGCAGCTCATACCATGGGACCTCCTATGTATGTTGTAACCCCTGACTACATGAATGCAGCCTGGAATGTTTTCTCTTTCTCGTACCATTGTCTCCAGCAGTGACTCAATTTCATTCCCTGAAGCCTTAATTTTCAAAAATCAATTTTTGTTACTCCTCTCTTTATCTGCCCAAAGTTATATGGTTTGTAGGCATGGATTGGCTTCCACTTTGAAAATGAAGATATTCACCCAAACTTTACTTTCTGAGCCAGTTGATTACCTCTGTATTGTCCACAAACACATTCCTTCAATCAACATTAGGAAGGTAGAAACTGTGTTTATTGGTCTTTGCCACAAACTCCATTTGCATCTTTTATTTAATTGATTTGCAGAATATGGGTGTTGTTGGCAAGGCCAGCATTTACAGAAAACAAAATGGTAGACCTTTGTTGCAGTCCATCTATCACAAGTATGTCCTTTCATACACAGGGAGACCAGACCTACATAAAATATTCCAACTTTATTCACAGCAGGACCTTATGTAATTGCAGTAATATAACCTCATTTTTGTACTTAAAACCTCTTGGAATAAAGGCCAAAATACTGTCTGCCTTCCTAATTGCTCACTGTATGTTCAAGGTAACTTTCAGTGATTCATGAACAAGGACACCAGCACCTTCCAGTCTCTCATCATTTAAAAGATACTACACTTTTCTAGCTTTTCTATAAAAGTGGATGATCTCACCATTTCCACAAAATGTTCCTTCTGCTATTCCCTTGCATATCACAGCCTGTTTATATCTCCCTAACTACTCTTTGCATCTGTTCATGACTCAGATTGCTACCCAGCTTTGTATCAATACAAAATTGGATATTTTAATGTTGGTCCCCTCATCCAAGCCATTGATGTAGATGTGAACATTGGTCCCTGAGGCACCCCACCAGTTACAGCCTCCTAATCCAAAAATGACCTGTCTATTTCTAATGTCTCTGTTCTCTCCATTAACCAATCCACACCAGTATATTACATAAACCCATCTGCTCTAATTTGTTTAATAACTTCTTGACACCTTTTAGAAAACCTTCTAAAGTTCAAATACATTATAATAGAACCTAAAAGTTTCCTTACGTCTAAGTTCCCAGTTGTTATTTCTCTCTCCTTCCTTAAATGGTGAGTTTACATTTGCCATCATTCATTTTATGGGAATCATTGGAATTTTGAAAGATGCCAATCAGTGCATTTCCATAGCTACCTCGTTCAAAACCTTGGGATGCAGTTTTTCTAATCCTCAGAGTTTATTGGCTTTCAGTCCTATTAATTTCTCTAATATATTTTTTTAAACTAATCCTAATTCACTCTGGACGTGTTCTCTATTTCCAGGATATTGTCTGTGTCCTTTTCTATAAAAACAGACACAAAATATTTGTTTAATTTCTCTGCCATTTCTTTACTTGCCAATATAATTTCTCCTACCTCAATGTGTGAGGGACACACATTAACTTTTGTTAATCTTTTCATTTTTATATATCTGTAGAAGCTTTCATAGTTTTTTTTATGTTTCTTGCTAGATTACTTTTGTATTCTACTTTCCCTTTCCTTACCAATTTCTTAGTCATCCTTTGGTGAATTCTGAAATTTTACCAATCCTGTGATCCTGGCGAAACCTAAACTGAGCACTGGTGAGCAGGTTATTGGTGAGTAATTTTTGCTTAATAGCGTTATTGATGACACCTTCCACCACCTTGCTGGTGACTGAAAATAGATTGATTGCACGTTAGTTAGACAGATTTTATTTGCTCTTTTTTTTATGAACAGGACATACCTGGGGAATTATGTACATTATTTGATAAATGCCAGTATTGCAACAGTACTGGAACAACTTGGTTAAATGCATGGCTAATTCTGCAATTCAAGTCTTCAGCACCACACCATCTGGGATTTTGACTGATCATTTTGCCTTTTCTATATCCAGTTCTCTTAACTATTTCTTTATATTCTGGAATGAATCGAATTGGTTGAAAATTGACTTCCGTTTGGTGAGGATTTTGGGAGAAAGATGAGATGGTTCATCTCCTTGGCACTTTTGGCTGAAGGTGGTTGCAAATATTTTAGCCATGTCTTTGGCAACTCACATGCTGGACCCCACCATCATTGAGAATGTTTATGTTTTCACCTCTGCTTGTCAGCCTTTTATTTTGTCCATCACCATTCATGATTATATACAACAGAGCTTTGATCTGATCCTTTGGTTTTGGAACTACTCAGCAAGCTGTACCCTGTAAGTTGTAGGACAATGCAATGATCATCTCTTCTCACCATGTCTTGGACAAATCCATCCATCTGCCACAGGTAGATTGATGAATGAGATCAAGTAGGTTTATTTCTTGTGTTGTTTCCCTCAACGCTTGCTGCACATTTAGTCTGGTATTTATGCCCTTTGGAACTTAGCTAGCTCGGTCACTAGTGATCCTGCTGAGCATGCAGAGTACACTTTATGCCAAGTTGTTCAACCTGGAGAAGTACTGTTTCAGTAGTTGAAGGAGGATGGTCAGTGACAATCAGCAGTTTTGCTTGCTGTTGTTTAACCTCGTATTACGAAACATCATGAGGTGTGGATTCAATGCTGAGATCATCCAGAACAACTCCCTCCTACTTGTTTACCATTGTGCTGCCATTTCTGTGGTGGGTTAGGACTTGATGAAGGATCTGAGATGTTCATATGGTTCTTTTAGTACAACGACGATGTGCTGTTGCTTGAGTAAACTGTTGAATGCTGGTTCCCAGATGTTGTGAAGATGTTTGTGGGAAGTATGGATCAGCTGGGCAGTGGATGAGTCTGCCATGTCCAAATCCAATGTCAAGATCAATACATGGTGATCTAGTTTTATTCTTATTGTTTTAAAGAATAGTGGTTTTGATACAACCGGCCACATCCCTGTGGGTCTGATATCATGTACATGGCAAGAATAGCATATTTTCTGCTAGTTGGATTTACAACAATCAGGTGCTTTTATGATCTCCATCAGTTTTAAAAGCTGAATTTAAATTCTCCAGATGCCACGGTGGGCTTGAACGACGGAGCCTCTGGATTACAAGTCCAATAATTAACCACTTTGTCAGCTTTTCATATTATTAGCTAAGCTAGAGTGAACCATTCATATTCCTGCACTTTTCTCTGACTTTGATATGACCTTATTTTTAAGTTCATTATCAAGACCATCAGATTTCATTTCTGATATATTAAACACTTTTCCCCCATTTTAGGTCCTTCTCTATTGCGACTGTTATGCTGGAAATACTCAGCAGGTCAGGCAACATCTGTGGAGAGAGAAACAGAGTTAACAATTCAGATTAATGACCTACGTGAGAACTAGAAAAATCAAACAGGTTTTAAGTTGGACAGAGACAGAGGACTGGCAAGAACAAAGGCAATGTCGATGATACGGTGGGAGACCAAGAGAGCTGAATGATATAAGTGGCAATGGTGCTGGCTGAAAGAGGGTGATGATGGCTTGTCAATCCTGGCTGATTTGTTTGGCTGAACTGTAAGAAGAAACAAATGAGAAGGGAAGTCAGAGGAAAGAAAATGATGGAACTGTGGAATAGAAAATGTTTCCTTTGCTGGAAATCTGAAATAAAAGAGAATTTATTTCAGGTCAGGTAGCATTTGCGCTGAGAGAAAAACAGAATTAACATTTGACCTCATTAGAACTGGCCAGTTCTGATAGAAGCTAGAAAGGTGCGTTATTTGAAATTGTTGAATTCATTCATTGTTAAGTCCTGAGATAGTTGAAAGATAATGTGCTGTTCCTCAGACTTACAGTATGATACTATTTCATAATACATTTCCATACAACATAGAAGAATGTCGTTTTGACCCATCCAGTTAATGCTGGTTCCAGAGCAATCACATTGCCCAACTAATTTTTCCAGTAACCTATTCTCCCCACATTACCATTAACTGTGCCCAGATTCTAATGCTTATCTAGCTGCAGTTTACAATGGCCAATTCACTTAGTGGTCAATATGTATGTTGGAGGAAACTGGAACACCCAGGAGAAACCCAGAGGTCACAGGGAGAATGTGTAAACTCCCCACAGAGAGACCAGAGATCAGGATTGAATCTGAGTCACTTGAGGTATGAGGCAGCCACTCCACTATCTGCGCCACTCTGCTACTCTATGTTGGGATTAAGGGGTTTGTGACAGAGGGGTCAGAGTGGGAGAAGAATGGAGAATTAAAGTCATAGGCAACTGGAAACCTAGGTCCCCCTGAATAGACTGAATGGGATTGTCCCGCAAAGAAGTCAGCCATCCATTTCTGAGTTTGTTTCTTCCACTGTAGAGAAGAGCATACTGTGAGCAGCAAATGCAGTACACTAAATTGGAAGAAGTTCAAATAAATCGTTGCTTCACCTGGATATTTAGACAGCTGGCCCACAACCCTCATCAGGAATTTATCCAAAGTAGAAAGCACACTATGTGGTTAACAAAGGAGGTCAAGGATAATTTTAAATGGAAAGTAAGACATACAAAGTGGCAATGGCTGGTGGTAAGCCAGATGACTGGGAAGTTTTAGGATCCAGCAATGAAAGAGAGTAAAGCTCATAAGAAGGGAGAAAATTGATTTGAGAGAAAACTTGCATGTAATATCAAACATGGTAAGAGTTTCCATGGAATATAAATAGGAAGAAGGCATCTAAGGTAGGTGTGGAACCTTTAGAGAACGAGGCTAGTGAATTAGTAACAGGAAACAAAGAAATGGCAGATATGTTAAATCAGTATTTTACTTCAGTTTTCACTGTGGAGGACACTGCAGATGTCCCAAGATAATAGATGGGCTAATTTCAAATAACAGAGGAACTTGTAAAAGTACCAATCACAAAGTATAAATATTAGAGAAACTTGTGGAGTTAAGGCAGGCAAATCACCAAGTCTTGATGGTCTGCACCCAAGGGTTTTAAAGGAAGTGGCTGTAGAGATTGTTTGAAATTCTTCAAAACTCGCGCAAGTCTGTAAGGGTACCAGAAGATTGCAAAACAACCAATGCAAATTCCTTGTTGAAAAAGGAAGGAAGACAGGAGGAGGGGAACAATAAGCCAGTTACTTTAACATCTATCAAGAGGCTAGAGTCAGTAATCAAAGAGGAGATAACTGAATATCATCAAACTTAGCATGGGTTTATAAAAGGTAAATGATTGACAAATTTGCTTGATTTCTTCGAGGATGTGACAGAGATGACTGATAGAGGTGAACCTGTAGATGTAATGTATTTAGATTTCCAAAAGGCATTTAACAAGGTGGGATATAACAGGCTGGTGCATAAATTAAGTGCCCCAGGTAATGGAGGAAGTGCATGAGCATGGATTGAAAACTGGGTGAAAACCTGGCAAATGGAGTTTAATGTGGAAAGTGTGAAGTCATGCATTTCACTAAGAGGAATCAAAAGGCAGATTATTATATAAATGGAGAGGGACTACAAATGAGTGAAGGTGTTCTAGTGCATGCATTACAAAATGTTAGCAGGCAGGTCTGAAAGGTTGTCATGAAACATGTTGGCCTTTACTGCAAAGGGGTTGGAGTTTAACAATAGGGTGGTTTGTGACAGACCTGGAATACTATGCACAGCTTTGAGAGGGTTGCCCTATTAAGAGACAAAACAGTTTTGGTCTATATTCCTTAGAATTTGGAAGAATGAGGGGTGACATTCAAACACATAAGATCCTAAGGGGCCTTGACGGGGTAGGTGTTAAGATATATCCACTAGTTGGAGAGTTGCCAACAAGGGAACACAGCTACAAAATAAGGGGCTGGTCATCTAAAAGCTGACGCATAGAAATTTCTTCTTTCATGGGTAGTGAACCTCTGGAATTTTCTGTCCCTGAGGTCGGATCACTAGCTATATCTAAGGTGGAGATAGATAACTATTTGAAAGATTGAGGAATTGTGGTTATGGGGAACTGGAACAGAAGAGGAGTTGAGGCCGGCATATTTCAGGCATGATCATATTGAATGGCATGACAGGCTTGAGGGGCCTGGTGCCTATTTCTGCTCCTATTTTCTTGTATTCTTGTGAGTCGTTGGGTCCTTGGAAAGTGAAAAGGGAAGAAGTAAATGAAAAAGGTTTTGCATCTCCTGTGGTTGCATGAGAAAGTGCTGTTGGGAAGGATGTTGCTTGAGAAGAGTGAACCAGGGACTTGTGGAAGGATTCATCCTTTCAGAATACGGAAAGGGGATGGAGGGAAAAAAGTGGCTGATCATTTACTTTGAAGTTGGCGGAAATTACACTGGATGATCTGTTGAATATGCAGGCTCGTGGGGTGGATGGTGAAGACTAAGGGATTCCTAACTTTGTTCAGTGTGGTCTATTTCCTGGACTTTTGCTCTCATCCCCTTCTTCCCACCCACATCAAGAATAGGGTTTCCCTAGCTCCACATGTACAGAACCTTTGGGTCATTGTTCCAAAGGTCTGACACTCCTTCCCTAACTTTCTCACCATTAATGCTACCTTAATGGATCTTATTAAAACCTACCTCTTTAAACAAGCTTTCTGCTTCCCCTTCACATTGTTTTGCTGGTGCAAGGTTTGTTTTCTCTACAGTAATTGAAAATGTAAAACCACAAATGCTAGAAGTCTGCAATAAAACACTCAGATGGTCAGGCATTATCAACGGAAAGGGAAACAAGATTAATTTCTGAGGCTGAAGATCCTTCACCAGAACATTGAGAAAACGAGTGGCAGAGAGGGTAGGCAAGGGATGAAAAGGACAAAGGGAGAAACTTTGACGGGGTAAGGCCATGCTTGCCACAGTGATACACTGTTTATAAATCCTTTTAGTTGGCAAGTTAATTAGGATATTTAGAAAGAACAAACACAGAAACATATTAAAGCTGTGAAATACAGGTCAGAGCCGTTGCAGAGAACTGAAACAAAAACGCGAATGTTGGATATGACCAACAGATTATGCAATGCCTTGGTGAGAAAAAACTGATTAAATATTACAGAAGGACAGCAGCCATGACCAGTTATGATACAAACAGAGAAAATGAGAAACCTTGAATTGTTCAGTTCAGTATTGAGACCCAAAGGCTGTAACTGGAAACTTAAGATAGTACTTTGCAACAATATCAATAACTTGCTCTTTCTGTTTGTATCAGAATAGGTCAGTTCTGCTGTCCATCTGTAATGTTAACTTAGTTTTTCTTTCTGCATAGATGCTGCCTAATCTTCTAAGCATATCCAGAAGTGAGAAGAGACCTCAGATCTCAACAACAGCTCTATCCTTCATTTCACAGTTTTTACATGTCCCTCTGTTTGTTTTCTCTCTCTCTAACTACCCTCATTAATTTATTAACCAGACAGCTACTTAAACAGTGGAATCGGCTTGGCATTGCTGGTGTCACCCTATAAAAGACATTTCTCTTGATCTATCCATCCCTCCCCCACCCTCTGCAACTTAAAACTAACTTGTTTTCTCATTTTCCACTTCTGTTAAAGGATCTTCGACCTGAAATATTAACTGTTTCTCTTTCCACAGATGCAGTCTGACCTCCTGAGTGTTCCTAGAGTTTTCAGTTTTAATTTGTTTTTCCAACACCTGTTTATAAGATGATTTACAATATTATAATAAGGACATATAAATAAAAAAATGGTTATTTTTTTAAAGGCAGAGTAAGTGTGCTGCTTTGACAGGGAGACTTGTTAGAAATTATTGATAAGAGTTATAACACAATTGCTATTAACTTCATGACTGTCTTTTGTTTTGCTTGCAGTGTTGACTGTGTGGGAATTCTAAAGCTAAGGAATGCTGATGTTCAAGCACGCATTGGTATTGCAGGATCCAAAAAGAAAAGCACTCGTGCACGGTTGGTATTCCGTGTAAATATTGTTCGTGCTGATGGGTCTACTTTAACACTGCAGACGCCTTCATCGTCCATCCTCTGCAGTGAGTAATATTTTCTTTAAAATTTTTGGACAGCTAATTGTCTGCCACTAAATGGATCCAAACATCTTGCTCGGGAATCACAGTTAACAAATTATTAAAACATTCACCTACTGATTGTTTGCTCTCTTTCTTTCTGAGAGAAAACAACAGAACTGTGTATGTTGTTTCAGTGCAAAGTGATCCAAAATCAGTTTTCCTCAGAAGGAACAACGTTAGTGATCATTTCTAGGTGAAATCACTTTCTTCACAAAATTGGACAAGACACTTCCAGTTGGGATCTATGCTAATGTGTCTGAGCTCTAGGCAGCAACAGACCTTTATGCAATGATGTCACATGTATAGTACTGCACATTTGACCCTATACTGGGTAAAATTGGACTTACAACCTGAGGAGAACCACTGTCATGCAACAGTTACACCAGTTTAAATCCCCATTGAGATATGAGTTCAAGGACCTCCAAGATGACTTTAAAGTTTTGATCACAGCATCTGACAATCTCATTTTGGAATGCTTAAAATGCTTTTAAAATCATTACTCTTTGGTCCATTCAATATTTGGCATCCCTTTTATTATATGTACCTTACTGCAAGATGCTGCAATTGCTGTCTCACTTTTCATCATACACCTCAAGGCCTTTAGAGATAGATGCACATACAGGTGAAAGCCATATCACCCGTCCCTTGCATTTTATCTTACCTCCATGGAGTTGGTCTGTAGTTGCCATGTAAGGTCTGACCAACTTATCTTCAATCAGTGAGGCATTTGTGAACTTTTCATACATTTCCCAGGGAGACATGTAGTTGTAGACTTATCATATCTTTCAAAGCAGTGAATGTAACATTGTGTTTTCAAAGAACTTCTCATCCAATTAAACTTTAATTTTTGGAGGCCTGATTTGGCTCTGGTGTTGCATGTAACAAGATTTTAATTCACCTAAATGGGTCCAATCTAATTTCTAGACACATACTTTCATATGTCCAGGGAGCTTGGTATTTGTTAACGCTGAAGAATGTGAAAATCTTCTGTCTATAGAAGAATGGTATCATGTTCAATCAATTAAAATTATTCTGCTTAGTAATAGACTACATCTTAAGATTAATATATGGTATGAAAGTGTCAAAGCATAACTTTGGAATGGTGGTGACTCTGAAAAGGAGAAAAAAATCCATGTCTTAGATGGTTAACTTGTAATCATTTATTAAATAGCTTATTAATTGGACTGGAGAGTGAATATCATTTTCAGAACCTGTGTATTAAGGGATTTGATACCATTCTTATGTCATATATTTCCAAAGGACTTGCCTGATTTCCAGTCATGATCTCTATTATGCCATATGTGATTCCTTCCTGACTCCATCCCAGTACTGTCCTTCTCCATCCATTTTAAAATTACTGTTAAGTGCTGAAGACTATGTGGAAGACATACGATGGTAACTTGGATTGTTGAATGGCATAGTTAATGGTTGTGGAAGGTATGCCTAATATGTGAGAAAAGATAGTGCATGTGATGGCAGTGGATAATTAGGATAGAAATGACAAATCTGGATCATTGTTGCCGACTATAACGTTACAATGTGCTCTATTGATTCCCCAGTCAGGCCCACATGTTTCTGTAATTCTTGCACATCTTCCTTCTGAACATTTTCCACATTTTGCACATTTTCCTCTGAAGTTCTCCATTATTCTTCTTCCAACTGTTCACTTCCCCCAAATCCCCACTGTATTGTGTATGTGCCCAATAGTCCTGGATTCATACAGCACAAACACAGACCCTCGAAACACTGTGTCCAAACCAACCATCTATACTAATCCCAGTTTTCCTCTAGTGTCCCATCAAATCCCCCATTCTCTGATGAACCATCTATACCAGGGGCAATTTACAGTAGCCAGTTAACCTACCAAGCAGCACAACATTAGTATGTGGGAGGAAACCAGAGTACATCAGAATCAGTTTTATTATCACTGATAAATGTTGTGAAAGTTGTTTTGAGGCAGTAGCACTCACCATTGTGCCACTCACCACATATTTCTTACACCCCACAGACAGTATATCCCCACAAAATACGAATTACTTCCAATGCATCTCTATGCACCAACCCATTTATGCTCATTTTTTCCAACTTTTTCTAGTCATCAGGTCTTTTGCAATGAAGCAGAAAATGCTGAAAATATGCATCAGATCAGCAGTGTCCATGGAGAGAAAGGCAGAACTGATTTTTTCAGGTGGTTGACTTTTTGTCGGAACTGGGGAAAGTTATGGATAAAACAAGTTTTAAGTTGCAGAAAAAGGGAGAGGGGTAGATAAAACAAATAGCCAAGATCTGTGACAGGATGAAGGGCAGGCGAAATTAAGTGATGAAAGTGAAGCTAAAGCAGTTGAGAGAAAGTGGTGAAGGTTGGTGGATAACAAACAATACCTCTGAGTTGAGTGTATATAAGAGGAGATGAAAGAAATTTGAAATTACTAAGACAGAAAAAATAAATTTGAATGCAGAAAATATGAGATACAAGACTATCTAAAATTGTTGAAGTCATTTGAGACTGTAAGGCAGTATAATGTGACAAGAAAGAAAATGCGCTGTTCCTCAAGGCTACACTGAGCTTCACTGAAACAATGTAGAGGGCTGAAGACAGAGGTCAGAATGGAATTGAGATGCAGAATTAAAGTGTCAGGCAATAAAATTACCCCTGCAGGGTAAATGGAGCTATATTGGACACTATTTTGAGTATTGATGAATGCATTATACTAAATTGGAAGAAATGCAATGGTGGCTTGAGCTGGAAAGGGTGTTTGTATCCCTGGAGAGAGGAAGGGAGGAGATAAAAGGGCAAATATTGCATCTCCTGAAGTTGCATGGAGACCAAGAAACTGGAAGAATGGATGGAATGGAGTCCTCACAGGAAGTGTAGTTAAAGTAACTGGGAGTCTGTGGGCTTGTAGTGGGTGTTGGTTGCTAACCTATCCCCAAAATGCAATATTCCCTTCCAGTTAACATATCTAAGCACTTACTATAAACAACGCTTTACAAACTGCCCTATCCCCAATTTTCCTGTGGGGGAAATAATCCATGGGAAATGAATTTCCTTGTTTGTCGAGGGAAAGATCAGAAGTATTTTGTATAATTTAAAGTGTGGTAAATAATTCTGCTAGAAAATACCATGTTTTTGAATTAGCTGTTGCTTACTACCAAAATAATTAACAAATGTAATAGCATATTCAAGTACAAAGCTCTAATCCACAAAGAAAATAGACATTAGTAAATTTAATTCCTTGTAAGGTCAAACATTGTTATGATTAAGCTGATTTAAACTAATGTAAAGGAAATTGTTTTAATTATTCATTGATAACTTACTGTAATTATTTCTTGAAAGATGTTGTTTCCCATATAACGACACAAAACATAAACCTGGATTTAGCATTGGAAGTAAAAATGAAATGGTATAATAGTGTCTGTTAAATGTTAACTAAATAATATTTTTTCTTCAGCATTGTACCTAGAATAAAACACATGGTGCATGCCTTTGGAATTTAAATAGTTTAATTAATGCCTGTAGGTATTACAATTTATTTATGGGGGGGGGGGGGGGCAGAGGAAGGCTGTTTTCATTTGCTTCTAGCAGTTGGATGCTCAAGACTAGTACTGAAAATTAACCATCAATCCCTATGACTAGTTTAATTCTCCCAATAAATGCTTTGTTATCTAAGATGTAAAATAAAGTATAGTGTGTTATTTCTGCTAGTGTGTTATATATAGTGTTATTAAAATATAGTGTGTTGTTTCTGAATTGCATCTCTTGCAATTTTAAGAAGTGACTTGCAATGAACAGCAGTGCAACTTTCTCTGTTTCTTACTATAGTATTCCCCAGTATTTATACATACTTTTAAGATTCACATATTTTCTTGCTTTGCAATATGAGGAAAATAACTTAATATATCTTTTTTTAACTTTGCAATTTCTAGAACAATTCATAAATGTGGAGCTAAAGCTCAACAGTCAGTAGCTAAACTTTTGACTTAGTTACATTCTATGTATTGAGCTTTGCTCACTACTGCTTGTTTACATATGGACTCAAAATCATTATTTACAGATACATACACAGAGATGTACCAGTTAACTGTCAAGAAAATATCATTGGTCAGTTTTATCCCCCAATGTACAAAAATACTCAAAATATTCCATGGAACATATTTTTGTCTCTTTTCTATCAAATATTTTTGATGTAACATGGAATTTTTCTGCAATTATATAAATTTGTTATTTTTTAATCAAATATGCTTTTTTTGTGTTGTCCTATGCTCTGTAATTTGATGAATCAGTGTGCTTTCATTACCTTTGCCCATTCTGTTGACTTAGTTGGCTGCAGTGCATGACCTTCAGCTACAGTTTGTTTGTCTCATTATTCTCAAGTTCCCAATTCTGCTGCGATTCAGTTTTGAGTTCCACTCATGCACTCTTGAGGTTCTCAAACCAATTTTTTAAAAATGTTATCAAAGGAATTAAATTCCAAACATGTCAGAAAATAGGCAGAAAAAGTTTAGCAGGTGCCTATATCGTCTGCTTAGTGTACATGTAAATTTAAAATGTAATCATTTGCTTTATGTTTTCAGTATAGACTTCCAATTTAGAACTTATTGAACAATTTAATTAAAGCACAAATAAACTTATTCCCATCTTGTACTGCAACATTGCAAAATCCTTCAAGGTGTTAATATTGTCTTTAAATTAGTGTTTTTTCAGGTAGAACCTTCAGAGATTAGAAATTCATTTTGTTTCATTTTAATTAAAGCTCAACCAGCAGGAGCACCTGAAATATTGAAAAAAAGCCTTCATACTTGCACAGTGAAAGGAGGTGAAGATTTATTTCTGATTGGAAAAAACTTTTTGAAAGGCACAAAGGTTATTTTTCAGGAAAATAATTCAGGTAAGCTGATTTTCTGAAGTAATTAGTTAATTAACCTGACATTACAAGTATCTATCAGACTCTATATGTATAGTTTGAATGGGATTAGTGACTAGCTCCATGTCATATTAAGTGGTTTGACTGAAAAGCATTAACCATTTTTTAATCAAATCTCTGCCTCCAGGCATATTGGTGGCTTTTTACAACAGTTTCAGCAACTGCAATTTGTACATTACAGCATGCACCAATGTGTATTAAAACTGCTTCTATGTAGTGCAACAAAATATAATATCATAATATGACATAATACTGATTATGTCGAAGTTGCATTATGGGTCATCATGGAAAACAAGCCACCAATTAACTAGGCCTGTGTATTTAGCTTTAGAATAGTGAGCAACATATCTTCACTTATTTTGTAGTAAACCACAGTTGTGTGATCTGTTACTTTTTATTCACAATTGAGTGACTTCTAAGTCTATTATACTAAGTATTCAAAATGAAGCCCATAAAACAGAGTAAACCATACTTCTCTCCAAATTCAAATTTTGGAGAAATTATTCCCAGATAATGTTGCTGTATGGGTTTATTGAAAACTAGATATGGTGGTAAAAATGATAAACTACTGCACAACACTATACTGCATCAAGACGCTTTTAATAAAAACCAAACATGAATTGCAAGTCTTCTTGTAAATCTGTATAAATACAAATGTATATTTAGTTTAGTCAATAGAAGTCAGGGGCATTTTTGAGCCTTTAATGAATCCAGTTTAGAACTTCTTTGCAGAGTTTGAACTTCACCAAGTTAACATTTTCTATAAACTACCTCTCTCCAACAAGTGTTGCACTCATGTATGGCATGAAGAGAGTCATATTCAGAGAAGAGTTAATGATAACTTCATGTTAATTTCTATATATTTGATTAAATAATCAAAGATATTTCTTATAGATAAATTATTCTGGTTTGAAATACTTTCAGGTGCACTAGTTTCATGTGTTCCTATGAAGAAAATTAAAATTGTAAGCTTTTAGCTCCAGGTGATACTAAAACAGGTTTATAAGCCATTTGCATTTGAATGAATGATAAATTGTGAATAAAGCAAGGCATGTATGGCCATTTGTATCCTTGCTTTTAAAGATTGAATTAGTTAATGATAAATTTATCTAATAATTTTAAAAAAACATTTTCTTCTGTGATGTTTACATTGCATCTTATCGGACTGCAACATCTCAGTGCACACAAAGAATTTTTTTCTGAGGTACAAGGGCTGTTGGTGACATAGATAAACACAGTAACCGCTCTAAGCCTGCAAGATCTTGTAAATAGCAATAGACTTAACCAGCTTTTGTGACTTCGCTGGAAGAAGAGCAAACTCTGATTTTCTTTAAATAGTGATCATAGGATCTTTATACACTAGAAGAACTGGAACAAAACAATCATCTCAATTTACTCTTTAATTTAAAGAATGGATTTTTAAGTAATTTGTCACTCAGTATGAGGTTTATATAAGACACAATTCCACAAGATTCTGAATTAGAAGACTGTGAACTGAGCCATCCTAACATGTTGGGTGCTCTTAGTCATTGTAATGTGAGCAATATCCAAAGGAGGTAGGTGAGATAGAGAGGGATGTTGGAAAAAGAAAGAACCAAAGCAAACTTTTTGTTCTCCTGTGGTTTCAGCCAAGATTCAAGGCTGTGGAAAATTTAGCAGAGTTAATCCACTAGAAGGTAAAATTATCTGGAAACAAATAATGAAACACTAAAAACTTTAGATAAGAAACACTCAGCTGGTCAGGCAGCATTTGTGGAGAAAGAAACAAAGTTAATGTTTCAAGTCAATGACCTTTGATCAGAACTGGGAAAATTTAACAAACAAGTCATGTTTTAAGTTGCAGAGGAGGGGAGGGGATGGGAGAACAAATAGAATGTCTGTTATAGAGTGCAGACCAAGAGATACAGAAATGATGCACCTGGAGATGGTGCTGGTGGAGAGAGGGTGGTGAAGGCTTGTTAATTGCAGAAGAGGAGATAAATTGCAGATGAATGAAAGCAGAAAAGAGACTAAACAAAATAATACTGCTACTATAAGATACAAAACAAGTTCTCCTTAAACTCCATTCTCTTCCTCCAAATCAAGGCATAGCTTGAGCAATCCACATGGTCCAAGCTATGCCTGTCTCTTTGTGGAATACATGAAACTGTCCTTGTTTCAGTCCTATGCTGGCTTCTTCTTTACCTCCTTTGCCAGTACATTGATCACTATATTGGAATTGCTTGCTGCTCTCTCAAAAGTTTTTTTGACCTTTGTTGTCAAGTTCCATCCTATTCTCACTTTTGAAAGGGCTTTCAGCTGAATCTCCAGCACTTTCCTCCCATGCAGAACAAGGACAGGGTTTCACCTGCCCCACTAGCTTCAACATCAAACTGAACGTCCTCTATAATTTCTGCCACTTTCAACGTTATGCAATCACCACACGTCTCCTCCCCCTTGATCCCCTGTCATCTTAACTCTTTATCCAACTCCCACTCTCAGCTCTGTCATTGGCTCCTTACACTGTTCTAATGAAGCTCAAGGAACAACATTTCATCTTCCAACTGGATGCTTCCAACTTATGAGGTACAAGACACAAGATAGCATATGTGCCCCTGCTTTTTAAGAAGGAAAGGTGAGAGAAAACTGGAAACAACTAAACTGTTAGTCTAATACCAGTTATGGGGAAGGTTCTAAGTCCAAAGTGAGGAATTTAATAACAGATCACATCGGCAAAAATAATAGGATTGAATGGAGTGAGCATGAATTTGTGAAAGGAAAGCCTAAATGTTATCAAGTCAACATATGAAGAAAACAAACTAACATTAGATCCTTTATTAACATTTTAATTTTGTTTATTTTATCCAGATGAGAATAATTCTTGGAAAGCAGAAGCTGAAATAGACATGGAACTTTTTCATCAGGTGAGCTTAAGTAGACAAGCATTTTTATGAAATGGAAGGAATGTATGTATTCAAAATTAATCTGCTTTTATCTATTCTATAATGTCACACTTACCTTTCATAATACTTTGCATTTTTATCCATTTCCATCCTGTCATTTCTGTAATGTGTGCAATATTCTAATCTATCCATATGAAATATTTATTTTTGATTTGTTGTTCCCAGACATCATCATCGGTTCAGGTGGCATTGTGTCCTTGATTTTGCCAGCAGTGATTTACCAGGTAGAAGCCACCTAGGCCAAAAATGAACAGTACCAATAGCTAATGTCCAGACTTGACTTCTAGTTGTTGTGCAAAGAAATGATAATTAATTAAAAGTACAAAAAGACATTTTCAATTACTGGACTAGCCTAAATGTTTGATTTTGTGCTTCTGACCTCTGCTGGAAATTTGTGCTTAGAAAATTGGACCTATTTGTACTTGTTTGATTATGCTAGTGATCAGAACTGGGCGAAGTGGCACCTCTGAGAAAATCGGACTGAATATTTACAGGTGCTATTCACTTCAGCTGTTCTGATGTTTCCCAGCAAGGGACACACATCTGATGATGTCACAAGTTGCTTAATGCCCATTCCCATCCTTTGGTATGAATTGGAGCTTTTGTCTGTCATTGTACATCTGGGACTACAGTGCACTACTTTGTTGCATTTATGTTTACTTAAAGGAACTTTATGTTGACATCAGGAGAGCTGACTGAACAGCTTCAGAACTAACTGCAGGCTGCTGAAACACCTTCCAAAGTTCAGACTGTGCTTAAACTAATAGTGTTTTTTTGCCGTCAGTCAGCTGCTCATGTATTCATTAAATGAATGCCTCAGTGGTGACACCGATGGCAACATTCCATTCCATTAATGGTGTCATTAGAGCTATTACTGGCCAGACAGGATGGGTCCAGGAGCTCAGCCAGAGCAAAGATATGCCCATCTGTGAAAGGCCAACTCCCACAGTGTTCAGAGTCATTGCGTGCTACCAGAAATAAAAGTGGAAAGTGCTGCAAAAACTCAGCATCAATAGAAGGAGACAGTTAACATTTTGGGTCTGAGACCCTTCATCAGAACTGAGAAAGGGAGAAAAGACTAGGAAGCTGGGAAGTTGAGTGAGGGCAGTGGGTGAAACAGAGGCAATTTCTCTGAAATGATGTAGCTGTTAAGGGGCAATTAAACTGCTTTAACTGTTTAATGTATTGCTAATGTTGTAAAGTATGAATAATGTATATTTTATATATTTATTCAGATTCTTTTTTAACTGCTCCCATGAACTCATCAACTAAATGGTCTCATTGACAGCTTATTCCCAAAGCAGCCTTGGCCTCATTCTATCAGAGATATTCCCTTTGTCCTATCCATCCCTCTGCCACTCTGCAATTTAAAACCAACTTGTTTTCTATCTTTTCCCATTCTAAAAGGGAGCCTTCGATTTGAAATGTTAACTCTGTTTCTCCTTCCACAAATGCTGCTTGATCTGCTGAATGTTTCCAGCATTGCTGTTTTTATTTCAGGTTTCCAGCATCTGAATTTTTTGGCTTTCATTAGCAGTTGGATGAGGACTGTCAAGGTTATTACTTCCCTTCCTCATTCCCTTGACTGCTTGCTGTTAACTATTTGTAAGGTCCATGCCATTGTGTGGCAAGATTGTGCATTATTGGTCTTGGTTTATTATTGTCACTTGTACCGAGGTACAGTGAAAAGCTTGTCTTACAAACCGATCGTACAGGTCAATTCATTACACAGTGCAGTTACATTGAGTTAGTACAGAGTGCATTGATGTAGTGCAGGTAAAAACAATAACAGTACATAGTAAAGTGTCACAGCTACAGAGAAAGTGCAGTGCAATAAGGTGCAAGGTCACAACAAGGTAGATCATGAGGTCATAGTCCATCTCATTGTATAAGGGAACTGTTCAATAGTCTTATCACAGTGGAATAGAAGCTGTCCTTAAGTCTGGTGGTACGTGCCTTCAGGCTCCTGTATCTTCTACCCGATGGAAGAGGAGAGAATGTCCTGGGTGGGTGGGGTCTTTGATTATGCTGGCTGCTTCACCAAGACAACGAGAGGTAAAGACAGAGTCCAAGGAGGGGAGGCTGGTGTCCATAATGCACTGGGCTGTGTCCACAACTCTCTGCAGTTTCTTGCGGTCCTGGGAAGAGCTGTTGCCATACCAAGTCGTGATATGATGCTTTCTATGGTGCATCTGTAAAAGTTAGTGAGAGTCAAAGGGGACAATCCAAATTTCTTTACCCTCCTAAAGAAGTAGAGGCGCTGGTGAGCTTTCTCGGCCGTGGCATCTACATGATTTGACCAGGACAGGCTGTTGGTCATGTTCACTCCCAGGAACTTGAAGCTCTGAACCCTCTCGACCTCAGCACCATTGATGTCGACAGGTGCATGTACACCGCCCCCATTCCTGAAGTCAATGACCAGCTCTTTTGTTGACATAGAGGGAAAGATTGTTGTCATGGCACCATTCCACTAAGCTCTCTATCTCCTTCTTGTACTCCGACTCATTGCTGTTTGAGATACAGCCTACAACGGTGGTATCATCTGCAAGCTTGAAGATGGAGTTAGAGCAGAATCTGGCCACACAGTCATGAGTGTATAGGGAGTAGAGTAGAGGGCTAAGGACACAGCCTTGTGGGGCACCAGTGTTGAGAATAATCATGCCGGAGGTATTGCTGCCTGTCGCGGTCTGTTTGTTAGAAAGTCAAGGATCCAGTTACAGAGGGTGGTGTTGAGTCCTAGGTCTTGGAGTTTGGTGACAAGCTTATTTGGGATTATTGTATTGAAGGCAGAGCTGTAGTCAATAAACAATAGTCTAATGTAGGTGTCTTTACTGTCCAGATGCTCCAGAGCTGAGTGTAGGGCCAGGGAGATGGCATCCGCTGTAGACCTGTTTTGACGATAGGCGAATTGCGATGGGTCCAGGTTGTCTGGTAGGCTAGAGTTGATGCGTGCCATGACCAACCTCTCAAAGCACTTCATGGTGGTGGATATCAGAGCCACTGGTCAGTAGTCATTGAGGCACTTTATACAATAGACCATTCTGAATCTTCACAATCCTCTGAATACAACAATGTTCCTCCAAAGGAATCAAGACAGCAGAAACATTAATTCAGCATTCCAGTGATGTGGTCTAACACACTTCCTTTGCCAGCATAGCTTTTACTGTGAGAACTGGAGTTATTAGTCACTTCACCAGCAGATAGCCCTTGTTTTTCAAAGTCGCCCTTTGTTTGTCAGATGTACATGTTACACCAAGCTGCAATAGAATAAAGCATCATGGCTACTGTTAGGTGCCATAGGGCGGCACGGTAGCATAGCGGTTAGCGCGACGCTATTACAGCGCCAGCGATCGGGGTTCGATTCCCGTCGCTGTCTGTAAAGAGTTTGTACATTCTCCCGTGTCTGCGTGGGTTTCTGCCGGGTGCTCCAGTTTCCTCCCACATTCTAAAGACGTATGGGTAGGTTAATTTGGGGATTAAAATGGGCAGCGCGGACTCGTTGGGCCGGAAGGGCCTGTTACCACGCTGTAACTAAAATTAAACTAAAATTAATGGGCACAGACCTGTATGATTCACTGTGATTGGCCATACAGCAGTTGCATAGTGAGAGAATGAAATTCCTCTTAACTCTGGTTATATCTCAGAGTTAAGAAAATGGCAATTATTTCACTACTTGCCACAGCACATCACTTCCTCTAATGTTCAGCAATTTTGAAGAAGTGATGAAGGCACCTAACATTTGTATAGTTATGGCAACAGAAAGTAGAGATAAGTCAACAAGTAACTTGAATCTAGTCGATGATCCCTTTAATTCCTGTTTGAAGAGAAGGATGGGGCTGTTCAGTCCTGTTACCAGTCGCATGTTCAGTCATGTGTGATTAAGAATGAATACTAACTGATGCAAAATTTAGGTCCTCATTTTTATCATGATCTCTCTACCATCTGCCTATTTCTACTTCGGAGCTTGCTACTTGTGCACTAACAACCTCATCAATGTGACTCAATTTTTTTGTGAGGTAAACTGGAAGGACTTGTTTCCCTTTAGGGAGGTAAACAGCTATGGGACATGTCTAGAAGATGGGTGAGAGGAAAGTTGAGGAAAACTTTTATCAACAAAAGCACTGAGGTCTGGAACACACTACCTGAAAGGATAGTGAAGGCAGAAACCTTCATCACGTTGAATAGGTGCTACATCAGTGGTTACAATGAAACATAAAAGCTTAAGGCCTCGGAGGTAACATATTGTCCTTGATAGAAGATTGGTTGGCAAACAGGAAAAAGAGCAGGCATAAAGTGATCTTATTCTGAAAGATCTAACGAGTGTTGTTCCACAGAGATCTTTTGCAGTTTATTTAAATTATATAGATGGAGGTACTGAAGGTATAGGTGTTGAATTTTCTGATGGTACAAAGCAAGATAATTCAATTTTGCATGCACAGATAGGATTCCTGGCTGACATCTACATGTCTTGCAGCTTCAAAAAAAGATCTTTTCATTTGTGCCACAGAGCATGTTTAAAATTCACAGCTATTTCCTATATTACATTATAGATTTATTATGGCACAAAAAAAGGCTATCTGGCCCATTGAGTCCTTACTGTCTCCGCCTAAAATAATTTTAGTCAATCCCATTTCCCTACTCTTTCACTAGAGATCTACAATTTATTCTCTCTTAAATGATGTTGTTTCCTTTTGAAGACATTGATGTTACATCCATAATTCCTCCAGGCAGTGAATTCCAGATCAGGACAACTCTCGAGTTAAAAAGTAAATTCCTCACATCCTCTCATCAACTTACTTTGTTCCAAGGAGAACTGTCCCAGGTTATCTAATCAGATATATTAGCTAAAATCAATTCTCCCTAAAACCATTTTTGTCAATCTTTTCTGCATTCTTTGTAGGACCACACATACTTCATAAACTTACTTGACCAGAATTGTGCACGGTAGTCAGTCCCTGATTTTGTTTTCCTATTTTCTTTTCAAAGAATCACCTTATCGTGAAAGTTCCCCCCTACCACAATCAACTTATAACATCACCAGTTTCAGTTGGCATCTATGTTGTAACCAACGCTGGAAGATCACATGAAGTACAGCCTTTTACCTTCACTCCAGATCCAGGTTTGTGAAGTTCAATACATTTTTTGCTTCTTTTTCTATTTTAAATCTTTTAACTCAAAGGACAAAAACAAACTTGATCAATCATCGCCACCGGAAGTATATGTTATGTTTATTAACCACTGTAGCATTACTGAAAGCTACTGTTCAGAGCTAACCTTTAGCCAGTCACTGATAGAACTGATTGCCAGCTGGAAAATGAGTGGGAGTGGCTAGTTGGGCTTCATCAGAACATCAGTGTTCTAAGTTAATTTACAAATTTTTTATCTGATTCCAATATTCCCATTTCAAACAGATCTGCCTTAAAAATTACATTATTGTTTTGTGATTAACCAAAAACCTAGTGTGTGTCACTTTTCTTATAGTTGTGGCGAAAATATCCAGACTATAATTGGTGGGTCATTTGTAATTTATTAGTCATAGAACCCCCCCACCCCCCACAAAACACTGGCAACTCCATTCTATTTGTTTAGAATTTTTCTATGTTCGTTTTTCTGGGTTAACTTTGTTTTTTGGGTGGCCTTCTGCATCTTTTAAAAAGTAGAGATTTTTTGTGTGCAAGTCAGAACTATTGAATTCGCTTATGTGCTCCTTGAGGTCCAGTGGACCTTTGCTAAGGCACAAAGCAAAGAGGTTGTGATTTTTTTGTGCTAATGGATTTTAATTATATATTTGATAAATATTGTTTTAAAGAACAGACCTGAATAAAAATGTTTGAAGTAATATTTTTAATACTGGCATGCGATAACCTGACTGTCGAGATTTAGTTACCTTTCTGAAGAACTAGATGAGGAATCTTTACAGTTAAATAACTGAAATGTTTGGCAAAAGAAAACTAGATAAAAAGTGAAAATAAAAAATTCAGTGTATTTTGTTTACGCTTCAGCAAACTCACCAGATATCATTGTGAAGAAAGAAATTCCTGTACAACCATGTTCCATTGACGAAGCAATGAAAGGTATAATGCGTTTTTTTATACATAAAAAATGCAGTAAAATTGCCTACACGGTTAGGGCTCTGGTTTCCCATTGCTGAACTTAATTGGACATTTAAATTTAAAAGTGGAGGTCAAGAACTTAGAAATGCAAAAAAGTAACTTTTTGGAAATAGCAGTATACAAAAGCAACAGAACATTGATGATTAACTTGGAGGCCTGTGTGCCCCATTCACTCTCATTGCAGGTTTCTACTTTGTATCACGCTTTGCCAGTTAACCACAAAGTTGAACATACTCCATTTCAGCATAAGAAAAAATAACTTTTTTTTAAACAGAGAGATTGTTATCCATTTATCTGGATGCAGTTATCCATTTATACTCTTATCCAGAATCTAGATACACTTGCTAAAAAGAGAAAATAATATTAAGTTATAAAAAGGATGCTTTCATTTTTTTTTAACTGAGTGAAGGGAATTCAGTGAAAGGTTTGCCCTAGAGCATTACTTTGTCAATAGTTTGCATGTAAATGGTATAATTATGGTAAGTGCAGTTTGAGCAAGTGGATTGTGTTACAAGCAGTAGCTGAAGGTCAAACTTTATGAACTGCTTTGATTACCTGAGGTGGAGACATTGATATAGTGGTTGAAAGATAATGGGCATATTTTTAATGAACTCTTCACCTGAAGATAACTATTTACTGCTGTTCTTTATAAGTGTTGTTTTGTTTTCCTCTGTTACATAAATAATTTTCATTTCGCATCAGCTTACTAATAGGATTTTCTTGCGATCAATTCTTTAACTACTGAATAATGTGCATTGTTTTGAAATTTTAAGTATTCAGTTCTCATCAGCTAAGCGTTCTATAAAAGGGATCATATATGTGAATGCATATATATGTATGTATGTGTATATATATGATGTTTATAGTTTTACCTGTCTAGCTTAGTATTTTAAACATTATAATTTAATTGTGGAAATAGAAATTTACCCAAACTCTTAAAAGAATAAAATAGCATATTAAAGATGATGGCAGGAAGCCATGCAATCCAAGCAACATCGCATAACATAATTTTTTAAATTTGCTGCAGGGATGAATGTGATGTTGGTAAGACACATTTATTCCCCATCTTTAGATTATCCTGAAGTATGCTTCTCATTCTTGAACCATTTAACGGTGTCTTATTTATTAAGCTAAACATACTGGCAGTATTTCTGATTTGATTCTGATTTTTGCTGTGTAAATTTATTTTAAGATGATAAATTTGGGAAAGAAAAATAATGGTTATTATTCTTTCTAATTGTGGTACTGTGATCCTCAGAAATACATGGAGGTTGGACATTCTCCCTTCTGCAAGAGAAGGGAAATCACAATTGCTCCAGACTGATTTGCATCCATTAACCTGATTTCAGAAAAGGAGAAGGCAAAGTACTTCCAAAATAACAAAGTTGGTTATTGGAGCAGAGATTTGTGTAACAGTTTACTTGTACTAGTAACTTCCTTGTCTCTGTTTCCCTTCAATGTCAACCATTTACCAGATCTTCTACTTTAGATCATAGAACATTACAGCACAGTACAGGCCCTTCAGCCCACGATGTTGTGCCGACGTTTTATCCTGCTCTAATATCTATCTAACCCTTCCCTCCCACATAGCTCGCTATCATTCATGTGGCTATCTAAGAGTCTCTAAATGTCCCTAATGTATCTGCACCCACAACCTCTACCAGCAGTGTGTTCCACGCACTTACCACTCTGTGTAAAAAAAAAGCTTACCTCTGATATCCCCCATGTATCTTCCTCCAATCACCTTAAAATTATGCCCCCTTGTGTTAGGCATTTTCGCCCTGAGAAAAAGTCTGTGACTGTCCACTCAATCTATGCCTCTATCAAGTCACCTCTCATCCTCCTTCTCTCCGAAGAGAAAAGCCCCAACTCACTCAAGCTATCCTCATAAGACATGCTCCCCAATCCAGGCAGCATCCTGGTAAATCTCCTCTGCACCCTCTCTGTCCTTAAGTCAATTTTAATACAAACTGACGCAGACCCTCCTATTCCATGAACCTCAATTTTAGAACATAGAACATAGAAAAACTACAGCACAATTTAGGCCCTTCAGCCCACAAAGCTGTGCCAAACATGTCCCTACCCTAGAAATTACTAGGCTTATCCATAGCCCTCTATTTTTCTCAGCTCCATGTACCTATCCAACAGTCTCTTAAAAGACCCTATCGTATCCACCTCCAGTACCGTTGCCAGCAGCCCATTCCACGCACTCACCACCCTCTGAGTAAAAGACTTACCCCTGACATCTCCTCTATACCTACTCCCCAGCACCTTAAACCTATGTCCTCTTGTGGCCACCATTTCAGCCCTGGGGAAAAGCCTCTGACTATCTACGCGATCAATACCTCTCATCATCTTGTATACCTCTTATCAGGTCCCCCCTCATCCTCCGTCGCTCCAAGGAGAAAAGACCGAGTTCCCTCAACCTGCTTTCATAAGGCATGCTCCGCATTCGAGGCAGCATCCTTGTAGATCTCCTCTGCACCCTTTCTATGGCTTCCACATCCTTCCTGTAGTGAGGCGACCAGAACTGAGCACAGAACTCCAAGTGGGATCTGACCAGGGACCTATATAGCTGCAACAATACCTCTCGGCTCCTAAAGTCAATTCCCCGATTGCTGAAGGACAATACACCATATGCCTTCTTATTTTGTTGTTTTTATATGCTACTTTATCAAAGGCTTTCTTTCATTAACGTTATCTGTTATTTCATCAAAAAAATTCAGGTATGTAAGTTAAACATGCCTTTCACAAAATCATACTGGCTCTCCAACATGTCTGTTGATTTTTTTTCCTGATTCTAAAACCAGACTTACCATCAATGTTAAACTAATCATCTTAGAATTATTGGAATATCCTTCCACCCATGCCGTAATCCCACAAGAGGGATGGGTAGGGAACCAAAGCTGGAACTCCTTGGTTGACTGAAACAGAGAATATGATGAAACACAAGAAGAGCATGTATGATATATAGAAGGTGTTTTTCTGACTGGAGGTCTATGCACTATGGTATTCTATAAGGATCAGTGCTGAGACCTCTGGTGTTTATATTATATATTATATTTATTGACTTAATAGAGGTATACAAGATTATAAGAGGCATAGATTAAGTGAACAGTCAAAGACTTTTTCCCAGGGCGAAAATGGCTAACACGAAGGGGCATAATTTTAAGGTGATTGGGGGAAGGTATAGGGGGGATGTCAGTGATAAGTTTTTTACGCAGAGAGTGGTGGGTGTGTGGAACACACTGCCTGCAGAGGTTGTAGGGACAGATACATTAGGGACACTAGAGACTCTTAGATAGCCACATGAATGATAGAGAAATGGAGGGCTATGTGGGAGGGAAAGATTAGATGGCTATTAGAGCAGGATAAAATGTTGACACGACATTGTGGGCTGAAGGGCCTGTACTGTGCTGTAATGCTCTATGTTCTATTAATGATTTGGATGAAAATGTAGGTGTCTAATGAGTACATTTGCAGATGACACAAAAATTGGTGAAGTTGTGGATAGAGAGAAAGGTTGTCAAAGGATACAGCAGGTTATAGATCAGTTGGAGATTTGGGAGGAGAAATGGCAGATAGAGTTTAACCCGGACAAGTGTGAAGTGATGCACCTAGCTAGGTCAAATGCAAGGAGAAAGTACAAAGTGACCTGTGCTTTTCCAGGGAGGGGGGAATGCTGTATTCCAGAAAACAGTTCATATCCCGATCTTCCATACCACGAAGCCGTGTCACCTCTGCATGCATGAAGAATTGTGAGTTGAAAAAAAAATTTCTTCAAGTAAGAACCAGGCTAGATACAATAAGTGGAGAAGAGAATTGAAAGAAAAATAAGTTTGGCAAAAGGTGAATATGAGAGAATGGCATTAATAAAGGAAATTCCAAAATCATCTTTCTGGCATGTGAATAGTAAACAGTGGTAAGTAGGAGGATGGGATCTTTTGGAGATAAAGAGGGTAGAAATACAGGGTGAAGCTTGCATAGTTAATTAGTATTTGTATTGGTGTTTATTAAGGAGGATGATGCTGACAAAATAGTGGTAGAAGTAAAGTATGGGATGAAAATTGATGAGCAGGATGTACCAGAAAAATTAGCTGTGCTAAGTCATCTGGTCTGATGTGGCTTGCCAAGGAAAGTAGGGGTGGAGATAGTGAAAGGATGTGCCATCATCTTCCGATGTTCTACATTGTAGGAAAAGAGGTAGAGAATTGTTCTACATTGTAGGAAAGGAGGTAGAGAATTGAAGAAAGGCAAATGTGACAACCTTGTCCAGGAAGGGGCATAAGGACATTGCATTTGAATTGAGGGGCTGAAATGCTAAGCCATTGACAGGTCTGAGTTAACATTACTGGTCCTGGCCTATATCTTGGTAGATTTCCTCCCTTGAAGAGTAATAGTAAAGCAGATGGTTTTCACAACAATCTGCTGGTTTTGTGGTCATCATTTTTAATGACTATTATTTTTCTTAATTTCTAATTATTAAACAAAGTTCAATTTCACATATGTCATGATGGGATTTGAAAGATATCTGGAGTACCAGACCAATAATTTAACCACTGTACCGACCCTCTGACAAATGCTCCATCTATCCTCAAAGATCAAAGCACATGAACTTCCAGAACAATCTTTAAAACTGTGCACTCTGTCTACATTGGTTCTCTCCACTTGTGTGACCTGTGTAGGTAGCCTGTGTTCTTTTACAGTTGATTGGTATCATCCCGACTGTTTGCCACAGCCCTCACATTTGTTATCATCAGGACATTTTAAAATTCTACTGGTGTTCCAATATCTTCATCGTGTATATAATTTAAGAATACGATTGAAACACTTGTTGGCTCATTGCACAATAACTACATTATGGCCATTAAGACTCGCTGGAATTTATATGTAACAATCCTGTCTGACAACTTAAATTTTGTCACGAGTTCTGAATAACTTGAGAATGACTTGAACATGTTTGTGAGGAAAAAGTGACTAGGGATATGTGGCTCCCAAAACAGGAGTTTTCTTCATGTGTAGGCCCATTTGAGATTGATTACTATGATTAGTCAACAGGCATCAGCTCTGGCAGCGTTCATGCACTTGAATTAGAAGCAATACACAAAAAGTGCTGGAGGAACTCAGCAGGTCAAGCAGTATCCATGGAGGAAAATAAACAGTCGACGTTTCGGGCTAAAACCCTTCATCAGGACTGGAAAGGAAGAGGGCAGAAGCCAGGAAAAGAAGATGGGGGAGGGGGAGGCACATACGCAGGCAGGGGATAGGCGAGTCCAGGTGATGGGCGAATCCAGGTGAGAGGGGGAAGGTAGGTGGGTGGGGGAGGGGAAGAAGATGGAAGAAGCTGAGAGGTGATAGGTAGAAGAGGCAAAGGGCTGAAGAAGAAGGAGTCCAGTAGGAGAGAGCAGTGGACCAGAGGCTAGAGAAGGGAAGAAAAGAAGAGGCATGGGGGGGGTGGGCAGGCGGGGTGGGGGTGGAGGTTTGGATTACTTAAAGTGGGAGAATTTGATGTTCATGCTGTTAGGCTGTAAGGACTCAAGACGGAAAATGAGCTGCTTTTCCTCCAGTTTGCATTTTGACTTCTCTTGGCAGTAGAGGAAGCTGAGGACTGACATATCGTTGATAGTGTGGGAGGGGGAGGTGAGGTGACTGGCAACGGGGAGATGCAGATTGTGGTTATGGACAGAGCGCAGGTGTTCTACAAAATGGTCACCTAGTCTGCGTTGGGTCTCACCAAAGTAGAGGAGGCCACACTTGGAGCACCGAATGCAGTAGATGGTATTAGGGGAGGTGCAGGTGAATCTCTGCCTCACCTGAAAGGACTGTTTGGGTCTCTGGATGGAGGTGGTTTAGGGGCAGGTGTTACACTTATGGCGGAGGCAGTGGAAAGTCCCCGGGGTGGGAGCGGGATGGGTGGGGAGGGAGGAGTGAACGAGGGAGTAGCAGACAGAACAGTCCCTGCGAAAGCGAGAAAGGAGTGGAGAGGGAAAGATATGCTTGGTGATGGGGTCCTGTTGGAGATGGCGGAAGTGACGGAGAATGATGTGTTGGATACGTAGGTTGGTGGAATGAAATGTGAGGACAAGGGGGATCCTATCCCTTTGGGTCTGGGAGGGGTGGGGGTGAGAGCAGAGGTGCAGGAAATGGCAGAGGTGCGGGTGCAAGCTCTCTTGACCACAGTAGGGGGGAAGCCACAGTTAGTAAAGAAGTTGGACATCTCAGATGTCCTGGAGTGGAAAGCCTCATCATGGGAGCATTGCGGCAGAGGCAGAGAAAATTGAGAGAAAGGGATAACGTCCTTGCAAGAGACAGGGTGAGAGAAGCTGTAATCAAGTTAGCTGTGGGGCATCAGTGGGTTTGTAGAAGATGTCAGTGGATAAAGAATCTCATGAGATAGAGATGGAGAGAGAGATCAAGAAAGGAGAGAGAGGTTTCAGAGATAGTTCAAGTGAATTGGAGAGCCGGGTGAAAATTAGTGGCGAAATTTATGAAACTGTTGAGTTCTGCACGGGTGCAAGAGGTGGCATCAATGCGGTCGTTGATATAGCAGAGAAAGAGCTGAGGAATCAGGCAGAGTAGGCTTGGAACAGAGACTACGAAAAGGCAGGCATAGCTGGCACCCATGTGAGTGCCCATTGGAGCACCGAATGCAGTAGATGGTATTAGCAGAGGTGAACCTCTGTCTCACCTGAAAGGACTGTTTGGGTCTCTGGATGGAGGTGGTGTAGGGGCAGGTGTTACACTTATGGCAGGGTGTTACACTTATGCAGACCCTTGGTCTCAGAAAGTGAGAGTAATTGAAAGATGTTGTTAGAGTGAGGACAAGTTCAGCCAGGCAGAGGAGAGTGTTAATGGAAGGGGACTGGTTCTGTCTTTGGTCGAGAAAGAAGCAGAGGGTGGTGAGGCTGTCATGATGAGGAATGTAGGTACATAGGGACTGGATGTACATGGTGATGATGAGGTTGTGCGTGCCAGAGAGCTTAAAGTCATGGAAGAGTTGGAGAGCTTGTGAGGTGTCACAGATATAGATGGGAAGGGATTGGACCAGAGGGGACAGAATAATGTCCAGGTACGAGGATATGGTCTCAGTGGGGCAAGAGCACGTGGAGACAATAGGTCTACCAGGACAGTCATTCTTGTGGAAACACCAAGCATATCTTTTCCTCCCTATCCCTTCCTGCCTTTCATAGGGACCGCTCTCTCTGTGGCTCTCTACTTCAATCCTCCCTCCCCACCCAATCTGCTTCCAACCAGGAGGACTTTCCATTGCTCCCACCATGTGTAACACCTGCCCCTACACCACCTCCATCCAGGGACCCAAACAGTCCTTTCAGGTGAGGCAGAGATTTACCTGCACCTCCCCTAATATCATCTACTGCATTCGGTGCTCCAAGTGTGGCCTACCCTACTTTGGCAAGACCAAACGCAGACCAGGTGACTGTTTCGTAGAACTCCTGCATTCCGTCCATAACCGCGATCTGCATCTGCCCATTGCCAATCACTTCACCTCCCCCTCCCACTCTATCATAGATATGTCAGTCCTCAGCCTCCTCCACTGCCAAGAGAAGTCCAAACGCAAACTGGAGGAACAGCACCTCATTTTCCATCTTGGGATCTTACAGCCTAACAGCATGAACATTGAATTCTCCCACTTTAAGTTATCCAAATCCCACCCCACCACCACCACAATCATGCCTCTTTTCTTCCTTTTCCTAGTCTCTCTCTCTTTTCTGCACGCCTATTTTTTTCCTCTCCTCCCCTCCCCCCCAAGTGGTGCAGGCCTCCATACCTTTTGACCCATCCCCTGGTGGATCTGCTCTCCCCTCCTCCCCACACCTGCCTATCACCATCTCTTACCCGCCTCCCCTCTTTTGTCCACTTACCACTGCTCTGTTTCTCCCCCCTGATATGTTGGGCTTTGTCTTTTCCTATCTTGAGTCCTGACCCAAAATGTTGACTGTTTTTCTCTATGGATGCTGCCTGGTCTGCTGAGTTCCTCCAGCATCTTGTTGTTTTCTCATCTAGATTCCAGCATCTGCATTCCTTTGTTTCTCTATTATCACATTG
This sequence comes from Pristis pectinata, assembly GCF_009764475.1. Classification (NCBI taxonomy): domain Eukaryota; kingdom Metazoa; phylum Chordata; class Chondrichthyes; order Rhinopristiformes; family Pristidae; genus Pristis; species Pristis pectinata. The sequence continues at coordinate 21,264,230 of NC_067417.1, forward strand.
GTATTTGTGAGGGCTTTACAAAGCACATTATTATTCCCTACACTTTAAAAGTACCTCATTAGCGGTAATATGCTTCATAACATTCTGAAAGGAATATAAAAGGTGCTGTAAAAATACCAGGTTTTCTTTCTTCATTACCAGCTTCATTATTATAATCTTGGAACTAACAGGATTAGAAGAGGTATTTCAAATGGAACTTTTTTCATTTGGCGATTCCTTTTTCGTAAGAGTTAGCAGGAGTAGGCCAGCTGGCCCACTTGTCTGCTCTGCCATTCATCGGGATCATGGCTGATCTTCTACCTTAGCATAATTTTCCTGCAATATCCCCTGATTTCTTTAAAATTCAGAAATCTGTTGATCTCTGTTTTGAATGAACTCAGTAACTAGGCCTCCACAACCCTCCAAAGATTCACAATCCTCTGTGGGAAGAAATTTTTCCTACTTTCAGTTCCTAATTTGAGTCCTCAGGGATAGAGGAGGGAATTTATGCTTGGAGTCAGAGAATGTGGGTGAGGTACTAAGTGAGTACGTTACGTCAGTATTCACCAAGGAGGAGGACCTAGAGGATAGTAAGATTAGTGCGGGCCGTGCTAATGTGCTAGGGCATTTTGGGATCACTTTTGTGAGGCTAACTGGCCTACAATTCCCTGGATTATCCCTGTTTCCCTTCTTGAACAAAGGAACAACATTGGCTACTCTCCACTCCTCCGGGACCTTGTCTGTTGTTAGTGAGGATATAAAGGTTTTCATCAAGACCCCAGCAATCTCCTCTCTCCAGGATTGAGTTTTTTGAGGAGGTGACAAAGGTGATTGATGAGGGTAGGGCAGTAGATGTTGTCTACATGGATTTTGGTAAGGCATTTGATGAGGTTCCTCATGGTAGGCTGATCCAGAAGATTAAGGTGCATGGGATCCACGGTGACTTCATAGTTTGGATTCAGAATTGGCTTGCCATAGAAGACAGAGAGTAGTGGTGGAAGGGTGTTATTCTGGCTGAAAGTGGTGTTCCACAGGGGTTGGTGCTGAGGTCTCTGTTGTTTGTGATATATATATATATATATATATATATATATATATATATATATATATAGGTGGGTTAGTAGGTTTGTAGATGACACAAAGATTGGTGGAGTTGTAGACAGTGCAGAGGGCTGTCAAAGGATACAACAGAATATAGATCAGTTACAGATATGGGCAGAGAAATGGAAGATGGTGTTTAATTTGAGCAAGTATGAGGTGTTGCACTTCGGGAGGTCAAAAATGTACAATTAATGGCAGTACTCTTAACAGCATTGATGTACAGAGGATTCTTGGGGTCCAAGTCCATATCTCGCTGAAAGTTACCACGCAAGAGGATAGGGTGATAAACAAAGCGTATGGCATGCTTGCCTTCATTGGTTGGGGCATTGAGTATAAAAATAAGGAAGTCATGTTGCAGCTGTTTAAAACTTTGGTTAGGCTGCACTTTACAGGAAATGCGATTCTGGTCGCCCCATTGACAGGAAGGACGTTGAGGCTTTGGAAAGGGTACAGAAGAGGTTTACCAGGATGCTGCCTGGATTAGAGGGTATGAACTATAAGGAGAGGTTGGCCAAACTTGGAATGTTTTTTCTGCAGCGTCAGAGGCTGAGTGGAGACTTGATCAAAGTTTATAAAATTATGAGAGGCATTTATAGGGTAGATAGTCAGAATCTTTTTTCCCCAGGATAGAAATGTCAAGTACTGGAGGACATGGAGTTAAGAAGGGGGAATTTTAAAGGGGATATGTGGGGCGTTTTTTTTTTTACACAGAGAGTAGTAGGTGCCTGGAACGGGCTGCAAGGGGTAGTGGTGGAAACAGGTATGATAGTAAAATTTAAGAGGCTGTTAGATAGACATATGAATGGGAATGGAGGGATATGGATCATGTACAAGCAGAAGAGGTTTAGTTTAATTTGGCATCATGTTCGGTGCAGACGTTATGGGCCGTAGGGCCTGTCCCTGTGCTGTACTGTTCCAAGTGGCCTGCCCCTTACTTTGAGACTGTTACCCTCAGCAACTATATCCTTCTTTATATAAGGAGACAAAAACTATACACAGTACTACAAGTGTAGTTTCACTAAAGCTCTGTATAATTGCAGTAAGATATTTTTTCTCATATTCAAATCCTCTTGTAATAAAAACCAAAAAAAACATTTGCTTTCCTAATTGCTTGCTGCATCAACATGTTGGCTTTCAGTGACTTTTGTGCAGGTACTACTATGTTCCTTTGAAGATCCCAATCTTTCCCAGTATTGGGGCTGATTGTACTATTCGAACATAAAATCTGTTAGTATAAGCACATGTATGCCAGTTAACAGGAACATGGATTTTAACTGTAAATCTAGCCCTCAATGTTCTACAATACACACCTATGAAGACAAAGAATTGGATAATCTCTTCATAATTACTGTTCTGATAAATGCTGATGCTTCTGTTTGTGGGCTCTGGCATATTTCAGCAAGTGAAAAGTACATTAGTCAAAAGTTTTTTCTTGGTTGGTTATGTGCTCAAAACCTTTGAGAGGCTTTTGCTCTTAGTAACTCGATCAAAAAAATCATACTCGCTATCATTGTTATGCCCTCGAGCTAGAATACCATTTATGATTACCTGGAAAGTCGTGATGCATGTAGAAATTAATTGCTTGCCAGTGTAGGTTAGTTGATTATTATTTCTCAATGTAATCAACAGGAAATGGGAGAGATTATTAGCCAATAATATTACAACAAGAACTATTCTCTGCAGCAGAGGTTCTTGAACTTTTCTATGTTGGGGGCCCAGAATCAATAGCTTGTTACCTTCTCAAGTTCCATCTTTTGACAGAGTTTCCCAATCCTATTCTTGGTGACTTACTTTGTCCACTGAAATTAAAAACAGGAAATGCTGGAAATACTCAAGGGGTCAGGTAGCAGCATCTGTAGAGAGAGAAACAGAATTAAGTTTCAAATTGATAACCTTTCATCAGAACCTTTCTCTCCCTATCTTTCCCCTCTTTTCCCTCCTTCCCTCTCACTCCACTTTCATTCCCATGCATCTGTTCAAGGTGGTTAGTGATCCCCGAAGAATGTAGTATTGGTGTAAGAGTCCCCAGCGTGGCAGGCAGCACCAGTGGAGTGAGAAACAGAACCAGAAAAAGTTAGTAAACAAGCATGTTTTAGGTTGCAGGGATGGGAGGGGGTGGAGAGAACAAAGGGAATGTCTGCAGTAAGGTGGAGACCAAGAGAAACTGATCCAGATGGTGTTAGGGTGAGTGTGGTAAGATTTGTCAATTGAAGTTGATCTGTATGGAGATAGTGTAAGTAGAGAGAGATGATTGAGAACAACCTGGATAGCAGTATGGGCTGTAGGAATGATGCAGAGAGACATGGACAGATTAAGTGAATAGGTAAGGGCATAGCAAATGGAATATAATGCAGAAAATTGTGAAATCATGTGCTTGGATAGAAAAAATAGGAAGGTAGAGCACTTTTTAAATGGGGAAAGTTTGAAAGGTGGTTGGTATTCAGAAGGACATTGGTTTTCTTTTACACAGATCACAGAAAGGAACATGTGAAGGTCATGTTGAAAAAAATCATCTGATTTGACTCACTGATGATCTTAATAAAAAGGAGTAGTATTAGATAAAATCAAGTTTATGATAACAGTGTTAGTAATAAAGATAATGGCCACAGTATCGTCACATTCCCCAAATGCAAGTTGCATTCTATTAAGAAAATCAAATACTCTGTTGTGAGTATGCACAGGAAATGTAAAGTTGATTTACTGTCAATAAAACTAATGTGTATGCAATGTTGGAAACATGTTAGAGCACACATAACAGATTTATTCATTCATCCTTATGTGTAAATGTGTTATTTTTGGTCAGAATGGAATTTTTGTGGCAGAAGTTTGATAATTTGTTGCTTTTTTTTTAGCTGCAGCAGCGAAAGTCACAGGCTGTAATCCAGATGAACCAAATCTTCCCAGTGCCTTGTTGTCACCCCTTCTGCCATCTGTTGTGGTAAAGAATGAGGAAGCCATTTCAATGGACATGGTATCGAATCAGACACCATCTACAGTCTTTAAAGTACAATCTTTTGTTTCAACAGTCAGAAATATATTTTTGGGGTATTTTTATAAGCAAAAAAACACCGCCCGATTACATCCTTACTGTATGTACTGCCTGTTGTTGCAACTTTCAGTGGTAGCACCTCCAAAGATACCAGTTTCTTCATTGTTATTTTTGACTTCATGTTCATACATGTCATGATTTCAATAATCTTCTATAATTTTCTTGTTATTTTGTATTTTTGGCAAACTATCATTAGCTTCTAATTTTGGAAATGTGTTTTTTTTTGGTGGCAAGATCTGCCTTTGTGTGGTTAAAATTCTCAACTAGTCTTTAGTTATTAACTTTGGTGATATCTGGCTTCACATGAATATGTCCTGTCTTCTGACAGGACTCGATTAGAAACGTGGCAGTGAAAGTTAGCCATTTAGCACCTTTTCTGTCATGCCATTCAGTGAAGTCATGGCTGATCTGTTGTCTAAATCCATGTCTGCCCCTATCCCTTAATATCTCTGGTTACAAAATTCTGCAAATTTAAAATTAGCAATACAACTTGCGTCATTGAACATTTTGAAGATGTTTCAAATTTTTATCATCCTTTTAATGTGTACAAATGTTTCCTAACCACTCCTGAAAAGTTTGGCTTGAATTTTTAAATTATGTCCCCCTTGGACCTAACTGGTAGATTCCCACCCAGCATAGATAAATATTGGTCTCTATACCTTATCACCCTGTCCTATGGCTTGAAAACTGAAATCACAACACTCCTTACCCTTCTAAAATCAAGTGAATACAGCTTTGATGTGAGTAATTTTGCCTCACTTTGCTTGGGTATCATTCAGCTAAGCCTATGCTACACAACCAAAACCAATATATCCTTCTTAAAATGTGGTGTCCCGAACTGCTCACAATAGTCCAGATATTATCAAAACAGGTCTTGGTATACAGGCAGAATTTCTATCTCCTTGTATTCAAGTCCAGAAATATAGAATTCAGCATTCCATTAGGATCTAAAATAAATATCAATTATTCTGCATATCTGATATTTTCACTGAATACATTTCCATTAACAGTTCTTCAGTTGTCTCACATTATTCCTACAGTTATCGTTTTCCTAATAAAACTAAAACCTTTTTGTATTAATTTTGATATCCCTTGTGTTTCCTACTTCCTTTTTGTAGCTCAAACTGTCTTTTGTTCTTTGTATCTCACCCTTCATTGCCTTAAATAAAGGGAGGTAACTTTTTATTTACCTGCAATAAGGTGAAAGTCGTGCTGATCTGTAAAAGTTGAACATTAATTTTACTAAAGGAAAATACTATAGATGCTGGAAATCTGAAATTACAACAGTAAATGGTTGAATTATTCAGCAGGTCAGGTAGTATTGTGGAGAGAGGAACAAAATTATCACTTCCAAGTTGATTTTGTTTCATCATAACTATTCTGATGAAAGATCGTTAACCTGAAGCACTTGAGCCTCTTTCTACAAATTATGTCTAGCCTATTAAGTTTTTCCATCATTTTTGTTTTTTATAATTATTTTTAATTTTGTTCTTTCCCTTGCCTCTTCAATTGTTCATTGTTAATTCCCACTGAACTTCTGTCAGTCAGATTATTTGCATATTTTTCCAGCTTATTGTGGACAATCTCTGATACCTTAGCTTAATATCCTGTCTAAATATCCTGTCTAAATCCAGAATATTAGTAATTGTTCTGCACTTCTCCCTTTCCAAACAACATTAAACATAATCATATTATGTTTTCTACTAGATATATACAGTAAATAAATCTGGTTCATGCCACTTGAGTCATAGAATGAAAACAGGCTCTTCGGCCCAACTTGTCCATGCTGACCAAGATATCTTCCTGAACTAGTCCCATTTGCCTGCATCTTGCCCATATCCCTCTAAATCTTTCCTATCCATGAACCTGTCCAACTGTCTTTTAAACATTGCAATTATACCCACCTCTAGCACTTCCTCAAGAGCAGTTCATTCCATATACCCATCACCCTCTATATGCAAAACTCGTCCTTGGGTCCCCTTTAAATCTTACCCCTCTCACCTTAAACCTAAGCCCTTTAGGTTTAGACTACCCTACCTTGGGAAAAAGACGGTAACCATCCACCATAGCCATGTCCCTTATGATTTTATAAACCTCCATAGGGTCACCCCTCAGCCCCCTTCACTCCAGGTAAAACAGTCCCAGCCTATCCAGTCTCTCCTTATAACTCAAGTCCTCCAGATCCAGCAACATCCTTGTGAAACTCTTCTGCACCTTCTCTAGCTTAATCACACTCCTTCTATGGTATGGTGACCAGAACTGTACACAGAGTCTCATTAATGTCTTGTACAGCTGTAACATGACATCCCAACTCTTGTACTCAATGACCCATCTAATGAAGGCATATGCCATATGCTTTCTTCTCCACTTTGTCGACACGTTCAGGGATCTGTGTACTTGTGCCCCTAGTTCTCTCTGGTGTACAATACTCCGGGGCCCTTCCATTTACTGCATCTGCCCTGGTTTAACTTCCCAAAATGTATCACTTTGCACTTGTCTAAGTTAAATTCCATCTGCCTTTACTTTGCCCACCTTGCCAATTGAACTAGGTCCTGTTGTAACCGTAGGCAACCTTCTTCACTGTCCACCACACCACTAATTTTGGTGTCATCCGCAAATTTACTAATCATGCCATCTACATGCACATGTAAATCATTAACATAAATGACAAGCAACAAGGGATTCAGCAATGAAACCTGCAGCACACCACTGGTCTCAGGGCTCCAATCTGAACAACAACCCTCCACTACCTCCCTCCAACTTCATCCACCAAGCCAATTTTGTATCTAATTGACTAGCTCACCAAGGATCCCATGTTACCTCACCTCCTGGACCAGCCTACCATGAGGGACGTTGTCAAAAGCCTTGCTAAAGTCCATGTAGCAATGCCTTCTCCTTGCCCTCATCAGTCCTCTTGGTCAAATTTGTGAGACAAGATTTCCCAGGCAAAAAGTCATACTGACTACCCCTAATCAGTCTTGCATTTCCAAATGCAGATAGATTCTGTCTCTCAGAATCCTCTCCAGTAACTCCTTAGGCTCACTGGCCTGTAGTTCCCTAGCTTGTCCTTGCAGCCCCTCTTAATTAAAGGCACAACATTAGCCACTGTCCAGTCTTCCAGTACCTCACCCGTGGCTAACGATGATACAAAAATCTCTGCCAGGGACCTACTACTTATTGAGTATATTGTTTTAGAAGACTATCCTGGAAACACTGAAGAAATTTGCTGCTGTACTGACATGGCCTAGACTGTTTGTTCTATCCCAATCTGTGTGAAATTCAAAATTGTCCATTAAATCACTATGCTTAATCTCAACATTCACTAACACTTCATAGAAGCTACCGTGAGGACTTGTACACTAGAGGTATTATAATCTCAAATCCATTTATATTTCTTAACTCTACCTTTAATCTTCACTGTCTGCTACTTTCTGCTATGTAATCTTTTATCACTAAGCATACCTGTAGCATCTGATCTCCCCACCATTCATTCTCCACCACTTTCCATCTTTCACGTAGAACTTAGCTGCAAGACAGTTAAGATGGAGCTATGTTTCAGTAATTGCTACTTTTTATGCTCCAAGTTGAATTTGCATCTGCAACTCATTTGTTTTTTCTCTTTGAATAAGAATGTTTAAATGACCCATAAATCCTTGTTTAACTGTCTGGTTTAAAGCTTTTTAAGCCATTTCTAATTTCTCATGGTTTAATTACTTTCCATATTTTAGATTTTCTTTGATCTGCAATAAAGGAAAATAGTTTTCTATTAACCTGCAATGAGGAAAAGCCCAATTTCATCCTGTTACTCTGATTTCTTATTTATTTGACTAGCCATTCCCTCTGGGTCCATCCCCTTACCCTATTTACTAGTTTGAAGTCCTCCACAGGCGTTGTCCCGCCCTTCAGAATAGTCTATATCAAAACTATTTGTTTTACTTTTTAATCTGTTTTATCTCCCTCTAATATAAAACTCACTGTGGTCACCATATTATGCTTCCTCTCTTCCTACCCGTTTGGGCTGTTTCCTATTTCAGGGTGCTGTGGTCAGAATTTTAGTGGTCCTTCTGAGAGCCTTAATTCAAATGGTCATATCAGTTGCATACAATGGGTAGGTTCAGTTTTGTGTATCCCCATCTTCTGATCCCAAGTCTACACCATCTGTCAAACCAATCTGTTCATGATTTATGAACCTCTTTACAGATGCTCCCAAAATCTGGGGATAATTGTCTTTTAACCCCGGCAGCAACACCCCCTACCCAACCCCAGCCAACTTCATTTTGTTGGAGGGTCTCAATGATCGAGCCAAGGAGATTTAAGGAGGGGTCATGTACAGCAGATATATTTGATCAGTACATTCATACTGTTCACAAACTCCTATTTACTGCATTTGATTCACACAATCTGTTCTGCCATTTCTTAATCTATAATTTAGAGCTTATTTTTTCATGGGTTTAAGTTTTCTTTGCATGTTAACTTGCATTAAGTGCCAAACACTGCAAAAATAGGAGGGTCTTCCAATTTTTAAAAATATAGCGGCACAAACATTATAAGGTATGGTTATAATCTTAATATTGCTTTGATGTAGTTTCTTGTTTTTTCTCCTGTTAAGAATCAAGAGATGGGAGCTGGACAGCAATCTTTGGAAATCTCTTCAAACATTACAGCTGGGGCTTCATTCTCGGGATCTGCCTCTAGGCAAGGAGGAGACAGTGATCAGCACCAGCAAATTCAATCAAGTGTGTTTCCAAGCACAGATGCCTTATCTGCTGTACGGAAGCAAGACATTTCTCAGCCATGTACATTTCAAGCATCAAAATGTACCACCCAGGTCCAGAATAGTGAAGGCTTGCTTCAGCAACCAGCCCAGTTTCACAATGCTGGCATATTGTTAGATTCAAGAGAGGTACAACCAAGAGAAACTTTGCAATTAGATGTATCCAAGATATCCTTATCCCAGATGCCTGAGTCAGCACTGCAGCAGCAACAAAAGCAGCAGACACAACAACAGCAGTCGCAGACCCAGGCACTACAGGAACATTCATCCAATATTTTCCAGCAGAGCAGCAATGCATCACAGTTGCAAAATGCCTTGCAGTCTATGCAACCAGGAAACTTTCAGACAAACTCTGAAAATGGCAGAAGTGGCAATGTGAGTCTTGTTCAACAGACTTTGGAGGCTTCTCAGCAGCAATTGGCCTCTGTCTTATTTACTGGATCCAGCCCATCGGAGTCGATACAGCAACCAGTGGAACAGGTGCAAGAGCAAATGAACGCAGGGATGTTCCATCAAGTAAATACTATGCAGAGCAACCTCCCTCAAGACCTGTTCTCAAATTCAGATAATACTTCTCTCCCTAGATCTGACAGTGTTCTTTCTGGACCTGAGAATTCATTGTCGAATCAACAAGTGCTGGAATCCTCGACAAGCATGATGTTGGGAATGCAACAGAATATTTGTCAAGGATCAGGACAATTGCAGTCAGATTTATACCAATCATCTTTAAATGGAAGCCTCCAACAATCTGATATTTTTCAGCAAACTTCTCACGTTATGTCTAGTCTGCAATCCAGTGATGGAAATCAACATCAGATATCGCACAGTGGATTGTTTTCAGCCTCTACAACAGTAGCAGGGAATGAAAACACAGCAAATTCACAGCAGCAAACTTCTTCGCCAAATGTCTTTCAGTGCTCTAGTTCTATGGTTGCTGTGGAAGACACCTCAGTGCAGCCAAACCAGAGGCAAACTGATATGTTTGATTCTATTGTGCAGATGCAGCAGAGTGGAGAAAATCAGCCTCAAGTAACTTTATTTTCAAATACAGATGGGATGATGCATGTTAAAACTGGTGGCTCCTCACAACCAACTGGGATTTTTCAGCAGAGTGGAGAAATGATGTCTACACAACCCGGAAACTTCCTACAGCAATCTCATCCATCATCAGAACTATTCCATCCACAAAATTCTCTAAATCAAGTTCCAAGTACAGCCCATTCACAGTCTGGGCTCTTTCACTGCCCAAACACTGTCCTGCAACATCAGAACACTGCTGCTTCCCAAGATCAAGTACAGTCAGCATTATTTCATTCTCAAGGCTCTTTGGCAGTTCTCCAAGGCTCATCAATTGCCCAAGATCAGCAACAAGGCACTCTTTTTCTTTCTCCAAACACTTTGCCTTCGCTTCAAAATAACAGTATTTCACAGGAAAAGCAACAGGTCAGCTTTTATTCACCACAGAGCACGATTCCAACACTCCAAAATTCAGGAAATCCTGAGCAACAATCTGTGAATGTCTTTCAGACCCAGGCACAAATATCTCAGATTCAGAATACCATGATTTCTCAAGAACAGCAACAACAGCAGCAGAATCTTTTTCAACGTCAAGTGACCTTATCTTCTTCCCAAACTAATACTTCTCCACAGAATCAGCAAGCGTCTATCTTTCAGACCCAACATTCAATAGCTGCACTTCACAACAGCACATCACCTCAAGACCAACCTCAGAATGTTCTTTTTAACTCTCAGAATCCAATAAATAACAGCATAACTTCCCAGGAACAACAACAACAGAACATTCTTTTCAACTCTCAGAATCCCATGCCTGCAATGAATACAAATTTGGCTTCCCAGGAGCAGCAGAACCAAACTCTTTTTCATACTCAGCCTAATATGGTGTCAGTTAATCAAGAGCAGCAATCATCCATGCAGTTCCAAAATCAGACTACAGTTTCTTCACTTCAAAATAGTGGGACGCCTCAGGGAGATCAGAAACAGTCATCAGTTTTTCACGGTCAGCCTCAAATGCAGCTTGTTCAAAATTCAGGAGGCACTCAAAATCAGCAGGTGACACTATTCATTTCTCAAACTTCAATGTCTGCATTACAGAATAACATGAATCAACAAGAGATACAGCAGCCTAACGTGTTTAATCCTCAAAGTAATGTGCCTGTTCTTCAAAACAACACACCTGGATCAGGCCAGCAACAGAGTACACTTTTTCACCCCCATGGGACCATGAATCAACTTCAGAATTCACCGACATCAACACAACAACCGACTGGCTTATATTTGTTTGGAATTCAAAGTGGTAAGTTTAACTTAAGTATCTTGAGTGAATGAAAACTATTTGGCTGCCCAAGTTAAATTTCAAAATGCATATTTCCCCCACCCCATTTCAAAAAGAGAAAACTTTAAACTTTTAAAATTTTCTCCTTTCTTTCCTTTTCCCTCCTGAAGTCCCTGACCTTTGCTATAGTTCTGCAGGTGCTGGCTACTCTCTGATAGGTTTTCCAGTGGTCCTACTTCATGTGGCAGTAAGAATCCTATTTGGAACAGCATCACTCTCAAGCTCCATCTGTTCTAAAGTGATTGGTTTAATTTTATTCTCTTGGCTGTCCCCTTCCCAAATCTTATAAAGATCTTTTTCCCCCTCTTGTGCTTAACTACTTGCAGGCTAAAAGTTCAGACAAGGCAGGCAAACTGTTCCAGATCTGTGCCCTTGGGAAAGCTTGCAGAGAAGTGTACAAATAGTGGATTTGTTTATTTTTTAATTTATTTATTCACTGGCAATATCACTTTCAAAGTCAATACTTATTGCTTATCCTTTGTTACCCTGGAACTGAGTGGCTTGCCAGGCCATTTCAGAGTGAAGTTGACCACTTGCTAAGGGCCTAATGTTGCACTTAGGACAGACCAGATAAAGAAGGGAGATTCCCTTCCTTAAAGGACATAGGTAAATTAAATTGGGTTGAATAATAATCCAGTAGTTTCAAATTGTTCATTACTGACACCTGCTTTGTAATTCTGTATTGATTGATTTAATTAACTGAATTTAAATTTCTCGACAGCTGTAGTGGATTTAGGAATAGTATTAATCCAGTCCTCCAGATCACTAATCCAGTAAAATAATCACCATGCCACCAAACCCCCAAATTGGGCATCTGATTATTATTTTAATAACTAAGTAAATATCCTCCCCTTTCTATTTTTTGAAAAACTCTTATCTATACTGATGATCAGTTGTCATGGCCCCCCAGTAGCAGTCCTAAGTCCAGTCAGACCATTGCTTATGAATATTCCTGATCTTGGAACAATCTTTAGCAGGACCTCTTGCCACTATTGAAGTGGATGTTAATGAGGAGGGGAGAGTCATTATTGCTGAACTTCAATATCTTCATGAAAGTCAAAAAACAAAACACTGCTGATGGTGGAAATAGAACATACATAGAACATTACAGCACAGTACAGGTCCTTCTGCCCACAATGTTGTGCTGACATTTTATCTTGCTCTAATATCTATCTAACCCTTCCTTCCCACATAGCCCTCCATTTCTCTGTCATTCATGTGGCTATCTAAGAGTCTCTTAAATGTCCCTAATGTATCTGCCCCCATAACCTCTGCCGGCAGTGCGTTCCACATACCCACCACTTTCTGTGTAAAAAAAAAACACTTACCTCTGACATCCCCCTTATACTTTCCTCCAGTCACCTTAAAATTATGCCCCCTTGTGTTAGCCATTTTCACCCAGGCAAAATGTCTCTGACTGTCCGCTCAATCTATGCCTCTTATCATCTTGTACACCTCTATTAAGTCACATCTCATCCTCGTCTCCAAAGAGAAAAGCCCTAGCTCACTCAGTCTATCCTCACAAGACATGCTCTCCAATGCAGACAGCATCCTGGTAAATCTCCTCTGCACCCTCTCTAAAGCTTCTACATCCTTCCTATAATGAGGCAATCAGAACTGAACACAATACTCCAAGTGCAGTCTAACCAGAGTTCTATAGAGCTCCAACATTACCTCATGGATCTTGAACTCAATACCCCAACTAATGAAGGCCAACGCACCATACACCTTCTTAACAACCCTATTGACCTGCACGGCAACCTTGAGGGATCTATGGACATGGACCCCAAGATCCCTCTGTTCCTCCACACTGCTGAGAGTCCTGCCATTAATCTTGTATTCTGCCTTCAAATTTGATCTCCCGAAGTGTATCACTTCACACTTATCCGGGTTGAACGCCATCTGCCACTTCTCAGCCCAGGTCTGCATCTTATCATTATCCTGTTGTAACCTACAGCAACCTTCTACACTGCCCACAACACCACCAACCTTTGTATCATCAGCAAACGTACTAACCCACCCTTCCACATCCTCATCCAAGTCATTTATAAAAATCACAAAGAGCAGGGGTCCCAGAACATATTCCTGTGGAACACCACTGGTCACCGATCTCCAGGCAGAATATGCTCCATCTACCACCATCCTCTGTCGTCTATGGGCGAGCCAATTCTGAATCCACACAGCCAAGTTTCCTTGGACTCCATGCCTCCTGACTTTCTGAATGAGCCTTCCATGAGGAACTTTATCAAACGCCTTACTAAAATCCATGTACACCGCATCCACTGCTCTACCTTCATCAATGTGCTTTGTCTCATCCTCAAAGAATTCAGTCAGGCTTGTGAGGCACGACCTTCCCCTCACAAAGCCATGCTGACTGTCCCTAATCAGCCTATATTTCTCCAAATGCCCATAAATCTTGTCTCTAAGAATCTTCTCCAGTAATTTGCCCACCATTGAAGTAAGACTCACTCGTCTGTAATTCCCAGGGTTATCCCTATTCCCTTTTTTAAAGGAACAACATTTGCCGCTCTCCAATCATCTGGCACTATTCCTGTGGCCAGTGAGGATGCAAAGATCATCGCCAAAGGCGCAGCAATCTCTTCCCTCGCTTCCCGTAATAACCTTGGATATATCCCGTCTGGCCCCGGTGACTTATCTATCCTAATGTTTTTCAAAAGTTCCAGCACATCCTCTTTCTTCACATCAACATGCCCTAGCGTATCAGCCTGTCGTACGCCATCCTCACAAACATCAAGGTCTCTCTCACTGGTGAATACTGAAGCAAAGTATTCATTAAGGACCTCCCCTACCTCTTCTGACTCCAGGCACATGTTTCCTCTTTTATCCCTGATCGGTCCTACCCTCACTCTAGTCATCCTCCTATTCTTCACATCTACTTTAATGCGAGAAGTATCAGGAACAAGGGTGAAGAACGCCTTGGGGTTTTCCTTAATCCTACTCGCCAAGGCCTTCTCTTGCCCCCTTCTACCCTTCTCTTGCCCCCTTCTAGCTCTCCTAAGTCCATTCTTAAGCTCCCTCCTGGCTACCTTGTAACTCTCCAGAGCCCCGTCTGATCCATGCTTTCTAATCCTTAGGTAAGCTTTTTTTCCTCTTGACAAGATATTCTACATGTCTTTTCAACCACGGTTCCTTCGCTCTACCATCCTTACCTTGCCTCAATGAGACAAACCAATCTAAAACCCCATGCAAGTACTCCCTAAAAAAACCTCCACGTTTCCACTGTGCACTTCCCCAAGAACATCTGTTCCCAATTTATGCTCCCAAATTCCTGCCTAATAGCATCATAATTCCCCCTCCCTCAGTTAAATACTTTCCCATATTGTCTGCTCCTATCCCTCTACAAGGCTATGGTAAAGGTCAAGGAGTTATGGTCACTATCTCCAAAATGCTCTCCCACCGAGAGATCTGAAACCTGATTAGGCTCATTGCCTAGTACCAGGTCCAGAATGGCCTCTCCTCTAGTCGGCCTGTCCACATACTGTGTCAGGAATCCTTCCTTGACACATGTAACAGACTCCGCCCCATCTATCCCCTTTATACTAAGGAGGTGCCAATCAATATTTGGGAAGTTGAAATCACCCATAACAACAACCCTGTTATTTTTGCACCTCTCCAAAATCTGCCACCTGATTGGCCCCTCAGTGTCTCTGCTGCTATTGGGGGGTCTGTAGAATACTCCCAATAGAATGATCGCTTCCTTCCTGTTTCTGACTTCCACCCACACTGACTCAGTAGATGATCCCTCCAGGATGTCCTCCCTTTCTACAGCTGTGACACTGTCCCTGATCAGCAAAGCCACTCCCTCACCTCTTTTACCTCCATTCCTGTGCCTTTTGAAACATCAAAACCCCAGATTATCCAGCAACCATTCCTGCCCTTGCGACAGCCAAGTCTCTGTAATGGCCACCATGTCATAGTTCCAAGTATTCACCCATGCTCTTTAAGTTCATCACCCTTGTTCCTGATACTTCTCACATTAGACATACTTCAGCCCATCCAACTGACTGCAATTTTGCCCTTTCAAACGCCTATCTTTCCTCACAGTCTTTCTGCTCTCTGCATCTACTTGTACACTAAATGCACCAACCTCTGACCTATCACTCTGGTTCCCATCCCCCGCCAAACTAGTTTAAACCCTCCCCAACAATTCTAGCAAACCTGCCCACAAATCTGAAATGAAAAAACAGAAATTGCTGGAAATGCTCAGCAGATCTAGCAGCATCGATGGAAAGAAAACACTGGAGTTAATATTATAGGTTGATACCTTTCATCAGAATCCGTTCTGATACAAACCCTCTCTCAGCCAGCACCAACATTGTCATTTAGTCTCTTGAAATTTCCACCTTGCCATCAACATTCCCTTTGTTCTCTTTATGTTTCCCCCTTCTCTGTAATTTTGATTTCTGACTTTTCCCTGTTCTGGGAAAGGTCATCAACTTGAAATGTTAACTAAGTTACTGTCTCCATACTTGACCTGCTGGGTATTCCCAGCATTTTCTGTTTGTATGTGAGATCGATAGGTTTTTCAAATTCAAGGAAGTCAAGGATATGGGAGTTGGTTGGTAAAGTTTAGATGGAAAAGATCAGCCATAATCTTTTCAAATAGCAGTACAGACACCAAAGGCTGTATGGTTTGTCCTTACAACTATTTATTAGGTTCTTTGATACTCAGCAGTCATTGTTTTTGGAATGTATAAAAATGTCTGCAGATCCTAAAGTGAGGAAATATAACACTCATTTTTGATACACAGAAATATACTGAAGTTATTGTGGGTTTTTTTTAAACACAGATTGCAGACAATTGATGAGCATAACAAATGTGTCTCAGCAAT
Organism: Pristis pectinata; assembly: GCF_009764475.1. Taxonomy (NCBI): domain Eukaryota; kingdom Metazoa; phylum Chordata; class Chondrichthyes; order Rhinopristiformes; family Pristidae; genus Pristis; species Pristis pectinata. The sequence goes on from NC_067417.1 coordinate 21,280,339, forward strand.
GCCCAACTGGACCATCTATGTCTGATCAACTGCTTGTGATAAACCAGTCAGGGCAAGCACAGAATGAAGGACAAGCCGTTTCTCCGCTTCTCTCACAGCAGATGACTGACTCAAGGCAACTATCATCTAGCATTCCTGCTGAACAGAACATGGAAAAAATCGATGACATCCTTGTCACATTACAGAACCAGGGAAGAAACATCAACAGTTCTTTTAATCCATAGGTAGGAGAAATTTGAGTAGTGTAACAAGGTGCCTTTGTGGTCTGGTCATGAATAAATAAAAGCTATGTTTTAGCCCCAGCCTTGAATTTTAAATCAGGTGTGTACATGCAGGTATAACAGTTAATCTTTCCTGATTGCCTTTTTCCAATACTCATATGGGTAGTGAGTTCCAGATTATTAATACTTTCTGCAATTTTAGAAAAGAGTTTTCCTTGCATCCCCAGAACTTATACCTCTCAGTTTAAATTTGTGCCTCCTCATCCTTGAACCATCTGCTAAGGAGAGCCGCTTCTCTCTGTTTAGCCCATCTAAACCCTTCATGATCTTGTACTCATTTATCAGATCTCTGCTCAATTTCTTTGCTATAAGGAAAAAACCCCAGCTTCCATCTTGTAGTTAAAATCCATCACGCCAGAAACTATTTTATTAAATCTTTTCTGTACCTTCTTTATGACCTTGACATCCTTACTGAAATGTGGTGATCAAAACTGGAGGCAGTTATGCTGTTGTAGCCCAATAATTGTTCAGCTCCCTGTTCTCCCTGTTTTTATATTCAAGTACCCTGGGCAACATTTACCTTACCAACCAGTTTCTCAACATGTCTTGTCATTGTCAAAGATTTAGAAACAAGGTGCTCTGTTCTTGCACCCACTTAAGAACTCTGCAATTTTGTCTACATTGTCACATTCTTTCTGCCAAAATATTTGCACTTTTCACTTCTCCATATTAAATTTGTTCTGGTACCTACCTACTCATTCCACCAGTCTGTTACTACTTACTGTACCTGCAAGTTCTGTGTCATCTGCAAAAATTAAAAGGTTCTGGTCTTGGAACAGAAACTGGGAAATAACATCGTCTACTTTTCTGCAGTCTGGATAAGCAACTGTCAACCATGACTCTTCTCACCTGCAGGCAATTGCCCAACCATCCAGCCTGCCATTATACTCTTATATTCAATTTTACAAATCAGATTTTTTTTGAGGGACCTTGTCAGATGCCTTCTGATTATCCATTTTTGAAAATAACCACTGCGTTCCCTTCTGTTACCACGATTCAATCAGATTAATCAATGAAAATTTGCTTTTAACAAATCTGTGCTCGCTCTCCTTCATTAATTTGAGCTTTTCCTAATGTCTCTTAATATTTTCCTGATAATATATTCTCTGCTTTTACAAAACTTGTTTTCCCCATGTTAAACTGAACCAGTCTGGCAAGTCCTTACTCCGCTCTTTGAAAACATTTGACATTTTCCAGTCCTCTGGCACCTCCCTGTGTCTAGGGAAGACTGAAAAATTATAATGTCTGTCCATGATCTCGATCCTCAATTGTCTCTGCGTTATCTGGTGGGTGGGCAACAAAATATCTCCGAGTAAATTTATATGTGTCCTCAAGATGTCCAAATCTACAATAAGAAACTGTTGTCACAGTTGTTATCTAAGTAGATGTGGCAGCTAGTTTGTGGCAAAGGTCACCAAAAAGTAGACCATTATTTTGAGAAGTTGGCTGAGGAATCGTGTTAGCCAGGATAATGAGAAACATCATGCTCTTCTTCACATTGGTATCCTTTCCATTAGCCTGACAAAGCAGTCAGTACTTTCAGTTCAACACTTCCTCTCTTGTTGAATGTAAGCTTAAGCAGTGTATAGGCATAGATAGAGAGTCAGTCTGTTTCCCATGGTAGTGGTGTCTAAAACTGGAGGGCATAAGTTTATGAGAGGGAGGATTTAAAGGGGATGTGAGGGATAAATTTTTCACACAAAGAGTAGTTGATATCTGGAATAAGTTGCCAGAGGTGGTGGTGGAGGCAGGAACAATAACAATATTTAAGAGGTATTTGGACAGGTACTTGAATGAACAAGGCATAGAGGGAAATGGAATTAATGCAGGCAAGTAGGATCATTATAGGCATAATGGTCGGCATAGACACAGCGGCCAAAGGGCCTATTTCTCCGCTGTGCAACTCCATGACTCTAAAGTAAATAGAATAAACCATTTAGCCCTTCGTGCATACTTTGCTGTTCAGTAAGATCCTGGTTGATCTTCCATCTCAGCTTCATTTTCCTGTACTAATTCTCTTTCTTGAATGTAATTAATAACTGAGCCTCCCTTGCCCTCTTCGGTAGAGAATTACAAAGATTTACTACCCTCTTCGTGAAGAATTGTCTCTACATCTTTGTCTTAAATGGCTATCATCTTATTCTGAAACATTGATCCTGATTCTGGACACTCTAGCCAAGGGAAACATCACCCCTGCATCAACTGTGTATAAGTATTTTGTATTTCTATTTTTTCTTCTGAAGTGGATAACCTCACATCTTTCCACATTCCATCTGCCATGCCCTTGTCCATTCACATAGCCTGTGCATATCCCCTGAAATCCCTCTGTATCTTCCTCACAGCCTACAGTGCCATTTGGTTTTGTATCATCAGCAAACTTGGATATATATACTTGATTCTCCCAGTCCAAATCACTGATAAAGATTGTAAAAAGCTGTGGCCCCAGCACTGATCCCTCCATGCCATTGGTCACATCATCCTGCCTGAAAATGACCTGTTTATTCCTGCTGTCTGTTTTTTTTGTCCATTAACCAATCCTTGATTCATATCTGTTTCTTATCTTTTGTGTTGTAATTATGTTTAATAATCTTGCTTGTTGGCACCTTATCAAATGCCTTCTGACAGTTTGCCCTTAGTTATTTTGCTAGATAGCCACATAAAATTCCAACAGATTTGTCAAACGTGATTTCCCTTACACAATTCCATATTGACTCTGCCAATCTTATTATTGTCCAAGTGGGTTTTTACCACTTCCTTAATAATACATTACAGCATTTTCCCTACTACTGATGTCAGGCTAACTGTTTCGCTCTCTCCCTTCTTTCTAAAATAGTCAGATTACATTTACTATCTTCTAATCTGTGGAATCATTCCAGAATCTAAAGAATTTTGGATAACAAGTAATGCATCTACCATCTTCATAGTCACCTCCTTCAAAACCCTACAGTGCTCGTCATTGGGTTCTGGGAGTTTATCGTCTTTCAGAACCATTAATTTCTCCAATTTTTTTTAAGAAATGTTAGTGTCTTCAACCTCCTCAATTACTCTGGATTACTTTTGTCCTCTGTTTTCTCGAGGAAGTTTTTTGTGTCGTCTGTGAAAACACTGATGGGATCATTTGTGTCATTTTCTTATTTCCCAGTATAATTCCTACTTTCCTTTTCCTCATCAATGCTTTGGTCTTTCTTTGCTGAATTATGAAATTTTATCATGTACCTCTGATTTTCTTGTTTATACCATGCCTTTCATTACCATTAGGGTTTGGGGTGCTCCCTGGAACTCCTGCGAATGTTTGCTCCCCATTGTAGTTTTGTATTTAGCTCTACCCCAACTAATTCTACTTCTTGATTTACTTAGTGAGATCCTTACTCTCTCTCTTGCCATTATCTCGTTTTCTTTTAACATAAGGGCAACCACAATTCCCTTTCCATTTTGCCTCTCCTGAAAATCCAGGAATATTGAATTCCTATGATGAAAAACACAATGATGCTGGAGAAACTCAGCAGGCCAGGCAGCATCCGTGGAGAAAAGCAGGCGGTCAATGTTTTGGGTCAGGACCCTTCTTCAGGAATATTCAATTCCTATCCTTGGTCACTTTGTGACCACAGTCTGTAATGGCCATAAGATCATATACATTTGTGCCATTAATTCACCTACCTTGTACAAATGCCTTGTGCATTCAGATCAAAAAGTCTTCAGTTTTGTCTTTGCATCAACTTTCCCTGCTCTTATTCCCTTCGATATAACTTATTTCAATTAATACAATTTAGTTTTACCTTTAAAAATGAAGGATTGAAACCATTTGAGAATAATATTTTAATGATTGTCCCTGACCCAATAGTTCAGTATCCATATGCTGGATTGTTCATAGCTGTATTTCTACTTGTTAAATGTTGCATTGGGGAGGGAAGTTAGCAAACCAATTTTACCATTTTTGTTGACAGCTTCAGCCCAATCAGATAAATTCTAATGCTTTCTCTTGTTATGTATCCCTCCATACCTTAACTTTCCAAGAATACATTTTTCTTTAAAGCATCTCAAATGGTCATTCACAAGTGATCATACAATCAGTGGAACAAAGCATCATATTGTAATAAAGCATTTTCTTTTAGAGAATAAAGGTGATGAACTGTACAGCTTACTCTTAATTTAAACTAGCCTATTAATTTGACTTGAGGTCATAGCTAGAGAAGCTCCTCCTGTGTCTTTTTATTAGAATTGCTTAATTTAATCTACTTGGTATAAGTACAGTAGTATAATGTTTTGATTTTATGATTCTGAGTACAGGTTGTACATGGGTAGTAATAATTTTACTCTAGTACATAAATTATACCAGAAATTATGCCAATGATATTTTTCCTTGGATGTGAAACATTCAGAAAAATGAAGTGTAAAATACTGTTAGAAAAGTTGAAACAGTACATTAAAGAAGTTGGTATACGTGCACTAAATATTGTGTGATAAAAATCATTTATTTCAACTGACTTTCTGTTCTACCATAATGTATTTCAATTTTTAAAGATCGACTATAATGATTCATGGAAAACAATAATTTTTTATTTATTTCTAGGTATTCATATGGTACAAATTTAAGAAGACATGAAGAAACGTCAAACTTATGTGAAACTATGTGACTGTACTATGAAGGGAAAGTTTAAAGTATTGATATTCCTTATATCCATTTCAGCTTTTAAGCCTGTCCTTGACCTACATTTTAAATCATCATGAAACTTAAATTCTTTATTCATTGCACTCTTGAGTGCATAAATACAGATTTTCAGTGATGGTTTCTTGTTAGCATTCCACTGTGGAAGGTAAAGTATCTGACAGAGTGCATGTCTACAATTAGCCAGCTCCCTGTAAATTAAAATATTTTAGCATTATTGTAAAGGTTATCATAGTAAGCTCATGCTGATTAACACTCAGCAAAAAAACTAAGAATACTGACAACAAATTAAGAAAGTTTGTTTAGTCAGAGAATATAAAAATTATCAGCTACTTGTGCTAAATGTGCATATATAGTGGCAGTTGTGTGCTGTACAGCTTCTGAAATTCAAATCCATTAAATTTCAGAGGTGTTGTACAATGTGCCATCATTTCAATGTATGTGTGTTTAGAAGCCAAAAGGATTAGTTTCTATCCCATGGTCATTTTACCAGCTGTATCCACCAAACTATGCAAATCCATAATATAATGCATCCTCACAACACATCACCAAGATTCAGCATAGATCAGGAGCCACAAAAGTCTGCTTGCATATGTGGAATCTGGTATAACAATAATGAAGACATTCAGCAACCAAATGGAGGGATTTTAAATCTGTGTCTGTCCTGGAAATTTTTGCAATTATACTGACAGCAAACTGTGGACACACCAAAAGGATTTGGTAAAGGTTGATAATCTCTCTATTCTTCCTTAAATGGCTGCAGAATTCATTTCCACTTATTTGGCTGGAGTGATACATGGTAAGCTCAGTGATGGATCCTGACTTGACTTTCTCATAGTGTCATTTACTCATAATCCTATAAAGAAACTTCAATTACAAGTTAAGTGAACTGAGCTCACTGACTCCAATGAAAAGTGATTATGGCAAAGAATAGAATAGTAACCTAGCCTTACTGGGAGGAAGAAGAGAAATCACTTCATTGACATAATGGGTGACATGGCATGTTCTGGTGTTATGAAAGCATCATTGAAACTGATTTTTGGATCATTATTTTTGGTCCAACTGAAATTAGTTATAACCCTTCCCTATTATTTCCAATACAGTTCTCACATAGTCAGCTCTCTGTTCATTGAGTGTATATGATGCATTTGTTAGACTATAAAGGGAAAAGAAGTCTAATCTCTAGTTTTCCTGGGCTGTTAATTTTAAACCTGAATTCTCTGGTTCTGACTGCAGCCTGTTTCACATAGAGTGAAATGTTATCTTCCCAACAGTCTTGTAACAGCAATCAAAGAGATGACCTTTCTACCCATTAACATAGGACGGTCTATCAGGCAGCAATTAAGTAATCAATTTGCTTGGTTGAGTAGGTCTCCATCTTGATTAGAAAACAACCAGTAAATTCCCTTTTTCTGTTTGCTAGCTAAATTTGAATTTTAAGACCATCTGTCCACTAGGTCTGTTACTGAAGAAGCAGGAGGCACAGCTTTAAACTTCTCACATCAGAACACTATAGTTGCTGATTAGTCTATGTTCACGTAGGATAAATACTAAGAGACTAGGAAAGATCATTGTTTATGTAAACAGCCTCATAAAGATCGACTACCTTGGTCTTCTGCCCAGAAAGCACATGCTTGGATGGTAATATCTGCATGCACCTCTTGTGAGGGGTGCCATCTTTCTTAATCCAGGATCATGAGGTTGAATATATGTCAGTGCTGCCCAGCAGTTACATGTGGCATGATACTGAACTTCTGATTTGCATTGAATCTCCAGGATTGATATTGAGAAATAGGATGAATACTGATATCTGTTCATATCAGTGGCAGCTCAAGATAAATCCATATATATAAATTGAACGATCAGAAGGTCCAGCAGTAAGGCCTGTATATTCCCCAAATGTCGGACAGCACAATCTATATTAATGGATACAGTGATTTATGGAGTGACCTCTTCAAGAAATCCTCGAGGATGTCAAGAAGTTCAAAGGCACAGTTTTCTTATTTGGGAACTCTTACTCGTATGTGATTGGTGCTGCCTTTTTCAACTTCTTAAGTGTCATTCTCTTCATCTGCAAATTTGGAAAATTGTGACCAAAAGCCTTTTCAAATCAGGACTGTGTGCTTGTTTAACAGGTAGCTCAGATATAATAATCTAATCAACATCTTAGAAACAAAAGCATAATGTATGACCCTATGGCATTTCCAGTATTTTGATATTCCTGTTAAATAGTACTACTGATAGAGTTGTAATTTTATCCAGTCAGTTACTTTCATTCTCTGAATTCTTTAATGAAACTTGCAAAATTTTCTTTTGCACATGATGAGCAAGATGTGGTTCCTGAATTTTAGTAGTAGTCTGAACAGCAATCATACAGGATAATAATTGTAAGTCTGTATGCATGAAGGATTCATAATCTGAATCTAAGAGCAGCACCTGCAGTGATGAAAGTTAAAATTGCATTGTACATATGCTTCCTCATTATTATCTAGAAAGATGATTGAACTAGAAACATACACAATGGACAGGCGAATGGGAACATTTTTCTCTCATAAATCCAATATTGGAACTTTGGTGTTGTAGAATTGTGACATTTTGCATTTGGTCTTAGAAATGCAAATTAAAATTGGATTTAGATACAGTATTAACTTTTTAATGTTGACGTAAGCCAAAGTTTGGATGTGTTCTATAGCTTTATACTTTTCTAGTTTTAAGTAAACCTTTAATAGCTTTATAAGTATTGTGCAGACCTAATGTAAATATTGCATTTTTTGGTACAGATAAATATTGGTTTAACATCATGTTGCCAGTCAGTATTAAGTTGCAGGTTCCCTTGTTACAAGGTATCCTTATTAGATATCTAGGAAGAAGTGGAAAAATGTCCCATTGAAGATACCTGGCCATTAAATCTAACCCATCTCCAATATAAAAGAATTTGCTTTAAGATTTAACTCTTTCTCAGACTCTAACACTAAGAAATGATTGGTATCCACCTAGACCTAATGATTAGAATAACTTTAGAGAAAGTGGATATGATGCACATTGTACATAAAATAAAAAGGACAAACATATCAATGTGAAGCAGAAATGGATGTTTAATAATACTTCAGAGGTCTATATATTAACCAACATACGACCTGGCTTTTCATTTTTGCTGCACTCTGTTAGGACTTCCACTGGAATGAGCTGGATAATGTAAGTGAAACAGCTAATTTTCCTTTGGAAAGATGAGCTTTTGGTTGAAATCTAAGTAAATGTGCTCTAATAATGGAATTTCCAGCACTTTATTCAGCTAATATTGTGACCATTGATTCCCTTTAATGTGTCAGTGATGTTTTTTTTTCTGTCAACTGTCCACAGTACTACTTTAGGTATTTATGTTTATGAAAAGTCATTTAATTGTATATTTCCTTTCTGTTTACTGTAAATATTTAAACTATTTTCTTACTGTGCAAATTTTGAGCCATGCAAAAACTTTAAGCAGCTACTTCTCTTCCTTAAGAGGCACTGAAGATGTTTTCGGTGGTACGGTCTTTACTTGTTATGAAGGGAGCTTCAGCTGCCTGACCAGCTTTTAGGTCAGTAATTTTAAATACAGAATTTCTATTCAAATTTGGATGGTTTATATCTAATGTATGTTTCATTTTTGGAAAGCAGCATTTTTTATATGTATGTGTGTGTGTATATAAAATATATACATACATATATACATTCACACAGATATATATGAAATGGCATAATATTTTGTTATTTGTACTAAGTGAGTACAATCAAATTATAAACTTTACCACATATTTCTGTGGTGGCTGAGAGACTTTGTCAAAATGAGTTTGGATTGGCACTTTTGCTACTGTTTTTGACTGATTTTAAATGTTTTAAATGGTAATCAAATATTTATGGGGCATAGTGTAAACTAGTAGGGCTAAATATCTTTGTAAATGCCTTTTGCATGAGAATTAATATAACCAGAAAGTGGTGAATGAAAACATATGATTATTTTTCAGATTTCAGCACACCAGTGTTCATTTTATCATGAGGCAGAACTGAGACCTAAATATGCATTAAAAATATAAATGGACATCTTTTGATTTCACTATTTACATTGAATCTATTATTTGTCTTGTTCCATTTTGATTTCATTACTGCTAGTGCACATGGTAGCAGTCTAAATAAAAGAAAGTGAATTTATGGTGCTGAACAAAATCCTGAATCTGTTGTGTATTGCAACACACAATCCAATTAGAATTCTCAGTTGATTCCTTGTAATGTCTTTTATTTTGCAGTATCCTATCCAAGTGATATTTATTACTCCAAGTTCCTAGAAACAACTGAATGACATACTACAGCGTTGCTGTTGCTGCATATCAAATCAATATTTTTTTCTTTATTGAACATGTTTAACCCAATTTAATGAGATTACTTTGTCATTGTTCCATAGGGTTCTTTTGTGGCACCACATTTCTGAAAATCTCTTCTAGAGTGGAGTGTAAGTGTGCCCAACCCCAGCCCTCCCAATGACAACACACCCCAACCAATCCATGAGGCTTTGATTGGGCCCTGACCACCAGCCCTCTATCTCCCTCAACTCCCCTGTTCTGGTTCCAGACATGTTAGGCCTTGGATGCTACTGAAATCTGTAATAGCAACCCCTTTCCTGAAATGGTCATTGGCATGCTATGCATCTCTTGACCTTTTGATTTCCTTTGGACCTCAAAAATTTGCTTAGTTCAGTTGAGCCAACTTCATTTCAGATGTTGGCTCTGTCACTTATATAATGTTTGATCACTTAAAAATTATAATATAGGACTTGAGTTTACATTTCCAGGCTGCCATTCTTGCCAACAAGACAGTTATCAGACTTCTGGAGCAGATTCAACTAAACCTTTGTTTGTGTGAACCTTCAATTAAAAGCTAGTGGATAGAAAAGATGGGATGTAAATAACTTGAGCAATTATCAGGCAACCTGTAATATTGTAACTACTGCTTTTACTTTTTTTCTACTTTCATTCATTCTATTGGTATTACTCTCCCTTAAGATAACCTCGTCAAAATGCACAAACATTCTGTTGATTTTATATAAATAATTTTGAAAGAGTGAGAATCACTCATACTTCTATACAATAACTAGTAGGAAATTTGTAAAGATTTAATCTTGCATTCAAAATAAAGTTACTAATTAAATTGCTAGTGAAATGAGAAGTATTTAGTACCAGCAGTGACGGGCATGTCATGTGACAAGATGAAGAGTATTAAATTAGCTTCCTTGCTTGTAATATTTCTAATCTGAATTTAAAGTTTTACTAAGACTTTAATGTTTATGAGAATTAGATAATAATTGAATCAAAAGTTTGCATGAGTCATCCAAGTTCTCTTTTTTCAATAAAATGAGAATTAAAATCCACTAATCTTTTGCTGCAGTTCCCCCATTTTAAATCGTAGTAGCATATTTATGTTCAATGAATCTTGTTTCCATTTTTATGTGCAGTTTTTTTTGGAAAAGAAAGCACCAGTGAGGTTTTATACTAATTGTAAGGTTGGTTCAATTGAATGGTATTGATCAGATTCCACATTTTCAGCAGAGGAACTATGCTTGTAAATCAGAATGCTGGCACAACGTTCATCAGCCTCCCACAAGATGCACAGATTGAAGAATTAATCTTTACATGCTTCTAATTAAGTCTTTTTAACAGTCCTTATATCCTGCATATCAAAATACAATTTAACAAGAACTTAAATTGGAACATTTCTCCCAGGACATCTAGCAGGAAGTAATAGGAAAATAAGTCTGAGTTTTTTTAACATTGTCCTTAATTACTGTAGATTGTATGATCTTGCACAAATAGTGACCAATAAACAAAACTTTTGGCAGTAATAAAAATAGGAAATGCTGGAAACACTCAACAGGTCAGGAAACATCAGTGGACAAAGAAATGATTAATGCTTCAGGTCAAAGACCCTTCATTAGGAAAAATAAGTTAGTTTTAAATTATAGAGAGGGTGAGGGAGGGATTGATAGGACAAAGGGAACATTGCTGATAGGATGAGGCCTGGGCTTTATTTCAAATTTCCAGCATCTGCAATTTCTTGACTTTTATTTTCGCAATATGGGTCGTTTGTGTACTTTTGTGAAGTCCACAGATTTTTAATACAACATAACATTGTTTCATGCAATGTATCAGGAGCATTCTAGCAGAAGCTTTCAGCTGGTAGTTTACAAACAGTGCACCACACTGTTAGATTTGTGAGTCTGCAGTGTTTTAAACTAGAATAGCAGTAGTACTCAAACAGTAATTCCATATATAATGAACAAACATTAAAAAAGATGCTATGTTTCAATTACATGTCCAAAATCAATATGGCAAAACAAAATATTGCTCTATATGACCCTACTCTTCTTCAGAATTATATCCCCTACATCTTTCAGTGACATTTTCCCTGACAAATGTTGCCTTCTGAGAAATATTCTCCAATTTTCTTGGTGTTTCTACAACTCTGTCATTGTCAAGGCAGAACTTTGTCTGTCATAATTTTTGTCATCCCTCCAAACATACAAAATGAAGACACAGTATATATTCACTTTTATAATTACCAGATATATGAAATGCCTCAATAATGTTTGATTTCATTTTAATTTTTAAAGGGATGGTTCAGTGGTTAATTGTGTAATAAGTATAAGAGAAATGGATGACATTTCTGAAATTTTATTCTTTTTCACTGTAAATATGTCCAAATCTTTGATATATTTTTCAGAATAATGAGGAAATTGCCTAAACATTTAGATTACTTTCTATGCCTTTTTTAAGAATTTTGGTTTTCTGTGCATTGAAACCTGTAACCATTACAGATATGGTTCTGAGTGTTCTTACAATCACGTCAGGTATCTAATAGTAGCAATACATTCTTTCCTTTACAGGCAACCAGTTTAACTTATAAAATAACCAAGTGAATTAACTGTTTGCTCTGGAGTACTTAAATCAATCATCTGTTTGGAAATAACTTTTCTGGCCAAAAAAACTTAACTCAACATTTCTAAAGATAAGAAATGTTTTTAGGGGAAATATTTGCATTTTTATCAAAATCACTTTAATAACAAAACTACTGTTATCACAAAGATTATGATTGGATTGTGAATTATACCATCTCTATTTCTGCCTCCTTACATGAACAAGTTAAGCAGTTTTAAATTATTATCATAAGCACAGTAGCTATGGTATGATTGTAAAGACATAACTCAAAGGACATTTGTACATTAGTAATCAGCTAAATAAGTAACATTATAAATACAGACTCTTCATCACGATCTTGAAAACCTGCTTGGTCTGTGTTGAACCTGAATTAGAAACTAATTGGCCTGAAAGAGTAGAAATATCCACCATGTGTTTTGAAAATGGCATTAGCCAATACTTGAGAAGCAATGTTTGGAATTCAACCCTTGGCTGGAATTTATTTCTGGTATAATTTCATCCATCCTTCACACCTAATATAATGTTCTCAGATCTCAGTTAAACCATTGAGTGTAAAACTTAGCAGATCGGAATTTCCAGCTGTAAGACATGAAATGTAAAAAAAAGCAAATCCATCTTCAGTAAGCTATTTTAGGTCACTGTCTGAAACATTGAACAGCTTTTTTCACTGGCATTGTACTGACATGTATTTATTTTATCTACAAAATTTCTCACCCAATGATAGTCAAGATAATATCAACATAGTTTCTATCAGAGATCACATTTCACCATTCCTCATAGCTGGCAATTGAGTATCGCTGGCAGAGGCAGTGGAGAAGTCTCTGACCTCCTGCTGGTTCTTGTCAGTACACCAAGAGCAAAGATGGTTCAACTAATATCACTGTCAATTAAATCTGACATTCTCCTTACTCATCCAGAGGAAAACTGCCAGATTTTTTTTTAGTAAAGTATAGTCTAGATTTGATTTCATGTGTTTAATTTACTCACTTTAGAATTGAAACCATTGGTTATGTTGCACATTGAACCACTGAACCTCCTTTTTAAATTTCCTGTTATGATGTGAAATCAGCACCGAAATGTGTTACTGATATTATGCTTAAGTAGTCATTACTAACAGCACTGATGTGGGTGGTTTGGGAGATACTTCTTGCATAGATGTTTAACTGTCAAATTTTTAAAAAATATTTTGCTTTTGTTGGGACATTTGTATACTCTAGCAATTATATTTCTGTAAATTGCTGCTATCTATACAAATAAAAAATTAAACTTCTGTGTCTCTGGGTTTCAGTATAAGTGCTGAATATAATTAAAATCCTTCTGCATTGTTTTAGAATGTGACATTAGTGAAGCACTATAGGATTAAAAAAAACCTTACTTTTCAGTGATTCTCCCAACTCTTCAGCAGTGAACTGTTAATATTTAATATTTCCATGTGGTTAGTAGTTAATAAGATATTTTAAACTTGTGTATTCACGCAATAATTCCTCCAATCAGAAAAAAAATCTTTGTTTCAATAAAGAATTGAACTAATCTGAATGGGTCAATTATATTTTAACCTGGGATCATATCTATAGCAAAAGATACAGATATATAGTACTGTAAAAAGATACAGACATATAGTACAGTACACATGAACTGTACTGAAGTCTCTTTTTTAATGAGCAATAAAACCTGCATCCAGTCTGCAAATACTGCCAGAAGAAAAAGATGCCCCTATATAAAGCAAACAGAAAAAGCTTATATTCTACTTGAAATTCCAGTAATCATTATCCATGGGAACTTGGAAGTAAACATATTTGCCTGGAAATTGGATTATCTAGCAACACAGCATGTGCACCATGTTATCCAATTTCTATGAAAAAAGTTAATGGAAATTGGGGACTAAACAAGTAACGTGAAGTTATTAATTTATTCTGTTGCCCTCCGTGTGCTTGACTGTTAACACACTTCTGGCATTTTCAGTCTCACATAAGTGGTCTGTTCTGGCCATAGGCCTGAACTGCAGAAGCAGCTTTGTCTGTGGAATTTAAAGGATATTTTATATTTCCTGCTGTGGAGGAACTCCCAAGTTCTCATGCAAATCCCCCATCAACACCATCACCCACAGTAGTGGCTCTACCCTCTCCCCAAATCCACAAACCCTTCCCAATTCATAATGCTCTTCTCGGATCAGACTTGCTTGCTTTCATTTGTGGAGGAAAAGGCTCACCACAATTCCCAGTAATATCACAACAACGTGACTGTTTTGCAGACCCTGATGAAATTCTAGATCACTACTTTTCTTTAAGATATATTTTCAAGTTACCTATTTAAAACTTCACCATTAGTCTTAAGCATTCTAACTTCAAAAAACTTTGATATGAAATAGTATGACTCTAATTAGATGATTGGGATTTGAATATTGAGTCTTGAGTGATTTCTGGAGGTTTTCCCAGGGTTGGTTTCTATGCATTGCAGCTGTTTGAGTAAGTTTGTGTATGTAATTGACAGGCTGAAAATGGTGGCAAAATTAGAATCCACATGGATGCCTTAAGGTCAAAATTCCTTCTCAGGAATGAATTAAAAACAGAACATGATAAAGGTCTTCTAATAATATTCAGGGCCAAAGAGGATGGCCTCATATCTTGGCCAACATTCTTCCCTCAGCTAGCACAAAGCAAAAAAGAACAGATTAACTTGACATTAATGTCATTGCTGTTTGAGGGATTTGCTTTCTGTAAGTATATTCCCTTATTTGATGTACATAGAAACCAATTCTATATTAAAGGAAAATCTGTTCTATTCATGCAATTTCCTTCAAAAAACAAAATCAAAAACAACAATAAGCAACTAATTGTTAAAAATACAGGTTTCATTTCTGCAGGGGAAAATTAGTAATACTAATGGGAAACAATCTACATTGTGTATACTTACACTTAGTTACATGGGCATAATTTTCAATCGTTAATTGCTGCATGGTGTATCAGCTAATTATACACATAGCACAGATCCATTCAGTGTTTGAGACCTTTTCATCTTAGTGGATATTTAGACTTTCTATGGTAACAGCCATTGGCTTGGAAGTAATTGCTGGTAATCATGGAAATTCTGATTCGTCATTCTGAAAGCTTACTAATGACGCACATTCATGATCTGCAGAACATATCTTCATTAATGCTGTGTCATTTTACTGTTAGTTATTTGTTGTAAGAAACTGCTGAAATTCCTTTTGCCACCTTTATTATTTTTGGTTATTTTAAAAGTTTAGAAAATGGATTCTCCCCTTCTGATTTAATTTAACCTTACATTAAAGTGATTAATTTCACAATGTTCAGACTAAATACATGTGTTTCTGTTTAAAGTAAATCTGCTATAATTTATAGATATATGAAACAAGTAGTTTCTTGAGAGTGGGGAAGGGAAGTGCTCAATGCTGACCTCAATGAAAATTGCTCACAAAACTACAGGAGTATAGATTTCCCTGTCCAAATCTGAGAGGGTACCAAACATCAGCGATGTCATAGTGCTGGCTGAGCAGCCAATCAGATTAAAGGATTTTGATGGACAATACAAAAAAGAAAAGGCTATTATTTTTGTAACTTTTTAAATATGTTCCAGGGAACAAAATAAAGATTGTGACATGCATAGATTAAGATGGAGGCTGAACTCAGAAACATTAAAATAACCAAAAAAAAAAAGCATTCTGGGGTGATTTGTGGTAATTAGAATCACCCTCTAAAATTAGTTTTCAGGTTTTTCAATGGTTAGCAGGAATTATGACTTAGAATGTCATTAAAATTCATAATATTTTCTGTGACTTTTATGGCAAGGATTAATAAAAAAATTGAAATACACAAAATCACTGATTCTGTTAATTTATTTTGAAAAGATTAATAGCAAACATTGCAAAGGAACAGGATATCACTGACAACCACCTCAGGATTTCATAATTTAAATATGCATGAATCAGAGGCTGCTATGAAGTTTGCAGATTAGTACTTCTAATATTTGCTTTCCTGAACTTTGTTATAATCATTTGACTAGATATCTAATCAAGTATGAATTTACAATTCTCTTTTGAGTAGATGTGGAATTTTAGAAAAACTTGCAGTAATTAATAAATTCTAATTGATTTACAGCTACTATTTCTTAATAAACTGCATGTAAGCTGGGGAAGCTGAACAAAAATGTTTTGGGAGGCACAGTGTTATATCCACATGAGGGTAAAGGTACATAGAAATGTAGAATTTAAGCCCACTTTTAAGTATTAGACAGAAAGAAATTGTTAATCTAATGAATGACAGTAAAATAGTTGATACCCCATTGAACATCAGCTTTTCATTTATGATTAACAGTTACTTTAGTAACTCTGCATACTTTCTGACGTATGCTAATAGGCATGAGAGATCAAATTCAGCTGATTTGTAGAACCAGCATATGCAATTACCATGAGGAAATTAGAGACAGGCAGACTAAGAAGTATTCTGAGTTTCTGAATGGGCATAATTTCACTTAATGTATGTCTGGTGAAATAGAAGCTCTTTAAAATATCTTATTATAAACAAAATGTTTAATCCAGATATTAGTGTTAAGTAATTATAATCTGTGAATGAAATGAATGTTTATGATTAACAAGGTAGCAGGACTCAAGTCTGAGATAACTAATCTGTAGAGTGTGACACAGATCTGATATCTGAGTTGAACTGCTGGCTCCATTTGCTAACAAGGAAAGTGACACTGTCTTAATTGAAAAATATG
The DNA here is from genome assembly GCF_009764475.1 of Pristis pectinata. Lineage (NCBI taxonomy): Eukaryota > Metazoa > Chordata > Chondrichthyes > Rhinopristiformes > Pristidae > Pristis > Pristis pectinata. The sequence continues at coordinate 21,296,988 of NC_067417.1, forward strand.
GGTTGAGGTTGTAATACAACATGTAGCCATTGGTGGCAATGCTTCTTAAATGGTTTTATCCAACATTCTTCTACATAAAGTTTAATGAAACTTTTTCAATTAATGGTACATCTTTGTGAACTGCTGGTCACTACGCTGATTTGAAGTTCATTAATAGAAAAAGGTATTGGAAATGAAGTATTAGAGAGAGAGAGAGAGAGAGAGAGCGCATTGTCCAGAGAATTGTACCCCACCCATCAGAAGACTTTTAATTTAAAAATAACACTGCAGAGCCACTGAGCTGCAACATTGAAGTTATTCTTTAAATAAGTATATGCAAATTAATCAACAACAGTAGAGGCAATTCTAATCCTCATCTTGCTCAAACTAGGTGGTTGAGCAGTTAGAGGAGATGCTATTCTCCTTTGGTTTCTAATTCTAACATATTCTTCTGTGCAGTTGGAAGGACATTTGCAAGATATGCACATTAGACTCCTGTGCATCATTATGATACAAATGTTAATTAGACCAATGATTTTTTTTCCCCGTCCTTATCATAAAACCATCCCTATGACTTGCCTGAGTGTTGTAGATGGTTCTTTGGAAACCCCCTGCTAATGCACATTTGTTTCTTTTGTTTTCTAGCAATATAATTTTGATCAATTTAGACTGATTCTAGACAATCTCATTCAAAAATATGAAATCTTTCCCTTACATATTATTTGAGGTGTAAGATGACCTCTACTGGATTTTTGCTGCAACATCCAAAACAAGCAATGTAATTTTTATAAAATCAACAGCAACATTTTGCAGTGACCAACAGTAAAATGTTTAATCTCCTACCCAATGAAGTAACTCCTGCGCTGGAAATCTGTGTTTTTCACATGCCTGTGAATCTTCAATGCAAACATTTTTTTTATTTTTGCTTTAACAATGATTTTCCTTCAGTCATTATGCTAAAAATGTGTAATCTTCTGCAAGCATCGCTAGTGTTCAGTTTCATTTTCAACTTCTTGGATAATGGACAACACTTAAACACAGAGTGAGAAAAGACATGGAACGTTCATGATGACCATCTCCAATAAGGAGTACAACTACTTCTGCTGATGTCTAAAGGCATTGTCATCACTGCACTCCCAACTTCCCACACCTTAGACTACCATTTACTAGAAATGTAAGTAGTTGGCAAGTAACTCAACTGATTCCTGAAAACCTTTTCATCATCTACTAGATAATTTGGGAGTGTAATGGAAAACTCTCCACTTCCTTGGATGAGTGCAACTTTATTAACTCTCAAGAAGTTCAACACTCCAGTAATTAGTAAGCTAAACATTCATTTTCTCCACTACTCACCTACCTACAAAATGCACTACAATAACCTATGACCTGAAAAACAAGAGCATTGGAACAACACCACCTACAATTTCTCCTCTCTGTGTCACATCCTGAATTGTAAATACATTGCTGTCACTGGGTGTAAATCCTGGAACTTGCTTCCTATCAGCATTGTAGGAATACCTCTATCAGATGGCCTGTAGCAGTTCAAGAAGTTGGATCACTGATGTACTCTCAAAGATAATTAGGGATGGATATTAAATGCTGGTCTTTCCAATGATGAATATAAGGAATAATAGCAAAATCACTTGCAGCCTTAGAGTAAAATCAGGGACCACCAATATTCCAAAAAGGATCGCAAAACAAAATGCCACACCTTCCAAATGATAACACTTGAAAAAACTTTACTGGGGGCAGCTGAAAGTGGTAAATTTCTACAACCCCATCCTATTACTGCAATTTTTGGGTTACCAATAATGGATTATGGCCATTTATCCACTTCTGGTTGTCATATGATTGCTTTTGTTACATTAATGGCCAAGAGATCCATTCTATTTAAATGGAAGGACCCTATACCCCCTACCACATTTCAATGGTTTTCTCAAACTATAACTTGTTTAAACTTAGAAAAAAATTAAGAGTGGCACCGTTGATCCTTCACTTAAATTTGAGGAAGTTTGGAATCCATTTATTCAATATTTCCATATGATATAAGCTGACCTTTTTTGAATCCCTTTCAATAACGTTTGAATATAGAGGAGTGAAGCTAATGACATAATAATGTTCTTTTTTTAACCGAAGAAATATCAGTCCAGTTTTTTTTTGAAGTTTTTGGTTTGCTTTTGTTTATTATCATACTTTTTTTGATTTGGGGGTTTTCTTTTCACATAATTAAATTTCTTTGTATCATGTTCACTTAGCTAGAGAGCGGGAGGTCCAGATGATATATTTTACTCCTTGTGAGTATAAATATTAACTTGTTATCCCGATCTCTTCGCACCATGTGTATAATCATTAATGTTATGTATATTAATTTGAATTAATTTAAAATTCAATAAAAAGATTGAAAAAGAAAGAAATGAAAGTGGTAAATTGAAAGCTTTAAACTGAGGTGCCACCAGAACCTTGACACTTCCAGGACATGCACGTACAGTGTTCCACTTTTGGGAACCTCTAACTGGGAATATACCATAACATATCAATTGTGGGGATATTATTCAGTTTTTAATTTATTTTACTAGAATGGGATTCCTTCCTATGTGAGTGCCAAGATGGGCAGCATCTAAAGTATGATGTATGAGAAAATCATAGACAACAAATATACCAGCTAATAGGCCTAAACTCATTGTCAGCTATCGATAACTGTACCCAACACAGTCTTGCCTTTTGTGAATCTCTTGGTGTTTGCTGCAAACTAAGTGCCAACCCATTCCTAAAGGGCTGCACCTGATATGGTAGCCAGGCCTGGCCTGACATAATGTTGTGAAGTGGCTGAAGCATTGCAGATAATTGCAGACAAAACTTTCATTGATGCCAGAGCCCCAGCCTCAGGTTAGCAAATTTTCAAATTTGCCAGTGACCTTGAGCTCCTTTGAATGTACCTGACATTAAGGAGGAGTTAATAAAAAAGGCCATTAATTAAAAAATAAATCAATTTAAAATTTATTATCAGCAATTAGAAATATTGAAGAAAACTCAAAATACAAAAATATGTAAAATTTCTTTCCCTTTTTTCCTGTTACTGTTATTCTCCAAACAGACGAATGTGAACTAACCCGATAACTGCTCGGCAGGCAGATTCCCCAATATAACTGATGTTGAATTGTGGCAATCTCCTACTCCACCACTGAACCCCATGGGGAGTCTAACCTTGGAGGGTGACTGGGAAGTATGGGAGGGAGTGTTTGAGTTTTTTTTCTAATGGTTTTGCAAATGTAATATTGTCTGTTTGTGAAAATGTAATTCATATGTTCTGTGTTAAGAATTGACCCAAAACTTGCTGCTGGCATCAGCGTCCCAATACCAAATGTTGAGGGCCTGTGCAATGGAAGGGCCTTGCACAATGCAATACCCTCACGAGAGCAGGACAAAACTAACCCCACCTATAAAACAGGCTGAGAAAAACTTTGACAGCCAGCTGAACCACAGCCTTTGGACAGAATGTTTTGGAATACCCCCAAAATTCAGAAACATTCAAAAGTTATTAAAAACCAGTGAATCAATTTAAAGATTATTGGTTATATAAAACTTTTTAAAGAAATAAAACATTTAACTAAACTCAATTAGGTCAAAATATGTAAATTATCCTTATTGCTGCTGCTCTTCATTAAAATGAAAAGCCTTTCTCTTTCTATCCTTTTGTGGGTTCAGTGGTTAAACTCTCCAGAATAACTGCTGGGCAATGGCAATGAATCGAGCTCTGCCACAGGATTCAATAAGAAGTCCAACAATTGAGGGGAACCAAGGGAAAACCCGTAAGTTTGAGAGCTCCACGTTCACAGAGGAATCCCTAATTTGGTGGCACTTACTGGGTAAGTGCAAGCTGCTCAACATGAAAAAACTGCTATTTCTCCACAGGTTCTGTCCCAATATATCAGACAAAACCATGAAAAGAGAATTCAATAAGAAAAATTGAAAATCCTAGAAATCTTAAAATGCTATAAATGCACAGCAGGGAGAATGTTAGGAATCCAAAATATTGTAACAGTCATTACAGTCAGAGAAGCACCTGTTAAGAACGACTGTTTATAGAGTTTTAAATATATTCTGATGAATGTTTAGGCATCTGAAGTGTCATACTTGTCCTTTCTTATTACAGCTACTGACCTACCTTTTGCATACGTTCAGCATTTTCTTTTTTTATTTCAAATTTACTGAGAAATAAAGTATGATTATTGCTTACATCATATTGGCCATGTCTAATTATTTATTTATCCATTAAAAAATTGTAAATTAATATGAACTAATGTACAATAGGAATGTATATATATTTACAGCTTTTGATTTCATTGAAATGTCAAATTCAAGGATTCGCCTAGGCATAGAAGGCTATGGCCAAGTGCTGGAAGATGGAATTAACACAGGTAGAGAATCTCCACTGGTCAGTATGCACTTGGTGGGTTGAATGGCCTGTCTCCGTGCTCTATGACTCTTAATAGTTTTAAGATAGAGGTAGATAGATTTTTGATAAGTAAATGATGAAAGGGAATAGGTGAACACTAAGTGAGACTACAAACAGATCAGCCATGATCTTAATAATTGGAGAAACAGGCATAAGGGGCTGAGAATCCTATTCCTGCTCCTAATTCATATGTTCCCAAACAACCCAATAAGTCAATTCAGTATTTCGGCCCCACAGGATGTGGGCAATGCTGGCATCTATTTCACTTCTCTAATTGTCCTTGAATCAAAGAGGAAGGTAAAAGTCAACCAAATTAGTAACTCTGGGGTCAGGTATAGTCCAAATCAGGTAAGGACAGTGATTTTCTTCCTTGAAGAATATTTATGAGCCTGATGGCTTTTCCAATCATCTGTTACTGAGGCTAGATTTCCAGATTTTTATTTAAGTAGTTGAATTGAAATTGCCCAGCTGCACTGGTGGGATTCGAACTCATCTTTGGATTAGTGGTTGAAACTCTGGCTGCTCATACTGTTTAATAAATCCTGTTACTTTCTCCCTGTTGCATTATTCCAACTTCCCTTTAAATGAATCAGAGCTAGTTTTTTCTGTTTGATAGCAAGTTCCACATTCTAACCACTCTCCAACAAAAGACACTTCCCTGTCTCCCATAATGTAATAGTGACTATTTTATTATTAATGGTCTGCAATTTTGGTCTCCACTACAAGTGGAAACATCTCCCCTAAGTTTATCCTCTGAAATCCTCTCATAACCTTGAATTGTCTATCAATTCACTCCTCAGTCTTCCCTTTTATTGAGAAAAGAGATCCCTCAATTCTGGTTTCATTCAATCAATCAATTTTCACCTTTTCTAGTGCATCTCCATCTCTTTCTAATGTGAAGATCAGAACTCTTGTAAAATAGTTTGAAATCATCTCTGGACATTTCCTACTTTTTACATAAGAATGTAATGGAGATGTTCATAGAACCACACAACGGTAACAGTATGGAAGAGGGCATTCAGCCCATCAAGTTTATAAAGGCTACTCCCAGTCTCCCTTTCTCTTTCCATAGCCCTGCATCTAGATGCTTATCTAGCTCTCTTTCGAATGCTACAACTAAATCTGCCTCCACTTCTACCTTGGCAGTGCATTCCAGGCCCAAAATACATGCATTTAATATCCCTTGGTGATTGACCTGTTCACCAAAGGAACAGTTTTCTTTATCTACCCTGTCTATGTGCTCTATGACTTAAAATACCTCGATCAGATTTCTTCACAATCTCCTCTGTTACTGAGAGAACAACCCGAGCTTCTCCAGTCCATCTGTGTAACTAAAGACCTTCATTCCTGGGAATATTTTAATAACTCTCTTCTCCATCCTCATATCTTTTTATCTTGCCTAAAATGTGTCATTCAGAACTGGACACAATCTCCAATTATGGCCAAACCAGTGTGTTACAAAGGTTTATCATGACTTCCTTGCTCTTGTGCTCTATGCTATTATTTGTAAAGAAAGACCAGGATCCAATAAACTTTTATTTTATTGTGTCCAGAAGTTTCCCAACACCAAGAGTTGGACTGTAGTTACTGGGTTTGTCCCAAAGGTGTAATGTTTGCAATTTTTCAGTCCTGAGGCACCACTAATAGATTATGATGAAGGCCTCTACATGATGTATTCTACCTGAATCAGGTGATTTATCAACTTTAAATTCAGCTAACCTTCTTGGTACCTCTTCTTTTTGATTTGCTGGGAACTATGTATATTTCAAACATAGATTACTTGTTAAAACCTATTTATTTATTATAGGATGTTGTTACGCTGGTCCTTCACACAGTGTAGAAAACACCTTCCAGTAGAATATCTTGTGTCTTTTGGTGGTTAAATATTTACTTAATCTGTGAAATACCATCAGCATTACTTAACCAATGTCAGATGCATAACTCTGTCAAAGGCCTTTTGGCAAAACTGCAATATTGTTTTCTATTTTGGATTTCCAGCATTTTTCTTTTCACCATGGATAGTACACTTGGCTGGCACTTAATGCACATTTGAAGCTACCTTTCAGTTCTGCATTAAAATTAAATGCACACATAAGGCTTAGATGCATGACTAGTTTTAATCAGTAAGTTATTACCCAGACTGGGATCCCAGCAACCGATTCAAATGCTTCACAGTTCATCTGGTCTAAGAATGGAATGTATCTTATGCTGCAGAGGCTAAGCAGCTAAACACTTGCACTGATTTACAATTTTAACTTTATGAAAAGTGTAGTGCAGCATTAATCAAAGGTGACCAAACCCAAATTGAAAAAATTATGAGGTGGTCAGCCTCATATCTGATCACAGTTCCAAAGTGTATGTCCCTACAATAATTCCCAAGACAGGATAATATTGCTTCATGCTTTTGAGAAGAAAGCAAAGTTGAACATATTTTTAATATTATCTAAGTTTTAAGTGTAACCTACCTATTAGCTAAAACAAAATCTGAGTTATGGAATCTCCTCCACAATCTTCATCCTGAAAGAAATAATGGCTCTCCAAACATGGACGCTTTGGTCTTGAAACATCTATCTGACAAATTAACTGAGATCCTAGCTAGCTTGGTCTTGGGGGTCTGCCATTTATCAGAATTAAATTCAAAATAAATCAGTTAATTTGTGATAATCTTATCTTGTCATCCAATTTGGTGCTCAACATAGGTCTGGAACCATGACCCGTAATACTACCACTCTTCAAAGTATTTCAGATTCTATGCTCACTGAAAAGCTGGGCTTTTGCAACCACTGTGTGGCTGAACTTGTAGGGTCAATTGCTTGGCCCACCATCTGTCTGCCACTCACTGTTCAGCTGCAAGTGCAATGTGTGGCACTCACTGATCATTGATGAGCTACACAGCCATTGAATGAGTTCAACAACCTGACCCTGTGGCAGTTTCTGCACAACTTGCTGGTCATTGGTGCATAGGATAGTCATATGACCAGCTCTATGCACACCAGCGATGTCAACAATAAAGCCATACTGCTCATTGCTGACTGGCTTCTTTCTCACACCCATATCATCAATCCTTAAAACTGTGAATTTGCTCCACCATCCTGCAGGTGGAAGTCAGTGCCCGGTATAGGTAAGATTTCCATTCCTTGTGTCTTGCACACAATCTTAATATTCAACTAAGGAAATAGGATAATAACCACTTCTTATTTTTGTACAATTTTAATGCTTTGGCGTAGGGGAGGTTGAGGTCAGGTGATCCATGTTGTTGGTGGGGTGAGGTTTTATGGAGTTCAAGTCAGATGAATGACATGGAGTGTTGGACAGCTAGTTTATAAATTATTTAAAGAGAACCCACAGAGTCAGATTCCCAGTGCATGGCTAAATCCTGCTCCGGAAGACCTCCTTTAAATTGGACATTTGTAGAGCAAGAAACACTGTAAAAATGTGGTTGGTTTGTGAATGGCCAATGGCAGATCCTCCTTGGATCAATGTGGCCCAGTTCCTCCCCATGTTGAACATAAGCATCTGATGTGGAAAGTGGATCATTCACAAAAGCATGTCCAACAACAGGAAATGCCTAACTTAGTTTCTGGAATGGCAAAGATTTCATTGTATAGCAGTTTTACATTGGACTGACTTTCTCAAAACAATGAAACAAAATGTTGCCTTTAGAAAAAACTGTATACTCACTTTCCTTTGCATCTTGGTTATAAGATATTTTTATCAAAAGAGCTATTTTGACTCATACCAGTTTTAGTATTAGTTAAAAAGCACTTACAAAACTTTTGTATCCAAGAGCTGGTTCAAAAATAATTATGAGAGGGCTGAAAGTGCATGCTGGAAAATAATTATTTGCTTGTAGTGGTTGCTACAATGACAGCTCATGAATACTTTTAAAGTACTTCCTTCATAGTTTGGATATTGGACATGGAATGAACTGAAGGGCAGAATATTATAGGCATTTAGTCAGGCTCATTCTAAGAGCTGTCTATGCTGAACAAAACTTCAGTTTTTAATTCATCTTGTCCTGATTTTGGTTATTGGCTTCTGAGTAGTACCTGAGTGATATCTACCATTACTGTAACATCCCACTCCATATTTTCTACTGGGCTATAGTTATTCCAGTGCTTGGCTGCATCTGCAAACTGTTCTTCTGTTCACCAGGGATGTTTCACTCTGTGTTATGCTAATGCTGAACCTGTTCTGAATTCTACCTCCATCCTGCTGGATGATCTGTAGTTGGTTGATAATTTCATTCATCTTTGAGAATTTCTCTATCATGATTTCCTGAACTGACTTGGGCTGGTTCCCCCAATTCCTGATGCTGTTCCCTGAACCAGCTCTACTATGTATAATAATCTTTGGATTAGCCTTTCTCCCTCATTCTAGTTCCCTAGACTTTACACTTTCTTGGTCTTCAGGTGCCATTGCTATCCTCCTGGAATGCTGGATGCACAGGTGGAGTATACTGGTAATATGCAAGAACATAACCTCTACGTTCAATTCCTGGATCAACCTATGCTAACTCAAAGCTAATTTCCACTTGTCTTCAGCCCCTGCTGTTTTCACTGGGCAATTTTCAGTAATGTAAGCTCTGATACTTTGTCTTTGGAATGGCTCTGCATTTATTCTCTCTCTACATCTGTCTCACAAAGCTGTATGAAATCCTTTTTTACATCACCTTCATGCAAACACATGAATTCAAATTGTTTATTTTGATACATTGAGTAGAAGCAGCCAGCATAATCAAAAACCCCACCCACCCGGGACATTCTCTCTTCTCTCCTCTTCCATCAGGTAGAAGATACAGGTGCCTGAGGGCACGTACCACCAGACTTAAGGACAGCTTGTACCCCACTGTGATAAGACTATTGAACGTTTCCTTTATACAAAGGGATGGACTATGACTTCACGTCACTTGTTGTGATCTTGCACCTTATTGAACTGCACTTTCTCTGTAGCTGTGACACTTTACTCTGTACTGTTACTGTTTTTACCTGTACTACATCAATGCACTTTGTACTAACTCAATGTAACTGCACTGTGTAATGAATTGACCTTTACGATCGGTTTGTAAGACAAGCTTTTCACTGTACCTCGGTACAAGTGACAATAATAAACCAATACCAAGGTGAATACCGAAAGATTAATTCCCCTCTGGAAAATCTAAATCTTGGGATCATAAAGCTTAAAATAAGGTGGTCAGCAGGAAAAAATATATTCACTCAAAGGATTGTGAACCATTGGAGTTCTTTACCAAAGAGGATTGTAGATACTCAGTCATACAGTATAGTTCAAAACTGTGATTCTCAGATACTAAGTGAATCAAGGAAAATAAAACTAAAGCAAGAAGGTGGGGTTCAGCTACGATCTACTCTTATTTCTTCTGTTACACTTCATTCATATCACCTCCTGCTATCTTCCTCTGAATCCCCAGGTCCTTCTGTTCATGCATACTCTTCAGAATCATGTCATTAAGTCAGTATTATCTGTCCCCATTTCTTCTTCCAAAGTGTAACACCTTGCACTTCCCTGAATTAAATTGCATCTAGTGCAGTCAATTAGTTTGCCACACTTCCCAATTTAGTATAATCAGCGAGATTTGAAATTTTACTCTGCATGCAATAGCTAATATTCAAATCATTTATAAATCTTAGAAAGAGGATTAGTCCTAAGTCTAACCTTTGGGGAACACCATCTTCAAACATCCTCATCTGAAAAAGAACTATGTTGCCTGGAAATTGCTTGTCATTTTCAGTATGTGGTTTGGGAACCCCAGAGCTTGGCTACCTAACCCAAGCCTGGAGGCTTACAAATAGATACATAAGGTCTGAAGAGTACATTGTGACAAAACATTTGGGGTTCAGATCGAGTCAGTCTGGCTCAATGTAAGTCAAAATGATTTGCTTAGTGTCACTGGATGTGTCCTCTGTTCTTGATCAATATTTGGTGTTCCATCTTCAAACAAATCAATAGCATATTTGAGATTCTTGTATTTATCACACTGTTGGGTCAAATCAAGTTTAGAAAAAAAATATTAGGCTAAGGTAGGGTTCAGATTGGTTGTGGTTGGGGTGGGTTTAGATTGGGTTTTAACTTTGTATTCGAGTGAACTTCGAGCCCACCCAGTGGAGCTGGCTGAACACAGTCACAGTCTCAATTAGGAACAAAACATGTCTTCACCCAGATCTGAAAACTTCTAGAATTCTTGATATTAAGGGAATTGAGGGATATGAGGTTAGTGCAGGAAAATGGTTGTGGCAGAAAAATCAGCAATGATCATATTAAATGGCAGTTCATTTCTTCTTTTCCTCCGTCCACCTGGTTTTATGGTAAGGGGTAGGAGATTTAAAGGAGATCTTCGGGGTAAGCTTTATTTACAAAGAGAGTGGTTGATATCTGGAATGCACTACCGGAGGTGGTGGTGGAATCAGATACAATTAGTACATTTAAGAGGCATTTAGAGAGAGACTTAAATAGGCAAGGTATTGAAGGATACAGCCCTCATGCAGGCAAATGGGATTAATAGAGATGGGCAGAAAGGTCTACATGTTCATAGTGGGCTGATGGGCCTGTTTCCGTGCTGTGCAGCTCCATGACTTAGATGCAAGGAGCCAAGTGACCTATTCCTACTATTTCTTCCTATATTCTTATGAGGCAGGGGATCTTATCCTGGGAGAAGATGCTAACAATAGTTAATTATTCCTATTGAGATGTTTTCATCAACATCAGAGATATTGCAGGGTACCTTCATTCAGTCTACAGGAGCTACCCTGAGCTTCCACATGTTTGTCATGCTAATTCTCTATTGTACTTCCACTGCGATCTGTCAGTGGCCTCCTGCACTGTTCCAATGAAGTCCAATAAATGCTTAAGGAACAACAGATAATAAGACACCACAGCCTTGAGAACTCGCTATCAAATTCAACAGTAAAAGGTAGCTTGATTGTAAGGCTATCCATCTCTAAGATTAGCTCAGTCTTCATCTCTCCACAGACACTGTCTGATCTGCTGGGCATTGCCAACATTCTCATTCTTGTTTCAGTTCTCAGCAAAAGCTCTCTTCTGCTTTTACACGTCCCTTTGTTTGTTTTCTCTCTTGTATTAATCTACCAACCAGTCAGTTTTGAAAACAATGTATCACCATGGAATCCTGACTTTACCCTACCCGAGCTATTCCCTTTATCCTGTCAATTCCTGTCCATCCCTTCTGTTAGTTTCCTCACTTTTCTCTTGAAACATTTACTATTTTCCTTTTTCCAGAGAAGCTGCCTGACATGCTGAGTGTTTCCAGTATTTTCTGTTTTTATTCCTCTATTCTGCCAATGGATTTGGAGGATTTTTACAAAGGCAATATCAATAACTTTCCAAAGCTTTTAGGTCTTCTTCTTAGGTGGACCCTCGGATTGAGGATGACTTACATTGTCTCGTTTTCTGGGTTCTGAGGTTCTAGTGGTGGGGCAGGGAGTGCCTGTTGGGACAGGTGGATAGGTGGTTTGTGAGGCAGTGCACTCCTTCCATTGGTTATGCTGGGCTTCCATGTGCCCCTGATGCATCTGCTCAACGTTCCCAGAACAATCCTGAATGCTCCTTCTCCACTATGAGCAGTAAGGGGCCAGGGGTTCCCAGAAGTCCGTGGAGGTGTTTATTTTTGCAAGGAGGCTTTGAGGATATCCTTGAATCTTCTCCTCTGCCCACCTGGCAATCCCTTCCTGTAAAAGTGCTTGGAAGAATATCTGTTTTGGGAGTCTGGTGCTGGGCACATGGAACCAAATAAGTAAATAGGACCCTAATGTTAGGGACGTTGGTCTGGGAGAGGACACTTATGTTGGTTCAATTACCCTTCCAGTGGATTTGGAGTATTTGGCAGAGACCATGTTGGTGACATCTCTCTGGTGGTCTCAACATGGCCTTGTCTACATTGGCAAGACTAAGCATAGACTAGGCGACCATTTGGCAGAGCACCTGCACTCTATCTGCCACAGCCATCTTCAGCTTCCGGTTGCATGTCATTTCAACTCTCTTTCCCATTCCCACACCAAACTGTTTATCCTTAGCCTTCTCTATTGCCAAGGTGAGGCCAAAGGCAAACTAGAACACCACCTCATATTCCATTTGGGTAGCCTACAACCCAGTGGTATGAACATTGAGTTTTCCAATTGCCCCAGTGTCCCTTTCCCACTCTGACCAGTCCACCCATGTTCTTTCTCCCTTTGTTCACCTTTTCCATTCCTCACTGCCCCGTTACCTGGATATCTTATGCTCACCCACCTGGTCCAGCTGCCAATCTACATGCCTATTTACCTGGGTTTCTTCTCCCTTGGCTTCTCTTTCTTATCCCCTCCCCACCTGGTGCCATTTGCCCATCATCCCCCCCATCATCTGCTTCCACATCACCTTCCAGTCTCTGTCTCTACCTTCCACCTACCTTCCTGCCACCTGGCTCCATCTGCTCATCATCCCTCCCTTATCTGTTTCCACCTATCACCTGGCTCCATGAGCCCAGAATCAGCACCTCACCTGGTTTCACCTATCACCTACTAGTCCTTCTCTAACCCCTCCCCTTCACCTCTTTTTTAATGGCTATCTTCCCTCTACACTCTCGGTCTTGATGCAGGGTTTCCACCCAAAATGTCGACCATTCCTTTGCCTTCAATTTATAGAAGAATATGGCACTTGGAATGTAATCTGTTCAAAGCATTACCAGCTTTTCTAGTATCCAGTCAATTTTAACTGCATCCACTACCACCACCCTCCCTGCTTCTACCAATATTTTGTTAGTATCCTCTTAATAATCCCTAATCCTCAAAAGGCTAAGGAGATTCGGCATGCCCCCATTGATCCTCACCACTTTTTGTAGATGTGCCATAGAAAACATCCTTTTCAGATGCATCACAGCTGCATCTGCTCTGCCCAGCGCTGCAAGAAATTGCAGAAAGTTGTGGACACAGCTCAGTCCATCACAAAAACTAGCCTCCCCTCCATGGACTCTGTCTACATTTCTCACTGTCTCAGAGAAGTAGCAAACATAATCAAGGACCCTGGCCATCCCAGACATTCTCTCTTCTCCCCCCTTCCATCAGGCAGAAGATACAAAAACTTGCACCACCAAACTCAAGGCAGCTTCTATCCCGCTGTTAGAAGACTATTGAACGCATCTATTGTATGATAAAGACGAACTCTTTAATTTCTCAATCTACCTCATCATGACCCTGCGCCTTATTGCCCTTTGTTGCCTCCACCTATCGCTTCCCAGCCTTTGTCACTACCTCCACTCTTCCCTCCTCCATCTGCCTATCACCCATCCTCACCTGGCTCCACCTATTGCTTGCCAGCTCTTGCTTCACCCCTTCACCTCACCCCTTTATAATGGCTATCATCCCTTTTAGTCCAGATAAAGGGCCTCGACCAAAAACATTGACTGTCCATTTTCCTCCACAGATGCTGCCTGACCCGCTGAGTTCCTCCAGCAGTTTGTTTTTAACTACAATGTTTTCCTTAATCAGTATAGCACCCTCCCAAACTCCTCTTTCTGATTCACTATTCTTTCTGAAGACTTTTTATTCATGAATATTAGATTCATTATTTTTAATCACACATCATTTTTAAGCCAGTTTCTGTTACTGCCATTTCATCATAGTTCCACACAGCTATCAGACTACAAAGACTGAAAACCCCATAAGGGAGAAAATTGATTTTTCGAGTAAACCTGTAATATTAAAACAAATAGCAGGAGTTTCTATGGATATATATATAGGAAGGAGGCAGCTAAGGTAGATGTGGAAGCCATAGAGAACAAGACTGGTGAATTAATAACAAGGAACAATGAAATGGCAGATACGTTAAATCAATTTTTACATCAGTCTTCACCATGGAGGACACTAGAAATATCCCTAACATAATAGATGGGTTAATTTCAAATAACAGGGAGGAACTTGTAAAAATCCCAATCACAAGAAACTCATGAGGCAACTATAATATCAACATTTAAAAGACACTTGGACAAGTACTTAGATAGGAAAGACTTAGAGGGATACGGGCCAAATGCAGGCAAATGGGATAGCTTAGATAGGCAACTTGGTCAGCATTGGATGAGTTGAGCCAAAGGGCCTGTTTCCACGCTGTATTACTCTATGGCTAAAGGCGGACAAATCGCCAGGACCTGATGGCTTGCACCCAAGGGTTTTTAAAGGAAGTGGCTGCAAAGGTAGTGGACCCTTTCGTAGAAATTTTTCAAAACTCATTAAACTCTGGTAGGGAACCAGAGCTGGAAAACAGATTGGAAAACAGCCAATGTGAATCCCTTGCTCAAAAAAGGGAAGAAGACAGAAGGCAGGGAACTAAAGGCCAATTAGTTTAACATCTATTGAAGACAAGATGCTGGAATCAATAATCAAAGAGGAAATAACTAATCATTTAGGAAAGCTGAACATAATCAAACCCAGTCAATATGGCTTTATAAAAAGTAAATAATGTTTGACAAATTTGTTCAACTTCTTTGAGGATACGATAGGATTAGTTGATAGAGGGGAACCTGTAGGTGGAGTTTCCAAAAGGCATTTGACCAGGTGCCACATAAGAAGCTGGTGTTTAAATTAAGAGCCCAAGATATTGGAGGAGGTGTATTAGCATGGATCAAAAACTGGCTGTCACATAGAAATCAAAAAGTTGGAAATAATTGGGTTCCTTTCAGACTGGAGGGATATAACTAGCGAAGTCCCTCAGTGATTGGTTCTTGGCCCTCGATTGTTTACTATTTACATTAATGCCTGGAGGAGAGAACTTATGCAAAATGTAAGCTTTCCAAGTTTGCCAATGATATGAAAATAGGAAAGATATGTTGTGATGAGGACATTGTGATTCTGCAACGGGGTATAGATACATTGTGATTGGGTAAAAATCTGGCAAATGGAGTTCAATGTGGAGAAATGTGAGGTCATGCACTTTGCTAAGGGAATCAAACTGGGGGGGGGGGGGAGAGTGAGAGAGAGCGAATGAGTGAAGTTCAGAGTGATCTATGTGTACTAAAGTATGAATCACAAAAAATTAGCAGGCAGGTCCAACATGTAGTTAAGAAGCCAAATGGCACGTTTGCCTTTATTGCAAAGGGGTTGGAGTGTAAGAATAGCAAGGTTTTGTTGCAGTTGGGCAGGGTGTTGGCAAAATCACATCTGGAATATTGTGCAAAGATTTGGTTTCCTTACTGAAAAAATGGATATAATAGCATTGGAGGCAGTCCAAAGGAAATTCCCCAGACCAATTCCTGAGAATGAGTTGTGACCTTATTCAAACATAACGGATCCTAAGGGAGTTTGACAGAGTGGAGATGTTTTCACTAGTGGGAGAGTCGTGAACAAAGGGACATAGCTACAAAATAAATAGCCAGACATTTGAAACTGAAGTAAATAAAAATTTCTTCTCTCAGAAGGTGGTGAATCTCTGGAATTCTCTGCTGTGAGGGTGGTGAAGGCCAGATCATTAGATATATTTAAGGTGGAGATAAATATCTGAAAGATCGAGGTTTTGAGGGTATGGGGAACTGGCACAGAAGAGGAGTTGAGGCTAGCATAAATCAGCCATGATTATGTTGAGTGGCAGGGCAAGCTTGAGAGGCTCCGGTGGCCTATTCCTGCTCCTATTTTCTCATGTTCTTGCAGCTCAGCAACATTACTCAGCACACTTTCTGTGCTTCCATATAAGCGTTCTACATCTGTTTTTGTACTCCTCAAATCTAATAATGGTGCTAGTGCATCCTCTAACACTACGCAACCTCACTTCTTTATGCACCTTATTTTGCACTTCCACTTTGAAATGTTGTCCGTTCTCTTTTCAATTTAGTTTAACTTTTCCCAGCCACACCAGTGAATCTCCTCTCTCTCTCTCTCTCGCACATCTGCCATTTTTCAACTCTTGGAAACGCTCTCTGCCCTGCAGTTTTTAAACATTTTGATCCACTCCTGTATAATCAGTTTTCCTCTTTGCCAGGGCAGTCCTGATGCAGGACTTCGACCCAATACGTTGATAATTCCTTTTCTTTCCACCCCCCCACAGATGCTGCTCAACCTGCAGACTGTTTGTTGCTTACTCTTCCCCATGCTTCCCCCCCACCCCCCTTTCACAATACTAAAAGTCAAGATTAGAAGAAACGTCAGCTGTGTGGGGCTCAAGTAGAAAAAGTAATTGATCCCTCATACAACTAATAGAATGATATTTACTTAGGATCAGTGCACTATGGAAGGGTGTTAGCTGTTCATCTAGGCCCTCGCAGCTAGAGCAATATAGTCAATCCCAAGAGCAATAAAGGTCAATCCCATTACTTAGCTCTTTCTCTGATGCTCTGCATTTTTTTGTCCCAAAGATACAATCAATTCACTCTCAAAAGGGATGATTAAATCTGATTCCACCACCTTCTTAGGCAGTGAATTCCAGATTCTGATCACTCATTGCACGAAAATTTTTCCCTCATATCACCCTGCTTCTAGATATTTCTTAAATCTTCCACATGGTCCACAATCTTTTTACAGTTTCTCAGAAGACAACTCATTGGGAGTGAATTCCAAAGATGGGATCTACGCAGCTGAAGATTTGGGTCGCAATGGCGGGACAAAGGAAACTGGGGAAGCATGAGAGGATCATAGGAACAGGATATTTAGCCCTTAAAACAGTTCTGTGAGATTCAATGAGATTGTGGCTACTTTGTGAAACAACATACTGTATATCCAAAATCCCTTAATACCTGTAATTCACAAAACATTATCATTCAAATTTAAAGTTAACAATTAATCTCGCATCAATTGCCATTTCTGGAAGAGTTCCAGATTGCTTTCATTCATTGCATGCAGCTGTTTTCCAACTTCACTCCTGAAAGACCAGTCTCCAACTTTAGGTTATGTCACCAGCTCTAGACCCTCCCATTGGCATAAATAGTTTCTATCTACTCCATAAGTTGCTCTTAACACCTGGAAAACTTTGATCACATTACCACTTACCCCCCACCCCCGACAAAACCAAGAAAATACAAACCTAGCTTTTTGATCTTCCCTTTTCATTCATCTTTGGAGTCCAAGTATTAAATTCTGGTAAATCTATGTTGCACTTCCTCCAGGACGTGTATGTCCTTCCTAAGATGCAGTGCCCATAATTTCTCACAGTACCGCAGGTGTGCTATAGTTGGAGATTTAGATATTTGTAATAAAACTTTTAACCTCTTATATTCCATCTAGTCCTCTAGATGTAATATCCAGTTTTCTATTCATCCATTTGATTATTTTCCTCACCTAGCCAAGATGTTGTAATGATCTATGTTTAGAGAGTCAGATGTTCTTTTTGACTAGACAACCTACCAGACAACCTGGACCCACTGCAATTCGCCTATCAGCGAAACACGTCTACAGCGGATGCCAGCTCCCTGGCCCTACACTCAGCTCTGGAACATCTGGACAGTAAAGACACATACGTTAGACTATTGTTTATTGACTACAGATCTGCCTTCAATACAATAATTCCAAGCAAGCTTGTCACCAAACTCCGAGACCTAGGACTCAACACCTCCCTCTGTAACTGGATCCTTGACTTTCTAACAAACAGACCGCAATCAGTGAGGATAGGCAGCAATACCTCCAGCATGATTATTCTCAACACTGGTGCCCCACAAGGCTGTGTCCTCAGCCCTCTAATCTACTCCCTATACACTCATGACTGTGTAGCCAGATTCTGTTCTAACTCCATCTACAAGTTTGCAGATGATACCACCGTTGTAGGCTGTATCTCAAACAGCGATGAGTCGGAGTACAGGAAGGAGATAAAGAACTTAGTGGAATGGTGTCATGACAACAACCTTTCCCTCAATGTCAACAAAACTAAAGAGTTGGTCATTGACTTCAGGAAAGGGGGCGGTGTACCTGCACCTGTCTACGTCAATGTTACTGAGGTCGAGAGGGTTGAGAGCTTCAAGTTCCTGGGAGTGAACATCACCAACAGCCTGTCCTGGTCAAATCACGTAGATGCCACAGCCAAGAAAGCTCACCAGCACCTCTACTTCCTCAGGAGGCTAAAGAAATTTGGTTTGACCCCTTTGACTCTCACCAACTTTTACCAATGCACCTTAGAAAGCATCCTATCTGGATGTATCACGGCTTGGTACGGCAACTGTTCTGCCCAAGACGGCAAGAAGCTGCAGAGAGTTGTGGACACAGCCCAGCGCATCACGGACACCAGCCTCCCCTCCTTGGACTCTGTCTTTACCTCTCGTTGTCTTGGTGTAGCACCAGCATAATCAAAGACCACACCCACCCGGGACATTCTCTCTTCTCTCCTCTTCCATCAGGTAAAAGATACAGGAGCCTGAGGGCACGTACCATCAGACTTAAGGACAGCTTCTACCCCACTGTGATAAGACTATTGAATGGTTCCCTTATACAATGGGATGGACTCTGACCTCACGATCTACCTTGTTGTGACCTTGCACCTTATTGCACTGCACTTTCTCTGTAGCTGTGACACTTTACTCTGTACTGTTATTGTTTCTACCTGTACTACATCAATGCACTCTGTACTACTCAATGTAACTGCACTGTGCAATGAATTGACCTGTATGATCGGTTTGTAAGACAAGCTTTTCACTGTACCTCAGTACAAGTGACAATAACATACCAATACCTTCACTACTCTGTTTTCCACCATTTAGAAAGTACTCTGCTCTATCTATTTTAGATCCCAAGTGGATGAATTCACATTATCCTACATTCAATTTTGATTTGCTACAGTTTTGCCTGTTTGCTTAATCTATTAAAATATTTATAATTTAGTTCTGTATGTAGTTCAAAATATTCCTCATCTTTATGTCATTGGCAAACTCATACGTGGTTTGCTACTACATCATCCAAGTTGTTTGGAAATACAGGATATAGATGTATAACACTCATTCTGCCAGTTTGAGTGCTTTCCAACCATTCTTTCTGTCTCTTGCTCCTTTCACTATGTTTACTGGGAAGTCACTTACAAGAACTGGTCTCATTGTTTGAGAAATGTAAATACTTCCATCCTACGATATCTTTGCAGCCATCTTTCGTTCCCCTTCCTGTGTTGGCAGCAATCTGGAACAAAATTTCAGCCTGTGATCAGGGAGCTAAACAGAACAATGCAACATCAGTTGTTACGTGTGACCAGGCACCCAAAACTTGATACTGACATCCAAAATGCCAGTTTGGATTCAAGAGATGTCCAGGGCTTGTACTCACTCCACCAGTAACATGCACAAAAGTGATGATATCTTCATTAGTCACACATACACTGAAACACACAGTGAAATGCATCTTTTGCCTAGAGTGTTCTGGGGGCAGCCCGCAAGTATCGCCACGCTTCTGGCTCCAACATAGCTGCGGATGTAAAACAGTTGCAAGACTGGTTTTACATAATATGTCATTTTCTATATCTGAAGTCCAGCCAACATGCTAAAATGTTAAATTGAATGAAAGAATTATTGCTTCAATGTTACATTAAAGGGATTAAATGGGATTTTAAATGGTATTATAAAATAGCTGTATTTTTTATGACTGCTTGTACATTTGTACATTTTGGTGATTTCCTGCATTTAATTAAAATTTTAATACACAAGACTAACCAGGTCACTTACAAATTTTTTTGTTATATAGAATCCATCTTTGGCAGTCCCTAGCAATTCAAAATGACTTAGAGTTGAGCACATAATCAAGACTGACGTTCCCAGTGCAGCATTGAGTGGGTGCTGCATTGCCAAAGATGTGTACAAAATATTATGTCAAAGAATGTTGGAAGTCTCATTTGGCTGGCAGTGAGAGGGACCCTCCCTGTCAGATCCTTCCTACACAGTCAACATCTCACCTGCAACACATGCTGCTCTTGAGACAGCCATAATAAGAATGAGACCTTCACCTACCTCTTTGTGGACTGCTAGAACAGGGAGGAGAAAACCAGGAAGGGAATGGCAAGTGCTAGAAGAGGTAGGAGATAGTGGAGGAGTTGCAGAAAGAAGCAAGACTGAGCTGGAAAGCCTCCTTCTATCTGTATTTGACATTCACAAGTAATATTGGTAACCTCAACTCTGCATGTCAATTCACCTCACAGTCTCTATTTCTTTACCATTACACCAGTACTGATCATCCTTTTTAGGAACACAAAAATAATCCTCCAAGAAATACAAATTGAAATTCAATTTAATAAATTAATTTATTAAATAAAATTAAACTAATTAGTGGATAGCGACAGGTACAGTAGGTTGCTTCTTACTTTCCTCAGGGCGATTGTCCCTGTTCAAGCTTCCAGGAACTGTTGGAATCCTTCCTGGCAAAATAAATCCTGTAAAGTCCCTTATTGCTGATGGCAGCATATTAGCCACAAGGGTGTCACCAGCTAGGGGGGAGATGATGGGGTAATTCCTGTCAATCCAGTTTGGCAACCACCTTGCTACAAGAAGTAATTGCAATTGATTTATAAACATAATTACAGTATAACTCCAATAATTCAGCACACCCAATACTACAGATTCAGATTACCAAATTTTCCAGACGATTGGATGTTATTCAATAAAAATGCCCCAACACGTTTTAATTCACTTTTTCAATGAAGTTAATCAGTATTATGATAAATTTCCCGTTGACCGAGGTAATTTTTAAGGGACCGCGGGAAATGGGATCCTGGTCAGTTCAGACTGTGGGAATTGAGTCCCCAGTGAGTCACAAGGGAGCACGGGAAATGGGGCCCTGGGGCTCTGACAAGTTGCAAGGAGTGCATCAGACATTACTTGGTGAGCAAGGTACTGAATCATCAAAATTTTGAAATGATCAGATAGCCGATTATTGGAGTTTCTCTGGTATTTATAAATTATCCTCTGCTAGGTATATTTCTCTAATCAATTTGCACTGGTTGTATTGAGAGATGCCATTTCAGTTTGTTTCCTTTACCCTTTTAACTTTCAGACCAAGTTTTAACGACCAAGTTGCAACTTAAAAGCAATGAAAAACTTCTGATGCTGGAAATTTGAAATAAAAACTGAAAATCTTGGAGATAATCAACGGATCAGACAGCATCTGTGGAAGGAGAACGAGAGTCAACGTTTCATCAGCACAATTTGGCACCAGTGAAGTTCTATGGATATTAATGTATAACCAACCAACGGAAAAAGACCAGTTGTGGATTGCTCCAGCAAAATCTCAGCGCATCTCGGTTGCTGCAGGTCTTAGAGAAGCCTTGCAAATTAACGGGTTGATATTTATTTCATCGAAAAAAAACGGTAACATATTTAAAGCTAGATTAGTTTTGCTGCCAATAGGGGATTATTTTAAAAAACCCGGTTCCGCCCTCTCAGGCGGCGCCGCTGCTGAGCAAATGCGAAGCGAGGCGGAACTCGGCCTTTTGGCGGCTCTTACCAACATGGCGGACACGGCGGCAGAGGCGGCGGTAGCGGACGGAGACAATAAACTCAGCAAAAAGTAAGTAACTTCTCTACTCGTTGTGGCTGGCCCGTTAAAGTTAACAGCATATCGATCATCCCTCGGCACTAGGTTCTCCGTGGCTCCTCCCAACGATTAAAATTCGAACCCCAATGTCTCCTCATGGGCACATTTTACTGTGAGGGATTGCGTCAGGCAGTGCGGTACAGAGAGAGCATGCTGGGAGTTGTAGTTCCATTATGCTGTCCCGAGGAAGGAGTTGAGGCGTTTAGAACTACATATCCCACAATGCTCTCTGGTATGGCGGCTTCTCCCGCAGCTAAAATCTTTGCGTTCTCTTTAAAACCCCTGGTTTCGTTCTTCGTTTCAAATTGCCCTTGAGAAACCTTCTTGAACCTTGGTGGTGAAGGTGCTCTCACGCTGCTGTTAATTAGGGAGTTCCAATATTTAGATCTACCCATGGAAAAAAAAGTGTCAGGATAGTATTTGGTGGAATAAAAACAGAATGCTGGACAAATTCCTTGGGTCAGGAAGCATCTGTGCACAGGGACACAGAGTTAACCTTTCAGGTCGAAGATCCTCGGTCAGAACAATTGCTGCCTGACCTGCTGAGTGTTGTCCCCATTTTCTGTTTCATTTTTGACTTCCAACATCCGGAGTTTTACTTTAACATTTGGTGGAGTTCCCATGCGCCCGCTACTCTTGTTTTTCGTGGTGGTGGAAGCAGGATGGGGAAATGCTGTTTCCATTGTTTTCTCTTTTACTTTTGGATTTGCACCATTTGCATTTTTTTTAAAAAATCGTTGCTATTGCTTTATCCTGGATACTGTTTAGCTTCATGAGTGCTGTTGGAGCCGCACTGACGCGGGCAAGTGGGGTGTTTTCTATCACACTCTATATCTGTGCCCTGTAGGTGATGGAAAGATTTTTGGGGAGTCAGGTTGTGAGTAACTCACTAGTGGCTATCCAGCCCTTAATTACATCAGTATTTGGTATTGATTTATTATTGTCACTTGCACCGAGGTACAGTGGAAAAACTTGTCTTGCATACCGATCCTACAGGTCAATTCATTACACAGTGCAGTTACATTGAGTTTGTACGGGTAAAAACAATAACGGTACAAAGTGTCACAGCTACAGAGAAAGTGCAGTGGTATAAGGTGCAAGGTCACGACAAGGTAGATCGTGAGGTCAGAGACCAACTCATCGTATAAGGGAACCGTTCAATAGTCTTGTCACAGTGGGGTAGAAGCTGTCCTTAAGCCTAGTGGTACGTGCCTTCAAGAAATATGTAAAATTTTGGTGGTATTTCCAATATTCTTGCCTCAACTAACACTAAAACAAAAAGTAAATTTTCTTGTCATTCCTCTTTTTGTGGTCTTGCTTCAGCACTTCAGTTATGTATTAATAGTAAAATGTTTCAAGACCTTCAGGATAGGAAAACTTACAGGTACCAACTTTCACTTCTGCCATTGCCTTTACTTTCTAGCTCTGCAATTTTCTACCTGGGTCAGTAATGT
The DNA here is from genome assembly GCF_009764475.1 of Pristis pectinata. Lineage (NCBI taxonomy): Eukaryota > Metazoa > Chordata > Chondrichthyes > Rhinopristiformes > Pristidae > Pristis > Pristis pectinata. Next base: position 21,320,363 of record NC_067417.1, read on the forward strand.
ACATTTAACTTATTGAGCTTTAAGTTAAGCTAGCTGTCAGATGGAGATGCATAAAACTGTTATTGTTTAATATGTGAATGCAGATATGAAGAAAGGACCTCTGTTACAATTAAGGTAATGATTGTTATTTAAACCTGATGACATAAAATTTGAAGGCATGGTGAACTGAAGAGGTTAGGAATGGTTTTCAAGTAGATTGGTGGAATTGTCTGATAGGCAGCAGATGAAAACTCAATGCTAAGAAATATAAAGTACTACTTTGGTAGGGAGAATGAGAAGAGGCAATATAAACTAGAGGGTGCTTTTCTAAAAAGGATATAAGAACAGAAAGATCTAGAGGTATATGTGCTTAGTTTGTTGAAAGTGGAAAAGCAGATTGAGTAAGTAGCTATATAAGTACAAGGATTCCTCATGTTTGTCAATAGAGATATAGAATACAAAACCAAGGAAATCATAATGAACCCTTTTTTGTTTTGAAAAACAAAAAAGCACCAGTTTAGAATATTGTTCAGTTTGCGGGTACCACACATAGAGATGGTGCAGAAGAGATTTATTAAAATGAATCCAGACACATTAGTTACATGGATAGACTAACAAAGCTTCCTTGACGAGAAGAGGTTGCAAGGGTATCTGATAAAAGGTTTTGAAATCATGAGAGGTATAGACAGAGTGGTAGATTTTAGAGAAACTGACTCCATTAGCAGGCAGTCAAGAAAGAGGGGAGATGGAATTAAGGTCACTGAGAAAAGAGTCAGAAGTGGTATAAGGAATTTTTCTTTCACCCAGTGAGTGGCTAGGGTCTGGAATGCAATGCAAGGGGGGATTAATGGAGGCAGGTTTCAGTGTAGCTCTCAGAAAGATAGTGAATAAGAATGTAAAATGAAAGAATTTGCAAGGTTGTGGGAAAGGATGGGTGAGTGGGGGTGACACACACAAAAAGTGCTGGAGGAACTCAGTGGGTCAAGCAGCATCGATAGATAGAAATAAACAGTCAACATTTTGGATTGAGACCCTTCATCAGGACTGGAGAGGAAGAGGGCAAAAGCTAGAATAAGAAGGGAGGGGGAGGAGCACGCAGGCAAGTGATAAGCAAGTCCAGGTGAGAGGGGAAAGGTGGGGGGGGGGGGGGGGGAGATACAAGGAGCTGAGAGGTGATAGGTGGAAGAGGCAAAGGGCTGAAGGAGGAGGAGTCTGGTAGAAGAGGGCAGTGGACCATGAAATAAAAGGAAGGAGGTAGGGAATAGATGGGCAGGGGAAGGGATGGGCAGGTCATGGGGGAGGAGGCCACAAGAATGAGGGAAGATTGGGGGGGGGGGGGGAAGGAAACAAAAAGATCGGGAGAAGAGAGGAGGGGTTACCGGTAGAGAAATTGATGTTGAGGCCGTCAGATTGGAGACTACCAAGGTGGAACATGAGGTGTTGTTCCTCCAACCAACGTCTGGCCTCAACATGGCAATAGAGGAGGCCATGGATAGACATATCAGCATGGAAGTGGGATGTGGAATTGAAGTGGATGGCCACCGGAGGATCCTTGCTTTTGCGGCAGAAGGAGTGAAGGTGCTTGACCAAGCAGTCACCCAATCTGCAATGTAGAGGAGGCCACACCGGGAGCAGCGGATGCAATAGATGACACCCTTGGATTCACAAGTGAAGCACTGCCTCACCTGGAAGGATTGTCTGGGACCCTGAATGGTAGTGAGGGAGGAGGTGTAGGGACAGGTGTAGCCATTAGTGCGGTTGCAGTGATAAGTGCCGGGAGGATCATCTGCAGGGAGGGACGAGTGGACAAGGGAGTTGCAGAGAGAGCGATCCCTACAGAAAGCAGAGAGTGGGGGGGGGGAGGGGAAGATGTGCCTAGTGCTGGGATCCCATTGGAAGTGGAAGAAGTTGCGGAGAATGATGTATTAGATGTGGAGGCTCATGGGGTGGTAGGTGAAGACAAGGGGAACCATGTCCCTGTTATGTTGGGGGGGGAATGGGGTGAGGGCAGACGTATGGGAAATGGAGGATATGCAGGTGAGGGCAGCATTGATAGTGATGGAAGGGAAATCCAGTTTACTGATAAAGGATATCAGATGTGCTGGAGTGGAAAGCTTCATCATGGGAACAGATGCAGCGGAGGAACTGGGAGAAAGGGATGGCATCCTTGCAAGTGACTAGGTGGGAAGAGGTGTAGTCAAGGTAACTGTGGGAGTCAGTGGGTTTGTATAAAATGTCTGTGGTTAATTCATCTCCGGAGACAGCTCATTTACCAGCACTTGGTCTGTAGCCTACTATGCATTGGCAATTCAAGTGCTTACTTAGGCGCTTCTTAAAGATAATGAGATTATCTGCTTCCAAAGCCTTCTCAGGCAGTGCGTTTCAGATTGCAATCACCATCTGAGTGAAAAAATTCTTCCTGAGATCGCCTCTAAACCCCTTATTTCACACCCTAATCATGTGCTCTCTTGTCTTAGATACCTCTGCCACGGGGGAATATTTCTTACTAACTACCCTATCTATTGTCTACCATAATTTTAAATACCTTTGTCAGGTTCCCTCTCGGCCTCCTCTGCTTCAAGGAAAACAAACCTAGTCTATCCAATTTCTCCTCCTAACTGAAGTATTTTATCCCAGTCAACGTCCTGGTGAATCTCCTCAGCACAATATCTCATGCAATCGTGTTCTTCCTATAGTGTGGTGACCAGAACTACAGACAAAATTCCAGCTATGGCATAACCAACGCTTTCTACTGTATGCTCTGAAATTTTCTTATTTATGGCTTCAGTTTGAATACTATGTCGATAGGGCTGGGTAGTCTAAATCTTTTTGTTATTTTGAATATTATGTTGAAAGATGCTGCCTCAAGACATGGTGTGATAGAGCTCCTTCTGGGAATTGAACATGACGAGGAGGCCAGCCTGTTCACAATGAGCTGCTAAAAGGGGGATGAAGAGATGGGGACTTACACCTATGCAGCCTTTATCTGTCTAGATTTTATATTCAGGAGTGATACCAATAGATTAAACAATACCTGCCCATTTGCCAACGATGCCAAGTTTCTTGCCCTTCTATTACTGACCATCACAACATTCTATTTTTAACATTTATGTTAAACCTGTCATCTGTGTACCTTAATCTTTTTTGGTGTTCCTATAAATTACAACATTAATGGTGAAAAGTTGGTGAGCTACAACTGAGGAGGCTGCCAATGGCCGCAATGGGGGATTGTGAGTAGCTTTGGGCCGAGAAGTTCTGGTTTCACGTTGCATGGTCTGGGCTGCAGCAGTCTGGATTGGCTGTCTAATGTGCACTAGGGCTCTATTTGAAGAGTAACCACTACTTACTCTTGGTAGTGGTTGGAGCACAAATGGTGTTAACTTGACAGAGGATCTGTTCTGTGGAGCCAATTTAGATAAATCTGAAACATTAACTTTGTTTTTCTTCGCACCTGAGTATTTCCAGCATTTTCTGTTTTTTTTACACTATTCTAACAGAAAACAATGCTTGAATCAAAGTTTAAAGGCTCACTTTACGGCACTTGGATTTAAGCAATCACTGATTTGAGCTTTAAAAGTCTGATACGATCTATCTTTCTTTTATTAGGTATTAAGTGCTTTGTAAATGAGACAAGACTGTGACAGTTCATTATGATGGCCAGAACCATGCATAGGCTTCTTGGGCTGCAGATAGCCGAAATCTGCAAGGTCAGGGGTCACTGGGGAAAGGTGCCAATGCACAGACTTACTTCCTTTACTGCTCTTTTCCAGAAGAGACTACATGATGAAAAAAGGTTGGTAATACTTTGTTTTATGTTTAGACATTCTTGTTCAAGTAGCCAACCTTTTTTCATCAGAAATGAATATTTAAATTGCCTTGAACATAATAGAAACCTCATTGGCATGATGTAGATAAGAAACTGTTTTGACACAGTGGAATCGATAATAGTGTATGGACTTCAGTTGCACTTTGCCTATGTAAGGCCTAATGACTTTTTGAAGAAAGCCCTCTAAACACTGACAGGTATATTATCACAAAGGCCCCCTTGTTAGTTTGAAGGGAAGAGAGAATACTTGGATCAGTAGTTGGAATAACAATACATTTTACAAATGGCTATTTAAAGTGCTGTTCATGTTTGTCCTATTTTTGAGTAAACAATCTTAACTAATGTATTCTATTTATTTTCAACAATAAGCATATTAACGTCATGTTTTATACAATATTTCATTTATCGATACACAATTCTAACAGTGATTATTTGACTATGGATGGTTACCACTGCAGTTTTTGGCTGTAACACATTATGGGTGGAGCACATATAGAAAAATTGGGAGGGGATGATTGCACACGAGTGGCAGTATTATGTATTTTCCTTTAAATGGAAGATAAATTAGGCAGCTATAGTTTGGAAGTTTGAATCTCCAGTTTTGACTTTTCATTTCTATATGTTCTGAACATGTGATATTTTACATTCTGAAATTGGAGCAATCTACTGTTGTGTTATTTCCTATTTAGTTTCATTTTCTGTTTCTATCACGTCCTCTAATTTTTCACTGTGTTCTGCAACTTTTTAATACTTCTTTGGAGGTAGTATTTAATATTATTTTGTAGCGGTTGCTACCGCGAAATAAAACAAGATGCTAGTCGGAGGATTGTCGAACAAGAACTGGTTTATCTTCCCACCTTGCGCGGGCCCTTTAAGGGAGACTGTTCCCGCCCAATCCAACCGGCAATGACGTAAGTACTACGTCATCAAGACTTTCCCGCGCGTGGGTTCTCCCCATCGCTCAGGAAAGACGAGGCCCGCCGCCATCTTGGGCCTCATCGCTCCGACGCCGCTCGACCCGACTGCTGAGCCGGTTCGACCAACTAAACGGTGAGTTGCCACACAACCCCCCCCCCCCAGAACCGGCGATACAGTCCCCAAGGTCCGCGGGCTGTGCCAGCTGCCGCTTAGGGGGCCGGCCTCTGCGTCGCAGCGTTGCAACCTCGACAGGTTGCTGCAGATCCAAATGGGCCGGTTTGAGGCGGTCTGCCGTGAAAACCTGTTCCCTGCCTCCAATGTCCAAAAGAAAGGTGGATCCATTATTCCTTATGACTCGGAACGGTCCCTCATATGGTCGTTGCAACGGCGCCCGAGGTGTGCCCCTGCGAACAAAAACAAACTTAGTCCCATAGATCCTTGGGCTGGCAGGATGGGGCTTGACCGTGCCGTGAGGTGGGAATCGGGGCCAAGTTGCCAAGCTTCTCGCGCAGTCTTTGTAGGACTGCTGGGGGTTGTTCCCCTTGGTCCCGAAGGGCAGGTATGAAATCCCCGGGGACAACTAGGGGTGCCCCGTACACAAGCTCAGCTGACAAAGTGCGGAGGTCTTCTTTGGGGGCAGTGCGTATGCCGAGCAGGACCCAAGGCAGCTCGTCAACCCAGTTAGGACCCTTCAGGTGGGCCATCAAGGCTGATTTCAGATGGTGGTGAAAATGTTCCACCAACCCGTTTGATTGAGGATGGTAGGCCGTGGTGGTGTGCAGCTGCGTCCCTAGCAGGTTTGCTAATGCAGTCCAGAGACTGGAAGTGAATTGGGTGCCTCTGTCTGAAGTGATGTGGGCCGGAACACCAAAACGTGAGACCCAAGTTGTGAGCAGCGCCCGGGCGCAGGAATCAGTTGTGATGTCAGTCAGGGGGGTTGCCTCAGGCCACCTCGTGAACCGGTCCACGATGGTAAGGAGGTACCGGGCTCCTCTTGAAACCGGCAGAGGGCCCACGAGGTCGACGTGTATGTGGTCAAACCTCCTACGGGTAGGCTCGAACTGCTGTGGCGGGACCTTGGTGTGTCGCTGGATTTTTTGACGTCTGGCAGTGCGGACAAGTCCGGGCCCACTCACTGACCTGTTTGCGCAGGCCATGCCAGACAAACTTGCTGGCGACCAGTTGGACAGTTGATCTGATGGACGGGTGTGCCAACCCATGTACCCAGTCAAAAATGCATCTCCGCCAGGCTGCAGGGACTATAGGGTGGGGCTGACCCGTCGCAAAGTAGGGTCCGCTGACCTGGACCAACCAAGAAATCTCGGAGCTGCAGGCCCGAGACTGCGGTTCTGTAGCTGGGCAGTTCGTCATCGGCCTGCTGTGCGTCAGCTAGGGCCGTGTAGTCGACACCCAAGGATAGGTTGTGGATGGTCGGTCTGGAAAGTGCATCAGCAACGACATTATCCTTTCCGGAGACATGTTGGATGTCAGTTGTGAATTCGGAAATGTAGGATAAATGTCTCTGCTGCCGAGCTGACCAGGGATCGGAGACTTTGGAGAAGGCAAAGGACAAAGGCTTATGATCGGTGAAAGTGGTGAAAGGCCTGCCTTCTAGAAAGTATCGGAAATGCCGGACCGCCAGATACAGTGCTAGAAGTTCCTGATCAAAAGCGCTGTACTTCAGTTCGGGCGGTCTAAGGTGCTTGCTGAAAAATGCCAAGGGTTGCCAGCGGCCTTCGAGTAGCTGTTCCAGTACCCCACCCACCGCGGTGTTGGACGCGTCTACCGTGAGGGCGGTTGGGACGTCAGTCCTAGGGTGTACAAGCATCGTGGCGTCTGCCAGGGTGTCTTTGGCCTTAACGAAAGCAGCCGCAGCCTCGTCAGTCCAGGTGATGTCCTTGCCCTTACCAGCCAGCAGCGAGAACAGAGGGCGCATGATATGGGCTGCTGCAGGGATGAACCGATGGTAAAAGTTGACCATCCCAAGGAATTCCTGTAGGCCTTTGACTGTGTCGGGGCGGGCAAAATGGCGGATAGTGTCCACCTTGCCAGGTAAGGGTGTTGCCCCGTCGCTGGTGATTTTGTGGCCGAGGAAATCGATAGTCAAGTCCGAATTAGCACTTGGACGGGTTGATCGTGAGGCCAAAATCGCGGAGGTGGGAATACAGCTGGCGGAGGTGGGAAAGGTGTTCCTGGCGGTTACGGCTGGTGATCAGTATGTCGTCTAAGTAAATGAACACGAAGTCCAGGTCTCGGCCTACCGCGTCCATCAGCCGCTGGAAGGTCTGTGCGGCGTTCTTAAGGCCGAACGGCATCCGAAGGAATTCGAACAGGCCGAATGGGGTGGTAATCGCAGTCTTGGGGACATCATCTGGATGGACTGGGATTTGGTGGTATCCCCGAATGAGGTCCACTTTGGAAAAGATGCGGGCCCCGTGTTAGCTCGCTGCGAAGTCCTGGATGTGAGGGATGGGATAGTGGTCCAGGGTGGTGGCGTCATTCAGCCTGCGGTAGTCGCCGCAGGGCCTCCACCCTCTGGTGGCTTTGGGGACCCTGTGCAGGGGGGAGGCCCAGGGGCTGTCTGACCTGTGAACAATCCCCAGCTCCTCCATGTGACGGAACTCTTCTGGAGGTAATCGTCGTGCTCGGGCATGAAGGGGTGGCCCTGTAGTAATGATGTGGTGTTGTACCCCGTGTTTGGGCCTAGAATTCGTAAACGAAGGTGCCAAAATTGATGGGAATTCGGCTAGGAGCTTGGCGAAATCGTCGCCAGAAAGGGAAATGGAGTCGAGGCGCGGGGCTGGTGTGCTGATTTCTCCCAGGGGGATAGGTCTGGAAGGTGCTAGAGTGGACTAACCGCTTCCCTCGCAGGTCGACTAACAGGTTGTGGGCCCGAAGGAAATCGGCCCCTAGGAGTGGTCGGGCGACGGTGGCAAGGGTAAAGGTCCAGGTAAAACGGCTGCCGCCGAATTGTAATTGAAGTGTACGGGTGCCGAAAGACCGTATCATTGTACCGTTGGCGGCATTGAGTAGAGGACCGGGTGGCCTGTTATGAGTGTCGTGGCCAGTCGGGGGCAAAATATTGACCTCCGCTCCAGTATCAACGAGGAAACGCCGTCCAGATTTCTTGTCCTGAACGAATAGGAGGCTCTGTCGGCGGCCAGCCGCCGTAGCCATCAGCGGTGGCTGGCCCTGGCGTTTCCCTGAAACTTGCAGGGTGGGCGGCATCGACGGGCCTCCGCACCCCACCTCTGATGGTAGAAGCACAGCTGGTCACCCGTGTCGTCGTTTGCGTTCCTGGGGTGTGGTTGCTCAGTTGCTGGGGCCGGGCGAGGTGGGCGTTGGGCTTGTGGCCTGGTGATTTGACTGACGGACGAACCGCTCTCGCGCTTGGCCCTCCACAGGACATCTGCCCAGGCGGCCACCTCACGGGGGTTGCTGAAGTCGGCGTCAGCTAACAACAGGTGGATGTCATCGGGGAGCTGTTTGAGGAAGGCCTGTTCGAACATCAGGCATGGCTTGTGTCCCTCGGCCAATGCCAGCATCTCATTCATTAGGGCGGATGGGGATCTGTCCCCCAGGCTGTCCAGATGAAGCAGGCGGGCGGCACGCTCACGACAGGAGAGGCCGAAGGTCAGAATCAAAAGGTCTTTGGAAGCTGGATACTTATCTTCCTCCGGAGGCGACTGGATGAAGTCTCCAACCTGGGCAGCTGTCTCTTGGTCCAGAGAGCTAACCACATGGTAGTACTTCGTGGAGTCGGAGGTGATCTGCCGAAGGTGGAATTGTGCTTCGGCCTGGTCAAACCAGGCGCTGGGCCGAAGTGTCCAGAAGGTGGGCAGCTTGAGGGCCACTGCGTTGGCTGCTGCGCTGTCGGCCATTGCGCGGGTCCAAAATCCGTTTGGACCATCGGGGTCACCAATGTAGCGGTTGCTACCGCGAAATAAAACAAGACGCTAGTCGGAGGATTGTCGAACAAGAACTGGTTTATTTTCCCGCCTTGCGCGGGCCCTTTAAGGGAGACTGTTCCTGCCCAATCCAACCGGCAATGACGTAAGTACTACGTCATCAAGACTTTCCCGCGCGCGGGTTCTCCCCGTCGCTCGGGAAAGACAAGGCCCGCCGCCATCTTGGGCCTCGTTGCTCCGACGCCACTCGACCTGACTGCTGAGCCAGTTCGACTGACTAAACGGTGAGTCGCCACAATTTGTTCATTTTACAGGTTTTGCCGTTCTCTGCAGTGAGCTCTACGTTCCCTCTCGGGTTATTTTGTATTAAAATTATGTACCTTTCTTGTTTTTTAAAAAAAAGCATAAAAATACGATTTAATTGAATGATTTTTATCTTTGCAAAACACATCAATAACTTCTCTGTGGGGAAATTCTCATGAGCATTTCTACTTTCCACTTTTGTTTGTTAGCAGTAGAGTATAAAGAGTATTGCAGCTGCTTGGATAGATTGTATCAATCCAAATTATCCTGAGTTTTAAAATAACATTGCAATATTGGAGTGATAACACTTGTGACCACATCTTTTGTAATTAATCTTTTATTTCCCCGGTCTGATTTCTGCAGTGAGCTGAAGAGGCGAATGAAAGCAGAGAAGAAAGCTGCTGAGAAGGAGATCAGAGCTAAAGAGCTGGCTGAAAGGGAAGCTCTCAAAAATGCAAAAGTTGATGAAATCCACATGGGTGGAGATGAAGAGACTCTTGACCCTAATGTCAGTATGAGAATTTAAAAAAAAATCTACCTCTCAGTAACCTTCAGAGAAGGGGCAATGTCTGAATATTTGAGTAAATTGTTTTGTGATGTTGGAAGGATGCAATGGAGGAAACTAGAACAGGATGGGGGCTGGCTTAAAATTGATTTAATTAGTATTCTGTTCAGTATCTTTCCAGTTTTGAGTTCCAGTACACTGATCAATATTGCTTTAAGGTATTAGTGGGTATCAGAATCGTGTTGAGTGTAGAGACAGTGGATAGTAATGTAGAATTGGCTTGGTTTGAAATCATGAATAACTGGGGAAAGAAGACAAGGGTGTGAGTAGTCTGTTGGCCCCCAAAATGTGACCTCTCAATAGGGTGGAGCATAGATGAGTAAATATCTAGGGAATGTTTGAAGAGAACTACAATTCTTCAAATATTTTAATTTGGATGAGACAAACTGGCAAAGGTATTGTAGAAGAAAAAAATTGTGGCGTGCATCAGGGATTGCTTTCTAGAACGGTATGTTGCAGAACCTCCCTGGGAACAGGCTAGTTTAGATTTGGTCTTGAGTAATGAGGAAGGATTAAGAAGAGATCTTGTAGTTAAAGATCCGCCTAGGAGGTAGTGACCACAATGTGATAGAATTCCAGCTGCAGTTCGGGGATGAACACCATAGGACTTAACCACTGTCTTCAACTTAAGGACAATTATAATGGTATGAAAGTGCAGTTGTCTAAGGTGAACTGGAAAAATAAGCTAAGAAATAGGTCAGTAGATAAATAGTGGCAGATATTCAAATAGTTGGTCCACAACACTTACCAGGAATTTATCCCAATTAGAAAGAGGAACTCTATGAGAAAGAAGCACAATCTGTGCTTAACAAAGGAAGTCAAGGATGAAGTTAAATTGAAGAGCAGGGCATACAAAGTGACAAAGGTTGGTGGTAAACCAGGGGACAGGGAAACTTTTAAGATCCAGCAGCAAAACACTCGTTACAAGGGAGAAGATTGATTTTGAGAGAAATGTGTGTGTAACATCAAAACAAACATTAAGAGTTTCTATGGATATGTAAATATGAACAAGACGGCTAAGGTTGTTGTTGGACCTCAAGAGAACAAGGCTGGTGATTTAAGAACAGGAAACGCAGATGTTAAATCAATTTTTTTTGCATCAATATTCACTACGGAAGAAATTGCAAATAACGCTAAGATAACAAATGGGCTAATTTCAAATAACAGGGAGGAACTTGTAAAAATCCCAATCACAAGGGATAAAGTATTGGAGAAATTCACAGGGCTAAAGGCAGCCAAATTGCTGGGGCCCTATGGCCTGCACCCAAGTGTTTAAAAGGAAGTGGCTGCAGAGATTGTGGATCCTTTCGTTGAAACTTTTCCAAAGTCACTGATTTCTGGAAGGGTACTAGCAGATCAGAAAACAGCTAATGTGACTCCCTCCTTCAAAAAGGGAGGAAGACAGAAGGCAGGGAACTATAGGCCAGTTACTTTAACATCTATTGTTGTCAAGATGCTAGAGTCAATAATCAAAGAGGAAATAAGTAATCATTTCAGATAGCTGAATGTAATCAAACCTAGTCAATATGGTTTTATGAAAAGTAAATCATGTTTGGCAAATTTGTTCCACTTCTTTGAGGATATGACGGGGATAGTTGATAGAGGTGAACCTGTAGGTGTAGTGTATTTAGATTTCCAAAAGGCACTTAACAAGGTGCCATATTAGAGGCTGGTGCATTAATTAAATGCCCAGGGTATTGGAGGAAGTGTGTTAGCATAGGTTGAAAACTGGCTGTCACAGAGAAAACAAAGAATTGGACTGAATGGCTGCTTTTCAGGCTAGAGGGATGTAACTAGTGGAATACCCCAGGGATAGGTTGTTGGCCCATAATTGTTTGCTATTTACATTAATGACTTGAAGGTGGGAACAAAGTGTGTGGTTTCCAAGTCTACTGATGATATGAAAATGGGTGGAAAGGCAGGTTGTGATGAGGACATTGTGATTCTGCAATGGGATAAAGATAGATTAAGTGATTGGGAGAAAACTTGGCAAATTAAGTTTAATGTGAGGAAGTATGAGTTTGTGCACTTTGGTAAGATGAATGAAAAGGTGGGTTATTATCTAAATGGACAGAGACTGCAAGTGAGTGAAGTTTAGAGGGATCGAGGTGTTCTAGTGCATCAATCACAAAATGTTAGCAGGCAGGTATAACAAATAGTTAAGAAAGCAAATGGCCTGTTGGTTGTATGTGGTGTTAGTGTGGCTACACCTGGGACACTGCAGAGCGTGGTCCTCTTAACTAAAAAATGGTATAGTAGCATTGGAGGGAAACCAGAGGAGATTCACCAGGCTAATTCCTGTGGTGAGAGGGTTGTCCCATCAAGAAAGGTTAGACAGTTTGGGTTTGTATTCCTTGGAGTTGAGGAGAATGAGGGGAGACCTTATTCAAACATATAAGATCCTGAGGGGGCTTGATAGGGTAGATGTTGAGATGTTTCCACTAGCAGAAGAGTCAGAAACAAGGGAACTTAACTGCAAAAGTGGAGGGTGGAGGAGACCAGATCATTAGACGTATTTAAGGTGGAGATAGATAAGAATGTGAAAGATTGAGGATGATGGGGAGCTGGACCAGATGAAGAGTTGCCGTCAGCATAAATCAGCTAGGATCATGCTGAGTGGCGGAGCAGACTTGAGGTACCTGGTGGCTCTTCCTGCTCCTACTTTTTTGTGTTCTTGTGTGAATATACTTGAGTCCATTAACCTCCTCAGCACAAAATCTCCACCTCCTAGACCCCTGTGTCCTCCTTTCTATTATTTGTCTTTCCCTATTTAAAATGTTTGCACACCATTGGTTCTGGAATTGATCTTACATTCTGAAAATCCCTGGGTAAATGTCTCTGGCCATCCAGCTTCCTATTCTCCCATAAATCGATCCTTTTGATTGAACCTTTGGTTATCTTACTAGAATTTGCTGATTTGGCTCAGAGCCCACAAGATTATTCTTCTGAACATTTTGTGTTATACTGCACATTTTTAAAGTTCTAAGCTTGTATTCTGTAGCATACATTTAATGATTGTTTTCTATCCTAAATTCTTTTCAGCAATATTACAAAATACGGACACAGGCCATCCAACAACTGAAGGGCACTGAAGAGGATCCGTATCCTCATAAATTCCATGTAGATATATCCTTAATGGAGTTCATTGAAAAATATAATCATCTGCAGCCTGGTGACCATCTCTCTAATATCCGCTTGTCCGTGGCAGGTGAGTTTTTCAAAGTAGCATCTTTGTTTTACTCAAAATAAACTCTTGTTAAAGGTAATATTGGAAGTAGTTTTAAGTCATCACAAACATAAACATAACCACAACCAACAAAGAAGAGTATTCGCTAAAGGAATGCAGCCATAGTAAAGTTACTGGAGTAGTAAATCATTGGCATTTTGGATTGCCTCCGTATCCTTTCTTAGGGAAGGGGACTAAAACTGTGTCCAGTACCCTATACAACTGTAACAAAACCTCCTTATTCTTAAACTCCCCCTTTGCAATAAAGGATAACATGCCAGTTTAAGTCCAACCATGGTAGCTGGAGAATTTAAATTCAGTTAATTAAATAACCTGGGATTGAAAAACTGGTAGTTGTAGTGGTGATGAGAAACCACTGAGCTGTTCTAAAAAAATATGCAACTAATTCATTAATGCCCATTTTTAGGTGAGAAACGCATGCTATTCTTATCTAAACCACAATGCTGGTCAAAAATCAGTTTGCTTTATCATTGACTACTATGTACTAATTGAAATTCAATAATTTTTACAAAAAGAACTATCTTGCCTTTTCGGCAATCACTGACTGCTTATTTGTTATTGCTATTATAATTTTAAATGCAAGCAAAATCAAATTGATAAATAAAGATAGAGAATGCTGGAAACACATCAGACAGCATCTACAGAGAGAGAAATGAATTTAATACTTAAAATTGATGAACTTTTGTCAGAACTAGGAAATGTTATAACTTGAAATGTTGTAGTTCACAGAAAGGTGGAATGGGTGGAAAGAACATAAGTCTGAGTGGAGACCAAGAGGGACTAAGTGACACAAAAGCCGCCTATCACAGACATTCCCTTTGTTCTCTGCAGCCTTCCCTGCAACCTAAAGCACATTCAGTTGCTAACTTTTCCCGGATCTGATGAAAGGTTATCGATCTGCAGTGTTATCTATGTTTGTCTCCATAGATGCCATCTGACCTGAGTGTTTCTAATATTCTGTGTATAAATTTGGATTTCTATCAGATACTGTTTGTTTTTTTGCTTTTTGATTTAAGTTAGAAAATATTCATTATTTTTTGGACTGGAAAGTTCTATTGCAAAACTTGCATTATTTTTCTTTTTTGTTCAATAGAGTACCCATAATTGCCAATTTACATATTTATGTGGGTTGTGTGAGTCTTATTCATATGTGTGCTTTGCAAGGTGAGTTCGTATTGAAAAACATTTGGTACCTTAACTCTCCTAGGTCGTATCCATGCCAAACGGGCCTCGGGTGCCAAATTAATCTTCTATGATCTTCGTGGTGAAGGAGTCAAACTACAGGTTATGGCAAATTCCAAGTAAGCTGGATTACATGGAGAACTGAACTACCTGATTTATGCAGGTTTATTTTTAATGTACCTGACCCATTCAGCGCAAGAGTAAGATGTACACTTGCTTATGAAAGCTTACTTAGATACAGATTTATTCACTTCAAAGTGTTAAGATTGGAATAAGCTGCTTTTTCTGGAATAGTTTTAATGTGGATATTGATGCGGTGTGTTTGATTTTTTTTTTCCCTCAGGACTTAGAAATATTAAAAGAGTTGAGGGATTGTGTCGAGGTGAAAGATTGGCCATGATCTTATTGAATGACAGAGCAGGCATGACGGCTTAATGGCTTACACCTGCTTCAATTTCTTGTATTCTTAATTATGTGAATAATAACATCTTACATTTTATAACAAATATTACTTTGCTTTAAAATGTTCTTGATAATAATTGATGCCAACAAATAAATGGAAATCTGTTAATATAGTGTCATCTTTGTGTAAGAAAACAATACCTAAAACCAGAAACCCATTGGAGCTATCAAAGCTTTTTTCATTCGGGGTCTGTTGCATCTGAACAAATCAAGTACAGTTGCTGATCTACAATTTACTTTTGTAGTCTCTTGAAAAATGAATTGATAAGGAACATATTTGTACTATTAAACTTACTAGATCTAGGTATTTTAATATAATTATCAAGCACTCAAACCTTGTATTTTATAATGAATTACACAATACAGCTGCTATTCACCAAAAATGCACCCAATTCTCATTTATGACTGTTTATTTGAATTTTTCTCTTTTTTTTAATGCAACTACATAGTATCATTCAACAGGCAGATTTTGCTGAACAAGGATGCCATATCTCTGGCTTTTTTTTTTGTTTGCATTATTACACTTCAACATAGAAAGCACACTTCTGCACAGGATTCCAAGTTGTTCCAATTACAATACATTTACTTTAAAATAAATGTCACATTGATAATTGGCAAAGTATTAGTGATCCGTATTTTTGTTCACAATCATTCAGAACTGGCTAAATACTGCATCTACAAATGTGTTTCAGATATTTCAGTTTGTTTTTTTTTACTTTTAGCCAGAATGCTTTTTCATCTTTTTAAAAAAAAAATTTGCTGCGTATGATACCATCTTCAAAAGTAGTTATACTAAGAGTACGCTTGAAGCTGTTTAGTTTAACTGTATTTTATTCTATTAGTTATATAATTGAGAACATACTACTTAATGTAAACTGTGGGATTTGGAAAAACGGAATTGTGTGTGCATTTTTTTTTAGTCCTTTTTTTTCTATAACTTTGATTTAAACTGAGTTTTTAATTGTTTTAGAAATTACAAATCTGAAGAGGAATTCATTAAAGTAAACAATAAGTTACGGCGTGGTGATATTATTGGAGTGGAGGGAAACCCAGGAAAGACAAAAAAGGGAGAACTGAGTATAATTCCCATAGAGATAAAACTACTGTCTCCCTGCCTACACATGTTGCCTCACTTGCACTTTGGACTCCGTGATAAGGTGAGTGTCCCAAATAAAATGGTTTATATTGGCAAGCCCAAACGGTCCATTAGTTCACCACGTGAATTTGTTTCTTGACAGTTAATAAAACCTACTTCAAAAAAATTTAAATGATCTAAATCCAAAATTTGTGCTGCTTGTTTTTGCACATTTTCATTAAGCTAGAATTAGTAAAACCCATGGCATTCTAGTCTACACCTGAGGGCTCCAGCCCCCTGTGGTATATCCTCTGGTGGGTCTGTCCTAGTGAGATAGGAGAGAGAATGATGGAAGAGTTTGGCACATTGTCTGGAAGGAATGATTCTGTGAGGACAATTCTTGGGCTACTTCAGCAGCTTCCCCAGTTTAGCCACCAGTCCCCAGATGCTTCCTGCGAGGAATTTGCAAGGTTGATTGGGCTGGGAGCAATTCTGCCATGTCTGCATTTGGTGCTTAAGTTGATGCCCTCTAATCCATTTGGTTATATTCATTATTTTTTTTTTAAAACACAACAGTTATGGTGCAAGTGAGTGGCCTGCTGAGTCATTTCAGAGGGCATATGAGAGTTAACTAAATTGGTGGTTTAATAAGAGTGATTAAGATGAGTTGAAATGAATGGGTATATACTAGGCTGATGCAGTATAACCCAGATAATTGTGAAGTTATCCACTTCAGTAGGAAAAACAGAGACAGTATTAGTCAAATTGTGAGATGTTAGGAGCTGATAATCAGAAGATTCTTATACACCAATCGCTGAAAGCAAACATGCAGGTGCAGCAAGCACTTAAGAAGGTAAATGGTTTGTAGGCCTTCATTGCAAGAGATTTTTGAGTACAGAAGCAAGGGTGTCCGACTACAATTTTACAGGACCTTGGTTTGATCATAACTGGAGTTGTACCCACCAGATATTCCTGGATGTTTGTATGAGGAGAGATTGGGTCAACCAGTCCTGAACTCAACAGAGTCTGGAATTGTAGGAGGGGATCTAATTGAAATCTACAAAATTCTGACACAAGCTTAGAACACACAAAAAGAGGAGCATTAGGTCACCTGGCCTCTCAAGCCTACCATACCATTCGGTATAATCATGGCCTCATTTGCTCTTCTGTGCCAGTTCCCCAGAACCCTCAATTGCCGATCTTTCAAAAAAAATTAGTATTGGCAATCTCTTGAAATTACCATTTTCACGAGCTGGTTGTCTTGTCCTGGATAGCAGCAAATTGAAATTTTGTGTTGTGTGCATGGTGTGTGTACATGTGTATGTCAGTGCATATATTCATGGTATTTTTGGGAGGATTTTTCTTGGAATGTGCATTTATTCTTTCTTCTGACAGGAAACCAGATATCGTCAGAGGTACCTGGACCTGATCTTAAATGATTACGTGAGGCTGAAATTCATCACCAGGGCCAAAATCATCACCTATCTACGGAAGTTTTTAGATGATCTTGGATTTCTTGAGGCAAGTTCCTTTTTGTTCTTTCACAAATGTATCATAAATTAATCAGTAGCTTATTTTGATTTTTTAGCTATGATAGTTAATGAATTTATGTAGTGTCATCAACACTCTACTCCAGTGAGTTTGAAAGAAAATAATTATTTAGAGATGCTGGATAGGCTAAAATTGATCAAGATTTGGCACTAGAAAAGTCAATTGCTCTTAAAGTAGATAAATCACCAGGTTCCAAATAGGATGGGATGGATCCTAGAGGGAAGTATGGGAGAAAGTTGCAGAGGCCCTGGGTATAATCTTCCAACATCTGGAGGTGGTGCCTGAGTACTGGAAAACTGCAACTGTTACCTTTCTTCCAAAAAAACAGTGCAAGTGACTAATTGGGAAACTTTCTTGAAAATGATTGCGAACAGAACTAATGGCCACTGGACAGGTGTGCACTGATTAGAAAAGTCAGCATGGATTAGTTGAAGGCAAATCGTATCTAACTAACTTGATAAAGATTTGTGATGAAGTAGCATGGAGGGTTGATGTGGGAGTATGGTCTATGTGGTAGATATGGACTTCCAAAAGGTATTTGAATAAAGTGCCACGTAATAAATTTGTCGTCAAGAGTGAAGCCATGGAATAAAAGGACTGTTAACAGCATGGATAGACAATCAGCTGAGTAATAGAAAACAGTAGTAGTGGAAGGTTTTGTTTACGACTTGAAGAAAGTATACAGTGGAGTTTCTGAGGGCTCTATACTAGGACCACTACTTTTAGTATACATAAGCACCTTGGACTTCTGTATAAAGAGCACAATTTCCAGATTTGCAGATGACACAAATTTGGTGGTTATAGTGAACTGAGAGGGCGTAAGTAATAGAAGCAGGAGTAGGCCATTCGGCCCTTCATGCTTACTTTGCCATTCAATAAAATTAATGGCTTAATTTTTGCATGCAGTCTTATTACTGACAGTACCCTATATTCCTTGATTCCTTTGTTCCTTATAGGTAATAGACTTCAAGGAGACAGGCTAGTGGGATCAGCAGATGAAATTGTAATACTGAGAAATGTGAAATGTTTACATCTTTGTAGGATGAATGAAAGAGGTAATAAAAAGCTGAGGGCAAATTTAAGAGATACAAAAACAGATTTGGTGATATGTGTAAATCGTTCATTGAAAGTCTTCAATAAAACATGGCATGCTGTGCTTTACTAATAGAGCATGCAAGTACTAGAGCAAGGAAGCCATAAACTTTGTTAAGACACTGTTTCTGATACAGTTGTATTGTTAGTTCTAGGCAGCACCTCATTAAAAAAAAAATGCAAAGTCTGTAGAGAGGATGCAGAGGAGATTTATTAAAATGATTCCAAGGATGAAGGACTTCATTTATGTGGCTGACTAGAGAAGTTGAGATTGTTCTCCTTGGAACAGGGGAGGTTGCAAGGGAATCTGATGGAGATTTTTAATTTGTTGAAAAGTATAGAGAGTCACTCTTTCTATGAGCAGAGGAGTCAAGAGCTGGGGGAGATGAAGTGAGGGTGCTTGTTAAAAAAACCAAAAGTAGCATGAGGAAAAATTATTTTGCACAGTGAGCAGTTACAGTCTAGAATGCACTGTTAGAGGTAAAGGTATAGGCAGACTCGTTTGTAACATTCAAGAGGGGTGCTGGGTGGGTATGTGAAGGGAAAGAAATTGCAGGGCAATGAGGAAAAAGAGGGGCCATGGGAAGAGATGGATTGCCCTTAACATCGAGTCTTTATAGACTCAATGGGCCTGATGATCTCCTATGTTGTAGCCATTCTATTATTCTATGATAAATTCCTTCTGAAGGTCCCTGATTTCCCTACTGATAATCTAGTCTTGCTAGAATTGAACAAGTGTGCTAGGAACTTAAGATTTGATGAAATTGTACTGCTGGTACTGGATATTTGTTAAAATTTTTCAATAGTGGAATTTATTGTGTGACTTTTAACAATGTAAGCACAATTAACTTCCTTTATTAGTACATTATGTTTTTGTGAGTCCAGTATCGCTCCAATTTATGTAACCTTAATCCTCCCATACAGGTGGAGACACCCATGATGAACATAATTCCAGGTGGAGCTGTTGCCAAGCCTTTCATTACACATCATAATGAATTAGACATGGATTTATACATGCGAATCGCACCAGAGCTTTACCATAAGGTACTATTATGGAATAATGCTTTTTGTCTAAGGTGAAAGGAGCAGAAATGTGAATTTCTGTCATATTAGCTGGTAGCTGCATTGCAATGTGATAAATGTGGCAGCCTTTATTCATATGAGGTCATACAAAAAGTAATCAAATAAGTAACCAGGGTAAGTGCTGCTGCTTCTCAGAGGAATGTTGAATGGGAGATAAGGACAACCTGGTTGTTACTATGGGATAACTTAAACTCATCAAAGAATGGTTTTGCTGGATCACACGTGAATGATAAGTGTGTGTCACTTTCTTGACACTTCATTGAAGTACGAGTCTAGATCTGTAGTACACAACGTACAGCCAAAACTGGGATATATGATGCTGTCTTCTGGCTGGCCCGTGTATCTCTGCGAGGCACTAGTAATTGTCTATTTGTTAACTATTGATGTGAAGAAGGGGTTGTAATTTGAATGGTCCTTTCGGGGGGAGGATTGTGTGCTATAAAATGGTGGTTCACAGGATATGTACCTGGATGGTGCTGAAAGCAAGTACATCTTCAGCAGTAACTGGGACATCAAGAGGAACAGTTCATCTAATGTTGCAATTATACAGCAGCAAAAGTCGCTGTGGCAAAGGACTTTGTTTTTCACAATTGATGAATTACATTGTTTCCAGGGTCAATTTCACAGAGTTAAGTGAATTCAGCCACTCTTAAACATTTTAGAAGAAATTGATGGTTTTGTAATTTATCATGCATAAGCAGGATGACTTGGCTCAAAAGGGTTTATAGTGCTAGTGCTGGAATTAAATCTTTCTCCAAGGCGAAAGAAAACCCTGTGACTCAACTGGTGGATACTAAGTGGCTCGCGATCTTACTCTGCTTGCTGACATTGTCCCCAGTGACTTGTGTGCTCAGCTTGAAGGAAAGGAATAACATGACTGACGAGGTTACATATTAGTCATGTCTTTTTCAGACTAAATTAAAACTGTTCTATATATATCTGCAGCAAGGTGATTCACTTTTTGACCAATCAAGAGGTGTTATATAAACATGTCTTGGGGCCCTTATTCTGAGGTTGTGGGGATGTTTCAGTGTTCATTAAAGCAGTAAAATGATTTCAAGCAAAATTGAGGAGAACTAGGGTGTGAATAAATCCTGGTATATACAAGTGGTTAAATTAAAGATGTGTCATGTAGGTGGCCCCTTTTGAATTGCCAGTGAGGGCATCTGTCACAAAAATAAATGTTTCACCACCTTAGATTACATGCACAAAGTGAGGAGGATGAATGCTCTGACTGAGAAAAGAGTTCTACCTGAGAAAAGATGGCTTTATCTTTGCAAATTGTGATTTGTGCAAAAATGTAAAATGTTATGAACATAATTTTCAGCATAAAATATTCATTTCTCAATCATGGTCTAAATTTATAATTATAATTTCCATGTTACATGACATTTATTTCTACCTTTGTGCAAACATCATCTAATTTAAATATGAAATTTTATTTTCTGTATACTTACCACTGCATGAGGTTGTGCACAGATTTGCCTGCATATTTCTGATAACAATTAAAATGTTGCAGTAAATTAGCTAGTACAAGAATTTGTTTACAGCTTTATATATGTGTATGCATATCTTAAATAATTCGTGATGCCTTTAGACATAGGAAGGTTAACATTACTTACTGTTTGGAAGTCTGTATTTAGATTGAGTGTTTTATTGTTTTTGTATAAACAATAAAATATTCGGATATATAAGAAAATTATTCAGAAAGTTGTTTAGAATGGGGGGAGAAGTTATTTATGGAATTTTATTCTCATAAATTTGAAAATAGTTTAATTCATTTCACTATTTGTGGAAAGTGTAAAATTTAGATGTGTTAGAGTTGAAAATGAAGAAATGTATTTAGAAAGAAATGTGCGTTTACTGAAAATCTATAATATTAAAAACTCATACTAAATCATGTAAATTGTGTTGTGTTCAGCTTCCTTGGATCTGCAAGAGTACATTTGTTGTAAAATATGTTGTCTTTCACATAAATATAGATTCTGTGATTGCAATTTGTGAAATTAGAGTCATTACCCAACTTGTAGAACACAACAATAATTTAATTCACCTGCTGTATGATCTAAAGATGAAAATCATATTTTCACTTTTCAGATGTTGGTTGTGGGAGGTGTTGACAGAGTGTATGAAATTGGCCGCCAATTTAGAAATGAAGGCATTGATCTCACTCATAATCCAGAATTTACCACTTGTGAGTTTTACATGGCTTATGCGGATTATAATGACCTGATGCAAATCACTGAGAAGCTTCTTTCAGGTTAGTAATGTGATTCTTAGTTTTGAACAAATGCATTCCAGTATATGTCACAGATTGTTTGTGGATATTAGAAACCATAAGAATGATTGATTGTTATTTTCTGTGTGATATTATCTTAGTTTGTTCCCCCTCCCTTTTGCGTCTTGAAGGTGATGCTCTGAAATCATTTCACTGACTCCAGCTTGTGCTGCCGTTTTGTCAGAGTAACATTATTCATAAATTCAATCTTAACAAAGGGTTAGTTGGACTTTCCACTGTGGAGAGGGTGGAGCATTCATGAGGTTTCGGTGTATACGGTCATCAGCTGATAGACATAACCACACTCTTCCAGCAGGAGATTTTGCATAGTGCTTGGCAACCCTGATGTTTGTTTTATTTTCTCCATTTCCTCACCAGGACAATTGTAGTTCCACCAGCTCTGCTAACCTGGTGCTGAACCAGATCTAATGTAGCATCTTTTTGGAATTCAAGTTATGAAGTTTTCCTTTTACAGGTATGGTTAAGAACATAACGGGCAGTTACAAGATTACATACCATCCTGAAGGACCTGAAGGCCAGAGTTATGAAATTGATTTTACACCACCATTCAAACGCCTCAGTTTGACTGCAGATTTGGAGAAAATTCTGGGAGAGAAGTTTCCAAGTCCTGATCAATATGATACTGAAGGTAAGAGAGACATTCTTTGTACTATTGTGTTTAGTCAAAGGTCTAAATGGCTTGGGGACTAGAAATTTGCTTTTCTATTCTGCTTCTTAAAGTGCAATCTCAGTTATTGAGTATTTGTGATCGATCACACTACTAGCATTTCTCCTCGATTCTTCAGCTGCTTGAGAATGCCCAATTACGTACCCAGCTAAATCCAGAAAATCCCTCCCTGCTCGTGAACCATTGCTGCTGGAGTCTTCCAGGAATCTATCCTTTTATACCTCTTCCTGTGTATTGACCCTTAATTCAGTCATCTGTACATTGGCCCTCAAAGATATAGTTCAAGGTCACTTGAACCTGGATTTCATGATCAGTGGCAGGACACCATCTTCATTGCTGATTTATGGGTTGGGCTATTACTTCCTATTTATTGCATACTCGCTGACAACTTGGTGAACTGGAAAAAGTTTAAGCTCATCCCAAGACTGAATGTTGGTCAAGTTAAATGCAATCCAAGTACATGTGAAACCAGGTGGGCCTGATTCTGAGAAGAGATAGCCAGTAAGTTCGGGACTCCCATACAAGTTAGTGGAGCATAAAGCTGCTGCAATACCCTTGCACCCTTGGTGCAACTAACTTGAACAAGGTGGCACAGCGAGTGTTTCTGAATTGATTTAAATGGTAGCCAGCTCCATCGTTGGCAGTGAGGCCCTTTGCTTTCCCCGCATCAATCCAGTCACATTGGTGGGAGTTGAGCTCTGTTCTCAAAACTTTTTTAAAAAAAATTAACAGTTGGCTTTGTCTTGGCTCCTGGGTGTCAAAGTAGATTGAATATTATTGAGTGCTTTTGACATTTCAGAACTGTATTTCAAAATTAAACAAACTCTTACTTGGAAATTAATTTAAGTTTAAAGTAAAAATTAAAATCTCAATTCAAATAAGCAATTTAAATTAAATGTAAAAATATTAAGAATTACCTTTTTGTTCTTTATAGTTATTCACCTCCTAATAAAATCATTTGAGGAATGCTTCCAATACCAGCTTTTTTGACTTGTTTCCCAGTGCAAGAGTTTATCTTATACTTGCAACATAGAAGGGGGCTGTTTGACCCATCAGGTCCATGTCCAGCCCCAGGAGAGAAATCCCTTCAGTCCCATCTCCTCCTTATTTCTCTGCAACTTGCCCTCTCTCACACATACTCAGCAACTTCCCTTTGATTTTTTTTTTTTGCCATTAACCACACTGAGGAGTAACTTTCACAGTGGCAGAAACCAACATGATGACTGAATCTGCAAACTTCACACAGATGTCACTTGAGATCAGGATCAAACACAGATCCCTGGAACTGTGAGGCAGCAGTGCTAACAACCCTACCACCCAGATATTAGAGTCATAGAGCAATACAGTACCGATACAGGCCCTTTGGCTCAACCAGTCCATGCCAACCATGGTGCCCACCCAACTACTCCCAATGCATTCAGCCCATATCCCTCCAGGACCTTCCTCTCCATGTACCTATCCAAGTGCTTCTTAAATGATCCTATTGTACCTGCCTCAACCACTTCCTCTGGCACCTCATTCCATATACTCACCACCCTCTGCGTGGAAAAAGTTTCCCCTCAGGTCCCTTTTAAATCTTTCCCTTCTCACCCTAAACCTATGCCCCCCAGTTTTGGACTCCCCTACCCTGGGGAAAAGACTGTTACTATCCACCTTATCTATGCCCCTCATAATTTTAAACACTTGTATAAGTCACTCCTCATTCTCCTACGTTCTAAGGAATAAAGACCTAGACTGGCCAACCTCTCCCTATGACTCGAGCCCTCCAGTCCTGGCAACATCCTCGTAAATCTTTTCTGCACTTTAACCACGTATTTCCTATATTGGGGAATTTCCTCCACTTTGCATTCTGCTACTTGATTGCATGAGGATACTGGTAGTGGAGTCTTGTTGTAGAATCATAGTGTAATCTCATGTGGCAATCCTGAACCTACAAAATCAACCCATCAACGCTGACCATACTCAATACTGCATGAACTGAAATTTCCAGCACTAAAACAATAGATGACCAAAGCCGGTGTCTATGCACACAAATGCCTATGCCTCTGACTCTATTTTTGCCCTGGTTACCTACAACATCTGACTGTTTGCAGCTCCAATATCCCATTTATCTATTTCATCACAAGAACGGACCATTTCCACCTCCTGTATTGTCATCTGCTTCTATTCTGCTTAAGCGTCTCCTGCTACACTCACATTCTGTTAGATTCAGATTCAACTACTCCAATGTTTACCTGGAAGACATCCAGTTTTCCACCTTCTACAAATTTGAGCCTCCAAAACTACTGCCTAAATCTTAACTCCTGGTAAGTCTGATTCGCGCAGTACTGAATGCTCAATGATCTACTTAGCTCCACAAGTCTTTATAAAAAGTATTATCCTTTGTATTCAAATCCTTGCATAGCCTCACCCCCTCACACTTCCTTTAGCTCTCCACCTCCAGCTGCTTGGTGTGAATGAGCTTCAGCTATCCAAAGCATAAACTCCCTTTAAGGTTTAGCTAACTCTTCTAGTTTGCCCTTCTTACTGTTGGTGGCATTCTTTGTGTGATTACACTCTTGTGATAAACCTTAGGACATGTTTCTGCATTAAATAGTGTAACTGCATGTTCTTCTAGAATCTGACAAATTACATACTACGTAGAGTATGGAAATGGACCATTCACCCAAAGGGTCAGTCTTGGTGTGTGTGCTCTGCGTGAGCTTCCTTCCATTTTTCAACTTATTCATTCAGTATAATTTGCTACTTTGTGTTTACCTAATTTTGCCAATGCTATGTGCTTTAACTAACCTCTAACTATTTTCTGGTCAATAACTTACTGCTTTTGTTAAAGTCTGTTACAATATAACTTAATTTTATTACTAAATGTTGGTGTACAAAGCAATTTGTGGATCCTGTGATTTGAGGATCCACTGAAAGTTCACCTGCATGTAAGTAAGTACCTATGGAGCAGATGATAAGATTACCTTTCCTGTAAGTGGGGTGATGTGTAAGAGTAAAGTGGCATTGCTGAAATTGCATGGGGTTCAAGTTCGCTTCTTGCCTAAGGAAGGATAGACTTTGCTTAGAAGGAGTGCATTGAAAGTTCACTAGATTTATTTCTGAGATGACTGCCAACCTCTCTTGAGAAATTAAGTGAATGGACTGAGTTTAAAACAAAATGAGAGGTGACCTCATTGAAGCATGTATGTTTTTCTGAGAGGGCTGGAAGGCTAGATGCTGAGAATCCATTATCCTTGTCCAGACAGTGTAGAATTAAGGGTTCTAATTTCAGGATAAAGTGGTCATTCTTTGAGAAATGTACTAATCCAGAGGATTAGGGATTTTTGGAATCCTCTACCCCAGATAGCAATTCTCAGACAATGAGTAAATTCAAGACTGGAATCATACTTTTTGTGTGCTAATGGAATTAAAGGAAAAGGGGGATGGAACAGGAAAGTAAAGCATAAAAGTTCAGCCATGGTATTGTTGAATAGTGGTAGAGACTTGAGGGGCAGCATGACCTACTTCTGTGTTCATGTGTAAATTATTGTCATTGTTTCAACTAATGCAATTGAATATACAGTTTCCATATCTTAGTTTCACTGTATTTGAAAAGTAATCATCTGTACATGAAATGTCTACATGAAAAATAGGATCTCAGACATTACCTACACAAGAAGCTGCCAGTAGGAATTTGACCCTAGTTCTGTGGCGATGGGATGAAAGACCAGAGTGTTACTTCAGCAATTAATTTGTTGCACACCAAGTTAAACTAAAATGCTAATATGCACACTTAAAAACATAAGAAGCAGGACCAGGGCATAATGACCCTCTGATCTGCTTTCCTGTTCAATAGGATCATGGCTGTGATCTGATCTTGGCCTTGTACCTACTTTCCTATCTGTCGTGTGTAACCATTGACTGTCTTAAATAGATTCAATGAATCATCCTCCGGAGTTCTTTTATGTAGAGAATGCCAAAGAATTATGAACTCCTGAGAGAAAAATTCTTCCTCGTCTTCATCATAAGTTGACTTATTCTGAAATCATGACCAAAAATTTGACATTTCACATAAAGAGAAACATCCTCTCAACATGTGCATTATCAAGTCACCTCAGAATCTAACTTGTTTCAAAAATAAGCCTTCATCTGTGACAATATAATTTCCTTTAATAGAACTGCATAGAATTCTTATTTTCTATTAAATAAACCAATTTCATTTTGTGTGAACAGAGGCTCGTAAATTCTTTGACGACATATGTGTTCGGAAGGGTGTTGAATGTCCACCTCCAAGATCTACAGCCAGGCTTTTAGATAAGGTACAGTTAAAGTGCATTATGAAACTCCAAATCAGTGTGCAGTCAAGAAGCTGATAATGGGGCTGTAACAAATCAATTGAAGTGACAAAAAGTTTGCAAGAGTGCTTATGGGACTGTTACAATTAAAATTGCTATTTCTTTGAAGTGTGTTTTGTATACCTAGATCATTTTATATTTTCCTTTTATTTATGTATTCTGTTTTCTTCCCACTGATAGTGGTGTGAGCCTGGGACTTACTGTGACAAATGAGAAAAGTTTGTTGGCACTGATTTAAATCAAAACTTGTTTTCTTGTCAATATGTCCTATTCTTATTGTCATGTGTTTGAGAGGTTTTCCCTCCTAATTTGATGATAAATGAAGAAGAAATTTTGTTTAAAAAATTATTAGTGTTTCTTTCAACAACGTGGTGATTGTACTCCAGCATGTTTTTGATTATCAGTTTTTCCTCTCCCACATGATGTTGTCCTCTTGCACTTTAGTGGATATAACTAAATTCAACACATTAAACTCAAAAGGCATGATAGATTTTACAAAACATCCATCCCATAACTTCCAAAACCCTGAAAAGGAGAGATCTGTACAAGCTAACTTGTTACCACATTGGTGGCCTCTTGATTTACTAACTATATCTGATATGGAGTGTACAGTGTATCTTCAGTAAAATATATTCTTTATCCCTCTTATTTTCTTCCAGTTGGTTGGTGAATTCCTGGAGGTCACTTGCATTAACCCAACATTCATCTGTGATCATCCACAAATCATGAGTCCATTGGCCAAGTGGTAAGGTCAAAAAACTAATAAAACCAGGAGTAATATACAATATTTTTGTTTCAGTAGCGTCCCGTTCATATATCAGAAAGTGGGGAGAGAAAATATGCAATTGTCTAGGTATTCATTTTGGGGAGCATTGGTGTGAAGAGAAAGTGGGGAGGGGGGAAGCAGAAAGAGGGAAGACTCTTGCCCAATCATACTCCCCTTCCTTTTTCATAAAGTAGGTACGCATTTTTACTTTAGTCACATATCTAATCACAAGGCACAAAATAAACTTTAATAATATAAACTACTGGAAAGTAAGACCAATCTAGTAACCCATTTATGTCTTTATCTCGGAGAGTGTATCATCAGGAGGCAGACTGCCTATGACTTAAATGTGTTACACACTTCTGATGATTAATTTATCAGTGTCTGGGTTTGTATATTCAGCTACAAATGAGCATCCTGGAAGCTGGTGAAAATAAGGCTCTTAATGCATTTGAGAAGAAAGGGGAAATAAATGACACAAGCTAAAATTGGGCTTGATTTATTCGAATATGTTGGATTCCACAATTTTATGAATTCACAATAGTTAGATCAAACTAAAAAGTTGTGTCTGTGAAATTAGTTACAGAGTTAATGTTTACAGCATTATTCCTTCTCATTTGTATTAAGTTTTGAGCAGTTTGATTAAACAGCTGATGTTACATGGAAGAAACGGAAATCTTATTTTGGACATGAGCATAAATTCTTAAGATATCTTAATAATGAGGATTTAAAAAGCTCTTCCAGATGTGGGACGTGCTAAAGAGCAATTTGTTGAGCACAGTACAGTATTGGATGGTTACTGTCTCTGTCAGCTCAGCATTCTTCTTTACAAGGTTCCTAGAATAAATGTGAGATAGAAGGAGATTCTTCTGATGCACAACTTAAGTGTTTGAATCACATTGTTGGAGCAAAACTGGATAGCATCACATTAGCTAGTGGCGAGCTTACCTAATTTCCTGGTTGTTAAATCATTATGGCTATAATTGTATTTTTACCATTTTGCCAAATGTAGAAACAAAAGATAAAATCTAACCCACAGGCCCCAAGTTAAAAGATACAGTTAAATGTTAACAGTTACATTTGAAATCAAAATTGAACCAGCTTTTATTACATTTTGTGGGTACTTTCATTCTTTTCCAAGCCCATTGCGAGAGGATGTGATGGAAGAGAGGGCAGTTGTTAGAAATTATAGTGTAACTTCCCTTAATGTGAGTGAATGAAATGGGAAAATTGTGGGAATATAATTCAAGATAAAACTAAGCATCCTAAAATAAATGCAGCAGGAGCAATCCATAGGAAGAATAAACATCCATCAAATCTCAAAAAAAGCAGCTTTTGAAAAGATTAATTTGTCCCTTTTTGTTTTTGTAGTTACACAGTGGTGCCAGCCTTGCATTAGTTCAGGAAAACCTACAGATCAGATGGTCTTTGTATCAGCTTTATATGTAGATAGATTATTGTACATTCAAGCTAATGTGTCTCTGATAACTTGGAGGTTTAAAATAAAACATTGGAAATTCACAGCAGATCAATTAGGGATCTGAAAAGACAGCAGAATATTATTTTCGAAGTATAAGTATTTGATGAGAGCAGTTTTGAAGGAAGGTGAAAACCTATAATTGAGGGCATAAAACACATGCACTGTAAAAAGGGTTGAATTATTTGTTGTATTAAGACAAAATTGTAAATATACTTTTTGATCTATTATAGGCATCGATCCTTCAAGGGTTTGACAGAGCGATTTGAACTTTTTGTTATGAAAAAGGAGATTTGCAATGCGTACACAGAATTGAATGATCCTGTTAAACAGAAAGAACTCTTTGAAGAACAGGCTAAGGTAACTCTTACTGATTAGATCTAACCATGATTCTGCAAGTAGATCCAGTCTTGTTATGTTGCATGGATCTGTTCCCCTATGATGGGTGATTGTCAAACTGAAATCCAAGCTTAGAGACAAAAGAGATTGCAGGTGCTGGAATCTGCAGCAATAATCAAGATTATGGAGGAACCCAGTGGGACAGGCAGCATCTGTGACAGGAAATGGGCAGTTGACGTTTCAGGTCGAGACCCTTCATCCGGGTTGCAAGTCCAGGTGAAGGTTCTTGACCCAAAATTCCCTTCACAGATGCTGCCTGACCCACTGAGTTCCTCCAGAATCCTGTTTGTTGAGTTTGAGTTTTAACAGCATTACCTGCTTAATGTAGTTGAACATGCACATGGATCATTGTTAGCTGCAGGATGAGTCAATAAGAAGTATGCCTTTTGGTAGGTTCAGTTTTTTTTTATTTGAACCTACCTCAAGGCATACCAATTGATTTGCCATTCATTAAAGTCTAGCAACATATCACTTTTTATTTGATCTTATTAAACTATTCCATTTGTCATTGTCAAGCTATCTGGTTTGATTTATTAGTAGAAATATGCATTGAAATACTTAATTTTCTATACTATGTTTAAATTGTATTTATAACATTTAGGTAGCAGACTTTCAATGTCATTTCATTTTAAAAAGCATAAGAAATATTGACAACTATTTCCTATCTTAGTGGGCATAATGCATTATAAAAGTATCAATAAACTCCATTATCAAACTGCACAGAGGAGGCATAATGGGAACATATGGTGTTGAATGTGACCTTTTCCAGTGGCATATTTGATTTTTAGTAGGGGGAGAATTTAATGTTTTTTTAATTGTGAAGCCCACTGTTTTACTGAATATCCTTGTTTTGGCCAGGAGGGCTGTTGACATAAACAAAAAGTAAATGGGTACATTTGTTTTGTAAAGACAACATTTCCAGTCTTCCAGATACAACGTCCTTTTGCCTAATGTTCCTGTATTCGCCTTGACTCTTTCCCTGTACCCTCCAATCCCCAATGATTATCTTCTGCATATACGAAGCCAACACAATCCCTCCATCTCGTTTGGCTGCCTGTTTTGCAGGATCAGCTGTGCTCTTAGTTCTCCTCTGCTGATTGCCCAGCAACTCTTGAGACTACTCCCTTTGGCTCTGGTCAGACAAGTTGCTTGTATCAGAAGTTTCCTATGTCCAAGAGTTGTCTTAAATACTGTATGTTGCCCCCTGGTGGCTAATTGCAAAATTTGACATCCACCTATACTTAGGATTGTGTTTATGTGGAGCACAAGGAGAAAAAGAGATTGCTATGTTATTCAGTGTTGAGAATGGGGAGGATGTTTTGTGTCTAATGTCACCATCCTGTGAGTTGAACTTTATTTCTTCTTTTCCCATGCATTTAACATTCCAACAATGCCTGCAATCATAAACATTGCAATTGGGCTGACTAAACAATACTTGTCCTGCCTAACCCCACTTCTAAACAGCATACCTCTGCATAATTTGGTCCAATTATCATTTACCCCCTCCAGCACATAATTCTAACTGTCCTATTGCCATAGGGATTAGATGAATAATACGTCTTAATCTGAATTTAAAATGCTAATGTAAACTGTATTGATCTAATTATAATGGAAGGAAAATCAAAATTAATTTGCTTTATTGACAGTTAGATTTACAATAAAAATTATTCAAGGATCCAATTTCTTTTGAGTTGGCAAACTAACCCTGTTTAATCAGTGGAAATACTGAGAATTTTTTTGATTTTGATTCTTTTGAATGGAATGCATTGTGTTTTAATGTTGTTGCAGGCTAAAGCTGCTGGTGATGATGAAGCCATGTTTATTGACGACAACTTCTGTACTGCTTTGGAGTATGGACTTCCTCCTACAGCTGGATGGGGCATGGGCATAGATAGACTCACAATGTTCCTGACGGATTCTAATAATATCAAGGTAAATTAACTTTATAGTTCAATAAAATACATGCTCTTTGTTTTTGTCATTTATTTTCAAAGTTAAAATAACCAGAATCTGCACCAAGTCATTTCTACTGCCATTTTCAATATTTCAGGGCATTTTGTCCAATACTATTCAAGGTTCTCAAAACTCAAGCTGCAGGATATATTTTGGAAATTATAAAAAGCACATTATATAAAATGGATTGTTTACATTACTTACTTCACCATTGATATTTTGGTTTAATATTGCTTCTCTTTTGTATTTTGCTGGGTCACAAACAAGAAGCAGATATTGAATTCAAATTGAAATCTGTATCAAATTAGTTTAGTGGGCCTGGGATATGGAAAATGAAAGATGAGACTGGCAAGTTTGCCTGCTGGAAATTTTGAATGTGCATATGTTACGTGAGGACAAGCTGGACTTTGATCTTTCTGGCTCTTGAGGTATAGTTGTTTGAGTGGAATACTAATAAATGAATCTGTAGAAAGGTAACCTCGCACCAGGGCGAATGGTAATTTGATGACATAATTTTATTGGAGTTATGAAGACACTAACTTTCCATTATTTTTCCTTACTTACATGTGGGTGGTTAAAATGTTCTAAATTAAATGCATAAAAATCTGTATGACTTGATAATGGTTTCCTTTTCTTGGCACTCTTCTATTATTACTTCCCCTCTTTTAAAAAAAAACTTGAGTCATTGAGTTTGATTTCTTACAGTACCTAGTCAAGATTATAAGTGATGTTTTCTAGATTTATTTTCCTTCACAAATCAACTTCCTTGTTTGTCTTCATGGATAGTGAAGCAGGAATACAGTGCTACCCATTTATGTTGATGTTTCTGATCCATGATGGGTGTGGTGTTATTATCTGCTGAGTGATAATGGGCTGTGTTATTAACTTTCCAATATTTCTTGGTTTTGGACTTGTTTGTGACATACAATCTTTTGGTTGCTTACCACCAACTACAGCATGGCCTATGGCATGTTAAGTTTTATTTGGTGTGCTTTTGTAGTATAGGGCAGTTTCATCTGCATTAAAGATATGTGAGATTAACTTCTTGAATAAATTCCTGGATAGGCTTATGCCTGTCATCTAGATTCAAAGTGTTTACAGATAAATCTTCCCCAGAAGACTGTTTTGTAGGAGAGATTATGCTGCAATTTAAACTGAAAATCAGCTGTTGCTGGGACTGAAGTTGTCAACGTCAGTTTTCTTCGCAAAGCTTTCTCCCCAAAATCTTTCTCCATTAAAAGTGTTTGGATTGGCTTTAACTATTGTTACACCCAGCAAAGAGCATTTTCTCCAATCCCAGATGCACATCTTTTTGCTGTTAGTATTTCATTTTCCGCTCTCATATTCTTGAATTTTTTTTCACTGTTCTTTACTCAGCCAGAGTGTATTTGAAATGAAATTCAGCTTGTATTGTTTGGTGTGTTCTTTCAAGTGCCTTTGATACCTTGTACTTGATTTCTAGATCTTGAAAATTGTTTCTTTTTGCCAGTGATTATTATCTACACTTCAA
Source organism: Pristis pectinata (assembly GCF_009764475.1). Lineage (NCBI taxonomy): Eukaryota > Metazoa > Chordata > Chondrichthyes > Rhinopristiformes > Pristidae > Pristis > Pristis pectinata. The sequence continues at coordinate 21,352,962 of NC_067417.1, forward strand.
AGGCCAAATCCAAAGCTCCCAGAGCAAATTAGTTCTAAACATTTAATATATTCCATTGAAAGTATTATATGCATCCAACTACATCTTCAGTCTATCTTGTTATGCCTACTGCAACAGCAGTAACCAAAACATGCTTCTCAAGCTTACAAATATGGGATAAAACATTAAACGCCCAAGAAATATGCAGGTTATTCCAAACAGAAGGAATATGGGCAAGCAGTAACAAAGACTTGAATACTGAATTATCACGATATCTCTCTATATTAACCTCAACATAAAAATATGCAAAGGCAAATGAAGAAATTGGTTATTAATTTTTATGTGGTTGAAATAAGTGGGTTGCACTGTATATTACTGAACTGATCAAAGGTCACTTCCTCAAAGCTTAGCTTGTTTTTCATTTCACAGATTCCTCCTAACCTGCTAAGTATATCCAGCATTTTTTTTATTTCTTGGCAATTTAGTCTGATTAGTCATATGGTCTATGAAAATACACTTTCCTCCTCTGGAACCTACCTCAATCCTTATTGATTTAAAAAAAAATTATCATTAAACTGAGAAGGAAAACATATTATTTGCAAAAGGGACACTTGAGGTGCCATGAGCTTAGAAATTGGTGCATACTTTCAGTTCTAATGTATAGGCCAATTTTTGTGAATTTAAGAACTTTCAGACAACTATGTAGCTGGAGAGGATTTTACTAGTTTTGCATTAGAATGATAGTAAGTTTAGCCATCCCTTTCCTCACAGGAACAACCTTGTAGATACATCGTAGTCTCATGTTATTAAAGGTATTAATGTATATTCTATATTGCTTGAGTGGCAATTTGTTTTTACAGTGCCTAATGACGAATTCAGTAAGTACTCCATTGATAGAATTTAAATAAAACATGTTTTAGAAATGCTGTTAAATCCAAGTAAGTCTCCCTAAGGTCATTGAATTTAATTGTTATCTCATGTAGTCTAGATTGTGTGTGTGACAATTCCTTCCTTGAACACTGGTGTATTTTCCATGTTTCAATACCATTTTCTGGTAGTTACCTGTGTTACCAGGTCAAAATCAAGTTTATTGTCATATAGACAATAGACAATAGGAGCAGAAGTAGACCATTTGGCCCTTCGAGTCTGCACCGCCATTTTGAGATCATGGCTGATCCTCAACAATCAATATCCTGTTCCTGCCTTGTCCCCATATCCCTTGATTCCCCTATCGATAAGAAACCTATCTAGTTCCTTCTTGAAAGTGCCCAGAGAATTGGCCTCCACTGCCCTCTGAGGCAGTGCATTCCACAAATTCACAACCCTCTGGGAGAAGAAGTTTTTCCTCGCCTCTGTCCTAAATGGCCTAGCCCTTATTCTTAAATCATGCCCCCTGGTCCTGGACTTCCCCAACATCTGGAACATATTTCCCGTCTCTATCTTGTCCAATCCCTTAATAATCCTGTATGTTTCAATCAGATCCCCTCTCAATCTTCTCAATTCCAGCGTGTACAATCCCAGTCTCTCCAACCTCTCGGCATAAGACAGTCCCGACATCCCCGGAATTAACCTCGTAACCCTACGCTGCACGCCCTCTATAGCCAGGATATCCTTCCTTAACCGTGGAGACCAAAACTGTACACAATACTCCGGGAGTAGTCTTACCAAGGCCCTGTACAAATGCAAAAGAATCTCTTTGCTTTTGCACTCAATTCCCCTCGTAATACAGGCCAACATTCCATTTTCCTTCATCACTGCCTGCTGCACTTGCTCATTCACTTTCAGTGACTGATGAACAAGGACTCCTAGATCCCTTTGTATTTGCCCCTTACCTAACTCCACACCATTCAGATAATAATCCGCCTTCCTGTTCCTGCTCCCAAAGTGGATAACCTCACACTTATCCACATTAAACTTCATCTGCCAAGTATCTGCCCACTTACCCAACCTATCCAAATCACCTTGAATTCTCCTAACTTCCTCTACACGTCGCACTGCCACCCAACTTTGTATCATCAGCAAACTTGCTAATGTTATTCACAATGCCTTCATCTAAATCATCAACATACATCGTAAACAGCTGCGGTCCCAGCACCGAGCCCTGTGGCACCCCACTAGTCACGGCCTGCCATTCTGAAAAACATCCATTCACCCCTACCCTTTGTTTCCTATCTGCCAACCAGTTTTCTATCCATGTTAATACCCGCCCCCCAATTCCATGAGCCCTAATTTTACCCACCAATCTCCTGTGTGGCACTTTATCAAATGCCTTCTGGAAGTCGAGGTATACAACATCCACTGAATCTCCCTCGTCTATTTTCCTGGTTACATCCTCAAAAAAACTCCAGTAGATTAGTCAAGCATGATTTGCCCTTGGTAAATCCATGTTGACTCGACCCAATCCTATCATTGCTATCCAAATATGCCGCTATTTCATCCTCAATAATGGACTCTAGCATCTTCCCCACCACAGATGTTAGGCTAACTGGACGATAGTTCCCCGTTTTCTCCCTCCCTCCTTTCTTAAAAAGTGGGATAACATTAGCCATTCTCCAATCCTTAGGAACTGTCCCCGAATCTAAGGAACATCACCAATGCATCCACAATTTCTAGAGCCACCTCCTTTAGTACCCCGGGATGCAGACCATCTGGACCTGGGGATTTGTCAGTCTTCAGCCCCATTAGTCTACCCATCACCATTTCTTTCCTAATGTCAATCCACTTCAGTTCCTCTGTCACCCTCTGCCTTTTGTCCATCCTTACTTCTGGGAGATTTCTTACGTCTTCCCCGGTGAAGACAGATCCAAAGTACTTATTAAATTCGATTGCCATCTCCCTGTTTCCCGTAATAATTTCACCCGATTCGGTCTTCAAGGGCCCAACATTGTTCCTAACTAACACACACGTAATGAAATAAATGTGCAATGAAAAACTTACATGCAGTGGCATCACGGGCACATATCATCTAAGCAGCATTCACAAGAAAAACATAAACCTAAATTATGTGCAATTTTTACTAGGAACACAATTAGAACAAAAAAACAGTCCATTTTAGTGCAAAGTGATCAGTGTTGCTAAACTGTAGTGATTAGGGTTTTGCCAGTTGGTTCAAGAACTGAATGTTTGAAGGGAAGTAGCTGTTCTTGAACCTGGTGGTGTGGGACTTCAGGCTTCTGTACCTCCTGCCCAATGGTAGCTGCAAAAAGATGGCATAGCCCAGATGGTGGGGATCTTTGATGATAGATGTTGCCGCCTTAAGGCAGCACCTCCTGTAGATATTACCAATGATGGGGAGGGATGTGCCTGTGATGGATTGGGCAGAGTCCACTACTCTCTGCATTCCTGCACATTTGAATTGTACCAGACCAGGATGGATACTTTCAACAGTTCATCTGTAGAAGCTTGTTAGAGTGTCCTTAACCTCCTAATAAAGTAAAGATGCTGGTGCGCTTTCCTTATGATTGCATTTATGTGCTGGACCCAGGAGAGGTTATCTGCTGTGGTAGTGCCCAGGAATTTAAAGCTGGTGATCCCTCAATGTTGACTGGAACACATTCAATTCAATTCAATTCAATTCAATTCAACCCCTCCCCTCCCCTCCCCTGAAGTCAACAATCAGCTCTAGTTTTGCTGACATTGAGCAAGAGGTGGTGGTTGTGGCACCACTCAACCTGATGTCCTATCTCGCTCCAATCAGCTGACTCATTGCCACCTGTGATTTGTTCAACAACAGTAGTGTTGTCAGTGAATTTGAAGATGGCATTGGAGCTGTGCTTAGCCATACAGTCTTGTGTATAGAGAACACGAGCCTTGAGGTGCACTTGTGTTGATGGTCAGTAAGGAGATGTTGTTACCAATCCTCACTGATTGCGGTCTGCCAACGAGGGAGTATGCAGTTGCAGAGGGAGGTAAAGAGACCCAGGTCTTGAATTTTGATGATGAATTTGGATGGGCTGTTTGTGTGGAATGCCAACCTAGTTGATGAACAGCAGCTTAGCCGCCTTCTTCGCCAGATGATCCAGAGCAGAGTGAAGAGCCAGAGAAATCGCATCTGCTTTTGACCTGTTGTGGCAGTAGGTAAATTGGAGTGGGTCCAGGTCATTTGAGGCACGAGTTGATTCGTTCCATAACCAACCTCTTGAAGCACTTCATTACGGTTGATGTAAGCGATACCAGACAGTAGTCATTGGGCCAGATCACCATGCTCTTTTTGGGCACTGGTACAATAGATGCCTTTCTGAAGCAGTTGGGAACCTCAGACTGCAGAAGCAAGAGGTTGAATATGTCCGTAAATACTCCAGCCAGTCAGTCCTCCTGGATCTTTTATACTTGGCCAAGTAAGCAGTCTGGACCAGATGCCTTTTGTGGATTCACCCTCTTGAAGGATGCCTGGACGTCAGCCTTAGAGACTGAAATTACAGGGTCATCCAGAGATGTGGGGGCTTGTGTGGGTGTGTCATAGTTCTCCCTAACAAAAAGTGCATAAAAGGCTTTGAGCTCATTTGGGAACGATGGGTCATTGCCACTTATGCCACCTGATCTCACCTTGTAGGAAGTTCTATTGTGCAAGCCCTGCCACAGCTGTCAAGCATCCATCTCTGATTCCAGTTTAGTCCAAAATTGCCTCTTTGCACTCACAATGGCCTTCCAAAGGTCATACCTGGACAACTTGTATGACTCTGGGTTGCCAGCCCTAAACACCACATATCTAGCCTTCAAAGGATTACGAATCTCCTGGTTCATCCAGGGCCTCTAGTTGGATCTATTGAATTCAATGTTAAAGCATGCCATGGTAGCATTTGAAATCACTAGCTTTGGGTCTTTAAAATAATTGCCCTGCAATGGTATCTGTTAATTTAAAATTACCCTTATGCATCAACATGTGAAATGATGTGATTAGTTTCAGGTTACGATATGCAGAGCATTTCTTTTTTTCTAAACTTTTCAGAGCATAGTTTGTTAGGTTAAGGTCAAAAATAGCTATATTTGACATTGCATGCATTTTTAAAGTTTCTTACAAGGTTAATATTATAAAGTTAATTTTATTGTGTTGTTTTACTTTAGGAGGTCTTGTTCTTCCCAGCAATGAAACCAGAGGACAACAAAAAGGAACGGCCTGATGTTGCTGAAAATGCACCTTCAGCAGATTAGGAACACTGCAATTCAATGGATCACTGAATGATGACTGCATCACCATATGCTTAATATTAGTAAAAATATTGTGTCTTGTGACTCCAGGGAAGAGTTAAACTTTGATTGTTCTTGTTTGATTTTCAACTCTGCTGATATCTAAGTTTTATTTAGCAGTAATCTCCAATACCTATAACTCACTTCACGTCAAGAAAATGTAACATATTATTTGTCAGGCTTAACATCTTTTATACTGATGTTTCTGCACACTACCCAAATCTGTTCCTAGAATGCAGCATTTTTTTTGCATTAAAAGAACAAGACTGTATTGATGAATCATTAATAAATTGGAAGGAATAGTGAATTATTTTTAATAGATTGCAGCTGCTTTTATTATACATTTAGATTCCTTCTAAAGAATCAGTGGATAATGATGTAATATATGACATTTAAGTCTTCCCCCTTACTGACTGGATCTCCAGAGGTTAGCATGGTATCTTACACTAGCTAGGCTATGCTTAGAGTATTGTGTGCAGTTCTGTCACTACACTATAAGAAGAATGTGATTGTGCTGGAGAGAGTGCAGAGGAGAGTCAATAAGATGTTGCCTGGATTGGAGGACTTCAGTTATGAGGTGAGAGTGGATAGGCTGAGCTTGTTTCCCCTGTAGCAAAGAAGTCTGAGGAATGACCTGATAGGGTAAATAATCAAAATATTTTTCCCATGTTAGGGATATAAAAAAAAACGAGAGCAGAGGTTAAGTGGAGAGGAAGGAATTTAAATGGGATCTGAGGGGTGAGTTTTTGCTAAATTTCACAGTTAATATCCAGAACATACTGGAAGCAGTGGAATATGATACAATTATTATGTTTAAGAGGCACTAAGATGGATACTTAAATAGGCAAGACATACAAGGCTGTAGTCCTAATGTGGGCAAATGGGATTAGTGTAGATGGACAAAAAGGTCAGCATGCACATAGTGGGCCAAAGGGTCTGTTTCTCTGCTGTAGGACAGTCCAAGGTTTTAAAAAAAAATATCAATTCATTAGACTGCCAACATCTCTCAACAGTCTGCCTCAATATAATCAGCTGGCCATGCAAGATGTGGAAAAAGGATTGACATCTCAAATTTGACTCCTTATTATAAACTAAACAATTTGAGATTGATTCATGATGCAGAATCTGTCATTCCAAAGTCAGTACACAATTAAACCTTAATAAATGGAGATAACCAGTTTGCCCCCCCCAAAAAGCAGCCAAAGCAGAAAAACCAAGCCTTGCTGCAGTCAGGCTATAGTTAGATACCATTACAAAGACTGATTTATAACTAAACAGTATGCCTTCATGGAAACCTTCTTTAAACTTCGATGGAATTAACACTGTAACTAGGCATAGAAAGCACACTTGACACTGAACACAGTGCTGCTTGTTTATGTCAATGTTCCTTGGTCCACGTCAACAGTGCCAACATAACCAATCCAAGATGATGGAGGAACATGTATTATATGTAATCAAGTGCTGAGTAATAATGGGCAGCATTATTGATTTTTTTTTCCCCCTCCAAGATTATGATGTGTGCACATGGATTACTAAATTTAATAAAAAGCTTAAGACTAGCAAAATCCAAAGGTTGTATTTGTAGAATAGTACATCACCAATGATCTCGGCTTCAGCAGTCCACTCCCTCCCAAAACAAAGTGCACAAAACAAAGATTAAAACCAAACACTTCAAAACCTAAGACAATCATGAATAATAAAAGTTAGTTTGAAAAAAGATTTTCAATGACTGTTGCTTCATTCTTGACAATTGTTCCTTCTTTACAAACCTGAAATGTTGGTCCAGTAATTCAAATACACTTTTGTTTGTCTTAGCAGCCTGTTGAAAATAATCACAATATGTTTAAATTATTGAGCTCCCAGTACTGACAAGATGAAGATATTTTCAGCTGCCTCCTGGAGTGCTGCAACGCAAGTTTCAGCAGTAGCTGCAGAAGTCAAAAATTCTTAACTCCAATATTAATTTTGAAAAGAGTGTCACATTGGCATCATCTTTGTCACATGGCAAAAATCGATTGAATTTATCATTTGCTGCAAACAATAATGCACACAAAGTAATTTTGGATTCTTTCCTACTTCATATGAGGTTTTCTTAAAAATGTTCATTGTTTGAAGCAAAGCTACCTTAATTTTTGTATTTGTCTTAAGGCACCTAGAATATTAAAATTGCAGTATACTTACTTACTTTAAAAGACTTTGTTAGTTATTATCAGCCAAGGCACTAGGGCTAACTTGTCTACTCTAGTGTTATGAGATTCTTTAAATCCACTGAAGACGAGACTTGCCTCAATTTAATATTTTATACAAGAAGGCACGTTATTTCAGAGCATTGCAGTCATTTACAACTGCACCAACATGCTATCTTAGTGTTTGCTATGCTCAAAACTGTGTAGCAAGTCTTCAATACTCAACCTTCTCATTCAGATGTACAAATGGTACCAACTGAGCCACAATCATAAATTAAGCTGCGGGAAATAAAAAAGACTGTCTTCGAACACATTAATCTGCTTCCTGCATGTATCAATAATACTATAAAGCTAAAATGAAAAAAATTATCACTTTACTCTTAGTCAAATGCAACAAATTCATACAAACCAATTGAATTATGTCATTACATATTAAACATGTTTGCAAATCAAAAAGCTGCAGGTCAGGCAGCATCTGTGTAAAGAGAAACAGTGTTGATGTTTCAGATCAAAGACTGTTCACCGAAACTGGAAAAACAAGTTACAGATCGGGTTTGGATGCATGGATCAGATAAAATACAGCAAGGTCAGTGCTTCCCAGGTGATTCCAATGTTTATGCAACATCCAGTTAATAGATTAATGAGGGCAATTAGAGAGAGAAAGCAAGCAAAGGGACATTGCTAAAAGGTAATGAAATGTAGTTAAGAGCTATTGCTGAACCCAAATCCAAAAGTTGATTGCCGGAAATGTCCAGCACACTACAAATTGTAAGGTTATCCATCTGTAATATTAAGTCAGTTGTTCTCTTTCTGCAGAGACTGCAGAAAATGCTCAGCACATCAAGCAATTTCCTTTGTTTTAGGTTCAGCAACAACTTACTTTCCCAATTCTGATGAAGGGTCTTTGACCTGAAATGTTAACTGTTTCTCTTTACCCAGATGCCAAGTGAACATGTATTTTGTTAATCCTACATCAGTATCCAAAGTCATCTGCAATGGTAGAGCTGCTGCCTCACAGGTCCAGCAGTCTAGATTCAATCCTCACCTCTGGTACTGTCCAAGTGGAGTTTGCATGTTCTCCTTGTGACCATGTCTGTTTACTCTGGGTGCTCCAGTTTCTTTCTACATCCCAAAGATGTGGGTTTGTAGTTAACTGACCACTGTAAATTGCAACCTGTGTATAGGGAGATGGTAGAGTCTGGGATAGTTGATGGGTATATGGGGAGAATAAAGTGGAAATAATATAGAATTAGTAGAAAAGGATGCTTGATGATCGGTGCTGATTCAGTGGCCCAAAAGGCCTGTTTCTGTGCTGTATCATTCTATAAAACAACACAGAATACTGGAACAAGTCAGATAAATTTTGGGCACCAGTACTTAAATAGGTCATGATGATCAGAAGGTTTATGTTTCACCAGCATACCACTTGATGAGAATGACCACACATTTGTGCAGCTAATTAACTGCAAATGAAAGGTGCTCCTGGACTGGGAACTCCATCTTTCCTCAAGGGAAAAGAAACAGCTTGACACATATTTGAATGCAGCCATCCAGCAAAAAAAAACACTTGACATAGAGAACAGATGGTAGATGGAGAGAACCCAAGAGGCTCAGCCATAATATGCACTGGTTTTAAAGCACTGTAAAAGCCACCTATGGTCCCAACATCCGAGACCTGAGCCAGGAATGGGGATGAACTCATCGGGGACAGCAAGACAGTCAATGCCTGCTGGAAGGAACACTTTGAACACTTGCTCAACCACTTATTCTGTCCTTGATGTGACCAAATTTGACTCTAGCCCACAGCAATCTACTTGGGCTGACTTGCTGCCACTCCTAACCAGCAAGAAGGTGAGACAACTATATCCCAACCAAAAAAAGCATTGGGAGATCAAAAGGCATGAAATCCACAGCTGCATGTTCTATATATGGGAAAAGCAGGATATTTCAAAGTCAGAGATAGAAGCAATGTCACCCAAACCTTGGTAGTCAAGCTAATGAGACCCAGTAAAACGTGGACTAATACCCGAATCTTGGGAGCTGCTACTTAGTGAAATTCATCACTGCCTTCAACACATGGGTAGTCTTTGATTTATGGAGGAATAGGATATTTGAACATGGCCAGGTTATGCCCTTGTTGCTGCCATCAGGCAAGAGGTACAGGAGCCTGAAGACCCACGCCTCAAAATTCAACAACAGCTTCTTCCCCACTGCCATCAGGTTCTTGAACTGATCTGAAAAACCCTAATTCTACGTCAGACTATATTTCCCTCAACTTACACTAATGTCATTATGTTTATTTTGTCACGTAAATTGTGCATAATCTATGTTAAGTTTATGTAATTTATCTTTGTCGTACATGCACTGTACTGTTGCTGCAAAAAGCTAAATTTTCATGGCATTTATACCCTGGGTATCTGTGCCCATGACAATAAACTTGAACTTTGAATAACGTCTATTAGCATGCAGCAGCGAACAGCATATGCCAGGAATCTGCAATAAACAGAGACACTCAGCAGGTCTGTTGTGACAGGAAGAGTTCACGTTCCATGTGGATCACCTTTCATCGCGAGCCCGACCAAAACCCCAGCTCCGGCAAGCAGCCATCCCCGGGAACTTGCCTCTCCACAGAAGCACGGTAGTGTAGCGGTTAGCTTAACGCTATTACAGCACCAGCGACCCGGGTTCGATTCCGGCTGCTGTCTGTAAGGAGTTTGTACGTTCTCCCCGTGTCTGCGTGGGTTTCCTCCAGGTGCTCCGGTCTCCTCCCACATTCCAAAGACGTACGGGTTAGGAAGCTGTGGGCATGCTATGTCGGCACCGGAAGCATGGAGACACTTGCCGGCTGTCCCCAGAACACTCTGCGCAAAAGATGCATTTCACTGTGTGTTTCAATGTACATGTGACTAATAAAGAAATCTTATCTTAAGATGTTGGGTACTCCCAGCCTAAAGCCTCCCTGTACAGCGTTTGTTGGTCTATGCGACTTTTTGTTTCTGCAGCAGCTCCAAAGACTTGACAGACCCACTGCGTTTAGATCCGTCATCCCCCTAGAAACGCGCCACAGTTTGTACCAGGGGCAATTCTTCAGCTCAATTCAGCGCGGCCTTGAATTTATCGCCCAATCAAATCGTCAGCCTGCGTGACACGTGATCGGGTCAGGTGGTGGAACGGCAGCGGGATGTCAGTTACGTATAAGCGCCGCGGAAGAGAGTGCGCCTGCGCAGTGGTTTTGTGCTGGCGAGGCTGCGGGGTAAAGGTGAGGTGTTTGTGTGGGGTTGGAAGTTCGTGAATAAATCCTTGTCACTCGGTCAAAACATCAAAACAAGCAGCTACCAAAGGTATGCGGATACCAAGCTGAGTTAATCCAAGTCCGAATTTATGGTGTTAGGGTTTTCAAAGAAGTATGAACATTAAATAATCAATCACAAAGCATTTATTCGTAATGTAGATCCTAACAGTTTCCTGGGAATCCTAGCATTTAGATCAGGAGGGAGGTTTAATGATGGATCCGACGACGAATAATTGTTTTTTTCCTGAAATGCGTCAGTGAATTGTCCAATTTTTTGATGACACAAAGATAGTTAGGATAGTAGTGGAGTTGAGGTTACAGCAGCTCAACTATGATTTTATTGAATAGTGGAGCAGGGTCGAGGGGTCGAGTGACCTGTCCCTGCTCTTAATAGGTAAGCATTTGCTGTTTGGGAGTGTTACTAAGCTCCAGACTAAAGATTTTCATCTTTCTATATACTACAATGATAACATTTTGTGCTCGCCATCTTCATTGTTGATCAGAATCAGATTTATTTTTTCTGACATGACTTGAAATTTGTTGTTTTGCGGCAGCAGTACAGTGCAAAGACATAGAAATCTATAAATTACAAAAATAAATAAATAGTGCAAAGAAAGGAATAATGAGGTAGTGTTACATGGATCATCATTGTTGGTTCATCAGATGATATCATACTGGAGAGCTTAACGTAAGTTTTCTTCAGAGAAAGAGAAAACTGCCTGTATTGTGCAAGTAAGTAGATTTGTATTAGCTCTAATATTAAGCTCTTTAAAAATTGATTGCTCAGGTACAAACCAAATTTGATTTTTCCACAATTGTAATGCGAGTAGGCCTATGGCCTACTATCTTCCAGTTGTGGAATACATTGTTTGTTTTTGATTATATACAGCATGGGTTAGCTAATATATAATATAATCAAATAGCTTAATATAACAAACATTTTTGTCTTTGCAAATACCTGGTGCTCCACGTTTGTGGCTAGGAATTTTAATAGTGGGGTGACAATGATTTCTTCACATTGACGTGTGTTACCTGGGAACAGACTATGCAGATCATTGACTGGTTTCATGCCACGCCAGTGTTGTTTGCACAGACTGTATGCTCGTGAAGTGGAGGACTGAGCCTGGTCAGTAAACCCACAGTGTTATTTTGTGAGGTTTTGCCAAATGCCTTCTCTTGAATAAACCACTGTGTAGATAAGAATGCACCTTCTATTTTGATTTGACCTGAAGTAAACCTGCATAATGGTTTACACTGATTTCTGCATAATTAGCTGCATAAAAATATTCAGGTTTGGAGAACTGTAATAAGGAGAAACTACTACATCTGCTAGCTGTTCCTTCTCGCTGTTTCCATATATCTGGCAACAGTGACGTGGAATGTGACAATTCATAAACTAAAAAGCAAAATACTGCTGGAGATCTCAAATAAACACACAAAATGCTAGAAACACCAAGTTGGTTGGGCAACATCTGTGTTTAGTGAAACAATAGTAAATGTTTGAGGTCAATGACTTTTCAGAACTGAGAACAATTAGTAACACATTTTGATATGTGGAGAGAGGAGAACAAAGGGGAAATTTGTAGAGGGCAGGGGAAATGAAACAACGTGAAAGATGAAAGGAAGTGGTAGTGGGAGAAGAAAACAAATCAGTCTGGTGAGGATCGAAATGGTCGTGCAAAACGATTCTCTGAAGTTACCAGGCTGTAATCAGAATCACAGGGACTTCGTTAATCAGCATTTTCACTTGCGTTCCAGCATTCTAATTACAAACTGACCTCTTGCTCCCTTACCCGCCCTCGTACCATCCTCTTTCACCTTGTACATTCATCTTTTTTGTTATGTACTTCTGCCTTTCACCTTTTCACACAGACCCGCCTTTTTTGCTCCCTACTCCTCCCCCTATATGACTTTACAAATCCTTTTTTAATCTCTAACTTTTCCTATTTTCTGACGTGAGGTCATCAACACGATGCATTAACTCTATTTCTCTCTCCCCGATGCTGCTTGACTTCTTGAACATTTTCAACATACTCTGTCGTTTAACTTGGTCTTGCATCTTAACCTGAAATGAGTGATAATGTAGATATATTTTATAACATTGCCATGTGTTAACTGGGAATAGTTGATGCAGGGAATCTACTAGTTGATGGAGCCCTAGCTCACAGTTCCTCCATTTTGCTTTCACCATTCGCCCCCCCCGCTCCCGCCGGACAGAACAGAGATAGTTCCTTGGTCCTCACCTTTCACCCTATCAGCCACGGAATCCAGTACACCATTTTTTGTCATTTCTGCCATCTGCAACAGGATCTCAACTCCAGTCACATCTTCTCCTCCCCACCCCTTTCTGCTGTCTCTGCATGACTCTGGTACGCTCATCCCTGCCCACACACACCCCATCCCCATCCACAGGCACTTTTCCCTGCAACCGTAGGAGATGCAACACTTGTCGCTACACCTCCTCCCTCACCACCATCCAGAGACCTAAACAGCCCTTCCACGACAGGCAAAGATTCACATGCACCTCCTCCAATCTCGTGTACTGCATTCAGTGCTCTCTATGTAGCCACCTCTACATCGGCAAGACCAAGCAAAGACTAGGCGACCGTTTTGCGAACAGCTGTGCTCTGTCTGTAATGGCCATGATGAGCTCCTGGATACATGCCACTTCAACTCCCCTTCTGTCCTCAGCCTTCTCCACTGCCAGTATGAGGCCAAGCACAAACTAGAGCAACAGCACTTCATATTCTGCCTGGTCAGGGGTATCCCTGGGCACCCCAATGGTATAAATATTGAATTTTTCTGTTTCAAGTAACACACACCACCATGCTCCTTTCTCTCTCCTTTTGATCCAACCATGTTCTCTTCCCTCCTCCCTCCTAACTCTCTGTCACCCAGTTTTGTTCCCCTCTCCCAACTGGTTCCATCTGCCCATCATCCCTTCCTTATCTGGTTCCACTTATCACCTTCCAGCTTTTGTCTCTATACTTCCACCCTCCACTCCCTCCACTGGCTCTATCTGTTCCTTTTTTCCCTCTCCTTATCTGTCTCCACCTGTCATCCACCAGCTGCTGTCTCCCAACTCTCCCCCTCCCTCTACCCCACCTGGCCCCATCTGCCCATCATCTCCCTCCTTACCTGGTTCCACATATAGCCTGGCAGCCCTTGCCTCATCCCTCCTCTCACCTCTTGGTACTGGTTATTTCCCTTCTACTCTCAGTCCTGATGCAGGGTCTCGACCTGAAACGCCGACTATATCTTTGCCTCCACAGATTCTGTTCGACCTGCTGAGTTCCTCCAGTAGTTTGTTTTGCTCCAGGTTACAACATCTGCTGTCCCTTATGTCTACATCATCATCACATCTATCTCCTACCATTGCCTGATACTGCCATAGCCTCAGTTCTTAAAATCTCTTTTTGTTACCTCTGGAGCATGACCAGACTCTGCTGGCCAGCCTCCCATTTTCCACCCTCACAACTGTGGCCATCCAAAACTTACCAAGACTGCACAAATCCCTGTTCACCTGTTACCTTGGCTGGCCTTCATTGCCTTCTGTTTTGGCAGTTTTGAAATTTTGAAATTCTTTGTTTTCAAATCCCTCCCCTGGTCTCACTGCGTCCTATTTCTAACCTCTTGCAGCCCTACTGCCCTCTGGGATCTTTGTTCTCCTCTGGTTTTGGGCTTCTTTTGTACACCTTCCTTTAGTAGTTATACCAGTTACCTCAGCCATAAGCTCTAGAATTGCCCCTCAGTCTTATTTTTCTTCTTTTAGGTATACTTGAAATAAATGATTGCAGTGATGGTATAGATATATATGTTCTGAAGCTCAGTTTGGAACCAAATATGCCTCCACAAACGCCAAGGGTTATGTCCTGGTTCAGACTCTGTCAAGGAGTCTTTGGCTGTTTAACAACATTTACCGATGACATTATGTGAGACCAAAGACCCTTTGGTCGTTTCAATATTTAATTAAAGGACATTTCTGTTCATCTTGTCATGGATGTTGGATAAGCTGTTGGCCAATTTCAAGACAGTGGAGGCATGGTGAGCTAGAGCTGGTTGCCAATGTATAAGTAGAAATTGATAGATTTCAGATAACTTTACCAGGCCATGAATTGTGCCGAATCAGACTCTCATTCTGACTGTGCTCTGACAATGGATTCCGATGGAGTCTAGAGGCAGACCACAACCACCCAGCAAATCTGCAGATGCATCTGGGTACAGGTTAAATCTGGTGCAAGTTTAGAAGTGGAAAGTCTTCAAGGGAGATAGGTAAGTTTCAGGTAATATAAAGTTTTGAGTTCATTGTGAATTATGTTAAGTGTATTTAATTGAGGATTTTCTAGTGTTTTAATTGTTTACATTTCTTAAGATACACTAAAGTATTTTTTTAAATTTTTGAATATTTGTGAATGACATTCACAAACATTCATTTCTTCTGAGTTTTGACAGCTGTTAAGCATATGGCTGTGGGTTAGACAGCTGCCACAACATATTTAGGGGTGTAGTGTTTTTTTTCAGCAGGGAAACAGTGCAAACCTCACAGATGAGGAACTGACTTGAGAGACTAAGCTGGCATTGTTAAGGGTGGCATGGTTAGAATGACTCAATACTCACCGAGTTGGACCTAAAACAAACATCTTGCTAGATTCAGCCTGTAAGTTATGAAATACATCTGTAGATGAAAAGTAACAGGGCCCAAGAATAGATTTTTGGGGTAAACCAGTGGTAGTGATGCAGGAGCAGGATGAGAAATCATTATTACCTGGCTGAGGTGGAAATGGGTGGTTAAATCAGAAAGAAATAGGTATGTTCAATTAGCTGGAGAGATGTTAGAGGAGGATGATGTAGTCAACCCTTTCAAAGGCTATAGACAAATCAAGAACAAGAAGGAGTGGATTACCTTTGTCACAGCAACGTGATATTAATGGCTTTGAAAAGAGATTTCATTGCTTTTGCAGGACAAACTTAGAACATAGATCATAGAACAGTACAGCACAGAACAGACCCTTTGGCCCACAATGTTGTGCCGACATAGCTAATCCCTCCTACCCACAGAATACCAATATCCCTCTGTTTTCCTCTCATTCATGTGCCCATCCAAATTCCCTCTAAGAAGCCCCCAATGAATTTGCTTCCACCACCCTATCAGGCAATGCATTCCAGGCATCCACCACTCTCTGAGTAAAAAGTGTACCCCTCACATCTGTTCTGAACCTACTCCTCACCTTAAATGCATGCCCTCTGCTATTGGAATTGAAACTTGTTTGGAGTACTTCAATCATTCAGCAAGGATTTCGGCAGTAACAGCATGTTCATTCCTTTTGGAGAGGAAAGGGAGATTGGAGTTAGAGTTGTGATTTGTAAGAATAGGGTGGGATGAAAGGGATTTGAAGGAGAGAAGGTCAGCCTGAGGAAAAAGAACCAGTAACAGCGAACAAGAGGAAGCTGGGAAATTAATTGATCAGCAGTTTAATAAAAAATGTACAGAGGGAGGACTGTACCTTGTGGACATGATAAACAGTTCAAGGCTGGGGCAATATGGGGAATAATAAAGCAGGGAAGCTTAGAGGACGTGGTTGAAAGGGAAAAGAGATGAAGTGGGATGCTCTCATTCTTAGGAACAAAGTTGGTGAGTTGCTTGCACTTGCTTTTGGCAGTGAATATAGAGGCAATAAGGGAAATGTTTAAGAAAACTGGGGGTGGGGAGAAAGGGTTTTCTTCACATTATGGAAAGATTCAGGATTAGTGAGCAACGTTGACAGATGAGAGAAAGGGCTTTATCTGGTCCAGTTTGATATGGTGCTGAATGGCTAAACCTGTTAACTTTTATATCATTTATCCATGTCGCTTGGACTTAAAGGAATGGAGATGAGGTCATTTCTGGAGAAAAAGTGAGTCGGGAGATTTTTTCCGTTTCATAGACAGAAATAAGACAAGTTCAGAACAGAAAGTGGGATGTGGATGGAAAAGGACACAGGGAAGTGATTAGAGATGTGATTGAGGTAGAGTAATGAAGAAATGTGAGGTAGCGAGGACAACATGGGTTGTGGCATTTGAACAAAATGCAGAGCTTGAAGGAGGAAAACATCTTGGTGATAACTTTTTCTTTAGCCCAAACTATTTTTAATATGTTATTTCTGTTTTCATTTGTAACAGTAATTTTCTTCTTGTTCCTCTTAAGCTTTTCAGCAATGTGGACAGCAGATGAAATTGCCAGTATGTGCTATGCACATTATTCTACCAAGCTACCAAAGAAAGGTCTGCCAGCTCCTGGACGAGAATGGACTCTACTTGCAGCTGTGGTAAAAGTTGAGGAGAAATCAAACATGCAGTCAATCTGTAGCAGTGAGAGCAATGATGGTGAGAAAGCAGTAGATTTCTGTTACCTGTTATGGGTAATGTTTTACTGATGTACATTTTAAACTTTGACGTCCTTTAGAACTTCAACTTTGGAATTTTGACGTCCAATAGATATAAATGCGCTGATTATTTTGATTCTAATGAGAAATTACTGCTTTTAATTATTTCCCACTGTTCACTTCCATCATTTTCAGTGGTGTGCAACATACAATCTGAGGGCCACGGTTGACCTCGGAGACCTTGCTTTCTGGCCCACCCCCAGAGCCTGTGATACTGGGTTGGGTCAATTTTAGGCCCTTCTGATTGGTGCAGTTTCTTTCCCTGTGGATCACAGACTTCTAACACTTCAAGCTCTCTGAATAAAAAAAAACAACTTCTTTTAAATTAAATTTGAAAATCTTGTAAGGCACAACATACCTTGTAATAAGCTAAACTTGCCGGCAGTCAATTTTCAGTTGCCTCATTATCAATCCAGAACTTTGTTTGCATCTCTCAGTGACTACATTGTTGATTCTGAAATTGTCAGCCATACATTAATAGTAACTAAATTCCATTGGAAGCTTAACAGAGATCTGGCGAATTGCCCCAGCAAAGGATGAAAAGTTGTAGGGCTATTCAACAAACATGTAATCAGAGCCATTTCTTGAGTAGGGTCGGTGGGGTTAAAAGACTGTCACTAGCACTTTCATTAAGACAGAGAAGATATATGAATGCTTTATGGATTAATGTCATCAATTAGAGCCGCAACAGATGGACACCCTGTGGGGAAAATTACAAACATGAGGAAGATAAGTTAAGATTGACAACAAATTTCTTTTTTCCTCTTTTCAATTTTCTCAAATTTGGACAATTATTTTAGGTCCATGGGTAGCCTGAGATGGCTCTATCTGTGATTTTGTTCTCAGGCATGTCACTGTTAAGGTATTGTTAAGAATTTCCATGGGTACCAAGGGGAAGTTTCAATAGGCAGGAAGGGCCCTCCCATTTAGTCCCTGGAGAATCTGCAAAACCATTGTATTCATGAGATTTATTAAAAGAAATCCTGAGGACATGCCTGGTTTATTTTTCTGAAAAGATTCTTCAACAATTTCCACAGTTAATACCACACTGTGTTCTTTGGACCTGTCAGTTTACAAGTCTTGTGCTGGCGTTAAAAATTTAATTTTAATTAATTAAATTCTGGCAGCAGAACTCTGCATATTTGGCACCCCTAACTATCAAATTATCTGTAAACTTGCTGGACTAAGTACAGGTTTTATTTTGTGACTGTTGACTACACCAAGTCTTGGGTTGGGGTGGGGTATAATCTTAACAAATAGAAATTCTGATGGTTCAGACTTTTCAATAGCTTGGCTTAGAATCTCTCAAAGATGATGGTGAGTATACAACAGGAAGTCACTGCACTTCATTCCAGCACCAGAATAAAATTTCTCTATTTGGAATCTTTACGAAGCATCCAATTTCCACAACTATTCTGCTTGGCTGGAGATTTAAAGCAATATATTTTTGTAAGTTCTATTGGTAAATTTTTATTCTGAGCAACAAGAAGGATGTGAGACATTGTGTGTTGAACAACTCATCATATTTGGAGAGAGCAAAAGAGGGTTTCTTCCAATGGGCATGTTTTTGGTAGAAATAATGATGGCAGGAATCTTAGCTTGGTGTTTAAGCTCTGCTGATTCTGGCCTGAAATATATCCCTTAATTGTTTAGCTGAACTATGTTTTGACTATATAATATGCTAGAAGTCAGTTTTGTGTACTGCCCTATCGTACACAATCAGTAATACTGCTTGTTTATTTCCTGCTTCTGATTTCTGCTTGGAATTGGAGCTAAGTTGAAATTGTCTAAATCAATTTTATTGGCATGGAGTAATTCATTCTGTTATTCATATCTGTAGATATCTCCACTAAGGTTGTATAACAGATATCAAAACCCACTTTGAGTAGCCATCCCAGTATACAGTTCATAAATTCCATTATTGATACCTATGCTGCATGTAGTAATTTACTTTGAAGTTACTAATGTCTTCATCTGGTGCACATCTGGCACAATATTGAGCTATTCTGACCTAGTGTGTGTAGAATTTTTTGATTCCAGTTAACTCTGGGCTTGTGATTAATCAGCCAGGTTTCCTCCTCCTCATTTGCTATTCTTTGTTATAAGTGAACAGATGTTGACGTCAAATGAGGGCATTGAGTACCCCATATATAACAGAATGCATCATGATTTCTGTTGTCTTAGACTTGTACATGGGAATGAATCTTGAGTGAGGGAAAATATTTGTGGGGGTTGGGGGAGGGGAAGGGAGTATGTTTGGCATAGTTACCTTGCAGAATTGGATTTTTCCATCTTTCACCAAGTTGGCATTGGATTGGCATTAGTGTTTTTAGTTTATTCACTCACAGGATGTGAATGCTGTTGGCAATACCAGAATTCATTGTGCCTAATTGTCCCTAAACTGAGGAGGTAGTTAAGATTCAATCACATTGGTGGGTCTCGAGTCACATATAGTCCAGACCAGGGAAGCACAGTGATTTCCTTCCTTGAAGGATATTAATGTTTTTAATGACAGTCAGTACTTTCATCTGTGGTTATGAGCTTCCTTTGAAAAATAAACTCCAGATTTATTTCATTGAATTTAGATTTCCCAGTTGTCATGATAGGATTTGAACTTATGTCTATGGACACTGAAGTCTGGCTGCTGGTAGTGTGGAGGAGCAGAGGGACCTGGGGTTCATATCCACAGATCCCTGAAAGTTGCCTCACAGGTGGATAGGGGAGTTAAGAAAGCTTATGGGATGTTAGCATTCATAAGTCGTGGGATTGAGTTTAAGAGCTGCGAGGTAATGATGCAGCTCTACAAAACTCTGGTTAGACCACACTTAGAGTACTGTGTCCAGTTCTGGTCGCCTCATTATAGGAAGGATATGGAAGCGTTGGAAAGGGTGCAGAGGAGATTTACCAGGATGCTGCCTGGTTTAGAGAGTATGCATTATGAGGAGAGACGAAGGGAGCCAGGGCTTGACTCTTTGGAGAGAAGGAGGATGAGAGGAGACATAACAGAGGTGTACAAAATATTAAGAGGAACAGATAGAGTAGACAGCCAGCGCCTCTTTCCCGGGGCACCAATTAAAGTAATGGGTGGGAAGTTCAAGGGAGATATCAGAGGGAGGTTTTTTACTCAGAGAGTGGTTGGGGCATGGAATGCGCTGCCTGGAGTGGTGGTGTGGCAGGTACATTGGTCAAATTCAAGAGATTGCTAGATAAGCATATGGAGGAATTTAAAATGGAAGAAGGGGTTAGATAGTCTTAGGCGAGGTTTAAAGGTCAGCACAACATGGTGGGCCGAAGGGCCTGTATTGTGCTGTATTGTTCTATGATCTATGGTCCAGTAATCTTGCTGATAATCACATGTTGATGTTTGAAATAAAGGAATCTGGGAGTTTATAAGAAGATCTGTATTTTTTGCAGTACTCTTGGAAGTCGTTGCAATGGGAACGGGATCAAAATGCATTGGACAGACAAAAATGAGTAAAAGTGGTATGTATTTTTTGATAAAACAACGCTATAATGGTACTTCCTCACTGTAATATTTGCATTCTATTGTTTGTCAGATTATAAATAGAGTGTTTCATTTGCCAAACTTTCTTAAGATAACACTGATAAATTTCATATTTATGTGACTGGATCTTGTTCAAGGAAGTGAAGTCAATGATAAACTTTTCAAAAAATATAATCTACACATGCTCAGTAATGGAGAAATGGTGTTTTATATTCATTTGCAAATTAGGTCCATTTATCCATTCCTATTTTCATTGAGGTGTTTGGGAACATAGAAAGATATTTTGAAGTGATATCCAATCAGCCCTATAAACTTGCTCCTTTGGCCACTTAGATCATGATTGATTTGTACCTGAACTCTCTTCCCACCATCCCCCTTAGCTATTGCTTGGTCAAAAAATGGAAATTTCCTACCTAACCACACTGTGGGAATACCCCCACCTTGCAGACTAATTTAGTACAAGAATGTGGATCATCATTACTGCCTTAAGAGCAATTGTAGATGAGAATTTCCACGTTCCATGAGTAAATTGAAAACAAATTAAGCTGGATCTATACCTTTTGAATGAGCAGTACACCAAAAGAAATCTCCTTACTTTTGACCCAACCCCTGGTGTATCTGCTCTCCCCTCCTCTCCTGCACCTGCCTATCACTATCTCTTACCTGCATCTACCTGTCACCACCTTGTGCCCACCCCGCCTCCCCTCCTTTGTCCACCTATCACTACCCTGCTTTTCCCTCCTATATATTGGGCTTCCCCTTTTCCTATCTTCAGTCCTGATGAAGGGTCCTGACCCGAAACATTGACTGCCTGCTTTTCTGCACAGATGCTGCCTGGCCTGCTGAGTTCTTCCAGCATCACAGTGTTTTTCAAATAGAAATTGGTTGCCTTCTCCCCAAACTAGTGACTGAACACATTTTTCTCCCTTGACATCGAGATAATAGAACTCTTCATGTGGGTTGAAGCCAGAATTTATATTGTATTAATCTGTCAATGTAAAGTCATTTTGAAAAAGAAGATAAATGTTCTAATTTGAGCCATAACTGAGCTTTGTATTTGTCTTCTTTCTCCCTCCCTTGGTGAAATGAACTTGCCTTTACTTGACACCTCACAGTTTGGAAATAATTTCCAGTGGTTGCCATTTCCTTTCAATTACAATAAAGCACTGTAGTCAGAAGAGAACATGATGTTTGCTAATTCTTTGGCAAGTTCCGTGGGTGCAACTGTAATAAGTCTTTAATTTTTCACTTAAAAATAGTTTTGTGTGGGTGTCAGTCTGCCTTTTTCTTTTTTTACAGTACTAGTTAGCCAAATAATTAGCAAATATTGTGTTTCCTTCTGACTACAGTGTTCTATTGTAACTGAAAGGAAGTGGGATTAAAGATTGTGCCTCTGAGATTTTATCACACTGCCAAAAAAGTGCGTGGGTTCCATTCAAAACTCCCTTGCATTGATGTAAATGAGATTGATAAAATTGGTGGTTGGTACAATTAAAATGCAAACCAATTTCTGATAAGAAATATTAAGTTCAAGTCTGGAATTAAAAGTAACTATTTTAAATGTTGCCTCATTTACAAGCAAGCGATATGTATATCCAGTTATAAATTATTAACAATTAATAGTGACTATACATTCACACCCAAAAACTTAACATCCTGTTGCAAATTACATTGCCACTGACTTTAAAGATTTGATCTCTCAGACGTGTTATATTTCTACATAGGTTGTTCAGGAGCAGCTTGTGCTCTGAAATTATTACATAAAGGAGAGCTGCTACATACTTGTCAGACTTGAAATTGTTGGTAGTCAATCCATGTAGCATCAGATTTTATTTGCTAAACACATAAATATTTCCAACTAATCAGAGGAGAGTGACCTGTGTTGAAAATATTTCAAAGTTTAATCGTAGCATTTGCAACTGTGAGCAGATTCACAATTTTCATTATAAAATTATTTTGATTTTGATCTCTTTTCATGTTTCATATTTTCTCCAAATACTTCTAGGCGATGTTGTTAATGACAGCCATGCAGAGGTGACTGCACGGCGTGGGTTCCTGAGGTGAGTACTTTGTTCTTTATTAAGCACCACCCTTGTTTTGTAAATGATCCAATTTGTGCTATCATTAAAATGTGAAAATTTAACTTGCTGTTAGATTTGCAAAGATACAGTAAATATCTGGATGAATTCTTTTTACTCCTATACTAAAAACAAAAGTATTCTTAACTTGTTTTTAAAGATGCTAAATTTTTAACTGAATAAATACTGGCCAGGTTACGTGGCATTGTTACTGATGACTTATCCTGACAAAAAGACTTGGGCAGTCCCAGGGTTATGTAACAGTTCTGTTCATGGGAACTGTCTGTAAACCGATTTCTCCGTATGTCAGAAACATCCGTTTTGTATAGTAACCCATATCATTTTGTTGTACGTACACTTGCTATAGTCTCATTTCATTCAATAATCACCCTAACACAACCCATAATTAAACTAATGGAATATATACATTAATGAATACCATGAAACATTATCAGTTTGAAAAGTCTTAAAAAATGTATGGGAGGATTTGCATGAAGTTGGATTTCTGTAATTCAGTTCATTTGTAACCTGGGGAGCCCCCTGTATTGGGAGCGAATTGATTGACTGCGTTAGACATTAATTATTTTTGGGCCTAAAGAACAATGTCCCATATTACCTGTTCAGCATCAGGTGCACATTAACTATCCCATTATTATTTCAAGAGAGGTGCACGTTCTGATTCAACATTCTGATGAGTTTCCTGAACCACTGCTACTAAAATGAGATTAAAGGATTTATTCATCTCACTATTGTGTGAAACATTTTGTTGTACATGTCTTGGCGCTTGGCTAAATAAATTAGTTCATTAACTTCAAAATCTCAATTTTGATATCACGAAGGAGAAAAGTATTCCTGCATCTCTCCAGTCCCTGTTACTGTATGTTGCTGCTGTAATACACTATGCCATTAATGTTATCTATGTTTACTAAAAGATGTACCATAGGGAAGATGAAAAAGGTACTCTCCTAAGTTACTAAGAGTACTGTATTTGACCTCAAATTGAAAACTAATATGTCAGTATGGATATAGAAATGCATAGAAATGTCAAATGAGCTTTTATTTACCATTATAAATTTTCATTTTTTTCCCTCTGTTTTGAAGGTACTTGTATTATCAACTTAAAGAGGCATTCAAAAACAAAAATAGCATCTTCATCTCAAGCAGCCAAAAAGCAAAATGGAAACTGAAGCCTGGCATTACCTTTGTGTTCTTTATCAGCCATACTCCATGTAAGTTAACAAATCGCAGAACTTATGTATGATTGTTTGAATTTCTGATCAGGGAAATATTTTAAGCAGTTCCAGGAAAGGAGGAAAATGGGAATTTGAAGTAGATTTTGGTGAAATGTAGTGATTGGATGCAGATGTCAATAAACAAATGAGGGAAAGATATGGAGTAGTTCAAGTAGTCAGTTCTGTTTTTTTAAATAATTTTCCATATGATGGGTAGACAGCATGTCACTCAAAAGAAAATATTCATCTATTATTTATTTGTACACTTTTTGGAAATACCTATCTGATGCAGATCAAGCTGTGTCACCTGATGGTGTTCATGTTGTCCACTTTATCTTCGATAATCTGGTAAGAAATCATGCCAATGATTTTATATAACCTTGAACAGAAACATAGACATAGGTAAAACATACCATATTACAGCGATTGTATCATTGAAAGTACTATGTTGGTCAAAAATTGTTTTCTTATGATTACTTCAGTTTGATTTCTTAAGCACAAATTCATAGCCATTTAAAGTGTTGCTCCAAAACATAATTCACAAAGGTAATAGAATTATTCATCATTTATGGTATCCACACTTCTTCAGCCAGTTCAGCTTTTCATGTCTGGTTTTCATTTATGATGCATACAGGGTGGTAAATGCATTCTATCCATGTTTGTTTAAGATTACAATTTATCACATTGTTCACAATCATTTAAGAAAATAGAACATAGAACAGTACAACTCTGAACTGTTCTGAACTGAAATCCCATTAATGATTGAATTATCACTTATTGCTGCAGAGATTAAAGAAATCCCGGACTTTCTGCTTTAATTCTTTAAATGGTAATTTAAGAACAGTGGAAAAACTCTTGGTTTAAATCAAGGACAAACAATCTTTCTATATCAATTTGTCTCAAATTGGTAGTGAAGTTTTTGTGTCCAAATTGCTTTTTTTTCCCTGTTGCTGTTCTCTCTAGGTGTGTCTAAATCGTTTAATGCTTTTATCAGGCAGATTGCTTTAGTACTTATAAATAGTGGGGTCCAGAATAAACATAAATATTTTTCATCTACCATTATCACAGCACCTAACTGCTTAAATAATTCCAGAAATATTTCCTTTCCTGTTTCATCTTGAAATCAAATTTAGTTTATTTTAAATTTTTGAAATTAAAAGCTGGAGGAAAGCTTTTTTATGCTTCAGTAACAGGTTAGTATTTTCGAACATGGATCATTGAACAATACAGCACAAGAACAGGCCCTTTGGTCCACCTTGTCCATAATGCCAATTTAAATTAATCCCATCTGCCTGCACATGTCTATAACCCTCTGCCCCCTGCTTGTTTACGTGCCTGTCGAAATGCCTGTTAAGCATTGCCATCGTATCTGCTTCCGCCACCTCCCTGGCAGCGCATTCCAGGCACCTATCACTCTCGGTTTGGGGGTGTGGGGGGGTCCACTGCAAATCTTTTCAACTTTCCCCCTCTCACCTTTACAGCTGGAAAGAGTGCAAAGAAAATTTACGAGGATGTTGCCTGGACTCAAGGGCCTGAGTGATAGGGAAAGATTGGGCAGGCTAGGACTTTATTCTTCAGGGCATAGAAGACTGAGGGAGTATCTTATAGACGTGTATAAAATCATAAGGGGGCATAGATAGGATGAATAGAAGGTGGTGTGTATATGGAACGAACTGCCAGAGGAAATGGTTGAGGCAGGTACAATAACAACATTTAAAAGGCACTTGTAAGGGTTCATGGATAGAAAAGCTTTAGAGGTATATGGGTCAAATGCAGGCAAATGGGATTAGCTTAGATGGGCACCTTGGTTGACATGGCAAGTTGGGCCAAAGCTCCAGTTTCCCTGCTGCATTAATCTATGACTCTATGCCTTCTAGTATTTGTCATTTTCACCCTGCAAAAAGAACTCTATCCAATTTATCTGTAGAATCATCATTTTTAATACTGCCATTTAAAATAGGAAGCTGTTAGGGAATGGATATCAACAGCAAATGTGTGGTAAGTAATTAGTCATTTAGAAATAGTTATAATTCTATCATTTTGTTCTGAGGTGTCTCAGCTCTGTACATTTCTTCCAGTGAAGTGTGAAGACTAATGACAATTAAGTTTTTTGAGTGATTTGAATAGATATCTTTATTGTTCATGTAGGTGGTGATGCTTCTATCATTCCAATGATAGAAAATTACAACGAACCTTGTATGAAAATGAGAGCCATGGGGAGTGATGAGCAAAATGTTATCAATGTTCAAGATGATAAAAATATTGAAGATTCACAATTACTAAATTATGAAGAGCACTTGCAGGGCAAAAGACAGAATTGTGATGCAAATTCTGCAATGATTCCTGAAAAAAGGATAAAAAGAGTTGATGAAAATGGAGACTTGCCTGGAAGTAGCAGTGTTTGTGAAAGCAAACCCAATCATCAGTCTGAAAAAGGAAGTAATGATATCCAGATCAACGATAATCAACTTTGTGAAGCAGAAATAATGTCCAAGAACAACCATGATACCACTCTATCTCAAAGTGCATTTACATTGGATACACAGAAAACCAAACAGATGCAAATTAAAGTTTCGGATATATACCGAACTGGAGCTAAATGTGTACCAGGTGGCCTTCAAGATTCTCTTAAGCCTGGAGTTGATTATCATTGCGTGGAATCATTGAGAGTGAAACCAGGAAGAGGCAGCAGAACATTATCAATGTCATGTAGTGATAAAATTGCCCGTTGGAATGTTCTTGGTTGTCAAGGAGCACTTCTCATGCACTTCTTTGAGGAGCCAGTGTATTTCTCTTCTATTGTAGTAGGACACTGTCCATATAGCAATGATGTCATGAAGAGAGCTATAATAGATAGGTAATAATAAATTACTTATTTTAAAGAACATGCAAAGGCCATTCTGAAGAAATCTATTCCAAGTAATTTGAATTTGCTTACTTAAAAAGATCTAATAATTTAATATGCAACATTTATTAGTCACTTAAAATTTGTAGGTGCTAAAATTGTCTGACTTATCTTGAGTAAACAGAATTAAACCAAATGTAGCATTTTTAGCTGCAACTGGAGGTATATTCGGTCAATAGTAATGAATTTCATCTCTATCAGAGTTACTGTATTGAAAGGTCCTTTATTTGATTCTGTTTGCTAATTTCGGTGTACTTTTCGTCTTATAAAATCACAGTGGAGCTATGATTTATTCGTCTGTCACCCTGGCCAAGTATGATTGCATCATGGCTGAAACAGGAAACTCAAACTAGAGAGTAAAGATTACTGTTGATGCTAGGTAAATTGTGGGTTTGGGAGACTTCTTTCACTTTTACTGTCTTATTTCAAATCTTGACCAAATAGATGTAATGAAGGTCTCCTTTCTCTAAGTTTGGTAAAGATCCAGATTAGCCCTCTCAATTCTTTCCCAGTGGATATGAGTCAATCAGCACACAACTGCGCTCCGTTTTGGTGCAATTTAGTTTAATTTGGCAGCCTTAACATGATTAGCAGCAGTGAGAAATTGCAATGTTTTTACGGTCATAATCTGCTTTTTTGTGTTTTGACTACAGATTCATGTCTATGGTAATAAAAAAATGACTGCCTCTTCATATAGCACTAATTTGTAGCCCTCATTTTGATGTAGCACCATTGCAGAAGATACCAATTAACTTTGCACCAAAATATTTAATGGAAATCTTTCCCTAATCGGCTGACATGGGCAGTATGTATACATAACATGGAAAGAAACTGGGGGACAAGCTAGGGCTGCCTCAATAAGAAGCAGTGATATTGAGGAGAGGCATGGGATTGTGATGGGGCCTGACCTCCTTGCCTTCACTGTAAGTTAATGTCATTTAAATAGGCTGCTGAAGAAATGTGAAGGGTATGTTGTGCTGTTTGTTTCTGTAATGATGCCTTCTAAAATATTAGTAGGTACAAATATTAATCAGATTAAGGTGATTGAGTATTTCTTGCCTTGGCCAAATGAGATGCAGTGATGTCTATATTTGTGCTATGGAGAGAAGTATAAATTTTCCCTTACTTCAGTCTCTATATTTTGGCTTTACATGTTCCTACCTGAAATTAAGTTCATGGAACACTACCGAGGAGATGTAATCAAATATAAAAGAAAATGAGGAAGAAATAATTAAATTATTGTTTTTGTGCTTAATCTGCAGTTGCTTTCCATTTGAATTAGCAGCCGAAACATGAAAGCAGTGTGCCTACAGAATGTCTTTTAAAATTAACATGGTTTAAAATTATAATTAAGATTATAAGATTAGTATGTATGTATTAATTCATCTAAACAAAATGGAGGGACATGCAGGGGAGGGGCCTGGAAGGATATAGGCTGAACATAGGAAATTGGGGCTAGCTGGGTGGGCACAGTGGTTGGCATTGGACTGGTTGGTCTGAAGGGCCCGTGTCCATGCTGTATTGCTCTATGGCTCTGTGACTATAAATTTTTAGTTGGGCATGCTATTATGCCATTAGTGAAAACAATTTGTTTGAAGTATCCATCTACATTATGTATTACTGAGGTTTGTGTGTTTCTCTTTCTTGATTGAATTTTTATATCTGATTGATAGCAGTTGCCACAGTCAGATTATTGCCTGCAGAAATATTTAAATTATTTGGAAAGGTAAAGGGAGAGATAGTAAACACAGTTTAGTAATGTGTTGATTTGAAATGAGCTATAATTAGTGATTACACTTTTGCAAAATTAGTTCCAGGTTTACTGAAGTATAGGATTTTACCATTTGATTTTCATGATTTATATTTATGGTAAAATAGTGTATTTGGCAAAGTCTAAAAATCAATATGTTGTTGAGATATTTTTCTTCAACTTTAAAGATGAAATTAATTCACCTACATTTTTGATATTTGTGAATCATGTAACACTTATCAGGTATTGAACTCAAAAAAAAATTTTTGGATTACACTCAGTACAGCAAAGAAATCTGTCATGTTAAAAGAAGCAGAGATCTTTGTCAAATCTTTACAATACTTTGGATATTATTTCCATGCTTATATGATTAGGGAAATGATAATTTAATCTGGAAATTATAATATCAGCAACCTTTATTTTAAATTAATTTCATTGAGAGAAATTTGACATTGTTATACATTAGTTTTAATATTTTCTTATAACTGGAATACTTTGGAAAATGGGATGGACTTGTCTTTTGAATTACTTTTGACTGTCATGGTTCTTCCATTCCCCTCTTGAGCCCAACGTCCACTCCAAAGATTTAAGCATATGACTCCAGGCTGACACTACAATTGATATGTTAAACTAAAACATTATCTGCACTTTATATGGTGCTAATTAATGATCTATAAGCCCCTTCTAGTAAATCGCCCAGCTGACATTACCACTGCAGATATCTGATCATTTATCTAATACTGTTTGTAGGATTTGCTGTGTTCAAATTAATTGCAATGTTTCCCATTATTACTAAAGATTGATTATAAAGCATTTTGCAACATTCTGAAGTCATGTAAAGAACGTCTAAATGCAAGTTTCTTCTTTGTCAGTGCAGAAATGGGTGTCATTTTTCATATCCTTGTATGTTCTTTTCCTACTCTGTGTGAATGATTTTAGTTGCAGGAGAATTGCATTTTGCTGCTGAAGTTCTTGGATATCATTGAAGTATTCTGGTTAACAGCAGCTCTAAACCCGAAATATTCAAACCTTTTAAGTATCTGAAAGATGCAACATGGCTGTTTACATTTTATCAAACCACCAATTAATGGTATAATTGTTGTTTATGTTTTTAATTCTAGTTGGAAACTGGGAATTGCTGTTCACACTGGATTTCCTTTCATTGTAATGTTTTGAGTTGCTACTTGTAGTTATCTTTAGATGTGAAAAATTAGCGCTGCCCTCTAAACTATTTATTTTATATTATAGAGCTGATGTTTTTACAGAGATGATTCTAACCTTTTGACATATTGCCCTAAGAATGATTTGGTTTAAAAACTTAAGTGTGAAAGCTGGGTTGCATGTGCTCCACTCAGTTACTAGATATTTAAATAAAAGGTGTTATTTGTAATTATCTGAATTGAGTGATACAGTGAAGATTCCATCTATATCCAGAGAAAAAAATTCTTGTTTACTGTTTGTTTGTCTTTGTCATCCAAAGGTGCCGTAACATAACTTCACTTCCAAAGGAATTCGGAATTCAAGATGTAAAGATGCAACAGTCACAGTTGGAGTTTGCACACAGTCGCCATTCAGCGCAAAGCAACTATGATCCCAGCAAAGGGAGACTTGTACCTTGTGCAGCAGGTATTGAATTTGATTTTAAAAAATACTTTTGCAAATGCTCTTCAGAATTTCTGAAGAACATACAGAAAATGGAACTTGACTACTTGTCTCCTCATGCCTGCTCTGCCATTCAGTATTCTCCTGGCTGATCTTTATCTCAATGCCACTTTCCTGTGCTGGACACATAACCCTTGATTTCCATAATATCCTGAAATCTATTGATCCCTGTCCTTGAATATATTACATAACTGAGCCTCCACAGAACGCTTGAGTAAAGACTTACGAGGATTCTCCATGCTCTGGATGAAGAAATGTTTTCCTATCTCAGTCCTGAACAGCTGTCTCCTTATTTTAAGACTGACCCCTAGTTCTAGACACACCACCCAAGGGAAACAGCATCACTACAACCATCATATCAAAACCCATAAGAATTTTGTATCCTTTAATGAGGTCATCTCTTATTCTTCTATCTTGAGAGTGTAGAGACCTTGTCTGTTTGTCATAAGACAAGTTCCATCAAAGGAATCAATCCAGTGAACCTTCATTGTACTGCCCCATCATACAAATACCTTTTTTTTGGTGGGTTCATCTTTACTCTTGTACTCAAATTTTCTTGCAATAAAGGCCACACCCTATTTTATGTGCTGTGTCTCCATGTTAACTTGCAATAACTTGTGTAAAAGGACAGCCAGGTCCCTCTGAATATCAGCACAAAACAAAATTCTTACCATTAAAATAATAATCTGCTTTTCTATTTTTTCTTTTAAAATGGATGACTTCATATTTTTCCACCTATTCCATTTGTAATCTTTTTGCCCATTCACTTAGCTTGTTTATATCTCCTTGAAGTCTCTTTTGCTTCCTCATCACAACTCACTGCTACTCAGCTTTCAATTTTATTGTTAGCCTTTGAAACATTAACCTCCTTAAAACAAAGCTGCATTGTTTTTACGATGCTTTTAGTGGAACAGGTCTACCTCTTGTTTGCTGTGTGTATTTGTCATTTCATAGGTCAATTATTTGTCTTTTTATCAATGTTCTCCACATTATGACTGGATTTTCTGCTCAGCAGTGAAAGGATTCGCCATTAATGACCTTTTGAAGAAATGAAGGTTCAAAGTTGCAAAATTAAATTTTCAATACCAACTAAGTTGTTTGACAGTAGTAATGAATTATAATACTGTAAATTTCACATAACTACTAAAGTAAAGTTAAATAATAAAGCCAAATTAATTTTGGTAATTCTAATTTATGGCTTCATGGTGTGGTTAAGAGTAATCAAGATAAGCATATGAAGGAGAAAGAAATGAGGGTTATGCTGATAAATTTGATCAGGAAAGATGGGAGAAGGCTTGTGGAGGATAAACAGCAGGCACAAAATGTGTTGGGACAAGTTACTGTTTCTATACTGTACATTTTGTGTAACTTTCACCAGCTGGGATAAAATGTTTGTGTATTTATAAATCTGTATAAGACCTGTTGTGTAACTTGCTAATTTTAAAGTGGGTACAATTCCTAAAGTTTTCTTCTTTTCCATTGTGTGCTGTGCTTGAAGTATGAGTATTAAATTTTTTTATTTATTCATTTTTCATGATCTGAGGATTGCTGGCAAAATCAGTATTTGTTGTCGATCCTAATTACTCTTGAGAAGGCAGTAAAGAACTGTTTTTATCCTTCTGTTGAAAGTATTCCCACAGTGATACTGGTTGAGAAGTTCCAGGATTTAGACCTAACAACATTGAACGACCAACAATATATTTCTAAGTTGGGTTGCTATGTTACTTGGAGAGGAACTGCAAGTGGTGTTGTTGCTATACACCTACTGCCCTTGTTTTTGGTGGTAGTGGTTCTGGGTTTGAGAGGTGCTGTTGGAGTGGCCTCGGGGAGTAACTGCATTGCATTTTGTCATTTGTGCACATTTTAGTCACTGTGCACTCTTATGAATGTTTAGGGTGATAGGTGCCAATCAAGCAGGCTGCTTTGGTCCTAGATGGTGTTGAGCTTCCTGAGAGCTGTTGAAGTTGTACTCATTGAGGCAAGACTATTCCATCATGCTCCTGACTTGTGCCTTGTAGATAGTAGAAAGACTTCGGTCTCAGTAGGTGAGTCACTATCTGCAGTATACCCTGCCTTTGATCTGCTCTTTGCTCTGGAAGCCATGGTATTTATGTGGCTGATCCAGTTGAGTTTCTGGTCAATGGTCACCGCCATGATGTTGATGTTGTGGTACCTGGTGACAGTAATAGTACTGAACATCAAGGGTGGGTGATTAGATATTCTTGTATTGGAGCTGGTTGTTGCCTGGCACTCGCATGATGCAACTTCTATTTGCCACTCATCAGCCATTCCTGAATGTTGTCAAAGTCTTAGTTCATACAAGCATGGGCAACTTAATTTACTGAGGAGTTGCAAATGGAACTGAAGTTCGGCCCATTGAGTCTGCTTCACCATTCAATCATGGCTGATTTATTTTTCCCTCTCAACCCCATTCTCCTGCCTTCTCCCCATAACCTTTGACGCCCTTACTAATCAAGAACCTATCAACCTCTGCTTTAAATATACCCAATGACTTGGCCTCCACAGCTGTCTGCAGCTCTGCTTTAAATATGCCCAATGACTTGGCCTCCACAGCTGTCTGCAGCAATGAATTCCACAGATTTCCTACCCTCTGGCTAAAGAAATTCCTCCTCATCTCTGATCTAGAGGCACATCCTTCTATTCAGAGGCTGTGCCCTCGGATCCTGGACTCTCCCACTACTGGAGATATCCTCTCCATGTTCACTCTATCCAGGCCTATCAATATTTGATAGGTTTCAATGAGATCCACCCCCCCCCCCCCCCCCCACCACCACCGTCTAAACTCCAGCGAGTGCAGGCCCAGAGCCATCAAACGCTCCTTATATATTAACCCTTTTGTATCTGGCATCATTCTTGTAAACCTCCTCTGAACCCTCTCCAATGCCAGCACATCCTTCCTTAGATATGGGGCCCAAAACTGCTTACAATACTCCAAATGTGGTGTGACCAACACCTTATAAAGCCTCAGCATTACATCCTTGCTTCTCTCGAAATAAATGCTAACATTGCATTTACCTTCCTTACTACCAACTCAACCTATAAGTTAACCTTTAAGGAATCCTGCACTAGGACCCCCAAGTCCCTTTGCACCTCTGATTTCTGAATTTTCTTCCCATTTAGAAAAGAGTCTACTCCTTTATTCCTTCTATCAAAGTGCATGACTGTACACTTCCCTACGCTGTATTCCATCTGCCACTTCTTTGCCCGTTCTCCCAACCTGTCCTGCAGACTCCCTGCTTCCTCAGCACTACCTGCCCATCCACCCATCTTTGTATCATGCACAAACTTGGCCACAAAGCCATCAATTCCATC
Source organism: Pristis pectinata (assembly GCF_009764475.1). Taxonomy (NCBI): domain Eukaryota; kingdom Metazoa; phylum Chordata; class Chondrichthyes; order Rhinopristiformes; family Pristidae; genus Pristis; species Pristis pectinata. The sequence goes on from NC_067417.1 coordinate 21,386,493, forward strand.
ATCCAGATCATTAACGTATAACATGAAAAGTAGTGGACCCAACACCGACCCCTGCGGAGCACCACTAGTCACCGGCAGCCAACCAGAAAAGTCCCCCTTTATTCCCACTCTTTGCTTTCTGCTAGTCAGCCAATCTTCTATCCAGGCTAGTACCTTTCCTGTAACACCATGGGCTCCTAACTTGTTTAGCAGCCTCATGTGCAGCACCTTGTCAAAGGCCTTCGGAAAATCCAAGTAAACAACATCCACTGACTCTCCTTTTGTTTTATTCTGCCTGTTACTTCCTCAAAGAATGCCGACAGTTTTCAGCTAAAATGTGGTGTGGCTGTTGCCCACTACATGGATTTCACGAGCAAGATTTTAATCTAGTCAAAGAAAAAGTCAAGTTTATTGTCATGTGCACAAATACATGTATGCACAGGTGCAGTGAAAATCTTAGTTGTAGCAGCATCACAGGCACGTAGCATCAGGTAAGCAGCATTCACAAGAGAAACATAAATTTTACACAATTTTTACAAGAATGCAATTAGAACAAAAATACAAAATCCACTGTAGTGCAAAGTAATCAAAGTGGTCATAGTGTTGCTGTAAGAAGGTAATGATTAGACTTGTGCAGGGTGGTTCAAGAACCAAATGGTTGAAAGGAAGTAGCTGTTCTTGAACCTGGTGACAAGTGGATCAAGATGGCTGGAGACTAGACTCCACTGCACGGGTATTAATGCTTATACATGGGTGAGCGTACACTTAGCTCCTTCCTTCCCCTCCCTTCTTCTCCACCTTCCTGCCCACTGTAGAGTGTCCAGCTTTCAAAACCAGCCACATACTCAGCCTCCAGCTCCCACTGCAAATCTACAGCACAGAAAGAGGTCATTCAGTGCTTTCTAGCTGGGCTTTTCAATTAGTACAGGGCCACAGTCCTTTAATCCTGAGGAGGCTGGTACAAGTTTCTCATCACAATTGCCTTTAATCAAAAAGCTGCAACTTTGATCCCGAATTCCCATATTTCCTTTACCAAATACATCTTTTTACTTTAATTCAAACGAACTTACTGTGCAGGGTTCAACATTCTGATGTAACACTATCTTTGTATGTAGTATTTGCTTACATATAATTAATTCTCTCTGACAGTTATTACCTCATAAATCACTTCTGATTTTTAAAAAATCTCTTGCAGCAATAAGTTGGAGTGCTATACCAGACCAACCACTAGATGTCTCTGTAAATGGCTATAAACAAGGAGCCACAAAAAAGATACTTGGAACCCCCCAAGCAAGGTACAGATTATTCATATTTAATTAGTTAAAATATTGTTAGTATATAAATAAATTCCTTACATTTGCCCATAGTAAATATTCTGTATATGCATATATTTGATTCCTTTCTGTACATAGCAGTCAATAAGATGAGCAGGTTGATAGAGTAGATAGATTAAAAATATGAGCTGCTGAATTTTGACAAAGGTAACAAAGTATTGCTTGTAATTCATTGAAAAACATCTCAAGAAACTTTTTGATAGAGAATTTGGATGGAATTACATGCCAAGCCAAGGAAAATATTGGGAAGGTTGACTGAGAGCTCGAACAAAGAGAGAAGTTTTTAAGGAGACTTTTTGGAGAGACAAGATATACTGCAGGTGCAGGAACCTGGAGGCAAAAACAAATTGTTGGAGGAACTCGGCAGGTCAAGCATTTGTAGAGGTGCTGAATAGTCAGTAGTTTGGATTGAGACCCTGCATTGGGATTGAGAGTAGAGGGGAGAGACACAGTATAAAGAGGTGAGGGGGAGGGGTGAGGCAGGTGCTGGCAGCGATGGGTGAAACCAGGTGTGGAGGGGGATGATGGGCAGGTGGAGCTGGGGTAGGGAGGGTGGAGGTAGAGTTAGAAGCTGGAAAGTGATAAATGGAGACAACAAAACACTGCGGATTTTGGAACCTGGAAGTAGAAGGGATGATGCGCAGGTGGAACCAGCGGGGGAGGGGATAGGAGGCCGAGTGGGTTAAGTGTGTGGGATATGGGCTGATGGAACCAGGTGGGGTAGGGCAAAGAAACTAGGTAATGGGTTGGGGGGGGAAGAGTTTGGAATAAAGGGGGAGTTTGAGAGAACCTGAGTGGATCAGAAGCAGAGACAGATGGTAGCGGTGGGGGCTTGTGGGGTGGGAGGATATAGGCTACCTGAAATTGGATAATTCAATGTTCATTCCATTGGGTTGTAGACAAACACTGGGTGTTTGGACTCACCCTGGCAGTGGAGAAGCTGAGGACAGATAGGTCTGTGTGGGAATGGGAAAGGGAGTTGAAACAGCATGCAATCGGGAGCTTAAGGCAGCCATTGCAGACAGAGTGCAGATGCTCAGCACAGCAGTCACCTAGTCTATGCTTTATATTGCATTTGGTCCTCACGATGTGGCCTCCTCTGCAATGGTGAGACCAAGTGTAAACTAGGTTACTGCTTGGTCACACTGTAGTGTAATGAGAGGTGAACTCGCACTCATCGGTGAGAAATCCCGCCTGAAACTACAGTTGGGGTTCATTATAAATCAATGTATGAATGGGCCATGTTGATTACAAAATTGAAAGAATCGGCAGAACACTACATTTCATTTGTCGCTCAACATTTGGATGTGATCAGTGCAGGGTCATGTTTTCCTGCAGAGGCAACCACTTTTGACTAATTTTCTGTCTTCTGTTTCTGCTGCTTTCAATCCCACACTTAAAGGAGGTTCTGAGAAAATGGATGACTTGCAGCAGGTGGTTCATTTCACCAAGCAACCTTACTTGTATTCTTCATCCTCTTAGGAGACCCTCATTCAGAGGCAGGTGGTGACTGCTGAGGTACCACAGGGATCAATGCTTGGGCCCTAGCTCTTGACAATGTATATGTAATATTGTCAAGAGCTAGGGCCTAATCATTTATATATATATCAATTATTTGGATAAGGGAACTGAATTCAATATTTATAAGTTTGCTGATGATATGAAACTGGGTGGGAATGCAGAATATGTGGAAGAAGCAAGGAGACTTCAAGGCAATTTAGACAAGTTCAGTGAGTGGGAAAATACAAGGCAAATGCAGTATAATGCAGATAAATTAAATTATCCACTGCAGGAGGCAGTTGATTATTTAAATAGTGATAGCTTGGTGTACATAGGAATTTGGGATCCTTGTACATCACTCACTCAAAGTAACATACACATACAGCATTCCTTTAAAATACAAGTAGAAATGGTAGCTCCCAATTTATATAAACTCTGGTTTGTGAATTCATTAAGAAACTGTGAATAACAATATTATTCATAGTCATTAATACAAATAAACTTGGCGTTACAATGTAGTAAATCTGGTTCTTTATTTATAGGTGTAGAATTTGCAAGGCTGAGCTCTTCGTGGTATTCCAAGAACTTCTCACTTTTCTTTCTGAACAGAACTATCCAGTATCCCTTCGGTAGGTCATAATTTCAGTGGCAAAAATATAGAAATATTTATAAAACTGAATCAAATATTACTGGTATACAAGTAAGTTATAATTTGAGTGCATTCAGTAGAGGACTGTTTTAACAAAAAGCCATTACTTTTATTCAAGTATAGATTACAAAACAAAGGTTTGAATACATTAAAAGATTCCTATATGAGCATACCACATCTGTTATGGTATTGCCAGTAATTTATTTTTTTTAGGAGAGCAGAGTGCTATCTAGTGATTTTGCTTCTTATGTGTTATCTAATAGTATATAAATGTAGCATGTTGTAAATATTTGTTATTTTAATGTTGAGAATGAAGTACATAATTAACATCCTCCTCATGATTTTTCTCTGAAAGTAATAGTTTAAATGTCACAGTGCATGGATATTTTGTCTATTTGTCTTGGTAAGTACAGTGCATTTACAAATGGAACTGTGTGTATGAAGGGCACAAGTTTACTTTTCTGTAGTGGGCGAGAATCACGCTACTAGGCCCTAAAGGTGGGGATTTGGGGTTATTGACACAATTCACTAAAAGTGCAAATGTATGATCAAAATGTTTTCAATGCATTAAAATAAAAATTGGAATAAAGAGACTGTAATACAAAACCACTATAAAAAAAATTTCTTAGATGCAGTCCTCAGAGGTGAGGTAATGTGATTGAAGTATTGAAAGCAATGAAAAAATTATTTTTCTCTTTTCTGGGGAATATAAAACAAAGAAAGACAGTCTTAGAATCTGATCTGAACCTGCTTAAAAGTAATCTCAGGAAAAACATTACACAGAAACGTCATCTGGAATATGTCTCGATGGAGGATAGATACTTAGGAATTAAGGGTATTGAAGAATATGGAGAAAAATGGGAATGATTAAATTAATCAGAGCTGCCATAGTTAACAAAAATTAGATGAATGAACTGCTTCTGTTCCTAATCCTTGGATTTCTAGGTGAGAGATGCCTTTTTGTTTTAGTGATTCTTCTGTTAGGCAGAAAACTTCATACAGTTTGCTTCAGCCACAGTGAATAATTTGACAATGTTTGTTATTGCCACCACGCCTCACGAGTTCATCTAATTTTGCCTTTGGAACAATGGAACAAAATGTCTTTCAAACCCAAACATAAATTATGCCAGATCAATTTCTAATCCATGTTTATTCTAACCGGATCTGAATTATTAAGAAGTACGTGGCTGCTTTTGTGCTACCACAGGTTGTTCATTTTTCAGAAAGGTTGTAGAACGTAAAAAAAATTCTTTGTTTCAACAGATTCTTGTGATGTGGCCAGGAGTAATTAAGTGACATACTTTGTGTAAAGGCTTACTTTTGATGGAAGTTAACTCTCAAAGAAAGGATAGATGTTAGCATTTTGTTAATCGTATGTGTGTAGTTTTGATATTGTGATCGAGAATGAATGAACCTTTATTTGTTAATATCTTGTATTGTCAGGACATTTCTCAGTGGACTGTTTGACTACAATCACTCAACAGACAAACCTATTGGGTACCAAACATGTTCAGAATACATTTTATCCTCAGACATGGATGTCTTTATGTTCAATGTTAAAGCAACTTTCTCATCTAGTTATCGAGAAATTGATGGTGGCACAAAAGACAATTATTTTCCCGCCCTCTCTAAAAGTGTATTATTATAGTTTTTGAGCTTTTTCACAAAGTAGTTTACTAATACCTAACCAGACAGTATTGCCACTTTAGACTTGCAAGTTACTGTGCTCTAGTCAAAGCTTCATCAAAACACATACTGTTGCTTACTGCCAGATTTGGTGTGTTCACTTTGAAGTGTATATTAATGAACCTCCAATCAGTTTAATGGGTAAAAACTACTCTTGAATTTTTGTTATTTAAACATTTTTCTGCACCCTGTTTGTCCTTGTATCCAAAGCCAGGACTTTTTTTTTACAAAGGCTGTGCATGGTTCACAAAGTAAACTTTTTCTTGATGAAAAAACAAGATACTGGAGGAACTCAGCAGGCCAGGCAGCATCCGTGAAGAAAAGCAGACGGTCAATGTTTCGGGTCAGGACCCTTCTTCAGGACTGATGATTGGAAAAGGGGAAGCCCAATATATAGGAGGGAAAAGCAGAGCAGTGATAGGTGGACAAAAGAGGGAAGGCAGGGTGGGCACAAGGTGGTGGTGATAGGTAGAGATAGTGTCAGGCAGATAGGAGGAGAGAGCAGATCCACTAGGGGATGGGTCAAAGGCACCCCATGGGGGAGGGGAGGAAAAAAATAGGTGAGGAGAAAAAAGAGAGAGAGGCTAGGTAAGGGAAGAAAAGAAGCCGGGGGGGGGGGGGGGGAGGGGGCGGGGGGGGAAGGGTTTGTTTTACTTAAAGTGGGAGAATTCCATGTTTAATGCTGTTAGGCTGTAAGGTCCCAAGATGGAAAATGAGATGCTGTTCCTCCAGCTTGCGTTTGGACTTCTCCTGGCAGTGGAGGAGGCCGAGGACTGACATATTATTGATGGAGTGGGAGGGGGAGTTGAAGTGACTGACAACAGGAAGATGCAGATCGCAGTTATGACAGAGTGTAGGTGTTCTATGAAATGATCACCTAGTCTGCGTTTGGTCTCGCCAGTGTAGAGGAGGCCACATTTGGAGCACCGAATGCAGTAGATGATATTAAAGGAGGTGCAGGTGAATCTCTGTCTCACCTGAAAAGAATGTTTGGGTCCCATTGGAGATGGCGGAAGTAGTAGAGAATGATGTGTTGGATACGTAGGCTGGTGGGGTGAAATGCGAGGACAAGGGGGACCCTATCCCTGTTGGGTGTGGGAAGGGTGAGGGTGAGAGCAGAAGTGCAAGAAATGGCAGAGATGTGGATGTGAGCTCTCTCGACCACAGTAGGGGCAAGCCACAGTTAGTAAAAAAAAAGTTGGACATCTCAGAACTTTTTCTCATTGAGTATCCAGGAAATTGAATTTCTGTGATCTGACTCTTCCCATAATTCCATACATTTTGTACAGACACTTTTCCCTAATTCAACCTGAGCAGCATTTCACATTTTATCACCTTAAAGGCATTATATCCTCTTCTGCAACTGCCTCCTTTCACCTTTTTTTTTATTATTGGGGATCTGGCTGTCACTGACCAGACCAGGATTTATTGCCATCCTAAATTGACCTTGAGAAGGTGGAGATGAACTACCTTGAACTGTTGTGATCCTTTTAGTGCATTTATGTCCAAAGTGCTATTGGGAAGAGAGTTCCAGGATTTAGACTCAGTGATGATGAAGGATGGTGATATATTTCTAGATCAGGATAGTGTGTGACTTTGGGAACCTGCAGCTGGTTCTGTCCCCATGCACGTGCTGTCTTATCCTTCTTAAAAGCAGAGGTCATGGGTTTGGGATGTGCTATCATTGGAGTTTGGGTGAGTAACTGCAGTGAAGTTAGTACATGGTTGCAGCCACTGCAGACTGTTGATGGAGTGAATTAATGTATGTGGTGGTGATGATGGGATGCCAATCAGGTGGGTTGTTTAGTCCTGGATGATGTAGAGTTCACTGAGAATTTTTGGAGCTGCACTATTCCGAACAAGTGGAGAATATTCTAATCCACTCCTGACTTGTACCTTGTACATGATGGAGGTGAATAGATAGCATAGTATATCCACCCTCTGACCTGCTCTCCTAGCCACAGTAATTCTGTAGCTGATCCAGTCAAGTTCCTGATCAATATTGACCCCTAGTTTGTTGATGGTGGGGGGGAGGGGTGGGTAGCGATGGTAATGCAATCTCATTAGAGCTGGTGCCCTGCAATTCTGTGACTCATATGTTAGCTGCCACTTATCAGCCCATGTTTGAATGTAGTCTGGGTTTTTCTTCAAGCAGGAATGGACAGCTTCATTGCGGATGAGGTGTTAAAGGGATTGAACTTTGTGCAAATATATCACTTCCAACCTCATGATGGAAGGAAGATCTTGATGAAGCAGCTGAAAATAGTTTTGCTCAGTCCACTACCCAGCATAATTCCTGCAGTGATGTCCTGAGGGCTGGAATGATTGACCTCCAACAAGCACAACCATTTGTTTTGTGCGAGGCATGACTCCAACCATTGATGCCCATGGCCTTTAATTTTACCAGAGCTTCTTGATGCTAAATTAGTCATCGTGTCAAGGGCAATCACTTTTCCCTCATCCTTGGAATTCAGTTCTTTTGATCCATGGTTGGATCCAGGCACTCATCCTATACAAAATTGTTACTTGCATTTTTGTTACTTCCAGGATCATCTTCTGTGCTTTACAATCCAGCCTAACAACTACGGGATATCTCACAGTCTGACACACTTTAACTGTTGTCAAAATAATCCTTGTAAAATTTTAAACTTATTCTAAAGATCGCAGATTACCAACGGGCTGATTCATAAAGCAATGACTGCAGTGGGTGTGCTTGAGTTGATCAAGGCATTAAGCCAAGGTTAACCCAGTGGGTCCGTTGCCTGGTTAGCTGCCTATCCAACAGCTTAAATATCCTATTTTGAGGAGTCTATGAGTGTTCAAATGGACCATCAGTATCTAAGTTGCCTCACCTTACTAATGAATTAATAATAAATAGAGAGGTCACCTTCAATGATTCTTTGATTAGAAAATGTCATTATGACCTTTTATCATCTTTGGCATTAAGTGGCCTTAGAATATCTTGTTTATGCCATTCCTTTAGATAAGACCATTCCCAAGTGTCACGTTTGCCTAAACAAATTGGTTCCAGAGTTTCCCTTTCCCTTATCTGCCTTCCAGGTAGCATGGTGTGTTCATCTTGCCCCAGAGGAACGTGGTACGGCCTTGCCTGGCTGCCAGAGGTACAACCTGCTGCCTTTGGAGTTCTGCTGAAATCTTTCTTTGAAGCTTTCATTAAAGAAGGCATTTCAACATCTGATTTCCCTTTCTATGGTTTTCTCCCTGACCACAATATCCCTATTCGATTTTTAGTTAGTACTTAATACAATGAATATCTCAATCTTTCTGATGATACTGTTTATCAACTAGTTTATAATCTAATGTGTAGTATATTAATTATATTGTAGCTAAAATCCTGCATCATCACTTACAAATCCTATTGTAACTTCACCTTCCTGCCATAAACCAACCACTTGGCTTTCTAGCTCTGGTCTTCTGACCATTTCTCTTTTGCCTTCTTAATCTGTTTTTTGTTCCACTTTTAAATTCTCCTAAATCCCTTCATCTTGCTGCTACCTTGGCTTTTAAAGTTCTTTTTACTTTCTATTGCATTTCTCTTGATAGCTCATTAATGTTGAATATTCACTGTGAAAAAGAATATTTTCTTTATGAATGGTGCTAAATAATGTAAGATAATGAATTCTTTTAAGAATGCAATAGAAATAATTGAAATTTCATTCGTATTCTGTTCATTTAAGGGAATGGTTGAAATTAATCCAGACATAGTTTTTGTTTGGGAATGTAAATTAAAGGATGGTATTTGTGTTGTTGTCCTTCAACATTTCAGTAAATTGTTTCAGTTGAAGTTCTTGAGTATAGCAACTAAATTATATACACAGTGTGTATATATATGTACAGTGTGTGCATTATATATGTACAGTGTGTGCAATTTTTAAAAATGGTTTCTAGCATCAGCCAGATGAATGTGTTAATATTCTCGACAAAATGAACATGCTCATTTTGGTTCCAGATGATAAGTATTCTTTATTTCTTGCAATTCATTCATGTCATCTATCATTTATAGTAATGTTATTGAACAAATATTTTTGTTTTTTGCAGTTTTAAGAAATATATGCTCAAAAATGATAACAGGTAGTTAGAGGACACTTTTGCTAAATTGATGGGCATATCAATTTTGCCCATATTTTTATTTTGGAAACACTTTTGATTCACTCATTATTTCAATCATCAGCTATTCTACAAGAGAGATCCCATTAATAAGTTTTTGTTATATTTATAGTAAAACAATTGAAAATTCTATTTTGTTCAACAGAATGGTTTTGCCAGGACTGTTCAAGTCCAGACCTCATTACAATCTTTGTCCAAATGTGGACTCAGAGCTACCTTCCAGAGGTCAATGTAGCTGCCCTTGCATGGGAACAATATTTGATAGAATGTCACATCTGGTAAAACTGAAGTCGATTCGAATCAATCATAAGGTAGTCCATTAGTTAGAGTCATCTGCACAGAGGAAGGTGTTTTTTGGAGTTCAATCATCTCAGCTCCAAAATATTGCTGCAAGGATTCCTCAGGTTAGTGATCTGTCTTCAGCTGCTTCATCAATGCTTTTCCTTCCATCATAAGGTCAGAGGTGGGGATGTTTGCTGTTGAATGCACAATGTTCAATTCCCTTCACAGTCTGACAGGAAATGAAACGGTTCAGGCCTCATGCAGCAAAACCTAGACAACATTCAGGCATGGGCTGATAAGAAACAAAAACAATATTTTGCCACACGTGCCAAACAATGGCCATCTCCAACTAAAGGGACTGTACCACTTCCCCATCTTATTCAAAGGCATAACCATCTCTGAGTTCTCCAACAACTTCCTGGGATCACTACTGACCGGAAACTCAGCTGGACCAGATACATAAATACCATAGCTTAAGGAGCTTGCCTGAGGCTAGTTATCTTCCCATGTCACTCACAATCTAATTTCCCAAAGCCTTTTTGGTATTGGTTTATTATTGTCACTTGTACCGAGGTACAGTGAAAAGCTTGTCTTACAAACCGATCTTACAGGTCAATTCATTACACAGTGCAGTTAGTACAAAGTGCATTGATGTAGTACAGGTAAGAACAGTAACAGTACAGAGTAAAGTGTCACAGCTACAGAGAAAGTGCAGTGCAATAAGGTGCAAGGTCACAACAAGTGACGTGAAGTCATAGTCCATCCCTTTGTATAAAGGAGCCGTTCAATAGTCTTATCACAGTGGGGTAGAAGCTGTCCTTAAGTCTGGTGGTACGTGCCCTCAGGCACTTGTATCTTCTACCTGATGGAAGAGGAGAGAAGAGAGAATGTCCTGGGTGGGTGGGGTCTTTGATTATGCTGGCTGCTACACCAAGACGACGAGAGGTAAAGACAGAGTGCAAGGAGGGGAGGCTGGTGTCCGTGATGCGCTGGGCTGTGTCCACAACTCTCTGCAGCTTCTTGCGGTTCTGGGCAGAGCAGTTGCCGTACCAAGCCGTGATACATCCAGATAGGATGCTTTCTACGGTGCAGTGGTAAAAGTTGGTGAGAGTCAAAGGGGACAAACCAAATTTCTTTAGCCTCCTGAGGAAGTAGAGGCGCTGGTGAGCTTTCTTGGCTGTGGCATCTACGTGATTTGACCAGGACAGGCTGTTGGTGATGTTCACTCCCAGGAACTTGAAGCTCTGAACCCTCTTGACCTCAGCACCATTGATGTAGACGGGTGCATGTACACCGCCCCCTTTCCTGAAGTCAATGACCAGCTCTTTTGTTGACATTGAGGGAAAGGTTGTTGTCATGACACCATTCCGCTAAGTTCTCTATCTCCTTCCTGTACTCCGACTCATCGCTGTTTGAGATACAGCCTACAACGGTGGTATCATCTGCAAACTTGTAGATGGAGTTAGAGCAGAATCTGACCACACAGTCATGAGTGTATAGGGAGTAGAGTAGAGGGCTGAGGACGCAGCCTTGTGGGGCACCAGTGTTGAGAATAATCATGCCGGAGGTATTGCTGCCTATCCTCACTGATTGCAGTCTGTTTGTTAGAAAGTCAAGGATCCAGTTACAGAGGGAGGTGTTCAGTCCTAGGTCTTGGAGTTTGGTGACAAGCTTGCTTAGAATTATTGTATTGAAGGCAGAGCTGTAGTCAATAAACAATAGTCTAACATATGTGTCTTTACTGTCCAGATGCTCCAGAGCTGAGTGTAGGGCCAGCGAGATGGTATCTGCTGCAGACCTGTTTCGCCGATAGGCTAATTGCAGTGGATCCAGCGTGTCTGGGAGGCTGGAGTTGATGCATGCCATGACCAACCTCTCAAAGCACTTCACGATGGTGGATGTCAGAGCCACTGGTCGGTAGTCATTGAGACACATTACCTTGCTTTTCTTTGGTACCGGGATGATAGTGGTCTTCTTAAAACAGGAGGGAACCTGAGATTGAAGCAGGGAAAGGTTGAATATGTCTGCAAATACTTCTGCCAGCTGATCAGCACAAGATCTGAGTACGCGGCCCGGGACACCATCTGGGCCAGGTGTTTTCCTTGTGTTCACTCTCTGGAAGACTGATCTTATGTCCTCCACTGTGAGCACAGGTTCAGCTGTGTTGGTGGCTGTCAGGGTGGATGGTGACAATCCCCTTTTGTTCAAAACGTGCATAGAATGCGTTAAGTTCATCAGGAAGGGATGCGCTGTTGTTAGCTATGCAGCCCAACTTCGTCTTGTAGCCTGTTATGGCATGTAAGCCGTGCCATAACTGGCGGCTGGTCAGGGACTCTATTTTGAGTTGGTATTGTCTCTTGGCATCCCTGATAGCTTTCCGAAGGTCAGACCTCGATTTCTTGTACAGATCAGGATCCCCAGATTTGTGTGCAGCAGTCCTCACCTTCAGTAGGGAGTAGATCTCTCGGTTCATCCATGGTTTCCTGTTTGGGAACACCCATATTGTCTTCTTTGGTACACAGTCCTTCACACACTTGCTGATAAAGTCCGTGATGGTGGTGACATACTCATCAAGGCTGGCAGCTGAGTCTTTGAACATGGACCAGTCCACTGTCTCAAAGCAGTCAAGTAGGAGCTCATCTGCTTCCTCAGACCAGCACTGCACGACTCTCAGTACCGGATCCTCCCATTTCAGTTTCTGTTTGTATGCAGGGAGAAGAAGCACAGCCTGGTGGTCTGATTTCCCAAAGTGAGGACGAGGGGTGGCTCGGAAAGCACCTTTGGTCATATAGCAGTGGTCAAGGGTGTTGTCGTCCCTGGTGGAGCAGGAGATGTGCTGATAGTATTTCGGTAACACACTCTTGAGGTTGGCCTGATTGTTTCACTCTCAACAAGGCAGATATGATGGAATATTGCATAGATGACTGCATCTGACAACACTCAAAGAAACTCGGCATCGTACAGAATTAGGTCTGAAACATTCACTCCCTCACCATTGGTGTATCAATGGCTTCTCTGTGTCATCTACAAAATGCCCTCAGTTATCACCTAGGCTTGACCTAACCCTCCTAAACCCGACATAATTTCCATCAAGATAGATGAAGGCAGAAAGCACTCAGGAACACTACCAGGTTTCCCTCCAAATCACATAACATTCTGAAATGGAAACATGTTGCCAATCCTTCGTCGTTGCCCGATCTAAATTTGGAACTCCCTAACCAATAACAGTGTGTGGACACTATCACTAGAAAGACTGCAGTAGTTCAAGAAAGTGACTTTCTACTACCTTTTTAAGGCCAGTTTCAGATGAGCAATGATACTGGCATTGCCCACAGTGCCCACGTTTTATAAATAATTATTTAATAAATATCTTCAAGATTTCTGAATATGCAGGATTTACAGCAATTGCGGGCTGGAACACTGCATGCTTTTACTATTGCATGCTTTTACTATTGCATGCTTTTAAATAAGAAGGCTTCACTGTACGTTTCTAATTAAACAACATTTTGAAGGTTTGAGGTAATGTGTATCATATGATATTGCCCCGCAGAATTTTATTGGTCATTGCGTGGTGGTGTGTTTAAGCACAGAAACAAATCTATCTTTAATGGCTGTCACATTGGAGCCTTCACAAAAGTTAAATGCTTTGCAGCTGTTTCAGTTTAAAAATTCAAGCAGTTTGGTCTCGGGCTCTGGCGAGTTTGTTGGTTGTCCTGACAATAATTGCTGTATTGAGCTCAATAATTCAAATTGGCTAACATCTTATGCATACTTGCTTTATTTTTATTCAGTGCTGTATTTAATTAAGAGTGAAATAAAATTTTTTAAAATGTCCAGATCACAGCCTGTTGTGGATCTTTACACCAAACAGATGTATGTAGATTTAGGGCCCTGGAGTAGCTTTTACACACAACATAGGCTGTCAACTGAATTATGACTATTGTATGGAGACACAGGAGACTACAGATGCTGGAATCTGGAGTAGCAAACAATCTGCTGGAGGAACTCAGCGGGTTGAGCAGCATCTGTTGGGGGGGGTGGGGGTGGAGGGAATTGTCAATGTTTTGGGTTAAAACCCTGCATCAAAACTGAAAGTGGAGAGGGCAGATAGGCACTTTAAAGAGGAGAGGGGAATAGTGAGGCAGGAGCCTGAGATGATTGGTGGACTGAGGAGAGGTGTAAGGTAACAGGCAGGTTGCGCCAGGTAGAGGAGGGGAAGGGAGGGATATGGAGTTAGGAGACGGTGGCAAGTGGATGATAGATGGACAAAGGGAGAGAAAAAAAATGAGAGGCAGATGGGGCGAGGTGGGGGGAAGGAGAGGGCAAAGGTTGGAGACAGCTGCTGGAGATGAGCAGGAACACAAAACACTGCCAGTGCTGGATTCAGATAAGTAAAGTAGGTGAGAAAGGGAACCATTAGGGGAGTTAGGGGAGAAGTGAATGGCAGATGGAACCAGAAGCAGATGGGGTAGGGGGGTGGGTGTGGAGGTTCTGTGCAGGAACTATGTGTAACAACAAACAACCTGCTGGAGGAACTCAGTGGGTCAAGCAGCATCTGTACGAGGAAAGGAATTGTCAACATTTTGGATTAAAACCCTGCATCAGGGCTGTGCCTGGTGAACTATGTGTGGATGGAACCAGGAGGGGGACGAAGATGGGTGACAGAGGGTGCTGGAGGTGGTGAGCTAGGAAAGGGGACAAAAATGGGAGGACCAGAGGGGATGATCAGAAGTGGGGGGGTGGGGGAAATCCCACCAGAGGCAAGAGTTACCTAAAATTGGAAAACTCGATGTTCATGCCATTGGGCTGTGGACTACTCAGGTAGAATATGAGTTGTTCCTATAATTTGCATTGGGCCTCACTCTAGCAGTGGAGAAAGCCGAGGATGAACAGGTCAGTGTGGGAAAGGGGAATTGAAATGGCATGAAACTGGGAGCTCAGGATGGCTATTGCGGACAAAATGTAGGTGCTCTGCCAAACGGTTGCCCAGTCTGCGCTTGGTCTCGCTGATGTAGAGGAGACTACATTGGGAACACTGAATGTAGTAGACAAGGTTGGATGAGGTGCACGTGAATCTTTGCCTCGCCTGGTAGGGTTGTTAAGGTCTTTTTAAACTATTTGGTAGCAGTTTTTATTTTATTCTTAGATTAGGTTGAAAAATGGGTGACCTTCATTATGACAGATATCCCATCATCCTTGAAGGAAGTGGATGGTACTAAGATAAGTAATTCCATATTTAACCTATATGAGTTCCACTCTCCAAATCTGTGAGTAGAATTACTAAAGGTATCACAATTAGATGGTGATCAGTTTCACAGAATCAGATTCTCCTAATGTCTTTGCATTGAGTACATTTAGCATACTTTGCCTCTCTTTAGAACTCAATGATCAATAATTTTAACCAAGGACAAATAAATATTGACAATGTACAGTGAAGTTTAATTCAATTAAAGTTGAACTAGTTGCTCTCTATTGGTATTTTGATGGGAGGTAGAGGAAATGAAGCAGATCAGTATCATGAATGAAACTAATTAGTCATTATCTCAAAGCAATACATGTCAAAACGTACTCCTAGCAGCAAGTATAGCATAGTCATGAGCTGCATTCTAGGCAATTTTAGCATCCCAACCAATCAGTGACAGAAGTCAATTTTAGCATTTTTGGCACCAGCTTTGGCCTAAACAGAGCTGGGTTGAACCTGAGACGTGAGATTCTGCAGATGCTGGAATCAGGAGCAACACACACAAAATGCTGGAGGAACTCAGCAGGTCAGGCAGCATCTATGGAGGGAAACAAACAGTCAGTGTTTCAGGTTGAGACCCTTCATCACGACTGACCTGCTGAGTTCCACCAGGGATTGAACCTTGGACTCCTTTGGTTTATATGCTTAAACTTTCTCATGTAAGCGCCTCACTTAAATAGTAGGCAACTCGCTATTTTTATGTTGTCATTGGTCGAGTGCTGCTTAACTAATATTTGAAGCAAATAAAAGAGGTATTATTTTAAAATGTTAGTAGTTTTGAAATTGGGCTGAATTAAAACATTTTTGAGTCATTTTAGCACTACCTGGATATGTGCACAATTCAGAAACAAAAATAAAGGCTTACTTACCTGTTTGACTCTCAGCCAAAACCACTTATAGTAGGCGGCAGTTTGTTTACATTAATTGGACAATTTCTATAGGGCAATTTTAATTCTTCCTGCTCAGTTGAGAAGGAATTACGGAGACATAAAGTGGAGCAGCTCCATTGTCTGCTTCATGCCTGCCTATTCCCCCGTGTAGTAAATCTAACTTTGAAGCAGTCTTATAATAAATGAATTTGCATTCCCATGATGTGCAAGACCCCAATATGAATTTAACTTGCTTAACTTGCAGTTGGTTGAATTTACTGCTGAATATTTGCAATGATAGTCACGGCTATTTAAAATAATAATCAATTGTTTTGCTGTTGCAGAAAGTGGTGGTCCAGGATCTCATAATTTTTGTGTTAAGGAGTGAGCCTCCAAGCTGCAATCCCCTTTCAATCTCTGGCTCTTAACATTTCTAGCCCCCTCTCAACCCACAATACATTGGGCTGCCAGAGAACCTATTTCTCTATCTTGGATACAAATGAAGTCCACTCTAAACTATGGATCAGCAGCTCCTGGCACTTGATTCTGCTGGTTGTCCCCCTAGTTTTATCTCTTGAGAATATTCCTTTTTGCACTATTTATTTATTTTGTAATTTATAGTAATTTTTATGTTTTTGCACTGTACTGCTGCCGCAAGACAACAAGTATCGCATCATATAAGTCAGTGATAACCTGATTCTAATCCACCTGTGCGTAATTCTGGAGGTATGAAGCAAATAAAGCAGCAGTATGGCTGTTAAAGAGTTGAGAAAACTTTCATAAGATGTACACAGAAATAATGACTTATCAACATCAGCAGAAGTTGACTGTTTTGTACGATTGCTTTGTCCATGGTTATTTTTCCTCTTTACCCAACAGAACTTGCCAATTGCAAAGCTGTGTATGAAGTTCACAATGACATTTGCCTCAAAGTAATGAAGTGTCATCTAATTTTTAAGTTTTTTATATGATGAACTAAAATATACATGGTCTTTTATAGCTTATTCATATGCTTATTCTTAATTCTCTTGCATTTAATTCCCTTCATGGCATCACTCCTCTCTATCTATAACCTTCTCCAGACTCATAACTTTTCTAGATTTTTTTCTTACACCTCTGGGTTGTTTTGGCTCTACTGTCTTTGGCAGCCCTACTTTCAGCCATCTAGGCCCATGGAAATTTCTTACCAGAATCTTTCTGCATCCTTTTTCTACTTTGATTCCTTCTTAACCCACATTCTTGACCAAAAGTTCTGCCACCTGTCAATGACTCCTCCTTCAGTTCATTGCTGATTTTTGGATGAAATCTTTTTCTGTGAAGCACCTTGGGATAGTTTTGTAAGTTCAAAGCATTGCATATTAATATTGTTGCATTATACTTCAAATGTACATGATTAAGTAACATGACATTAAAATTTGTAACAATTAATCTTACTTGGCATTTAGAATGTATTATTGTGGCATAGGAGGCCATTGAGTCCATGCCAGCTCCCAGCAGAGCATTTGCATCAATCAATCCCAGACCCCCTGACCCTCCCCATTTCCTAGTGATCTGCAGCTTATTCTCCCTCACATTGCCATCCACTCCCCTTTGATTTGTTTGCCATTCACTTACGCTAAGGGGTCATTTACAGTAGGTAGTTAATCTACCACCACTTCAAGTCACACATTCCACACAGATAGCACCCAATATCAGGATCAAGCCTGAGATACTGGAGCTATGGGCTCATGGCATTAACTGCCACATCACTGCCACTCCCCTCATCCCTTAACATAATCATTGAGCATATTGGGAGAAGATTTTCTTTATGTGGTGGTAGTGAAATTGTACTCATTCTTTTTAAACAAATTATGAGCGATGTACAAATTAGATTTTCTCCATTTGTGTCTTACATTGCTTTAGGATTTAAACAGACAACAAATCTTTAATTATAATACTGTAGGAGAATGGGAATAGGTACCACCATGTACAGTTAACCGGTAGTCTGAAGTTGTTCACCAAAAAGAGAACAAATGAAATGACATTGATAATGTAGTGTGCAATGTCTACTTGGACACGGTAGCTACAATAGATTGCAGGTTGCTGATATGGAAAATGTGTCTGTGCCTTGTGGTCATAAAAACAACTTGACTAAAATCTACTGTATGAAAATAAAATGGGGAAAAAAGAGAAGAATTGTTATTTTATAATTCAATCATGTGAAGCTTTTATTGCATTGGGTTCCTTGTTTTAGTACTCTATCATTCATAACCGTAATTGTTCTCTTATTATTAAAAATTACATTTTTTTTTCTAACAGGAACAGTAAACTAAAAACTTACTGGGAATTCAAGGAGGCTGCAACAAATTACCAGAAAGCATGGAATGAAGTACAGAAGCAAGCATTTGTAACCTGGATTAGAACCCCAAGGGACTTCCTGCAATTTCATTAGATCCCAAAGAACAAAGTAATGTGATAAAGGTAATTGCCACTTCTGCCATGTGGATGTTTACAGCAGATTTTTTTTTAAGTTTGTCTTTGAAAACTTGCTGTGGATAAAATATTTAAGAGTAATGTTTTTTAACTGTTAGCTTTTAATTAAACTGATCATTGACTATTCCTAAATTGAAATTGAAAGAGAAATTTGTTAGCGTCCAACTCTAGTAATTTATCAGAGTTGTATTATTGGAATTATCTGAGCATGGTATTCAATAGTTTGGAATAGTAATGCAAGTTAGACATCTTTTATATTTTTATTTGGTTAAGAATCTAGTTCTTTGTATAATTTTCAGTTTATTTCTTCCTCTGCTAGTAATCCATACTTGTCAGCTAACCTCTTTGGCCACATTTGTATTAATAAACAAAATATTCCTAAGTATGACCTGCTAGTATGTTCATTTTGCAAAATATGTAATATAACTCCTTTTTATGAACGGCATATTAAAAGAACTATATACCTAAAGTAAATAACTTACTTCAAAAGCACTTCCCCATTCTTTATAAGTAAGCATTTTGCAAGTAAGTATTTTAAGTTTCCATTTTCAGGCCCATTAGAATGTATTGCAAAGATGTAGGGAGTAGAGTATCGGGATAATTAACTGAGACAATCTTTCGCATGACTTGCCAGTCATAAATGAAAGAAGAATTTGTATCGTGCCTATTCTATTCTCAAGATATTCCAGTGCACTTTGTAGTTAATACACTGCTACCTCACTTGGTGCTCAGGATGTATTCTCAAGCATGAGAGCGCCAAAGGGAATCATTATAGCATTATGTATGGAGAGGCAGATCACTGACTGTGCTGCTGTACGAGAAACCTGGTGCAAACACTGCGCTCCCTATTACTGCTGATGTACTGAGAACCTGACACATATCTATCCTTCGCTGCCGCTTTCACAGCAATGAATCATCTACAACCCAATGTGGAAAGCTGCCTGTGAGCATTAGTATTGGGCTGGCTGGGGTTAGCGGTGCAGCTGCTCAAGCATTACTACGTGGAGCTCGGGGCTGCACTTGGACAGCACTGTGAATGTAAGCCTCTACTGGGGATGGGGCAGCAGCCAGTCCATTTATTGACACAGTGCCCAGATCTTATAGTCTCTCTCTGCATCTGTCGGCTGTGATTGAAGCTGACCATTGTTGAGCTTGGCAACCTAGAGTAACTTATGGGCTCAAGAGAGCTGTGCAGCCAAACAAAGTAGCTTACATCACGTCCAACAGAAGATGAAAGAGAAACTGGCAGTGTCACAACACATGCAGCAGGTGTTGCAAGTAACCAGCAACCTTGAATCCCATATTTCAGCACTGAGTGGCCACACTGCTCACCCCAGCGGGTGCAACGCCAACCCTCATAGGCAGTCTTTCCATTACCAAGCCATGAGGTGATCCTTTGCTGCCATTGGTGCAAATCCCTGAGCTCAGTTCAGGGATTTGCACCAGGTTCCCAGCACATTTTGGGGGTATATACGTAATGGGTATTTGGATTAAAGAACAGAGCATTATAATGAATCAGTGCTCTGAGGAGATATGCTCTCTGTGGAGTACCAGTGTAATGTACTTTAGAAATGCAGTCTCTCCTTTGTAGGAAAATGTCAGCAAATTTACATTACAGCAAAGTGTCATAGTCAGCAATAACAAGTTAATTTTCTTTTATGTTATTTGAAATGATAAATGTTTGGCAGAACTTAAGGAGAATTCCCCCGCTCATCTTCAAATAATATTCTGTGATACTTCTCTGCTCATATTAATGGAGAGATTAATTTCACCCAGAATACATGGTTCCAACAGTATATGTATGTTTAATGCATAATGCTTCCAGATCTGAACATTGACACCAACTTGTAGCAATTATACTAGGCTTCCCTAAAAACACAAAAGTCTTTACCTCAGAAATTAAAGTTAGGGTTTTATGTAGAGACTTGAACTCACTGAACACTGCACTAACTGCCGGATGAACATCAAATACTCACTGAATACAAGATGATGCAAAATATCTTCATCTGTCGATGTTTCGATGCAGATTTATTTCAGAATCATTACTTAAATCTGAAATGCCATGTACCGTACAGATCCTCCCCAGGTTATGACCGCCCAACTTATGTACAGCCTGTGCATATGAACAGGCATTTGGGGGACTGACGGGATGGATTTACCAGCTGCTGCAGGGCTACAGACATCTTCTGCTGAGGGGAAATGGTTCATGCTAATATCTGAATGTTTGAGTTAAGTGCCCTAGTTTAACTACACGTTGCCTTTGTTGGCCTCTGTTTTTATTTCAGTGTATTACTGACTGGCCTTATTTCCAACTTGCGACCTGTTTGGGTTACAAACAGTTCTCAGGAGTGGAACCCTGTTGTAGCCTGGGGAGGATCTGTATATTTTTTTAAAATTGCATGGAGTAAAGTTTTCACGCACAAAGTGTCTCTGCATACAGGAGGATTGGAAGCTGGACGTGTTTGTCAGATATACTGGAAACTTTCTTCAACCTGACTTTTCAAGGACTGATCTTTACAAGCCCCTGGAAATGTCTACATGAATAGTGCTGAAATAAAATTTCAGATTTGAGCATCTGAATTGTGAAAACTGTCATGACCAAGAAACTACATGAGTATCCTGTTACAATTTTCAAAAAATTAGGCACATTTCCATTTTGGAAACAATGAGCAATGTTCAGTCTGTTTCATTTTTAGTTATCTTGAACTTGTGTTCCCCCTGCTGCAGTTCTGCTTCAGTTGGTCAGATAAGGAGCATTTTTGCAATACCACAGATGTTCGAATTCTGAAATGGGAAACAAGTACTGGCATTACTCAATAGGTTAGGCAACATTTTTGCAGAGAGAAACCAGAGTTATTGTTTCAGATCGATGACCTTCCTGTATCGTTACTGATGAAAGGCCTCTGGAATTTGAGAACTTAAGACAATTAAGTCTGACACTAACAATTCATTTTTGAAATTAGAAGCAACTTTATGAATAATCATTACCTAATCTCTAATACTATAGTTTTGGGTCTTGACTGTTTCTGAGCTGGAGCTTTTAAAGGTGAAAGGAAATGATGGTGCATTTTATTAGATCATAATCATTGTCCATTGCAGCTTGTCCTTGAATTTATCATGGATTTGGGGGAGGCGGGGGGGGTGGGGTGAAGAGTGAAGGATCCAAGTTGAAGACCTCTCTTCTCCCTCCATCTGTGTGGTTGGTTGCCTCTGATCTCTGAAGGCAGTTTGTTCAGAATGGAATTTCTACAAAGTCTAAAGAACAAGAATTTTGTAAGCAAGCAAATTTGACAGAGGATGATTTCATTCTAAAATTTAGTTAAGTATTACTATTAGAAGTTCTTAACCTTGTAGTTTTATTTGCAATGTTAGTTGGTAAACAAGCTACCTGCCAATGTCTCAATTAAATAGCTGGAACGAGTTACTGAAAATTCTCAGCTGACTCCAAATTTGGGATCCATGTAGTATATATTTGCCAACAAATGCTGGAATTTCTACCTACTGTAAAGAATGTGAATTGAGAAGGGGATTTGTAAAAGGCTGATTTTATTCTGGAATCTTTTAATCTTGTACTATCATTGTCATTTCTACAGAATGGGCATTTGGTGAGCAAGGGAATTCAGTAAAGCAAGGGGAAGGATGCTGCTTGGTATTGGCTCCCTGGTGTCAAGGCAAAGGATAGGGTGAGGGTATCTGTAGGAGTTGGTGAAGAGAATTAGCCAGAAGTAATGGTATATGTCAATATCAACAAAATAGCTAAGAAAGGGATGTAGTGTTGAAGGCAGATTTTAATGAGTTAGGTAAGAGTTTAAGTGAAATCTGAAAGGGATTACTCCTGGTGTCATGTGATCTCAAGCAAATAGTGCATATGAAAGGAGTGAAGGCTTTAGATTCGTGGGCCTTTGGGACCTGTTCTGGGCAGGTTGTGATCTGTGCATGCTGGATGGGTTGCACCTCACCAGAGCTAGAACCCATCCTGGATTTAAACTGGTTTGGCAGGGTGGGTGTAGGATGTGTTACTGGAAAAGAGGAAAAGAAGGTGCATAAAGAATTGGAAAGGGATAGCAGGAGAACAAAAATGCTAAGATTTTGGATAGAGCCAGGCAGAGGATAAGAAAGTGGTCACAATAGCAATTGCTGGAAATCTAAGACAAAAAATACTGGAAATACAGAGCATGGAATTTGTGAAGAGAGAAACTCAAAAGTTCCAACTTCTTGTTTCCTCTTTTAACTATACTCATTTGTCTTTTGACATTAACCAGGTGGCAGTGAAAATGATTGTTACCTGGACAACCTTTTGTCTCTACCATAACACACACATTCCCTTTGTTCTCTGCAGCTTAAAATATGCTTGTTTTCTCACTTTTCCAGTTCTGACGAAGGATCATTGACATGAAACACTGACCTTTTCCCTCTCCACAGATGCTACTTGACCTGCTGATTATTTACAGTATTTTATGTTTTTGCTTTAGATTTCCAACACCTGCCTCTTTTGTGATGTATTAAGTAACGTTGAAAAACTGCAGGTGCAATTAGCATTTTGAGGGATGTCAATAGTAATTAAAGAGAATATTCAAGAGCAGAATCTATTTGGTATTGGTATTGGTTTATTATTATCACTTGTACCGAGGTACAGTGAAAGACTTGTCTTACATGCCGATCGTACAGGTCAATTCATTACACAGTGCAGTTACATTGAGTTAGTACAGAGTGCATTGATGTAGTACAAGTAAAAACAATAACAGTACAGAGTAAAGTGTCACAGCTACAGAGAAAGTGCAGTGCAATAAGGTGCAAGGTGACAACAAGGTAGATCGTGAGGTCAGAGTCCATCTCATTGTATAAGGGAACCGTTCAATAGTCTTATCACAGTGGGGTAGAAGCTGTCCTTAAGTCTGGTGGTACGTGCCCTCAGGTTCCTGTATCTTCTACCTGATGGAAGAGGAAAGAAGAGAGAATGACCCGGGTGGGTGGGGTCTTTGATTATGCTGGCTGCTTCGCCAAGGCAGCGAGAGGTAAAGACAGAGTCCAAGGAGGGGAGGCTGGTTTCTGTGCCGCGCTGGGCTGTGTCCACAAGTCTCTGCAGTTTCTTGTGGTCCTGGACAGAGCAGTTGCCATACCAAGCCACGATGCATCCAGATAGGATGCTTTCTATGGTGCATCGATAAAAGTTGGTGAATGTCAAAGGGAACATACCGAATTTCTTTAGCCTCCTGAGGAAGTAGAGGCGCTGGTGAGCTTTCTTGGCCGTGGCATCTACGTGATTTGACCAGGACAGGCTGTTGGTGATATTCACTCCCAGGAACTTGTTATAGTTAAGAAACAATAGAGGGGCCCTATGGGAGTTATGGGAGAACTAGTAATTCTACTACTTATGGGAGTAGAAATGTGCAAAAGACATAGAGTTTAGACTTGGAGAGTAATAATATTGTAAGGAGCTGTAAGGGGAAAGAATTTTGAAGTGCTCTTCTGAGAATTTTCTCATAAGTACATTCCCAGGCCAATGAGGAAGTAGGCATTGTAGCACCTGCTTCTAGGCAGTGAGGTGGACTAAATGGAGAATGTATCAGTGAAGGAATATTTAAGAAATAACATTTGTAGTATTGTAAGGTTTAGAATAGCTATGGGAAAGGATATGGACCACTTCAAGGTAAGTATCAATGCCGTAATTCTCCTATAATTCTTTGAAGCTTAATAGTTGCTAGTATGAACTTTTAACTGGAATACTTCTGCAGATTGATTTCAAATAATTAGCATTGAATTGGAATTAACGTTTCCCAGGCTAACAAAGGTAACTTCAGGAAACTAATATTGTTATTCCACAGCTGACAAAATGTTTGTAAAGTTCATATGTAACTGACACCATAATATCTATAGTGTTTTGGAAATGCATCTTGTGTTGACAGATATAATGTGAAATCCGGTTGTGACTGAATTAGTCATCAGTTCTGCTGAGGGGAGAAAAGCTTCAGAACAGTAATTGTACTGTTCTTTGTGACCTTTGTCACTAATACAAATTATTAAAACAATGATACTATTTTTCATAAGATCATAAACAGCATTTGTTGGGCATAAAGCTGGAGCTTCCAGACATATCCCATCCCTCTCTATCTTGACCAAGCTCTCAGTTTTCCATAGACTTTTTCACAGTTAATGAAGAAATTCAGAGTCTTTAACAACTGAGGAGGATTTTCTAGTTTTGGTCTTGGCTGCATTAATATTTTTAAACAAATGATGCAATTTTGAAAGGTTGCAGTTGTGGTTGTTGATATTTCTCATTATTACACTGAGAATAAAAAAAAATCATTGGTGACAATTAGGCTGAAAACAGGCAGCACTGCATTCTGATGTCGTTTATGTGATCTTCCAAAAGGATAAAGTCCCGCAAAAGATTGTTAACTGGTGTTCATGAAATTGAAGGCAAATTATTGACCTAGTTAGGAAATTGCCTGAGCATCAGAATTTGGATAAACTGCAGATATTTAAACTGGCAGGACGAGAGTAGTGGAATCTCATAAGGATCTGTGTCTGTTCACTATATTCGTAAACCTCTGATTGCACAAGCAGCCACATGATGTAGGTGGCATTGTAAGCAGTTCAGATGGAAGATGAAACTTGCATAAAACAATGTTAATCAATTAAGCAACTGTCAAAAATTGTGGCAAATAGATTTTCACATGGGTAGATGTGAGATCGTGCTATTAAAGTAAGAGAGACTGTTTTCTCCACTGCTTTTCTCCACGGATGCTGCCTGGCCGGCTGAGTTCCTCCAGCATCATCGTGTTTTTCATTCAGACTGTTTTCTAAATGGTGAAGTACTTGAATCAGTGCAGATCCAAATAGACTCAGGGCTCCATGAACAAAGATCATTAAAATGTCAATGACAGATATGAGCAAATGATCAAAATGGTCAACAGAATGCTTACCTTTAAATCTAGAAGACGAGAAAACGGTCACAGACGGGAATTATGCTGAAGCAAAACAAAAATCTAGTTAGACTACATCTGAAGTCACTCGAGGCACTATACTTTGGGAAGAATATATTGATCTTGGAAGGTGCACAGCCTGATGATTCGATCAAATACATTAAAGGAAACTGAGGATAGATGAAAACTGTTTCAGCTGGTTTACACATATAGGGCCAGTAAAATTGAACTTAAAATCAAGAACTGTGTCTTCGTGAGTGACCGTAGGAAACACTTCTATATGTAGAGAATGGTGTAAATTTGGAATTTTCTTCTGCAAACACTAACTATTACAAGGCCAAATTTTGATGTTGAACCAGTGATTGACAGGTTTATTTTGTTAACCAAAGATGCTAAACAATATGGAGTGAGGTATGATCTCATTGAATGGCAGAACAGACTTAGAGGGCTGGTTTATTCCTGTTTCTATATATGTTCTTAATACTCCAGGTGTGGTCTAACCAGGGCTTTGTATGGTGTATTTCTAACCTCTTGTTTTCTAATCCTTTGGATGTGAAGGCTACATTTCCATCTCTCATTTTCTGTACTTGCCTATGCCACTTTAATGATCTCTCTGCACAGATTCATAAATCATTTCAGATTACCAATGTTTTGAATAGTTAAACACTGTTTGTCAACACTGATTATTGCCAATGTTTCACAGCACTGCAGGTCTAAGCCTTCGGTTCAGATGATGAACAGCACCAATGTTCCCAACACAGTACTAACATTCTTGACGGCTGGGAATGTATAGTGCCAACATTTCTTAAAGTTCAGCCAATTTGTTATTCCAATAAAGAGTTCAGACAGTACACATCTCTAAGAACCCCCAAGAAGTTTGTATGATTAACATTGCTAATATTGAAGGTGGTGATGTGCAGAGCTAACATTTGCACTCTTATGACACATACATCACAGAAAGCCTATTTCTGGTCTGCTAACCGGTTCTATAAGGAGGAAGTTGCATGATTTATGA
The DNA here is from genome assembly GCF_009764475.1 of Pristis pectinata. Lineage (NCBI taxonomy): Eukaryota > Metazoa > Chordata > Chondrichthyes > Rhinopristiformes > Pristidae > Pristis > Pristis pectinata. Next base: position 21,412,575 of record NC_067417.1, read on the forward strand.
AGTCAGAAAGAATGTCCCAGCCATCATTAGCTAGTATGGGTGCATAGTTGTGTTAGCAAAATGCACAGCAGATCTGACTTTTGTTGAAAGGTGAGCTGTAATACAGACTTTTGTCCCCCAGGCCACATGAAGTATCCTGAAGTTCTGGTATGGTGCAGGTATGTAATTTCTTTGCTGCGGTAAACTGCCATTGTGAGTGTGTCTATTGGGTACCTCACAAAAGTTCTAAAGTTGGCCAAAAAGATATTTCAAACATTATTGGGATGGTTTACATCCAGAAATGAGCCAAATTGCAATCTACACCTTTCCTGATAGAGCCACACTCAATATAGCACAACTGCTGCTATTTTCTCTGCACCAATGATGAGTGTCAGCTCATAGTGGCATGTTCCTCTTGGTAGTCAGATAGTAGCAGCAACACAATTTCTAATGATCAGCCTGGGCTTTTCCATGTGTTTGGCTCCACCATTATTCAAGATGGAGATGTTCAGAGCCTGCTTCTCTCATTAGCTGTTTAATTGTCCAACACAATTTATGACTGGATCAGAGCAAACACTGCAGAGGTTTGCTCTGATGCATTAGCTGTGGTTCTCACTTACAGCATAGTGCTTCTGCTATTTAGCACACATGAATCAGGTGTTGCAGCTGTACCATTTTATTTTTATATATAGATATTCCTAGTGCTGCTCCTGGACTGCCCGTCTACATTTCTCAGAGATAAAGAAGGACAGTCCAGGACTAGCACCAAGATGGCACTGGTAAGAAGAAGTGATATGGCCACGATGTTACAAAGTGCTGGTGAAATATAATTCTGTTCTTTTGGTGGACCACATGTCACATAGAAGTCTAGTTTTAAGCTGCTTGCTTGTTCTATTTAGATTCATTTTTTATTTATAGAATAGGCCAATGTAGTTCTCAGATATTACTTAATGCTAATCAAAAAAACCCAGAGGCTGGAAATCTGATGAAAGGTCTCCGATCTGAAATAATAATTCTGTTTGTCTTTCTGTCGATGCTGAATGTTTGAAGCATTTTTATTTCTGAATCTTTAAAAATAAATTTGGAACATTTGAGGCTATAAATTAAAAATAAGAAAAACAAACAATTGTAAATTCTGATGTGTTTTATTATTGGTTAGGTTGTTCCAGCCACCTTATTCCATATTTACACAACTTAAATACAGATCTCAACTAATTAAAAATTTCAAACAGCAGGCACGTCACAATATTTAACTGCAAAGAAAACTTGTATAATTTAAACAATAAACAATGTATAAGTATTAAATGTATTCATAATAGTTAATGTTTCACACACGATCATTTTCCAAAAAGATAATGTATCTACAGTAAAAGTACGGTTTCCATTGGGTGAGCATAATTGGTGGGTGAGCTGAAGCACAGATAGTTAGTAGCCAAATGTGTTCTCTCCACTATAAGCCACATACAAAAATCCATCTTCATCTTTTTCCTTCTCATACAGCTGGCCCATGGTCAAACTATTGGGAGAAACAAACATTAAACATTGCTTTACTATTATACTCACTTTGCAAGGTTGAATAATCAGTGAGGTTAATGAATAAACACATACTTATGTCTTTATATTTAAAGGAATATCACAAGAAATTTAAGAGGCAAAAGAGAAAACATCCTTTGAAGTAAGAGATTCTGTTCCAGTGTAGTCATAGGGCTTTGTTGTGATTTTGAGATTTTTTTGTTTAAAAACACAAGGGAAAGGGGTTTATGGAAGTGCTTGCAAAGTTTTGCAACTAAAGGTGGGCAAAGCATAACTTAGTGCAGGATAAGAAATATACAGCTGTAATTTGTGGCAGGTAGAGACTAGGAGTCCAGGAGGAAAATGTTGCAGTTGGAGTTAGTAATAGCGAGAGATACAAAGACAAACACAAGTGTTTCAGCAGCAAAAGGACAGAGGTAGGATGAAGACTGACAATTTTACTGAGTTGGATATAAGCAGTTTTGGATTGGAGTTGGGCTCAATTCAGAATCAAACTGACTGGGTGTTTATTTACATCTATTCTTTACCTTTAGAATCTCAATTGGGTTACCTCTCCTTTAGACAGTAAACTACTTATGGTGTATAGTAGTACCATTTATAAAAACTTGCTAAATTTTCCTGTGCATTGACTTCAAAGAAAAAGATAACTGGGCACAATACACAAAAGGCAACTGATCCACTGCTGCCCAATTTTCCAGCCAGCAGAGAACATCAAAATTTTTCACCTCTCATTGAAGAAGAATATCTCAAAACTATATTCCTGGGCTGTTAGCTTTATTATTCTGACACTGCTGATATTAATTTTAAAAATGGCATCTGGTACAGTACAGCACCTATTTTGGCAATCTCTCCTCAATGCATCTTGGCTACAACATCTACAGCTGGAAGACTGTAGTGATGAATATTCCACCATTTTATGACTTAATGGGGTTAGTAACTTTCTCTGAAGTTGCATCAAAGAGAAGAAAGTAATAAAGGAAGAAGCTTGCAGTACAAAAGTGCCAGATCAGCAGCTGATGTCTTCTTAGTATCCCCTTCTGACCTGCATTGAACATTTGGCATCTTTAGTCTGTGCATGTCTTCAAAATGTATGATGTCAACATATGATTAAGTATTTTGTTCCACACCAATTGATAATCACAATAACTACTTACAGTGGGATTGAGTTCAATCTGAAAAACTCATTCATGCACAATAATACAAATTATGTTCACACTAACATTAACTTATCGGATGTCCTTCTTGATTGAAATAAGATTGTACTACCCAGCATTTGTATTTTTGTGAAATTAAGTGCAAAAGTTAATGAGTTGATTAACAGTTTATGAAGAAACAACATCATAACCAATTTATTCGCACTTGAACCAAACATCACCAGCTTTCTAAAAAATATATATATTATGCCTTTTCACAGCCCAACATGAAAACTGCAAAACTATGAAATGATCAGAAAATCCCCAAATGTGACAAATACATTTCAAACAACAGAATTCTAACAGTGTTAGGAAACTGGACTAGCAACTCACAGTCATAAGTTAAAACTCCACTGTAGCAAACTATAAAACTGTATTCAGAAAAGGTAATTGATGGGTTGGTACCAGAAAAATAACAGTGAACCAACTACAATGTCCTATTGGAGAGAAAGCATGTCATCCCAATTTGAGGGAAAAAAATATTCATTATAATGGCATATTCACTCACTGGTTGCTCAATGTTTTTAACAGTGAAAAGCAGAAGAATTTTATTTCCAGTGAAGAGACTGGAATTAGTGTTCATTTTGTATTAATGCTCATATTTCAAAAAAGTAATCAATTGATCTTTGCTGTTATCTGTTGAAATATGAGTATTAATTCCCAAATCCAAATCACACAAAGGTGGTTGACTCAATTGCATGATTATAATAAATGACACCAAGTAGCAAGAGACTGAAGTTAATTACAAAGCAGACGTAGAATGAGTACACCACAGGAACAGGCCCTTCAGTCAACAACGTTGTGCCGAACTAATTAAACTAGTAATCAAATGCCCAACTAAGCTAATCCCTCCTGTCTACACCATGTCCATATCCCTCCATCTACTGCACATTCATGCGCCAACCTAAGAGTCTCTTGAACGCCTCCATTGTATTTGCCTCCACTACCACCCCTGGCAGTGCATTCCAGGCACCCACCACTCTGTGTAAAAAAAAAACTTGCCCTGCACACCTCCTTTGAACTTACCCCCTCTCACCTTAAGCCCTCTGGTATTAGACATTTCAACCCTGAGAAAAAGATCCCGGCTATCTATCTATGTCCCTCGCAATCTTATAAACCTCTATCAGATCTCCCCTTGGCCTCCATCGCTCCAGAGAAAACAACCCAAGTTTGTCCAACCCCTCCTTATAGCACATGCCCTCTAATCCAGGCAGCAACCGGATAAATGTCCTCTGCACTGTCTCCAAAGCCTCCACATCCCTCCTGTAATGGGATGACCAGAACTGAATGCAATACTCCAGATGCGGCCTAACTAGAGTTTTATAAAGCTGCAACATAACTTCTTGACTTTTGAACTCAATTCCTCGACTAATAAAGGCAAGCATGCCATACACTTTCTTTACCACCCTATTGACCTGTATAGCCACTTTCAGATAGCTATGGACTTGGACCCCAAGATCCCTCTGCACATCAACACTGTTAAGGGTCTTGCCATTAAAAATGTACTGTCCCTTTACATTTGATATCCCAAAGTGCAACACTTCACATTTGGTCAGGTTAAACTCCACCTGCCATTTCTCTGCCCATATCCTGCTGTATCCTTTGGCAGTCTTCTATGCTATCCACAACACCACTAATCTTCGTATCGTCTGCAAACTTACTTACCCACCCATCTACGTTCATCCAGGTCATTTATATACATCACAAACAGCAGAGGTCCCAGTACAGATCCCTGCGGAACACCACTAGTCACAGACCTCCAGCTAGAGCAAGTCCCGTAGACCACTACCTTGTCTTCTATGGGCAAGCCAATTCTGAATCCAAACAGCCAATTCGCTGTGGATGCCATGCATCTTAATCTTCTTTTTGAGCCTCCCATGAAGGACCTTGTCAAATGCCTTACTCAAATCCATGTCGACAACATCCACAGCTCTACCCTCATCAATCACCCTCGTCACTTCCTCAAAAAAACTCAATCAAGTTAGTAAGACATGACTTGCCCCACACAAAGCCATGCTGACTGTCCCTAATTAGGCCATGGTTTTCCAAATGCTTATAAATCCTATCCCTAAGAATCCTCTCCAATAACTTCCCTACCACTGACGTGAGACTCACCGGTCTATAGTTTCCAGGATTATCCCTGTTTCCCTTCTTGAATAATGGAACAACATTAGCTACTCGCCAGTCCTCCAGGACCTCACCTGTGGCTAGAGCGGACTTGGAGGATACAGAGATCTTGGTCAAGGCCCCAGCAATCTCCTCTCTGCTTCCAAGCACATGTTCCCTCCTTTATCCTTGAGTGGTCCTACCCTCTCCCTAGTTATCCTCATGCTCTTGATGTATGTATAGAACGCCTTGGGATTCTCCTTAATCCTACTTGCCAAGTACTTTTTAAGGCCCCTCCTGGCTCTCCTAATTCCCTTCCTGAGTTCTTTTCTGGCTTCTTTATAATCCTCAAGGGGTCTGTTTGATTTTTGCTTCCTAAATCTTACATATGCTTTCTTTTCCCTCTTGACTAAATTCACCATCTCTCTCGTCATCCAAGATTGCCTTACCTTGCTAACCTTGTCCTTCCTTCTTACTGGAACATACCTGTCCTGTACTCTGTGCAGTTGGTCTTTAAACACCCTCCACATGTCAGATATGGACTTGCCCAGAAACAGCTGTTCCCAATTAACTCTCCCCAGTTCCTGCCTAATACCCTCATAATTCACCCTGCTCCAATTTAATACTCTCCCACAAGGTCCATACTTATCCTCATCTGTAGCCATCTTAAAACTTAAGGAGTTGTGGTCACTGTTCTCCCACTGAAAGTTCAGTCACCTGGCCAGGCTCATTACCCAATACAAGGTCCAGTACAGCCCCTCCTCTCATTGGAGTATCTACATACGAGAATATCTACATAGTATCTACGAGAAACCCCGCTGGATGCACCTAACAAATTCTGCCCCATCTAAACCTCTTGCACAATGGAGGTCCCAGTCTATATTAGGGAAGTTGAAGTCACCCACTACAACAACCCTATTTTTACACCTTTCTCTAATCTGCCTGCATATCTGTTCCTCAATGTCCCAGTGGCTATTGGGGGGGGGGGTTGCGGGAGGTGGTGGGAGGTCTGTAGTTTAATCCCATCAGAGTGATTGCACCTTTCTTATTTTTGATTTCTATCCATATAGACTCAGTGAATGAGCCCTCCATTATGTCCCCTCTGGGTGCAGCTGTGATATTGTCCCTGATTAATAGCACAACTCTTCCACCCCACCACCCCCCCCCAACCACCTTTTTACCTCCTTCTCTATCTTTTCTAAAACATCGAAACCCTGGAACATTAAGTATCCATTTCTGTCCCTTTCTCAACAAAGTCTGTAATGGCCACAACATCATAGTTCCATGTACTGATCCATGCTCGAAGTTCATCACCCTTACCCATAATACTCCTAGCATTAATATACACACACTTCAACCTGTCCATCCCATTGTGTCTATTACCTTGCTCCTGCCTGTTCTTACTGGTCATGATATCTACCTTCATCTCAATTCCTCCACTTTCTGACCTGGTGCTCTGGTTCCCATCCCCCTGCCAAACTACTTTAAATCCTCCAGAGCAGCACTAGCAAAACTCCTGGCCAGGATATTGGCTCCCCTCCCGTTAAGGTGGGGAACCAATATCCTGTCCCTCTTGTACAGGTCACCCTGCCCCTGAAGAAGTTCCAATGATCCAAGAACCTGAAACCCTGCCCCCCTGCACCAGTTCCTCAGCCACACATTCATCTGTTCTATCTGTCTATTCCTGCTCTGACTAGCATAGGGCACCAGGAGTAATCCAGAGATTACTAACTTCGAGGTTCTGCTTTTCAGCTTATTTCCTAACTCCCTATACTCACTGCGCAGGACTTCTTCCCCCTTTTGACCTATGTCATTGGTGCCAATGTGCACCACGACCTCTGGTTGCTCACCCTCCCCCTTGAGAATGTTCTGCAGCTGCTCTGAGACATCCTCCACCCTGGCACCATACCATCTTGGCATCTCTTTCACGGCCACAGAATCTCCTGTCTGTCCCATTAACTATCGAGTCTCCTAATTATTCCTCTGCTTGATTTTACCCTTCCCTGCTGAGCCTGAGTCAGCCAACCAACCAAGGATGATGGGCGTTCTCAAGAACATTAGTGAACCAACTGAATTGAGCAGTTGCTTCTTTATATCTTACGCCACAAATGAAGGGAAGAGTTGAATTCAAATTCAGAATGTGCTGTGTAAGAATTTAGACCCATGACTCCTGTGTATTAGTCTTGTACTATAAGTACTTCATAACACAATGCAGAAAATACACTATGGGCTTTCAGAGATTCTGTATAAACACTCAGCATTAAAAGGTATAATTGAATTGAAGAATATTACCATATGAAGATATAATGGTAAATGGAGAATTCAGAAAGGGCTTGAGTAACATTTCAAATGATTTATGATTATCCTCATTATCTGTATTTTTTTTGCTATTGTTCATTATGTGGCTTGTTTGTTCCATTAAATATACCTAGAAGTCCTCATTTCTGTGCTTTAGTGCTTATAGTGCTTTAGCTATAAACCTATTTTCACTGGTGCATAAATAATTTTTAATTTATATTTTAAAAAAAAGACATCTGCTATAGAGTAAAAATTATCCCATTTAAAATATTCAATTTCCCACTTTGATAAATGGATTTTTCTAAAATTAATTTTACATGCATGAAAAAAAATTAACTTTTGCAGATTTCTCACAATTGGCTATTAGTGAAGCAGTTAAAATTAATTAAACCACTGACCTGGACTGAGGCACTGTCTTATCTACAAAAAGGAAGATGGCTTTCTCAGATGGCAGCTGGATCCGCTTCCTAATGATCCACATGAACTGTGCCACTGTAATATCAGAGGGCACCAGGTACTTTCTTTTGTCTATATCCACTATCTGTGAGCCAGATACCTTCTCCACAATCACCTATTGCAACCAGAAAACAATTACAAATTGTGTTCAATACAATGGATCACTATTTTTGCAGATACATCCAATATACAAGTAGGCAAAAGACCAACTCGCACACATTGGCATATTCTCTAGTAGTCGCTCTGGTAGTTAGAGAGTTAAAACAATAGTCACAAAATAGAAGAATGGATAGTGCATTCAGTTTTAACTGAGTATAAACACAGATTGATAAAGACTTCATTGAAGGAGTCTGAATCTACAGAACTGATTAAGATTGTAAAACAATCACAGTGAGGATGGAACCAGACCACATGAGGTAAGGGATAATAATACCCCACTGTAATATCTTCTCAGTTTCACTAAGTAACACCCATAATTTGGGAAGTTATCTAATTTTACTAAGTCCCATGGTGCCAACAGTAATAAATTGGGAAATGACACACTAGGTGTAGTGGGGAAAAGAAACAATGAGTCCACTTTAAAACAAGTCCAATGGCATCCAGGGCCCCAGCTGCAGGCAGAAGAAATGACTGTTACTATGACAATAAAAGACAACTAGAGACCTAGGTTAAGACAAAGATAAGGGCTGGTCATGAAACCTATGTGGGGAAACAAGGTCCTTGTATGAACCATCAGGAACAATGTCATGGTTCTCTGAACCCAATTGGCTCAGTACCAATAACTAAGATGCTTCACATTGGTTATGTGGTAAATAGAATGTGACACTGCAGCACACAACAGTCAGCTGCAACAGGTCAAAGGTGACTGAAATGATTTGGACCCGGACTGTCAATGTATGTTATCTTCTCACTGTACGAGAGCAGAAGGAAGGGAGCTAGATCCTGGAGACAGGATCTAATTTCTTACCAAACCTGGGACCAATAATTACAAGGAGAGAGACCATGTCTGGGATTCAGGGAATGGAGGGTACTACAAATCTGAAGTTGATCACCTCATGTCCTGACAGGTAGTATACTCTGCAAGCTCTAGATGCTTGTACTTTGCCTTGGCAATTAAGAGCCTGAATAAAATGGAGTATACCTTTCACCAATTGTGTACATTTAGCACATCACCACTAAGGATTCATCTTTCCTGATATTTCAGTTTTTCTGATCTTACTGAAACACCCTCTGGATACAGCTGAAAAAAAAATCACTTAAAACGTCCAAATACACAATTTAAAACATTAACCTTGTCTTTCCCCTGATTACGAGGAAATGCTTCAATCATTTTCTTTAATTTTTATTGGTACTCAGTTGTACAACTTGCATTGCTATTGTTTCCAGAAAATTTTGAAAACTCAATGTTCAACATTCTCTTTTCAGATTCAAAGTCAACTTATTTAAGCTATTCATAACTGTAGACATTATGTAAGTTTTAAACTATCAAAAGGGTGGCTTGAGTAGGTTTACTAAATAAAATTCATATAGCTATAAACAAAATTTATTTTTATTTTACTAACATAAGCACTTTATCCATATGTATACATATTCTTACTTCCTATAACAAGTGCTGACCATAATGGCTGTTCTGTATGTGTTTACAGGAAATGGTTCTGCTTTATTAGTTTAGAGCAAATTAAATCAAATATTATCAAATATATACATTAATAGAAAATTCATCAGCCTTAATCAACTTTCTAGTAACCAGACCTAGGAATAACATTAGAATTGTTTTTCCTCAGGTGCAACAACTTACAACATAGCCCTTGAATGGTTAAACTAATTCACACCCACCACAACCTCAGCCTGGATCCAACTGTTATGTTCTGCTTTTTGAAAACCTAACTCCCTGCTCTTTGCTTCAAATTTTCAATTTAAAGCTTTGAGTCATACAGCACAGAAACAAGCCTTTTGGCCCACCCTGTCCATGCAGACCATCAAGTGGTCATCATCAATACTCATCCCATTTACCACCACTTTGTCTATAGCCTTCTTGTCAATTCAAATGCTCATCTACATACTTGCTAAATGTTGTGAGAGTCTCTGCATCCACCCATCCTCTGGATGAACATATTATTCCTTATAAACTCTTCGCAACTTCTTATTCCTTACCTTAAACCTATGTCCTCTGGTTAAGGGCACCTCTGCTACAAGGGAAAAGTTCACTTCTAGCCCCTTATAATTTTGTACACCTCTATCAGCCCCCTTAGCCTCCTCCTCTCCTAAGAAAACAAACCCAGGCATTCCAGTCTCTCCTCATAATCAAGGCACTCCAGCCCAGACAACACCCTGGTGAATCTCCTCTCCAATTATGTCCTTTCTTTACTGTGGTGACTAAAACTGCACATAACATTCCAGATGCGGCCTCACCAAAGCTGTACCATAGCTTCCCTGACTTTATATCCCATGCACTAGCTAATGAAGGATAGCATCCTATATGGCTTCTATACTATCTTATCTACCAAGTTGCCACCTTCAGGGATTTTTGGCCTTGTACCCCAAGGTCCCCATGTTCCTCAATAGGGCCTTACCATTCATTATGTATGTCCTACCTTTAATTCACTTTTCCCAAAGTGCATTACTTGTCACTTATTAGATTTAAATTCTATCTGCCATTGCTCTGCCCAACTTACCAGCTGATCAATATCTTTCTGTAGCCTGAGACTATCCTCCTCACAGTCCACTTTTACTGCAAAAATTGATATTTAAAGTTCAAACCAAATACCAGCTTGAAGCATTAAATAAGTAACTATTTAAATAAGTACAGAATTCTGAGGTTTACAGAAGCAGGCCACTCAGCCCATCATACCTACAATATTCCCGTTCTTACATTATAACTTTTAAAGTTTACTTTTTCAAATATTTATTCATTCTTTTTGAGATCAATTATGAATTATACATAGAACACTACAGCACAGTACAGGCCCTTCGGCCCATAATGTTATGCTGACATTTTATCCCGCTCTAAGATCCACCTAACCCTTCCCTCCCACACAGCCCCCTATAAAAAAGTATTTAAAAAAATTCCACCCAAACCTTTGAATGTTTTCAGAATAAAGACAGGAAGAGTTTAAATCATTTCCATTTATCTGTGACAAAACTGCAAAAAGAACTCAAAGTTTTTATACCATTTTACTTAAGTGATACTTACTGGTACTCTATCTGGATATTTAGCTCTAATTTTGGCAGATTCAACACACCTGTGTTCTGTGAAGAAAAAGTCACTATTAATGGAAAGAAATTTAACATAAGCATTTATCTAACCATATACAGTTCTACTCACAGATGTTTCCACTTCCTCTCTAATAGTGTTCACTCAATTGCTAGGCTAGATTTACAATGCAGCTCACATATAGAATCTTGCCCAAGAGGTAATTAATCATATGTGACTCACAGAGGCCAATTTCCAATGAGTGACATCCTCACCCAATGTCCATGTGACCTTCCAGCAGCGAGGAAACAGACCAATAATCGATTCTATAATCCAGGGATGTAGAAATCATTCTTACCGCTCCCCTAAACAAGGACTAGTGTAGAGAAGTGGAAAACATTTGTTTATGAGATGCATTTGAAAAGATATGTCAGTGGTTGATTTCTCTTTTTCATCTACTTTTTGCATGTGCTCAAACAAAAATATATTTTACTAGATAAATGATTTTTGATCATCTTGCCTCCCTGAACACTAAAATCAATTAGGATTATGGGGACTGATGTTTGAAACCAATAAATAGTACAGATGTTATTCACAACATTGAATTATATCAGTATTTCAAGTGAATAAATGCCTATAACTCTGTAATATCAATAGAACTTTAGTGTGCACAAACTATTCTGTTCATAACATAACCTCTAAATTTGGTCAACCTGTTTGTAGATGCAACCATAGTTCATGCATCACTTTACCTTTACAAAGCATGGGGATAAAACATTGTAGCCAAAAAGCATTTAGTAGAAGCTGTAAACAGGCACACCAGGTCAGCTTGCCAAAGCATTGGTCTGGGTTTTGCTCTCAACAATGAAGGAACAGGTGTTTGCCCTTCACATTGTTGACTACTATATACAAAATTTCAAGCATAGACTTGCTTTTATCCATTGTCTGATTCAATAGTGCCCCCTCCAGATGATCTGTGATGTGCTTGAGCATGCCAAATATCAGCAAGGCTCTTTGAACAATAAGACTGAAGAATCCTCATGAAGACACCCAGAGTCTAAACCATTATGATATATGAGATCTGTCAAATGATGTAATTTTACACTGGATTGATGCAAAGTTTGGTATCAAGTTTAAAATTAGCAATCAGAGCATCGTGCAAATTTTGATAAGCAATAGGTTGACACCAACTCATTGCTGTATTGTTGCCACAGAATCATAAAAGTTTAATCTGAAATCCTTTAATGTTTGGATTTTTAACAACCTGGATTTAATGTATGCCAACAAGGAATCTCATGTGCAGCAGTAATGTTTTCCTGTCATGGCATTTTTATCTATTAGATTGTTAGGGATTCAGGAGTTATGGAATTATGCGGATAGAGTAGGCATTAATTCAAACGAGAACCAGTTTTCAAGAAAACCTGTTCTAATGTAAATTGCAAGCAGTAATAGAACCATAGAACAATACAGCACAATACAGGCCCTTCGGCCCACCATGTTGGGTCGACCTTTAAACCACTCCTAACACTATCTAATCCCTTCCTCCCACATATCCCCCTATTTTAAATTCCTCCATATGCTTATGTAACAACCTCTTGAACTTGACCAGTGTACCTGCCTCCACCACTACCCCAAGCAGCGCATTCCATGCACCAACCACTCTCTGGGTGAAAAACCTCTCTCTGATATCTCCCTTGAACTTCCCACCTTTGTCTCTAATCGGTCCTACCTTTACCCTCGTCATCCTTCTGCTCTTCACACAAGCAAAATAAGCCTTGGGATTTCCCTTAACCCTACTCGCCAAGGCCTTTTCATGTCCCCTTCTTGCTCTCCTCAGCCTCTTCTTAAGTTCCTTCCTTGCTACCCTATATTCCTCATGAGCCCTATCTGATCCTTGCTGCCTACATGCTGCCTTCTTCCTCCTAACTAGTTGTTCCACCTCTCGTCACCCATGGTTCCTTCACCCTGCCATTCTTTCTCTGCTTCACCGGGACAAATTTATCCCTAACATCTTGCAAGAGATCCCTGAACAATGACCACATCCCCATAGTACATTTCCCTTCGCAAATGTCATCCCAATTTACTCTCACAAGTTCTAGCCTTATAGCCTCATAATCTGCCCTTCCCCAATTAAATATCTTCCTGTCCTCTCTGCTCCTATCCTTGTCCATGACAATGCTAAAGGTTAGGGAGCAGTGGTCGCTTTCCCCCAAATGCTCACCCACCGAGAGATCTGTCACCTGACCTAATACTAGATCTAATATGGCATTCCCTCTAGTCGGCCTGTTAACATACTGTGACGGGAATCCATCCTGGACACACTTAAACTCTGCCCTGTCTAAACCTTTGGTACTAAGCAGGTGCCAATCAATATTTGGGAAGTTGAAGTCTCCCATGATAACAACCCTGTTATTCTTGCACCTTTCCAAAATCTGCCTCCCAATCTGTTCATCAGTATCCCTGCTGCTACCTGGGGGCCTATAGAATACTCCCAGTAGAGTAACTACTCCTTTCTTGTTCCTAACTTCCACCCATACTAACTCTAGAAAGGATCCTTCTACATTATCCACCCTTTCTGCAGCTGTAATAGTGTCCCTGACCAGTAATGCCACCCCTCCGCCTCTTCTCCCCCTCTCCTTATCCCTTTTAGAACACTGAAATCCAGGAATATTCAATATCCATTCCTGCCCTGGTGACAGCCAAGTCTCTGCAAGAGCCACAATATCATAGTCCCATGTACTTATCCAAGCTCTCAGTTCATCTCCCTTATTCCTGATGCTTCTTGCATTTAAGTAAATGCACTTTAGCCCATCCACCTTTCTACTTTTATACCCTATACTCTGTTTCTCCTTCCTCAAAGCCTCTCTACATGTTAGATCTGACTTTTCCCCATGCACTTCTTCCTCTGACCTACCCCTCTGGTTCCCATCCCCCTCGCAAACTAGTTTAAACCCTTCTGAACCACACTGGCAAACCTGCCTGCAAGGATATTGGTCCCCCTCGGGTTCAGGTGTAGCCTGTCCACTCTGGAAGATCCCACCTTCCCCAGAAGAGATCCCAATGATCCAAAAATCTAAAACCTTCCCTCCTGCACCAACTCCTCAGCCACACATTCATCTGCCATCTCCTCCTGAGATTTCTACCCTTGAGGTCCTGTTCTTCAGCCTTCTGCCTAGCTCCTTAAACTCACTTTTCAGGACCACATCCCTCTTCCTACCTATGTCGTTGGTACCAACATGAACCACGACTTCTGGCTGTTCTCCCTCCCGCTCAAGAATGCTGTGGACCCGGTCAGAGACATCCCGGAACCTGGCACCTGGGAGGCAACATACCATCCGGGATTCATGCTCACTTCCACAGAACCTCCTGTCTGTTTCCCTGACTATCGAGTCCCCTATCACTATTGCCCTCCTCTTCTCCTCCCTTCCCTTCTGAGCAGCAGGACCAGTCCCAGTGCTAGAGACCTGGCTACTGCCGCTTGATCCCTGTAGGTCATCCCCCTCAACAGCATCCAAAGCGGAAAACCTGTTACTGAGGGGAACAGCCTCCCAAGATCAACTTGAAATTAAAAGCACAGCTTTGTAAACAAACAGTGCTGTCTACAAAGCACTGGCCCACAGCAGTACAGTGCTCGAGATATGGTTTGCAAACTAATGTGACCCTGAGACATTCTCATATGTATCAACCATATATAAGATACAATATGGCTAGAGTAATTGGCCTATATCAAACACAGCATCAGACATCATCTAAGTTATTTGTCACTTAGCACATCAAAACACAGTCACAAGCATATTTGCTCTATCAATAACTGGGATAAGATTTCTTTCTTTATTAGTCACATGTACATGGAAACACAGTGAAATGCACCTTTGCATAGTGTTCTGGGGGCAGCCTGAAAGTGTCACTATGCTTTTGGCGCCAACATAGCATGCCCAAAACTTCCTAACCAGTATGTCTTTGGAATGTGGGAGGAAACCAGAGCACCTAGAGGAAACCCACGCAGTCACGGGGAGAACGTACAAGCTCCTTACAGACATCGGCTGGAATTGAACCCGGGTCGCTGGCGCTGTAATAGCATTACGCTAACTGCTACACTACCGTGCCTTGTACTTGTGTACTCTGAGAGTCAGCCCTCACAGCACTAATTTTGGGTGTCTGGGTTCTCTGTCCTCAGAAGCTTTTAAACCATCCGTGTGATTTACTTTGTCCTAGCAAAGGTGTTGAACATTCAGAGATATCTTGGGAGTTACAGTATACTCCCTTTGTAAATATGTAATTGAATAATTGATGAACTGTTTGTCAGACACAAAATATTGAAATAAACAATGTCACTGCAGCAATTTAAATTGTATTGGATCACTTGCTATTATCTTCATTCTTAAGAGTATAAAAACTTGATGTACTTTTGAGTTTGGAAAGATTCTACTGAGAGGATCTCCAAGAGAATGCCTGCTTGTCATAATGAAAAAGGACTTGTATCTACTAACTTCAGTGTCTCCAGTGACCCAGTTCACAGTCACAACAAGACAAAGTAGTAGATTTTAAGGTGTATTTTAAAAGAGATACAGAGGCAGAGAGTATTCCAGACCTGAGGGCCCAGCAAACTGAAAGTAGGAGCTGATGATTTTGGAGATAAGCAACTGGAAGGGCACTTGGATAGTTGTAGGGCAGGAGGAGGTTGCAGCGATATGGACAACAAGCCATAGAGAGAAGAAATACATTAATTTTTCTCCTGTTTGTCTCTCATTCTGCAAACTGGTCAGCTTTTCAGCAAAGGACTTAAGCTATGAATAATCCAGAGCAACATGAACAGCAGGCTCCTTACAATTTACTTATCACAGGAAAGTCCAACCAAAGAATGAGGCCATCATTGATTTGAACTGAAATGATCTAAAGACTCTTGACATATGTTTTAAGTACATTACCAGATGGCACTGTACTGCTGTCACAATCCTCAGCTGTTTTCTATTGGGCTTTAGTGGAGGGTTTGCAGAGCCTTGAGTATTTTCACTTTGTGGAAGCACTTAGTGCAAGACATACTCAATAATTTACTCTCTATACATATTTTTCTAGTATGATGAAAGGTTATTGACTCGAAACATTAACTGTTTTTCTCTCTCCACGAATCTTGACCAACCAGAGTGTTGGCAGTATTTGCTGTTTATTTCTGATTTTCAGCACCCACAGCATTTTGCTTTTGTCTAGTACAAGCACACACCTCGTTTTGAAGCTTTAAGTGTTAAAGAGAAATTATATTACCAAGGTGGATGAGGGGAAAACAACAAGTTTAGCATTTCTAGGAAATTATTCTCAGTCTTCATCCACATAAAAGCATGCTTGATCTCCACTTATTATTTTCACTGTAATACAGACTGCATTGAATCAACTTCTTGAAATACTTAATCTTAATCCTCATTTATTCTCCATGTCAATTTTTGTGCCCTGCAGAAATGTAACTAATTATTAATGCAGGCTAATGAGAAAAAAGAGATAATTAAGAATAGCTTGTGCACATAGATCAATTTATTTCCACCGATCACCCATACCCATTATCTGATTTGAACTCAGTGAAAGTCAAATTTAAATTAAGATATCCAAAGAGCAACATTCCTCTTTTGATCTTGACATTAATAAGAATGTTGAATAATCGAGGTATGACAAAGGATAAAAAAAATTAATGAAAGCTCTAATTGCAAGCTCGAACGGTGCACTGCTTTTGTGGACATCTGCTCCTATTTCTAAAACATTAAGACAGAAAATGGAAGAAGGTCAAGGAAACGGTCTTCTGATGAAACTGCAAGGCTCTGTGCCAGACAATAACATTTTGCAAAATGCATCATCAAATTATCCAGATGAAAACTAATGTAGGACACTGATCAGGTAAAATATTAAGATTTTCTTCTCTCTGCTCCAATAACTTCAGTGTTTTCTTAAACCAAAATCAATGTGTAAATACACATCACAATAAAAAGCCACAGGTGATTATGTATTAAATGTTCTTATCTGAATAAAGTCACTTTATAATATCAAAGAGTGATGCTGCAAATAGAGTCATATGGCACGGATACAGTCCCTTCGGCCCAACCAGTCCATGCTGACCACATTCGCCACCTAGCTAGCCCCAATTTCCTGTGTTCAGCCCATATCCCTCCAGGCCCTTCCCCTCTATGTACCTATCCAAGTGTTTCTTAAATGATACTATTGTAACTGCCTCAACCACTTCCTCTGGCAGATCATTCCATATACTCACCACCCTCTGCATAAAAAAGTTGCCCCGCGGGTCTTTTTAAATCTTCTCCCTTTCACCCTAAACCTATGCCCCCTAATTTTGGACTCCTTTACCCTGGGGAAAAGACTGTTACGGTCCACCTTATCTGTGTCTTTGATAATTTTAAACACCTCTCTAAGGTCACCCCTCATTCTGATGCATTCCAAGGCATAAAATAGGTGATAATTTTTAGTAAAAACAGAAGAAGCTGTAAATATGCAGTAGCTTGGGCAGTATCTGTGGAGAAAGAAATAAAAGTTAATGTTCAATGTTAATGGACTTTTATCAGGACTAGGAAAAGTCAGAAAACAAGCACAGATCAGAGTGAAGTCAGTGATAGGGCAAAGGCCAAGAGAAACTGATCAACTTTAGAGTAAAGATGTGAGCTAAGACAGGGTAATAAAGGCTTGTTAATTGTGGATGATTTGTCTGGAAGAGATGTTAAACAGAAAGAAATAATGAGGATAGGAGAGAGTAAAACAAAACAATGGTGCAACTATGAGATACACAACACTGCAATTGCTGGAAATCAGAAATAAAAGTGTGCTGGAATGACTCAGCAGGTCAGGCAGCACGTGCAAAGAGAGAAAGAGTTAATGACCTTTCACCAGAATTGGACAGTTCTGATACAAACTCGAAAGGCTGGTTATCTGAAATTGAATTCTTGGTCCAGTCCTGAAGGCTGAAATGTGTACAGTCAGAAGATGAAATGCTTATAATGGGCTTCTTTGGAACAATGTAAACAGCCAAAGATGAAGATCAGAGTGAGAGTGGTCTGGAGAATTAAAGTGACAAGTAACTGAAAGCTCAAGGTCATCTTGTGGACTGAATGAAGGTGTTTTGCAAAGTAATCACCCAATCTTTATTTGATATCTCCAAAATAGATAAGACCACAGTCTGAGCACTGAATGTAGTATAGCAAGCTGGAGGAAGAACCATAAAAACAGAGCTTATAATGGGCATGTAAAAAGGAAAAGTCCAGAGAGGACAAATGTTGGTCCCTTAAAGACAGGTGCAAGAACTTACAAAAGGGTTCAAGGAAATGGCAGAAAAATTAAACATATAATTTGCACCTGTCTGCTTGGAAAACACAAGAAATCTGCCAGAGATACTCAAAAACCAAGGACCTAGCAAGAATGTGGGACTGAAGGAAATGAGTATTAGTTTTTAAAAAAGCATTAGAGAAATTGGAGAGTCAAAGCTTATAAATCCCTAGGAACTAATAACTTATATCCCATAGATCTGAAGGAAATGTCTACAGAAATAGTGAATGTTCTAGTTAGCATCTACCACAATTCTATAAATTCTGCAATGCAGTCTGGAGAATAACAAATGTGATCCCAGTATTGTAGAATGGAGGGAGAGAGAACGGGGAAGTACCAATCTGTTAGCATAAGGAAAAATATGCACATTTTCCCTACGGCATTGTCATTCAGCCCATTGGCTCAATCAGTCACATTTCTCCACCTATTTCCCTGTAAAATTTACACTTTCACATGCCCATCAACTTGCCTCTGATTTTCCTGCCACACATCTACACTAGCTTTTTTTGGTAGACAAAATCTACCAGTCTTTGGGATATGGGTGGAAACTAGAGCATCTGGGGGAACCCACAAGGTCACAGGGAGAATGTGCAAACTCCTTGGGAGTAGGAAGCTGAATGTAAAGAAACTTCAAAGAGGACATGGAAAAGCTAAGTGAATAAGTGAGAACATGACAGATGGAATATAATTTGGAAAAATGCAAGGTAATCTACTTGGGTGCACAAAAAAAAGTGTACTTTTTAAAATGTTAATAGATTGAGAAATATTGATGTTCTAAAGGATCTAGGCGTCCTTTTACATAAGTCACTGAAAGCTAATGTGAAGGTGCAGCAAAGAATTGAGAACACAATTATGAGTGGAATTGACTGCAGGAGTAAAAATGTGTTTCTGCAATTCTATGGGGTGTTAGTGAGTCAGCACCTGAGGGAGTAATTTATAAAGTTTTAGTCTTGTTACCTAAACAAAAGGACTACATACAGGAAGTATGATGACGATTCACTGTTGCTAAGACTGATTGCTAGAACAGTGGGTTTGTCATACAAGTTTTCGTGGATATGGCCTGTATTCTCAGAGGACTGAAACATACAAAATTCATACAGCGCATATCAGGTTAGACGCAGGGAGGCTGTTTCCCAGGATCACAATTTCAGAATAAACGCTAGACCATTTAGGACCGAAGTTAGGAGAAATTTCTTCATTCAGATGGTGATGAAGAATGTTTGGAAATGTCTACTCTGGAGGGTTGTGGAAGCTCATCAATGAGTTTGTTCAATATCTAAAATCCATTGATCTCTACTTTAAGGGAATCAAGGAATACTGAGATAATGCAGGAAGATGGCACTAGTATAAGTGAATCAATGTTTCACCTCAAAGGAATATTTTGGTCTCCAGGTGGAGGGGAAAAAAAAAGAGGTTGATCTCCTGTGGTTGCATGGGAAGCTGCTGTGAAGAGAATGGGCATTGGTGGAGACGGAAGAGTGGACCAGCAAGTAGCAGGTGAAACAGTTTCATCAGAATGCTGAAGAGGATAGAAAAATATGCCTGTCAGCAGCATCACATTAAAGGTGGCACTAAATATGGAGACACAGGAGATTGCAGATGCTGGAATTTGCAGCAAAAACAAACTGCTGGAGGAATTTAGTAGGTCAGGCAGCATCTGTGGAGGGAAAGTGGACAGTTAACATTTCAGGACGAGACTCTTCATCCGGACTGAAAAGAATAGAGGGGAGACAGCCAGTAAATATGTTGAATGATCCATTGAATGCGAATGCTGGTGGGTGGAAAACAAGGACAAGAGAAACCCTATCTCTGGAAGAGAGAAGTGTGGGGAATGGGTCAGCTACAAATGCTGCCTGATCCGCTTAGTGTTGAGTTTTTTTTGTTTTTATTGATGCACATACAGATTTATACCAGTATGGCAGACTGCTATCAAAGGAATAGGCAACACCACGGAAATTAGAAGTTTGTTTTCAATATGTTGGGGGAATGGGGAGTCAGTGAAAACCAACAAAAACATGAGTGCACAACACCAGTAGGATTCCAGAATAGGACAGAATACATTTGTCAGGTAGGAAACTATTAGAGAAATCGGTTCTTCTGCTGATGAAATCAGGCATGAGTTTCAGTAGCAGTGGATGTAGAGGATAGAGGTGGAAGTTGCAGAGGTAGAAATATGAACCATCAGCAATTTATTTTGAGGAAAAACTTGAAAATTACAAGAGCAGTCTTGGTAGAGGATAGGAGCTGGGAGTGTTAAGCCAAATTCAAGTCTTAATTGACTGTAAGTTTGTATTGATCCTAAACCACAAGGTTGTCATAACAAATCTATCTGTGACAGCAGGGGTGCTTACTGCAAGATCCTTTAAATGCATTAGCAGAATAGACAAAGCAATGTCAACATCCTCTCCCAAAAAAAACATCCCCGGCAGTGTTCTTAACCATGCTCAACCAGCTCCATCAGGTGGCATTTTGAATGCCAAACATCAGATTCCTGAAACGAGCACTCAACTCCAACCTTTATCAGGCCACGAAATTTCCAGGAGAATAGTGTGATTGCTTCAAGGATGATCTCAAAATCTCCTTGTAAAAGTGCAACATCCTCACCAACTCATGGGAATCGCTGGCCTTTGACCGCTCAAAATGGAGGAACATCATGCAGTAGGTCACTGAGAGCCTCCTGTCTCCACAATGGGAGCATGAAAAGACCACATGCAAACAGCCAAAAGGCATGTAGAACATGCTTAACTATCCTAGGCCCAAATGAACAACACCTGTTCCATCTGTGGCTTTGTATTTGGGATAGCACTCTTCAGTCATCTCACTACCTAAAAGAAGAATTTTCTTTATGGCTTTGCCAAATATTTATCCCCAATCAAAGCCAAGAATGAGATAGTTTTTTTTATTGTGATTAATGAACCTTGATTTTATATATATAACGGTTCGCTGTAGAACAACAATAATACTTTATTACCTTTTTGCAACATTCTTATGCGACTAAAGTCACTATATAAATGCACGTTCTTATACACGGGTAATCTCTGGTTATATAAATGGCACTTGTATTATGAAGAAACAAGAAGTCTGAAGGCTGTTGAAATTAAAAAAGGGTTGGGCAAGCTAGCATAAAGATGAACATAAATAAATAAGTATCCGAAAACTCTAAATATAGAAATTACTGCATGGAACGTGTTTTAACGTGAAATATACAATATTAAAAAGTAGGGCGTACAATTTCTGAAACCCATGAAGATAACTTGAAGCAAACGCAACAATTTATACACCCTGCAGAAAAACAAACTAGATACAAACTGCGCAGGTCCGAGTCAGGCCCCGAGGACGTCAAACGCAGAAGAAATTCAATTCGCATCGAAACAAGTATCGGCAGCCATCGACGGAACTCACCTAAAGAATGGTCTTCTTAAACATCCATTTCATGTTGCCCCTGTATTGAAGTGTCTATTTGGTGAAAGAAAACAAACCCCGTTCCAAGGCAACGCTCGGCGCTGGATCCAGTTCAGCGATGGCCTGCCGGTCTCAACTATCCCTCGTCAAAGAGAGGGGTGGTTGCCAGGGCCCACTGTGTCAGGACAATTCAGACATCCCACATAGTTTTAAAATATTCACGTAATACATTTCGCGGTTGAATCTGGCTTGTGTCATTGCAGCGTAGTTTCAAAAGATCTTTAAGTCTCGTTCGATTGACTTCTTGGGAATAATGCATCCCTTATAAATGACATGGTTTTGTTCTGGAACATGAATTCAGCCGTCAAATTGCATCATTCATAACTTTTAAAAGGAAATATTTTGATACGTTTTCTGGTTTTTAAGCTAGATTCCAGATTAGGGGGAAGGGTCTGGCCCTTGAATGTGGTGATAGAAGATCCTCTTGAGGCTCAAAAATTTATTTGATACAACTAATTCAACTTCAGCAAACAATAAAGAGCCAATTATGTTTGAATGTATGGAAGTCACATATGGGCTAGATAAGGGCTAGAGTCCCTTTCTTAAAGGACATCAGGGTATGAGTTGGGTTTTTACAACAGTATGATTTATGGTTTATTCCTCAGATGACCTAGATCTGCTCTAATTGGCTACTGCCACAACAGGTCAACAGCAGATGCGATTTCTCTGGCTCTTCCCCCTGCTCTGGACCAACTGGACAACAGGAACTCACAGGTCAGGCTGCTGTTCATCGACTACAGTTCGGCTTTACACACAATCATCCCACCCAAACTCGTAATCAAGCTTCAAGACCTGGGCCTCTGTACCTCCCTCTGCAACTGGATACTCGACTTCCTCGTTGACAGACTGCAATCAGTGAGGATTGGTAACAGCATTCCTCCTTGCTGCATCATCAAGACAGGTGCACCTCAAGGCTGTGTGCCTAGTCCCCTGCTCTACTCTCTATATACACATGACTATGTGGTTAAGCACAGCTCCAATCCCATCTTCAAATTTGCTGACAACGCTACTGTTCTTGGACAAATCACAGGTGGCAATGAGTCAGCTGATTGGAGTGAGATGGGACACCAGGTTGAGTGGTGCTGCAACAACCAACCTTGTGCTCAACGTCAGCAAAACTAAGAGCTGATTGTTAACTTCAGGAAGAGGAAGGAGGGCGAACATGTGCCAGCGTACATTGAGGGATCAGTGGTGGATAGAGTGAGCAACTTTAAATTCCTGGGTGTTGACATATAGGATGACCTATCCTAGGCCCAGATGCAATCATAAGGAAAGCTTTGCTTTCTTAGGAGGTTAGGGAGGTTTGCTTGTCACCGAATACGCTAACAAACTTCTACAGATATATTGCTGAAAGTACCCTGACTGGTTGCATCGTGGTCTGGTACAGCAATTTGAATCCGCAGGAACGTAAGAAGCTACAGAGAGTAGTGGACTCTGCCCATTACATCATGGGCACATCACTCCCCACCATTGGTGGTATCTACAGGAGGCGCTACCTCAAGAAGGCAACATCCATCATCAAAGATCTCACAATCCGAGCTATGCCATCTTCTCGCAGCTACCATCGGGCAAGAGGTACAGAAGCCTGAAGTCCTACACCACCAGGTTCAGGAACAGCTACATCTCTTCAGCCATTTGGTTCTTTGAACCAACCGGCAAAACCCTAATCACTACAGTTTAGCAACACTCTGACCACTTTGCACTAAATGGACTTTATTTTTGTTCTAATTGTGTTCTTTAAAAATTGTGTATAGCTTGTGTTTAATTTATGTTTTTTGAGTGAATGTTGCTTATCTACGTCTGTGATGCTGCTGCAAGTTTTTCATTGCACATGTGCATACAGGTACTTCTGCATATGACAATAAACTCGACTTCAGCTTTTAGCCACTCGCTAGTATTGAAAAGCACAGGTGTGGTGGAGGTGGTAAAACGTATTTTCAGTAATTATTCTGTTGCCAATACCTCCAGGATTATCCTGGAACCAGAGAAAGGTTGATTTGAATTAATTGTAAATTGTGGAGTTAACTAATCCAAGGAGAAATTCCATTAATCATTTTTACTTATAGGTTGCTCTGACAAATAATAAGTTTACAGCACTGATATTCAATGATTTATCAATGTATAATATCAATTATTATTTATAACAATTGAATGGGTTTTAAAATACCACTTACGATATCTAACCTAGAACATCTGTGTTAACCATGAAATAGTTTGATGTGACCTCATCAAAAACTCCCTTCCCAATGAGTTTCATGTGACTTTGTTTCCTACAATCCTTTTGGTGATTTGCCTATTATTTGTTTCTGCCTTTCATTCTCCCACAATGACTTTCACATCCTGATTGAACTGTCAATTATATGCTTGGATAGTCAGTAAAACTAATATCAAAAGCATTTTAATACCTGTGTATGATTCCAGGCCATATTTACTTGGCACATATCACCTTCCAGATGTCTTTTCCAGGAATAAAGGATTCTGACCTGAAACATTGACTCTGTTTCTCTTGCCACTAATGCTGCCTGACCTGCTGAGTGCCTCCCGCATTTTCTGCTTTTTGCTTTGCCTTTATATTACTGTTGTTTATATATGAGGAAACCAAACTCATGTTTACAGTGACATAACCACTATGAAATAACACCCCCTGTTTTGGTCACTCTGAAGATGAAAGGGTGAATACCTTATAAAGTCTTTTTCCATTTCCATATCATTCACATGTATAGCCAATCAAGATAATGTTGCAGGATTGACCATATGAAAGGAATAAACAAACTGTTAGTGAAATGAGTTCACTAGAGAGTTTACCAGACACAGTTAATATTAACAGAAGCACTAAAATGGTTACAGTGCAGTTGTGGCTGAACCAGTCATAAAATGATTCATAAACAAATGAGAGCCATTAACAAACTTTTTACTACTACTCAATCACAATGAAATAAAACAGAAAAGTTGAAGTGTTTCCAAGTACCTACAGTCAAAAGATTGTAGGCTTATTCACAGAGATCCCTATAAAAATAATTCTTAGACCTGCATTCTGTTTAGTCCCAAACATTCTTTCACTCCATGCCAACAATAATTTTTATTGTACTTTAATGGCTGCAAGGAAGTACATGGTCATTTCCCTTCCTTTAGGCAGACCATCATATCCCCAGAGCAGAGATGCTTGATTTCTCTCAGTAGTTTCCCAAGATCTGCAATTGGCCTTCCAGTTTGTTATGAGAGAGAGTGGTTTGGTGCTACTGAACAGCCCCAGTATTACTGAACATAAAATTAAAAACATAATGTAGGTAACCCAACACATGTAATAACAATCAAGGGGATAAAACAGTAATTAAATGGTAATGCTATTGTAAGAATCTAGGTATGTAATTGTTTTCTTCTTCTTTCTCCTTTCTTTGCCACCTGATCCACATGGATGGAGCCTGGAGGGCACATTCCAGAGGTCTGGATTTTGGCATGTGGCCCATTGTGACTGCTCATTGGAGCAACTGAGTGTAGATGGAAGCCTTGATGTTGGTGGTGGGGGGGGGGGGGGGGAGGGGAGGTGTTTGGGGGCTGTGGGGGAGAACAGGAACACTGGAAACATTGAGTGCTGAGTGTTTCCAGCCACTTTATTAATTTCCTTGATGTTAGGGATGTTGCTCTGGGAGAGCTTGCTGACATTGTTCACTTAACAGTGGATTTGGAAGCAATAACACTAGTGATATTTCTCCATTGATTTAAGGTATCTGTTGGTGGTGTCAGTCTCAGAAGCATACAGTAACATAAGAAGATAAAAAACAAGTATGCAAGTCATCCAGTTGGCCCCTCAAGTCTGCCCCACCATTCAATAATATCATGGCTGATCCAGTCTTGGCTTCAACATCAAACTTCCCAAAGCTCTTGATTTCCTTATAGTTCAAATGTCTGTCAATCTCCATCTTGAATATACTCAATGACTCCCACTTCACATATCTCTGGAGTAGAGAATAACAAAGATTCAAGACCATCTTTGTCTTAAATAGGTGAACCTCATTCTGAAACCATGGCTTTCTTATTATAGATAACTCCACTAGTGGAAAATTCCTCTCATCCTGTCAATCTCCCTCAGATATATTAAAATAAGACACATCCTTCTATGCCCAAAGAATGCAGGCCCAAACTGCTCAATCTTTATTATGACCCTTTCATCCCAAAAATCAGAATCATTTCAGTGAAGTTAACCTATCTGCACTGCTCCAATACAGGAATATCATTGTTTAAATATAGAGACCAAAGCTGTACAGGGTAGTCTACATGTAAACTTATACCCAAACCTCCCTACTTTTATAATCTCTACCCATTCCAGTAAAGGCCAACATACCAATAAGCCTTCTTAATTACCTCCTGTACCTGCCTGCTAACTCCATATATTAAGGCCCCCAGATTCCCTTGTACTACAATATTTTGTAACCTTGCTCCATTTAAATAATTTGCTTTTTCATTCTTTCTTCCAAGTGGATAACCTCACATTGTTCCACATTATACTCCATCTGCCATCATCTTTCCAAATCATTTAATTTATCTATATTCCTTTGAAGGTACTTTGTCCTCTTCGCAATTTGCTTACCCATCTATCATCGTATCACCAGCAAATTTGTCCAAAGACCCTTGTTCAAATAATTAGAAGAGATTATAAATTGGGGCCACAGCAATGATCTGTGTGGCACCCCACAAGTTACTGATTGCCAACCTGGAAATGAACCATTTATCCATTAGTTAACCACTCTTCTATCCATGCCAATATATATCCTCCTACTCGATGCATTCTAATTTAGTGCAGTAACGTCTTAAGTGGCATCTTATCAAATGCCTTTTGGAATGCACGTGATGCAAGTTGAACAGTTTCCCATTTGCTTTGTCGATTAGTTCCTTTCCAACAGGAAGCTTGTTGGAGGTGGAGTGCAGTGTTGTGAAAGAAAGATCAAAAAAGTTTTGGGCTGATGATGCAGCTTTTGCTTGACATTAATCTGGTACAGAGCCAGAGAGACACACCTGTGTAACCCAACTTTACAACTGGGATCAACAATTTAGATGCAAGTAATGTACTACTAGCTAATCTGCAAATTATACACCAGACCAGCAACCCTATATCCAAATCCAGTCATATTATTCCATTAAACATAATGCCATAACGAGAGGGGACTGGCCAATCTGACACTCAAGCCTGTTCTGCCATTCAATAAATCATGGCTAATCCAATCTTGGCCTCACCACCACTCCCCACTCTCTCCTCATCCCCACAACTTCCTTGCATTTGCTATGACAAAAAAATGTTTCACACAATGTTACAACACATTTAGCCTAGTCTTCTTGAATGTGCTTTCACTACATGATATTTACTGCCTACTTGTGAAATAATGTTACTGTTTGCAGGAGAGGAATGCTGTCATTTTATGATAATGTCAATATAAATGATAATTAACATTCAGGAGGGAAAAAAGAATTTTTTTAAAATGTTTTAAAATAAAGAAGAATGTAGGAAATAGAATACTATGCTTCCCCTGTAGGACTGGAAGGTAATCCAGGCCATTGCCTGAAAATATCTCTCAGAGTAGGGTCTTGAGTAAACTGAGTCTGGCAAATTTTAAACTTATAATACCCCTGACATTTGATTTGCTAAAATAGTATGCTGAACCTATTATGAAAGTAACCGCATTAAAATGACATATTGTAGTTAGCACAATAGTTGTCAATCATTCTATCAGTATCATAGAATTTTTTAAAATTATATTGTAACTTAGAACTAATTGATCAAATTTCAAAAAGACATTATTTGCAAGATTTTTTTAAGAATCCAGCATAATGGAATGTTATATTTATCCTCTTCGTCTGAGATATACAAGTGTTTACAGCATATAGAAGCTGATTCATTTTGTTTTTTATTCTGCATACCAAGATTTCTTGAAATACATCTTCCTCAATAAGATCACAATGGACATTTTACAAAATAAACTACAGCCCTGTAAGTAAAGACAATTCATAATTTTATTTTCCATATTTTTGAAATGAAGTTTCAATTTGCACATTTTAACAAATGCCATTTTTCAATGTTTATTTCCAGATAGTTATTCATATTTGCCTTGCAATTAATCCTGTTCAGTAGGCGTGTATCGATGTTGCTGCACATTGTACTCTGCTTCTGATATTCTGCTCCATTTCTTCTAAGCAACTAGTTTCTATGCAACCATATTTCTTATATCCTGTAATAGTATTTAGCTCAGGCTACTGTCAATTTCACTTGCATGCCAATGAACAAAGCTACATGATTATTATCTATCGCTATCACAATGGCAAGGACAGGATTCAGATCAATGCATACATTCTCCAATGGATTAGGAGCACAGTGGTAAATTTGTTTTTTATTGTCACATGTACCGAGGTACAGTGAAAAACTTTGTTTTGCATGCTATCCATATTGATCATTTCACCACATTAGTACAATGAGGTAGTATTTACCAGTGCCTTAATCATTTGGACAATTTGAAATAATAGAAAATGCTACCAACTGAATCCAGGGAAACATCAATTTGATGAAAGATAGCCGGTCTCTGAAGTGATCAATATCTGTGGTCGCTAAGGATGTTCAGTGATTGATGTAAATAATTTGATATGCAACTTTGTCCGGGTCCACTGATGATAGGAAATGGACAAATATATTGGCATATATTTTCAACGTGTTCACTGAGTATAAAGCTGGTATAGCAGATTGATTGACAATTCAAAAAACTGTCCAAATATAATTTTAATGATAAAAAATTTTATAACATCGGCGACACATAACTCTAGTTTTACAGCTAGTCAGCAAATTGAAAATCCACCCCATTCTCCCTAACATATGATCTTGTCAATTAAATTTTGCTCTAAAGAGTCACGTTATTAAAAATATTAACAGATATACAAGGACTATATGGCATATTATTTCAGTGATGTCAGTCATAAAGAACAAAGGGATTGCCGAGGAATTCCCCTGTTCCCACTTATTTGTTGAGTAAGAATTATACCTCAAAGATTCAGTCAGTTCATTTTCTTGTCAATTTGCTGTTCGAGTTAATTGCTATTCGATGAACTTTTTATGGCGTTCTTTTTTCTTTGTAAGCCTAAGGTTAATAAGATGACTGATATTCATGATACAGGTATTCAGCTTTAACTTTCAAAATGGGTAGAAAATGCAAGAAATGAAATTGTAGGTAAACGATTGTTGTCAGATCTGTTGATTATTGTCATAGTATTCAGTAGCTTAGTAATTGTGACTGAACTACAATGCACTGCAAGACTTAATGATCTGAAGTTTATAAATTAAAATCCCAACTAGTAGGTTTAAATTCAGTTAGATACACCAGTCTGGATTTTAAAGAAAAAAATAAGTATGAGCAATGATGACAGAAACTACCACATTTAAAAAAATCCGTTTATTCCCAAATGTCCTTTAGGGAAGGAAATCTAATGATTTTACCCCATCTGGCACTTTTACAATTCCAGGCATTGTGAGTCATTGAATATATTCAAAGGCCATAGGGGGATCAAGTTACTGGGGAATAGGAAAGAAGGTGACGTTTAAGGCCAAGATCATATCAGCTCTGATTTCACTAAATGCCAAAGCAGGTTCAAGGGATTGTATGGCCTATTCCCACTCTTATTTATTTTGCATGTTCAAATCATTCTCAACTGCACTTGGAAATAAACTATCAAGCCAACTAATTGTACCAAACCAGCATCACCTGTACCAAGCTACATGACAGGACTCTTAGGAGCCTTGATGTACAGAGGGATCTTGGGGTGCAAGTCTAGAGCTCCCTGAAAGTGGCAATGCAAGTGGTTAGGGTGGTAAAGAAGCCATATAGCCTACTTGCCTTTATTGGTCGGGGTACTGAGTATAAAAGTTGGCAAGTCATTTTGCAGCTGTATAAAATTACTAGCTATAAGGAGAGGGTGGACAAACTTGGATTGTTTTCTCTTAAGTGTCAGATGGGTGACCTGACAGAGGTACATCAAATTATGCGAGGCAAAGATAGGTTGGTAGTCAGAGTGTTTTTCTAAGGGTGGAAATTTTGAATACTAAAGGGTATAGATTTAAGGGGGAAAGTTTAAAGGAGATCTGCAAGGCAAGTTTTTGTTTTCCACAGGGACTGGTAGATGCCTGGAACGCGCTGCCAGGGGAAGTGGTGGAAGCAGATACGATAGCAACATTTAAGAAGCATATAGACAGGCACGTGAACAGCAGGAGATGGAGGAATATAGACCATGTGTAGGCAGATAGGATTAGTTTAAATTCGCATCATGGTTGGTACAAACATTGTGGACCAAAGGCCTGTTTCTGTGCTGTACTGTTCTATGACAGCATATGATAGGAATAAAACATAATAATCTATCTGCATCAACCTATGACACAATATTTGTATGCCCAGCCATCAAATTTTATACAAAATACCTGCAAATCCCTTGAGTGGTTATTGGCTTCAACTTTATTGACCAGACATACAATCAATAACAATTGGTTACTTAATAGCAGAAACACAACTTACACAGGCAAATAGGTTACTGGAAAGAGATTGCAGAATGATTGATGAGTACTTTCACTGCTCTACTTGAGCAGTATTCAAGATTAACTGGCAGATCAAAATGGAGGATTAGATAATGGCTGATCCTCTGTTCAGCAGATTCCAGCCGATCTGGAGCCCTGTCTTATACTTCCTGATTCACTATTCCGATTATAGGTTTAATATTTGACTCAGAGCCTAAATTTTAAGAATTATCTAATGTAGTTCCCCTGCCCATTAACGTGGTTATGTGGCAATATCGACATAGTCACACTTACAGAATCATAACTCTTAGGCAATGTACCTGATATCTCCATTACCATTCCTGGACATGTCTTGACTGAATGTAAAATTTTCCAATCTTATTATTGTATTGGAATGCTTGGCTAGAGATACAGCTAGCTCTGGAGTACATCTTCAGAACTGTCAAGCTGTTGATGAGTCCCAGACTTTGATGAATCTTGTGTGCTCAGCCATTTCCTGATTTCTCTAATACATCTGCACTAGCATTTACGGTAGATCTGTCCTGTCCCAGTGGAACAAGTAATCCAAACTTGCAGTATTTCTTGAGCAATGCACACAAAATGCAGGAGGAACCTAGCAGGACAGGCAGGCACCTGCTGAGTTCCTCCAGCATTTTGTGTGTGTTGCTCCAGATTTCCAGCCTCTGCATTCTCTCATGTCCCCATGTTACAGTATTTCTTGTACATTGAATTCACCAGAGTTTACCAGCAGGGGGAGTGTAGGGAGAAGGGGAACAAAGATGGCTGCAGACCAATTGGCTGGAACTGGAGCTAATGGTAATTTCTCAGATAAGTGGCAGTCAATGATGTCATGCAGCCAGATCTGGGCAACATTCTGACTTGAGCTAATAAGTATAAGGATCAATATTGCAAACAAAGTGCCAGACCATGATCATTTCCAACATGAGAGAACATAATCACCTCCTCTTGAGAATCAACTGTCAATATCTAACATCCAATAAAGAACAATTCACAAAGTACAAGCTAGCAGTAAGAGTAACATAATCTGGAACTCCAAAGAAGAGGCAGATCCAACAGCATTAAAGAAGCTGAAAACCACTGATTCCAGTGGTTTTTGAGCAGCTGATTTAATTGGCATTCCCTTCGTTCACTAGCAGCATATGACACCCTTACTGTGCACAGTCTGCAGCATCTTGCCAAGGGTTCTTTGACAGCAGCCCTCAACCAATGAACTCATCTTCTGGATGATAAAGAGCAGCCAATAACACAGCCTCCAATTTTCTGACCAAGTCATACCATATTCTGACTTGGAAATAAAGTGGTGTTCCTTTATTCATGCTTGAGCAAAATCCTGAAATTCCTCTTCTCATAGAACTGTGGTAGATTCTTCATCATGTGGACTGCAATGTTTCAGGAAGACAGCTCATTAACTTCTCAAGGGCAACATTATGTCCCAGCAATTCTATTCTATGCCTTGGCCAATGAAGACATGCATTCCATATACCTGACCAGATGAAGAGTCTCGACCCAAAACATTGACTGTCCATTTCCCTCCATAGATGTTGCCTGACGTTCTGAGTTCTTCCAGCTTTTTGTGTGTTGCTCCAGATTCCAGCATCTGCAGTCTCTTGTGTCTCCATCCTATATACCTTCTTCACTACTTTATCCACCTGTGCTATAATTTCAGTAATCTATGAACTTGCACCCCAAGGTCCCTAGGACCCTATCATTTAGTGTATACATCATACCCTCGTTTGCCTTCCCAAAATGCATTGCATTTGGCAACATCCATCATTAAAGATACCCACCATCCGGGCCATGCCATCTTTTTGCAGCTACCTTCAGGCAGGAGGTACAGAAGCCTGAAGTCCCACACCACCAGATTCAAGAACAGCTACTTCCCTTCAAACATTCAGTTCTTGAACCAACCAGAAAAACCCTAATATATTTAATTTATGTTTTTCTTGTGAATGCTGCTGCAAGTAAGCTTTTCATTGCATCTGTGCACACATGCATGTGCATATGACAGTAAACTTGAATTTGACCTTGATTAAATTCCATTTGTCATTGTTCTGCACAACTTTCTAGCTGATCTATATCACGGTGTAGCCTTAAACAACCTTCCTGGCAATCTACAATACCATCAATTTTTGTGTCATTTGTAAACATACAGTATCTCGTATGTTTATATCCAAGTCGTTAATGTATGTCACAAACACCAAAGGTCCTGGCACCAATCCTTGTCATACACCACTGGTCACAGATTTCACATCAGAAAAGCAACCCTCCATCCCTCTCTCTTCTATAATCCTATTTTGGATCTAATTTGCCAGCCTGCCCTGGATCCCATAGGCTCTAATCTTCTGGACGAGACTACTACGAGACCTGGTGAAAGGCGTAACTAAAGTCGACGTACACAGCTTTTACTCCCCTCATCAATACTACCTCCTCAAAAAATTCATTCAAATTGTGGAGTTGTGGCATTGGATAGGAAACATGCATCTTAGAAGCTGGTGGTCTTGGACACTTTCAAACAAGCCTGCTGCCATTTATGGCACTATAATGGAAGATTATGTTGATATAACAACCTTGGCTCACACGATAATTCACTGCAAACACAACATACTGTACATGCTGGAAATTCAAAGTAAAAGCAAAAATGCTCAACAGATCAGATGTTATTTAATTTCTACCTCTGCCTACCTTCAGCCTCTTTCTTTATCCATAGATACTAACTGATCTCCTGAGATTTTCCAGCATTTTCTGCTTTTATTTTGATATAGCTTTCTCCATTCTTAAGGTTCCCTACGTTTTTACCGTGATTTACTCCATCTGAACTGCAATTGTAGCATTGTAGTTCTTATCAACAAGGTCTAAAGGTACAGACTAGAATGTATCTTCCAGCAAGACCATCCATAGCCATTCCATCATTTTGCTGTCCTCTGCCAGAGTCATTGCCAACTACAGGGTTATCATGGAAATCAAATATCACTTTCTGCATGGCCCTCCTCACCCGAGGTTAAACGCCTGCCTGAGTCCAGTAAAAATTGCAACTCGTATATTCAGCACCATTCTCTCTTCCCTCACCATCAAACCAAAGCTTCCTCAAGGTTCTTTCTATCATACCCCTACATCTCCTCCCTCACCACCATCCAGGGCCCTAGACAGTCCTTCCAGGTTAGGCAGCACTTCACCTGTGAATCCAACAGTGTCATTTATGGCATCAGGTGCTCCCAGTGCAACCTCCTCTACATCGGTGAGATCCAACACAGATTGGGTGACCGTTTTGTCAAGCACCTTCACTCCATCCGCTGCAAAAGCAAAGATCTGGTGGCAGCCATTTCAATTCCACATCCCACTCCCACACTGACACGTCTATTCACGGCCTCCTCTACATTGAGGCCAGACGCAGGTTGGAGGAATATGACCTCATATTCCGCCTTGGTAGTCTCCAACCTGATGGCCTCAACATCGATTTCTCTAATTTCCTGTAACTCCTCCCCTCTTCCCTCCCCCCCACTTTGTCTTCCTTCAAATCCTGTGGCCCCCTCACACCTCTTTCCCCTCCCCTGCCCTCATAACCTGCCCATCTATTCCCCACTTCCTTCCTATTTTCCCATGGTCTACTGCCCTCTCCTACCAGATTCCTTCTTCTTCAGCCCTTTGCCTCTTCTACTTATCACCTCTCAGCTTCTTACATCCTTTGCTTTCATCCCCCTTCCCCACCCTAGTTTCACATTTGACCCTTTGCTGAGCTTCCAAATTAGTACATCACAGAGGGAAATTATTTTAAATTACTTACCAATGCTCAACTGGAATCATGGCACCATGAGTGGTTCTGCTGCACAGGAGGGCAGGAAAAAGAGTGGCAGAGCTATAGTGGTAGGGGATTCCATAGAAAAGGGAATAGACAGGAGCTTCTGTGGCCACAAATAGAACTCCTGGTTGGTGTGTTGCCTCCCAGGTGCAAGGATCAGGGCTGCAGGGCATTCTGTAAGGGGAGGGTGAACAGCCAGTTGTTGTGGTGCATGTAGGTACCAATGATATAGGAAAAAAGCGGGATGAGGTCCTACAAGCTGAATTTAGGGAGCTAGGAGATAGATTAAAATGTAGGACCTCAAAGGTAATAATCTCAGGATTAGTACCTGTGCCACATGCTAATCCGAATAGGAATAGCAGTATAGTTAGGATGAATATGTGGTTTGAGCAGTGGGGCGGGAGGGAGGGTTTTAGATTCTTGGGGCATTGGAACCGGCTCTGGGGGAGGTGAGACCAGTACAAACTGGACAGTCTACACCTGGGCAGGACTGAGATCAATATCCCAGGGGGATTGTTTGCTAGTGCTGTTGGGGACAGTTTAAATTAATATGGCGGGGGGATGGGAATCCATGCAGAAAGACAGAGGGAAGTAAAGCAGAAACCAGAGCAAAAGTTAAAAAAGAGAAAAGAAAGAGTGGAATACAGAATAGTCAAATGCAAAGGACACGAGATTCTAAAAGGACAATGAGTGTAAGGACACTTTATCTGAATGCCTGTAGTATTCGAAACAAGGTCAGTGAACTTGTGGCACAAATCAGTACAAAGGGGTATGATTCAGTGGCCATTACAGAAATATTGTTGCAGGGTGGAGATGAGTGGGAATTAAATACCCAAGGGTATCAGGTAATACAGAAGGATAGGTCAGAAGGTGATGGGGGTGGGGTAACACTCTTAACTAAGAATGAGATCAGGGTGATAGTGAGAGACGGTATAAGATCTAAGGAGCAGAATGTTGAGTCCATCTGGGTAGAGATTAGGAATAGTAAAGGGAAAAAGTCACTGGTGGGAGTTGTCTATAGGCCACCGAATAATAATATTACAATGGCACAGGCAATAAACCAAAAAATATCTGATGCATGTGAGAATGGAACGGCAGTTGTCATGGGGGACTCTAACTTCCACATGGATTGGGTGGATCAAGTTGGTCAAGGCAGTCCTGAGGAGGACTTCATACAATGCATCCTTGATAACTTCCTTGAATAGCACGTTAGTGAACCTACAAGGGAAAATGCTATCTTAGATCTGATCCTGTGCAATGAGACAGGTAAAATTAATGATTTTGTAGTTAGGGATCCTCTTGGAAAGTGTATTCATAATATGACTGAATTTCTCATACAAATGGAGGGTGCAATAGTTTGATCTGAAACCAGTGTATTATGCCTAAACAAGGGAGACTACAACGGAATAATAGAGGAGTTGGCTAGCGTAGATGGAAACACAGGTTATATGGTGGGACAGTTGAGGAACAGTGGAAGACTTTCAAAGAGATTTTTCACAGTGCTCAACAAAAGTATATTCCAGTTAAAAGCAAGGACAGTAAGGGTGGGGAGAGCCAGCCTTGGAGAACTAAGGAAATAAAAGAAGGCATTAAGCTCATGCATACAAAGTTGCCAAGAGTAGTGGGAAACTGGGAGACTGGGAAAACTTTAAAAAGCAACAAAGAACCACTAAGTAAGCAATAAGGGAAGATAGATTTTGAAAGTAAACTAACACAAAATATAAAAACAGATAGTAAAAGTTTTTATAATTATATAAAGTGCAAAAGGGTGGCTAAAGTGAATGTAGGTCCCTTGGAAGATGTGAAGGGGGAATTAATATTGGGTAATATGGAAATGGCCGAAGCCTTGAACGACTATTTTGTGTCGGTCTTCATGGTGGAGGGTATGTCTAACATGCCAAAGAGAGATGCTATGGCTGCAATGGGAGGGTTAGGACCTTGATACAATTGCTGTCACTAAAGAGGTAGTGATCAGCAAATTAGTGGGCCTCAAGATAGACAAATCACCTGGTCCTGATGGGATGCATCCCAGGGTACTGAATAAAATGGTGGAGGTTATAGTAGACACGTTTGTGATAATTTACCAATATACTCTGGACTCTGGGCAGATCCCAGCGGAATGGAAGACAATGAATGTCACGCCACTGCTTAAAAAAGGATACAGGCAAAAGGCAGGTAACTATAGGCCAGTTAGCTTAACATCTGTAGTCGGGAAGATGCTTGAAGCTATCATTAAGGAAGAAATAGCGAGACATCTGGATAGAAGTGATTCCATCAGGCAAACACAGCATGGATTCAGGAAAGGGCAGGTCCTGTTTGACAAACTTACTGGAGTTCTTTGAGGATATAATGAGCGCAGTGGATAGAGGGGAACAGGTGGATGTTGTATACGTGGATTTCCAGAAGGTGCATGATAACGTGCCGCATAAAAGACTTATCATTAAGATAAGGATGCGTGGAGTTGAGGGTAGTGTATTAGCATGGATAGAGGATTGGTTAACCAATAAGAGGCAGAGAGTTGGGATAAATGGGTGTTTCTCTGGTTGGCAATCAGTGGTGAGTGGGGTGTTGCAGGGGTTGTTGCTGGGCCTGCAACTGTTCATGATATACATTAATGATCTGGAAGAGGGGCCAGAGTGTAGCGTATCTAAGTTTGCTGATGACACTAAATTGAGTGGAAAAGCAAATTGTGCAGAGAATGCTGAAAGTCTGCAGAGAGATATAGATAGGTTAAGTGATTGGGCAAGGGTCTGGCAGATGGAGTACAATGTTGGTAAATGCAAGGTCATCCACTTTGGGAGGTAAAATAGAAGATCAGATTATTATTTAAATGGTGAAAGATTGCAGCATGCTGTTGTGCAGATGGATTTGGGAGTGCTTGTGCATGAATCACAAAAGGTTGGTTTGCAGATGCAACAGGTTATCAAGAAGGCAAATGAAATGCTGGCCTTCATTGTTAGAAGGCAACTGTACAGGGTACTGGTGAGGCCGCACCTGGAGTACTGCGTGCAGTTCTGGTCTCCTTGCTTGAGGAAAGATGTACTGGCTTTGGAGGCGGTGCTGAGGAGATTCACCAGGTTGATTCCAGAGATGAGGGGGGTTAGCCTACGAGGAGAGATTGAGTCGTCTGGACCTATTCTCCCTGGAATTCAGAAGAATGAGAGGGGATCTTATAGAAACATAAAATTATGAAAGGGACAGACAAGATAGAGGCAAGAAGGTTGTTCCCACTGGTAGGTGAGACTAGAACTAGGGGACATGGCCTCAAGATTTGGAGGGAAAAGATTTAGGACAGAGATGAGGAGAAACTGCTTTTCCCAGAGAGTAGTGAATCTGTGGAATTCTCTGCCCAGGGAAGCAGTAGAGACTACCTCATTAAATATATTTAAGACCTAGATAGATTTTGGCATAGTAGGGGAATTAAGGGTTATGGGGGAAAAGGCAGGTAGGTGGATCTGAGTCCATGGCCAGATGAGCCATGATCTTATTGAATGGGGGAGCAGGCTCGACGGGCCGGATGGCCTCCTCCTGCTCCTATTTCTTATGAACCCTGGCTAATGAAAAGTATACTTATTGTACCAGAGTTGACTAATCCAACATTTAAACTTTATAAAACAATTCTTTTTCCCCACAAAAATACGTAATAACTATTTTCAACAATAGGACCAGATCAACAACCTTTAGTCCTACCCAGCAAAAACAAATGTACACGAACTGGTACAAACTTGCCTCCAAACACCTCCTCTCCCCTTCCTCGTGCTCCGATTGGATTGGTCGTGCAGACGGAGGAGTCGCGCCCTGTCGTTGGTCACTATTGTTGTCAATCACAATAGCCCCGCCTTCCCGCTCCTCATCGGCATCGGTTGCCCTGGGAAGCTATGGGAACCGCGACATACCAATCTTAAAGGAAGATCGACGGTTCAATGAAAACCCTGGTCAAAGATGGCCATTTATGAAGTCTTTTCGCACCCCTCGCTAATCCGGTACAAGACGAGCATTTGCACTAAAGCAACGCTGTTTATGCTGATAGTTTTGGCGCTCACGTACATCCCTCCACTTTTGGTTGCCTACAGGAGCCACGGTGAGTGATGTGCCGTTTCTGCTCATGCCTAATTACAACGGTGGATATCAGAACTTTGTAACTGAAAATAATTATCTTAAATTGTTGTAATTATTGATTCGAATATTTTTATGCTTATTATTGTTGCTCCAAAGGAGGTACTACAATGGGAGGCCGTTGAGATCCCTGGAGCTTGTACTGAGGGTGGGTAGAATGACTTAAATCAGAATTGTATACCATCGTGGCTTATTTCATTGTGACCCAGCAGTTGCCTCACTCCTCTGAAAACATCCTGACCAAGATATCAAAACTAGTTCAATGTGGAGAGTGGAGTTCTATTAGCGGAGCTGCAGTAACCCTACAGAAGTGGATTAGAAATGGAGCCCCTTTGTAGGCCCCTTTGACCATGCACCAGTTTAATAAGACAGTTGCTGACTGTTTACCTTGGTCCACATTACTGTCTGATCTCCGTGATTCACTTTGAATACAAAGGGGGAGGGTGGAGTCAAGAAGAGCTGCAGTGATAGGAGATTCGATGGTTACGGGGACAGACGAGAGATTCTGTAGCTGCAAATGAAACTTCAGAATGGTATGTTGCCTCCCGGGTGCTAGGGTCGAGGATGTCTCTGAGTGGTTGAAGAACATTCTCAAAGGGGAAGGTGAGCAGCCAGAGGGCATTGTACACGTTGGTAGAAAATGCAGTGAGGTAAGAGGACAGGGTAGATGAATACACAATAAGTGCTGGAGGAACTCAGCAGGTCAGGCAGCATTTGTGGAGGGAAATAAGCAGTCAATGTTTTGGGCTGAGACCCTTCATCAGGACTGGAAAGGAAGAGGGCAGAAGCCAGAATAAGGTGGGGGGAGGGGGAGGAGCACGCACAGGTAGGGATAGGTGAGATCAGGTGAAAGGCAAGTCCCCAGCTATGCCTGCCTCTTTGTTGGCTACGTGGAACAGTCCATGTTCCAAGCCTACACTGGTAACGCCCCCCAACTCCTTCTCCGCTACATTGATGACTGCATTGGGGTTGCTTCCTGAACCTATGCTAAGCTCATCAATTTCATCAACTTTGCCTCCAACTTCCACCCAGCCCTCAGATTCACTTGGTCCACCTCTCTCCCCTTTCTGGTTCTCTCTGTCTCCATCTCCGGAGACAGATTAACCACAGACATCTTCTACAAACCCACTGACTACACCTCTTCCCATCCTGACACGTAAGGACACTATCCCCTTCTCCCAGTACCTCTGCCGCATCTGTTCCCAAGTCCTATCCCTGTCCCTACACATCCTCCCTCACCAGTGCTTCACCTGCGATTCTGAGGGTGCCATTTATTGCATCCAGTGCTTCCGGTGCAGCCTCTTGTACATCGGTGAGACCTAGCGCAGATTGGATGACCGCTTTGTCCAGCACCTTCAATCCATCCACCGCAACAGCCAGGACCTCCCGGTGGCCACCCACTTCAATTCCATGCCCCACTCCCACACTGACGTGTCTATTCATGGCCTCCTCTACTGCCATGTTGAGGCCAGGTGCATGGTGGAGGAACAACACCTCATATTCCGCCTTGGGAGTCTCCAACCTGATGGTTTCACCTTACGGCTTGCTGAACTGAACTTTGAGAACTATTCCTGGAATTGGAGTTTGGGAATTTGCCACAGACACACTTCGAGTTTAGTTTTTGGGGTTAATGTTTAAGATCTAACATTTTTACTTCTAACATTCAAACATTTTTACTTTTATTTTTATTATCATAAATAGTTATTAATAAAATAGTTTTTAACACTTATACATGACTCAGTGTGTTTCTTTTGTTGCTGGTTCGTAACATAGTCAACATCACATTGATTTGTATATTTGCTTTTCAGAAATGTAGCTGCAATAATGCTGTTTAATTGGAAGTTTATTTTTAGTATTTGAATTGTTCATTCAGAACCATGCTGCCAACCTGAGTAACAAAATAGTACTTCTGAATGTTGCCATTTTTGTGTAAACTATTTTTGAGTTCATTTTCAGACATGCATGTTGAAAGAAAAGTGAAATTATCATAATAAATTCTTTAGATACTTCGTAACTGGATCAAAATTTGGGTTGCCGTGTATAAGTAGGAGCCTGAAAGTTATGAAGAGGAAAGTCTCAGCTGGACTGAAAAAGGCTGAGTTTTTCTGACTAGAAATCTGTAGCAAGTGGTGTACCTCGGGGATCAGTTCTGGGACCTTTGTTTGTAATGTATGTAAATTAGTCAGATGAGAATGCAGGGGTATGAATAGTAAGTTTGAAGACAACACGAAAATTGGTGGAGTCGTAGACAATGAAGGTTGTTTAAACTTACAACGGGACATAGATCAACTGGGCAAAGCAGTGGCAGATTTAATCCAGATAAATTTGAGGTAATGCACTTTGGGTGGTTAAGTTCTGTTAGGACGTACAGACTAAATGGCTGGGACCTTGGGAGCGTTGAGGTACAGAAAGACCTTGGTTTGCAAGTTCATAGTTCCCTAAAAGTAGTGACACAGATGGGTGGGTAGTAATAAAGGCATGATATGCTTACTTTTGTCCAGCAAGACATTGAGTGTACAAGTTGGGAAATTGTGCTGCAGTTGTACAAAATATTGATTAGACTGCACTGAGAGTATTGTGTATAGTTTTGGTCGTAACACTACAGGAAGAATCTGGTAGCGATAGAGATAGTGTAGAAGAGATCCACCAGGATGTTGCATGGAATGGAGGGGTATGATTAGATAACCTGGTTTTATTCTTACTGGGATGTAGAAAGCTGAGGGGTAACCTTAGAGGTTTGCAAAATTGCAAGGAAAACCAGATAGGATAGATAGTTGGAATCTTTTTCTCAGGGGAGGTGAATCTAAATCTAGAGGGCATAGGCTTTGGGTGAGAAAGGAGAAATTTAAAGGAGATCTGAGGAGTAGGTGTTTCCACACAAAGGGTCGTGAATATTTGGAACAAACTGCTAGAGGAGGTAGTGGAGGCAGATAGTATTACAATGTTTAAAAGGCATTTGGACAGGTACTTGGATAAGAAAGGAGTAGAGTGATATGGGCCTAATGTGGGCAAGTGCGATTCGCATGGACAAGGTGGTCTGTGCTACATGATTCCATGAACAATACAAGGCATAAGAGTAAAATGCAGGCTTCTAAAAGACAGTTGGTATCTGTGGAAAAAGTTACTTATTAATTGGTATAAAAGACTTGTAAATAAAGTTGCCCGTGCTTTGTTACTTCACAAATTTTTATTAAGCAAATGGCAAAGGTATTTTCAGAAATTTCAGTGAACGATTCAATTTGCTTTCCCTTTTTATATTTAATCGTACATCAGAGGCTGCTTGCTAATTCTTTATTTTTGTGCCTAATTATTGCTTTTTCACTGGTAGCCTCTCTAGGTATTATGTCTCAGGTTTTATGCTTTATTTAGTTAACTTTTTATTTTGCTTCATAATTTTCTGAGACAGTTGTAGAAGTTGTAATAAATATTGTGATACGCATTTAAGGGACACCTTAGAGTTTGATGGATATATGCAAAATTTTAAATTTGATATAAGTTTGTGTATGATTTGTACGTGTCAATGAGTAAACCTGATTTTGTTCCTGCAGGGTTTTGGTTAAAGATTAATACCTATGAAGAGCAGCCAAATGTTAGATTCCAGTACCAAGTTTTATTGATCGCTGGAACCAGCACAAGTGGTGACTTTGTGGCATGGAGTACATTTGAGAATTTCAATAATCTACAAGGGGACCATCTTCGAATTCCATTAGTGACTGTGAGTCATTTGATTTGATATTTGTGTCATTAATCCAAGCAAATTCACTTCATCTCCCATGTCTGGGAAGAGGGAAGGCATGCCAGGTGAGCTCCGAGACCCCATAATCATGGTAACCACAGAGGTGTTTCCCATGCCACCACCATAGACCTCAACCCTGAATTGATGTGTAGATTTTGTTTATTTAGAGAAACAATGGACATGA
Organism: Pristis pectinata; assembly: GCF_009764475.1. Lineage (NCBI taxonomy): Eukaryota > Metazoa > Chordata > Chondrichthyes > Rhinopristiformes > Pristidae > Pristis > Pristis pectinata. The sequence continues at coordinate 21,454,504 of NC_067417.1, forward strand.
TCTTCATTGTCCATCAACTTCAAGTGAAATGCAGGAAACAGCACCAACCTCTGTACAGGTCCTGCCTCCCAAGGTTACGGCAGGGTTCTGTTGCTGTGAACTGTTTAACCTGGACAGTTCACAAGTCAGAAATGTGGCTGCGAACAGAGTTCCCAGGTGACCGAAGATGCCTGTAGCCCCTGTATTAAAACAGGATTCGGGTTCTTTTGGGTTTCTTTTAAACAACAGAATCAGTAATGAAAGACACCACAATTTCACGAAAAATTTGAGTAACAACACAACTAAAAACAACTAAACACAAAGGAAACTACAGCTCTAACCACAAATCTAATCTAACCCAAATTAAAAGAAATAAGACCAAAAACCCAAACCCTCTTACTTAACACTTCCCTGGTAAAATCAAGCTCACGTCTGCATGCAGTTCTCAGTGATACTTATCAGCATCCAGTACTTAGCAACGTTGCGTTCTCTGCCACTCAGTTCATCGCCGAAGGGGAGCCCTGGGGTGCTTCAGCAAGACATGAAGGGGCTTGGCAGTTGCCAGGCATTGGCCACGAACCAACCCGTGGAGAAGCTTCAAAGGACTCTCTTGCGGGGCGCATCTTTATAGTCAAGGAGGGCTTTGTGCTCCCTTTGGTCCGAGCATAACAAAGGATTCCACACTTGCTAAACCTTCCTGTTGTTTTCGAGAGTCTCATCAGTCATTAAGTGCAGAAAAATTCCACTGTTAATGAACAGATAAAATTTCCGATCTTCTAGAGTGGCTCCATGAGTGTGCAGCCAAGAAAAGTTTGTGACAAACTCAAACAAAGCCCTGGGATCTTGTCTGATGGGACAAGTTAACACTCCCCATTGTCTCGCTTGGCTGAAGCATACCCTGATTGTTTTGCAAAGCTGCCCGCTTAACTGCACCCGATTAATGCTTGGGGCTTCCACATTGATATCTTGCATTTCAGTAACTCCTGGGAAAAACAATAGTCCCAACAGAGAAAGATGCTTCTTTTAACCCTTTAGTTACATCCAGCCATTGGTAGCTGTTGCAACAGGGAAATCATTGATTGTTTTTCATCTTACCATAGCCCCACAACAGTCGATAGATCCATCCTGTTGATCTCCCAAAAGCTTGTTTGTATATAAACAAAGCGAAAATGGGCATATAGCTCCTAAAAAGGAAATTTAGTGGTTCCCATTAGCAGCCTGGTTGACTTTGTCAGGCAAAAATAGGCTTCATGGGTATGGGCCACACACAAGTCATTAATAATGTGATCTTCAGTGGCATGCAACATGTCACTGTGCATAAGTGGTTGGCTCTGTGTAACCCATGTACCAGATAAATAGAGGACCATCATGAAAATGGCAGACAGTGTGCAACATGTACGTTTGTTTATGTTTTAGTCTTTTCACTGAAATTATATCGTATAAAACATAAGGTTTTTCCCAGGGTAGAAATGTCAAGTACTAGAGCATTTAAGATGAGCAGGGGAAAGTTCAAAGGAGGTGTGCAGAACAAGTTTTATTTTACACAGAGAGTGGTAGTGGCCTGGAACAGGCTGCCGGGGAGAGTGGTGGAAGCGGATAGTGATAGTTGTGTTTAAGAGGCTGTTAGACACATGATTATGCAGGGAATGGAGGGATATGGATCATGTACAGGCAGAAGAGAATCCATTTAATTTGGCATCGTGTTTGGTGCAGACATTGTGGGCTGAAGAGCCTGTTCCTGTACTGTTCTATAATGCTATGTTACTGTATACTTTTTGTTTTGCTTCTGCATCCTCAAAAATGTAAAATGAATTTTAAGTTGTTTAATATGACATTTTTTGAGGCCTTGGAGGAAGACAAAAACCGAGATGGGAAGATGGATCTTCTGAACTTCCGCCTAGAGCTTCCACTCCAATCATCAGAGCATGTGTACAGTGTGCAACTTCTTTTGACTTTTTCATACCAGCTTTTTGTAAGTATTTGGTATAGCTCCCTTTCTCTTACATTGAAATCCACTTTATAGAGGGTGCTTTATATTTTTTTAATCTTATTCTGTGATAATAAGCCACTCCATTTAAATCCAATCTGAATATTTATGTATTTTTATTAGGAATGGTATTGTTAGATCTCCTGATGCAAAATATTTTTAGTGACATAATAGTACATTTGGTAAATAAATTTATTTTGATTTCTGAAAAGACAATGTTACTTGTTGTAGTTCTGGATATCCTGGATTACAAATCAATTTGGATGAAAAAGATCTTTCATCGATTTATCTCATTCTCTAAGTATACCACCCCTAATGTCCTTATTTTTATACATCCTGTCAGTTGGACTCGTCTGTGCTCTTGAAAATCCTTTATATAAATTATAATCAATAGTTCGAAAGACATACGTCCTGCCATTTATCATAAATTTATCCTTAATAGCTGCGACTTTTCAAAGTCTACTTTTCATGGATGTATCTTTATTGACAATATTGGGAGGAGTAACTGCTGCGCAATTCTTGATCCTGCCTTTACACTGCAGAGATCCTCCATTTTGTTGTGTGATAAAATGTCATTCTATAACCAATCTGACTGAGCAGTCATGAGTCCCTGTGGATCATCATCAGCAGCAGCAGAACTGCATTCCAGGACAATCTCATGGGCTTGGATATCCTTCACTTTATCACTACCATCCTACCAACCCTGGTTCATTAAGGCATATGGAAGGGCACATTGCAAGCATGAGGTACCATTTTGGTAAAGCTACAATGCAGCACTGCATGCATGCATGCATGCATTCTGAGAGCCACAAAAGCGGCATACAATTGAAAAATTAAGTGGTCCCACGGCCAATGGTTAAACATCAAATTGGAAGCGGAGACTCCAAAACGCTACTGTTCTCAATGTGAGTTCCAACTATAAGGTGATGAGTAAATGATGCACCTTGGACTTTTCCTAAGCTTGCCATCAGAGAAACCATTCTAAAATCGACTCCATTCACTCCACGTGAAATAAATAGCTAAGGGCACTGAATGCAGCAAAGGCTGTGGGACCAGACAACATCCTGGTGAGCACTAATAATATGCTTCAGAACTGGTTGCACCTATCTTGCTGCAACTGTTTGAAGTTTATCTGACAATTCTGTTTAGGTCAGTGCATTGGCATGGTTAAATAATGCTTTCTCTGATTGGAATGCTCTGTAGGCATCATACAGTGCACAGCAGAGATGGTATTCAAATTTGCAGATGTTGTTGAGTGCTCCACAATCAGGCTATCATGCTAGTCCAGCCCTTTTTAACAGGCATGGAGCATGTTGAGGAGGATGGAAGAAGGCAATGTCACTAGGCCTTTTCTGGCCGGCTGGCTATGGCCAATTTTATGTACTACAGTTTTACTGACCATGTTACTTTATAAATTCCATTTTACCTTCCATTGCTGATTATCATAACATCATTTGAAACAATTACAAAATCTAAATCCAAAACATCATTCCAAACCGTATTTAAAAATCCAGTCATGTGTATGCCTATGCTCACATTCTTTAATTCTTTTGGGTAACAGAAATCTTAGACAAAGTTAACCTAGTATTAACTGCCATTTGCAGAAGAGTTCTAAATTTCTATCATTCTCTATGTGCAACAGTACATCTTAATTTCATTTTTGAAAAATTACCTCCAACTTTTAGGCCATTTTCTCTGTTTACCAGTTGTCCAAATATTAAGGGTAGTGTTAAATTAGCCTTTTTTTTAACTGTGTATGGCCATGGAATTTAAATGATTTAGACATGGAGTACCTGACTGTTTTCAATGCTTTGCATTTCCTGTTGCTCAATCAAACTCTAACCAGGTTAATAAGTAGTCTTCAATTCCACAAGCTTTGACTTTGGTCTCTTATGAAGGACCTTATGAAACGTTTTCTTAATGTCCATATCCATAACAAGCACAGACATTCCCCTGACCATTACTTGAGTCTCTATTCAAAATAAAATCAATATTCATAGCGTGACCTATACTCTACAAGTCAACCCTGGCTTTCTCAGATTAGATGAAACTTGAGTCATTCAGTCACTCTATCCTTAGTTACATACTCTACTTATTTCCTGACAGTCGATCTTGGCTAATTGCTATATTAAATGCCTGTATTTCCTCTTTCACCTTTCTTACGTAGTGAAGCAATTCTAAAGGAAAGGTTCCTGAATCGTAAAAACCTGATCTATTTGTAGTATCCTCTGTTGCTTCCTTTTAATGCCTTAGGATGAAAATTATCTGTTCCTTTTGATCTGTCATTCTTAGTAATGTCACTTTCTTTATCATTTTATTCTTTATTTTTGCCAGAATGTTCCTTCATTCTCTATATAGACTAAATGTTTAATATATCTGCCATTTTATCATTTAAAACTATCAACATTATCAGTTTTTAGGATCTGCTGCAGAAACAGGCGAGTCTGAGTTTGGAAATAGGTGGGAGGATGATAAGCTCTAAGGAGCAGCCAAACACCACGAAAGTGGGTGAGGGGGAAGTCGGAAACAAAAGAGGCATTGATTAGATGATGGCTGTTTTAAGAAGCCATAATTTAAAGAGCTCAAAGGTCATAAAACCATAAAAAATGTGACACTTATTGAAGCCACTCAGCCCATTATACCTATGCTAGTTTAAAAAGGGCTACTAGCTTAATCCCAGCTTCCAGCACAAGGTCTTCCTGCAAGTCATAGCTCTTCATGTATACATACAAGTAATGTTTACATTTGATGAGGGTTTCTGCCTGGACCAACATTTTGGGAAGTGAGTTTCAGACCCCAACTGTTTAGTAGGTGAAAATGTTTATCCTCTCCTCACAAATTTTTCTGCCATTTACTTGAAATCTATAGCTCCTATTTTGTTGTTTACACCCTTCCTATTTATTCTACGTGGGCTCTTCAATGTCATTTAAGTCCCCCCTCCGCTGCCTTATCCAAGGAAAACAACCAAACAACCGTAGCTTGTACAGTGTTCCTTCACAGCTACATGTTTTCCAGTCTTTGTTCTCTGTACCATATTTTCTGTAATGTGATCTGAACTGTATGCAGTACTTCAGCTGTGGCCTAACTACAGTTGTGTGAATTTTTAGTGTAATGTCCCTGCTCTTATACTCTATGATTTATCTAAGAAAGAAAAACAACCCATATACCTTTCTAACTAGCTAAATGATGGAGGGCTCATTGGATTGTCACGAGACAAAAGTTTTGTGAATCCTACCTGGGTATCAACCAGTGATCATCATGATTCACTCGGTATGATCGTGAACAAAGTGCATATTCAGAAACTAATGATGTGAAAGAAGCCATTCAGCTCATCATATTCATGTTAGCTAAAACTGACCATAGCTTTATCTTATTTCCCTGCTTTTAGACCATAGCCTTGCAGGTTCTGGTTCTTCAAGTGCTCATCCAGGTACCAGTTAAATGTGGTTGCACAAGGTCTCCAGATTCAATGTAGTGCCCTCGGCTTGATTTCAGTGCAATCGATGGCACCCTATATCATTAGACTCCTCACATACCTGGAAAATCCATGAGTTGATACATACTGCTTTCTCTCGGAGAGAAGGAAATGAATTCAGCACTCTTGGAGTAAAGAGGATCTGTGGCTTCCAAATTCAACCATGTATTGGAAGTAATTGAATATCAAAAATATTTCATATATCAGTTTGCAAATATCCATGGTATTAGAAAATGACCTTTGCAACAATTGAATCAAGACATTCTGCTGGAATTAATTATGGTTGGAATATGAGACATTTTTCCATCGACACCATATTGGAGTCTTTGAAGCATTTCCGTAGAACCATCTAACAATATAGTATGATACAGGCCCTTCGGCCCACCATGTTGTGCCGACCTTTAAACCACGCCTAAGACTATCTAACTCCTTCCTCCCACATATCTCCCTATTTTAAATTCCTCCATATGCTTATCTAACAATCTCTTGAACTTGACCAACATACCTGCCTCCGCCTCCACCACCCCAGGCAGTGCATTCCATGCACCAACCACTCTCTGGGTGAAAAACCTCCCTCTGATGAACCTCCCACCCATTACTTTAAAGCCGTGCCCTCCTGTATTGAGCATTGGTGCCCTGGGAAAGAGATGCTGGCTGTCTACCTATTCCTCTTAGTATTTTGTATACCTCTATCATGTCTCCCCTCATCGTCCTCCTCTCCAAAGAGTAAAGCCCTAGCTCCTGTAGTCTCTCCTCATAATCCATACTCTCCAAACCAGGCAGCATCCTGGTAAATCTCCTCTGCACCCTTTCCAATGCTTCCACATCCTTCCTATAATGAGGCGACCAGAACTGGACACAGTACTCTTAAGTGTGGTCTCACCAGAGTTTTGTAGAGCTGCATCATTACCTCGCAGCTCTTAAACTCGATCCCACGACTTATGAGAGCTGACATCCCTTAAGCTTTCTTAACTACCCTATCCACCTGTGAGGCAACTTTCCGTGATCTGTGGATATGAACCCCCAGATCCCTCTGCTCCTCCACACAACCCAGAATCCTGCCATTAACCCTGTACTCCTCCTTGGAGTTTGTCCTTCCAAAGTGTACCACCTCACACTTCTCCGGATTGAACTCCATCTGCCACTTATCAGCCCAGCTCTGCACCCTATCAATATACCTCTACAATCTTCGACAGTCCTCCACACTATCCACACCACCACCGACCTTTGTGTTGTCTGCAAACTTTCTAACCAACCCTTGTACTCCCACATCCAACTCATTAATAAATATTAAGAAAAGTAGAGGTCGCAGAACCGATCTTTGTGGGACGCCACTGGTCACAGCCCTCCAATCTGAATGCACTTCCTCCACCACAACCCTCTGCTTTCTACAGGCAAGCCAATTCTGAATCCACACGGCCAAGCCTCCCTGGATCCCATGCCCTCTGATCTTCTGAAGAAGCCTACCATGTGGAACCTTGTCAAATGCCTTACTAAAATCCATGTGGACCACATCTACTACACTACCCTTGTCGATCTGCCTGGTCATCTCCTCAAAGAATCCTATCAGGCTTGTGCTAAATTGGCACTGCACATTGACTTGCTCCACAGTCTTTGTTCTGCATATTTTCAATCTGTGTGCTTTTTAATGTGGTGGTTGGTGTGAATTGTAATATAATAAGATAAGATCTTTATTAGTCACATGTACATCGAAACACACAAAGCCATGCTGGCTGTCCCTAATCAGTCCATGATTCTCTAAATGCTCATAGATCCTATCTCTAAGGATCCTTCCCAACAGCTTGCCCACCACAGACGTAAGGCTCACTGGTCTGTAATTCCCTGGACTACCCCTACTACCTTTTTTGAATAAGGGGACAACACTTGCCACCCTCCAATCCTCCGGTACCATTCCCGTGGACAACGAGGACTCAAGGATCCTAGCCAACGGTTCAGTAATCTCCTCCCTTGCCTCGTGGAGCAGCCTGGGGAATATTTCTACTTGTTTTGATACTCATGTGAGAACTGCTGCCTAACATCACGCAGTGTTCAGGATCTCCTGCTGAGGGTCCTTCTCACCCTTTTGTTCCAGGTTACTTTGTTCTGTATAATCTATCGTTCTTGGAGAGGAATAGTCACTAAATCTTCCATGATTGGGAGCAAAAATATTTTCCTACAGCCTAGAAATCAGGACAGTATTAAGCAACACCATTCACCAGAGAATTAATCTGCAGGCATAATTTGTACTTTTTGATAATCAACTCTCCTTCAAATCAATCATCTGCAAATCTAGAAGTAATTGATAGTCCCTTTGAATAGCAGCTATGAGGGTTCTTTCCACTGCTAAACAGTGTATTTTCCAAACAAGTTGAACAAACACAGTCCATTAGCAACGTTATTGGGGTTCAGTTTGTCAAATCAGTATCTCACGCTGGTGCTAAATTGGCACTGCACATTGACTTGCTCCACAGTCTTTGTTCTGCATATTTTCAATCTGTGTGCTTTTTAATGTGGTGGTTGGTGTGAATTGTAATATAATAAGATAAGATAAGATCTTTATTAGTCACATGTACATCGAAACACACAGTGAAATACATCTTTTGCGTAGTGATTTTGGGGGACAGCCCGCAAGTGTTGCCATGCTTCCGGCGCCAACATAGCATGCCCACAACTTCCTAACCCGTACATCTTTGGAATGTGGGAGGAAACTGGAGCACCCGGAGGAACCCCCCCACAGACGCGGGGAGAACGTACAAACTCCTTACAGACAGTGGCCGGATTTGAACCCGGGTTGCTTGCGCTTTAAAGCATTGTGCCTGTGGGCATAAATACAGAAAATTCAAAATAAATTGGCACCAGTAGCACCAAATGGAGCCAAATTTGTGTCACCTTTTACTTTCACCTTTTACTTTCACCTTTTACTTTCACCTTTTACTTTCCAGGAGGCAATAAGAAAAACCTTGCTGCTCTGTCCTGAAAGTTTCTTTAGAAACTTGTGTTCATCAACATACAGCAGAACTTTGCAGAGTATCTCTTTCAACTCAGATTCGCTTTTCTTTCAGATTTCCAGCAACTGTTATATTTTGCAATGAAAAGCCTGTTTTTGTTGATCTCTCTAATTGCCCTTGCTCACCTTTTTCCCTCTGCTTTCCTCCAGACAGATCAGCTAAAATTTAGAAGCATTCATTTACCTGTCTCAAATGGCACAATGCCATTGTGACCCAGCACAACTTGGTCTGCACCCTATCACATGTTCCCTTTGCCTAAAAGCAACATAACTGAATAGTATAATGACAGATCATGGTAGCTTAAATCTTTTGAAATGTTGGTTTCAGAGGATGTCGACATTCATTATGCAGAGTATGGCATATGTCCACTTCTCATCTCCTGTATCTGGGTCTCAGCTTTCTGTGATTGGTGACTTGAAGCTACATCAACGAGAGCCACTTAAACACAGAGGACTTGACACACGCTACAATGTAAGTTTCTTTTTAACAAAAAATTGGTTGAAAAGACTGTATGCTGCCAGTAAAGTTGCTTTAACGAGATGGGGTATGGTGAGCAAATAAATGTTTTGTTTGATAACTTGTCACTGCAAAATATAGTAGTGCCTAAAAACCTAAAACATTGTGCACCGATGAACAGACTTTACAAAAGGATGGTCTTCACTTATAGGTTTCATTGTCGTGGGGTATAGAAAGAAAATTAGTTGAGTATCTGGGTTTGGATCATGGTGGAGCAAGGCCTGTTAAGTCGGGACATCACAGAGAAGTAGGATGGGAGTGAGAGTGTATCAGTTAGTGGAGAGTTTACTGAGGGTCACCACTGCTAGTTCAGCGTCAACACCACTGTTGTTGGCAGAATCTCAGATGGTGATGAGGAGGTGTATAGGAGTGAGATAGATCAGCTGGTTGAGTGGTGTCGCAACAACAACCTTATACTCAATATCAGCAAGACCAAGTAATTGATCATAGAACCATAGAACAATATGGCACAATACAGGCCCATCGGCCCACCATGTTGTGCCGACCTTTAAACCTTGCTTAAGACTATCTAACCTCTTCCTCCCACATATCACCCTATTTTAAATTCCTCCATATGCTTATCTAACAACCTCTTGAACTTGACCAGTGTATCTGCCTCCACCACTACCCCAGGCAGCGCATTCCATGCACCAACCACTCTCTGGGTGAAAAACCTCCCTCTGATATCTCCCTTGAACCTCCCACCCATTACTTTAAAGCCATACCCTCTTGTATTGAGCATCGGTGCCCTGGGAAAGAGGTGCTGGCTGTCTACTCTATCTATTCTGTACACCTCTATCATGTCTCCCCTCATCCTCCTCCTCTCCAATGAGTAAAGCCCTAGCTCCCTTAGTCTCTCTTCATAATCCATACTCTCCAAACCAGGCAGCATCCTGGTAACTCTCCTCTGCACCCTTTCCAATGCTTCCACATCCTTCCTATAATGAGGCAACCAGAATTGGATACAGTACCCAAGTGTGGTCTAACCAGAGTTTTGTCGAGCTGCATCATTACCTCACGGCTCTTAAACTCGATCCCCTAACTTATGAAAGTTAACATCCCATAAGCTTTCTTAACTACCATATCCACCTGTGAGGCAGCTTTCAGTGATCCGTGGATGTGAACCCCCAGATCCCTCTGCTCCTCCACACTACCCAGAATCCAGCCATTAATCTTGTACTCCGCCTTGGAGTTTGTCCTTCCAAAGTGTTACCACCTCACACTTCTCCGGATTAAACTCCATCTGCCACTTCTCAGCCCAGCTCTGCATCCTATCAATACCCCTCTGCAATCTCCTACAGTCCTCCACACTATCCACAACACCTCTGACTTTTGTGTCGTCTGCAAACTTGCTAACCCACCCTTCTACCCCCTCATCCAAGTCATTAATAAATATCATGAAAAGTAGAGGTCCCAGAACCGACCCTTGTGGGACACCACTAGTCACAGCCCAACAATCTGAATGCACCCCCTCCACCACAACCCTCTGCTTTCTACAGGCAAGCCAATTCTGAATCCACTCGCCCAAGCCTCCCTAGATCCCATGCCCTCTGATCTTCTGAAGAAGCCTACCATGTGCAACCTTGTCAAACGCCTTACTAAAATCCATGTAGACCACATCTACTGCACTACCCTTGTCGACCTGCCTGGTCACCTCCTCAAAGAATTCTATCAGGCTTGTGAGACATGATCTTCCCTTCACAAAGCCATGCTGGCTGTCCCTAATCAGTCCATGATTCTCTAAATGCTCATAGATCCTATCTCTAAGAATCCTGTCCAACAGCTTGCCCACCACAGACGTAAGGCTCACTGGTCTGTAATTCCTTGGACTATCCCTACTACCTTTTTTTGAATAAGGGGACAACATTTGCCACCCTCCAATCCTCTGGTACCATTCCCGTGGACAACGAGGACTCAAAGATCCTAGCCAATGGTTCAGCAATCTCCTCCCTCACCTCTCAGAGCAGCCTGGGGAATATCCCATCAGGCCCCGGGGAATTATCTGTCCTTATATTTTCTAACAGCAACACATCTTCTCTCTTGATATCTACATGCTCCTGAACATTAACCTTACCAACACTGTCCTCTGCGTCATCAAGGCCCCTCTCCTTGGTGAATACTGAAGAGAAGTATTCATTGAGAACCTCACCCACTTCCACAGCTTCCAGGCACATCCTCCGACCTTTGTCTCTAATCGGTCCTACCTTTACTCTCGTCATCCTTCTGCTCTTCACGTACGTGAAAAAGGCCTTGGGATTTTCCTTAACCCTACTCGCCAAGGCCTTTTCATGTCCCCTTCTTGCTCTCCTCAGCCCCTTCTTAAGTTCCTTCCTCCTAACTAGTTGTTCCACCTCTCTTGTTACCCATGGTTCCTTCACTCTGCCATTCTTTCTCTGCCTCACCGGGACAAATTTATCCCTAACATCCTGCAAGAGGACCCTGAACAATGACCACATCTCCACAGTACATTTCCCTTTGAAAGTGTCATCCCAATTTACACTTCCAAGTTCTAGTCTTATAGCCTCGTAATTTGCCCTTCCCCAATTAAATATCTTCCTGTCCTCTGTGCTCCTGTCCTTGTCCATGACAATGCTAAAGGTTAGGGAGCGGTGGTCACTGTCCCCCAAATGTTCACCCACTGAGAGATCTGTCACCTGACCTGGTTCATTACCTAAAACTAGATCTAATATGGCATCCCCTCTAGTCGGTCTGTCAACATACTGTGACAGGAATCCGTCCTGTACACACTTAACAATAGTTTGTGGACTTCAGGAAGGGGAAGTCAGGAGAACACACACCAGTATACATTGAGGGGTCAGCAGTGGAAAGGATGAACAGCTTCAAGTTCCTGAGTGTCAACATCTCAGAGGATCCATCTTGGGCCGAACACATTGATAAAATCACGAGGAAGGCACACCAGCGGTTCTACTTCATTAGGAGTTTGAGGAGATATGGTATGTCACCAAAGACTTGCAAATTTCTACAAGTATATGGTGGAGAGCATTCTGACTGGTTGTATCACAGCCTGCTATGGATGCTCCAATGCGCAAGATCGAAAGAGGCCGCAGAGGGTTGTAGACTCAGCCAGCTCCATCACCAGCACAACACTCCCTGCCACTGAGGCCATTTTCAAGAGGCCATCTTCAAGAGGCAGTGCCTCAAGAAGGCAGCGTCCGTCATTAAGGACCATCACCATCAGGGACATGCCCTCTTCACAATACTACCGTCGAGGAAGAGGAGGTACAGGAGCCTGAAGACCCACACTCAACGTTTCAGGAACAGCTTCTTCCCCTCTGCCATCAGATTTCTGAATGGTCCGTGAACACTACCTCGTTATTCCTCTTTTGCACTATTTGTTTTTGTAATTTATAGTAGCTTTTATATCTCACACTGTACTGCTGCCGCAAAACAACAAATTTCATGACTTGTGTCAGTGAACCTGACTCTGACTCCATATGCCAGGTTAGTGGAGTGGGGATCAGTCCACCAGATTGGGAAATAGGGGCAGCAGGGTTAGGGCTGATGGATCAATAGTTGGGAATGGGATTAGTGCATGTATTTTGAAGAAGGTAGATGAGGCCAGAAGATTGGTAGACTATTGGTCATTTGTCTGGCAGGGTGATTAAAGTGTGGGGTATGACAGGAAAGGATCGCAAGCTTGTTGAGGAGAAGTTTAGAGAGCCTGAGGGAGAGTTGTTATGACTCATGAATGTAATACTTAAAAGGGACCAATCCTACATTCTCAATTCTACAGCCTACAACCTATTCAGGCACTGCCCCCTTCACTTGCGCTGAAGCGCACCTCATAATTGCCATGAAAACTTACTTTTAAATTTTTTTAATTTAAATTTTATTTTTTTTATTTTTAAATTTTATTTACCGCGTGGTAACAGGCCCTTCCGGCCCAACGAGTCCGCACCGCCCATTTTAAACCCAAATTAACCTACCCGTATGTCTTTGCAATATGGGAGGAAACCGGAGCACCCGGAGGAAACCCACGCAGACACGGGAGAATGTACAAACTCCTTACAGACAGCGACGGGAATCGAAACCCGATTGCTGGCGCTGTAATAGCGTCGCGCTAACCGCTATGCTACCGTGCTGCCCATTCTCCATGAATGGTGCATTAGCTTTTGGAAGCCACTGTGCATATCTATGCTACTTCATGCATTAATGCATCAAATGTGAGAAAGGCATATAATGAAAATTACAACCTGTGCATCAAATCTTTGATTTTCCTTTAGGAACAATACACTAAAAGTGCTGGAGGAACTCAGCGGGTCAGTCAGCATCCATGGAGGGAAATAAACAGTCAACATTTCAGGCCAAGACCCTTCATCAGGACTGGGAAGGAAGAGAGCAGAAGCCAGAATAAGAAGGTGGGGGGAGGGGGAGGAGCACACGCAGGCAGGGGATCGGTGAGTTCAAGTGATAGGCGAGTCCAGATGAGGGGGGGAAGGTGGGTGGGTGGGGGAGGGAGAAGATGTAATAAGCTGAGAGGTGATAGGTAGAAAAGGCAAAGGGCTGAAGAAGAAGGAATCTGATAGGAGAGGGCAGTGGACCATGGAATAAAGGATGGAGGAGGAGAGGAGATGGGCAGGTCATTAAGGCAGGGTAAGGGAGCCATAGGAATAAGGGAAAACGAAGGAGTGGGGAGGGGGAAGAAAAAGAAGGGCTGGGGTAACCATAAGGTAGAGAAATCAATGTTGAGACCATCAGGTTGGAGACTCCCAAGGTGGAATATCAGGTGTTTTTCCTCCAACAGTGTCTGGCCTCAACGTAGCAGTAGAGGAGGACATGGAAAGACATGTTAGTATTGGAATGGGATGTGGAATTGAAGTGGGTGGCCACCGTGAGGTCCTGGCTGCTGTGGTGGATAGAGCAAAGGTGCTCGACGAACAATCTGTGTCGGGTCTCACTGATGTACAGGAGGCTACACTGGGAGCACTTGACACAATAAGTGACACCCTTGGACTCACAGGTGAAGCACTGCCTCACCTGGACAGATAGTCTGAGACCCTGAATGGTGATGAGGGAGGAGGTGTAGGGGCAGATGTAGCACTTGGTGCGTTTGCAGGCATAAGTGCCAGGGGGGATTATCGGTGGGGAGGGACAAGTGGACAAGGGAGTCACGGAGAGAGTGGTCCCTTCAGAAAGTAGAGAGAGGAGGTGAGGGGAAGATGTGGTGGTAGGACCCCGTTGGAGGTGGTGGAAGTTGTGGAGAATGATGTGTTGAATATGGAGGCTCGTGGGGTGGTAGGTGAGGACAAAGGGCTTGTCTACAGGGGCAATATGGGTAGAACTGAGGAAGAAAAAAGGGATGACCACATTAATGGGACTATATTACAGACCTCCCAATAGTCAGTGGGATTTAGAGGAACAAATTTGTAGAGAGATAGCAGACAGTAACAAGAAAAATAAGGTTGTGATAGTAGGTGATTTTAACTTTCCACATATTGACTGGGACTCCCATATTGTAAAGGGATTGGATGGGATAGAGTTTGTCAAATATGTTCCGGAAAGTTTCCTTAATCAATACGTAGAGGCCCCAATATGTAGAGATCTCCTCTGAAGGAACGGGACAGGGCAGGTGATAGAAATGTGCGTAGGGGAACATTTTGGACCTTGTGATCATAATTCCATTTGTTTCAAGATAATTATGGAGATGAATAGAACTGGTCCTGGGGTTGAGATTCTAATTTGGAGTAAGGCTAATTTTGATGGCATCAGAAGGGATCAGGCAGACATGGATTGGGATAGGCTGTTTTCCGCCAAAGAGACACTTTGTAAGTATGAGGCTTTCAAAAGTGAAATATTGAGAGTATAGAATCTGTATGTTCCTGTTAGAGTAAAAGGCAAGGGTACCAAGTTTAAGGAACCTTTGTTATCAAGGGATATTGAGGCCCTGGTTAAGCAAAAGGAGACACATATCAGGTATAGGCAGTTAGGATCAAATGAGGTGCTTGAGGAGTATAAGAATGCAAGAGAACACTTAAGAGAGAAATCAGGAGGGCAAAAAGAGGACATGAGGTTGCTCTGGCAGACCAGGTGAAAGAGAATCCCAAGGGTTTCTATAGCTATATTAAGAGCAAAAGGGTAGCAAGGGACAAAATTGGTCCTCTTGAAGATGAGCATAGATCAGTCTATGCATGGAGCTGGAAGAGATGGGGGAGATCTTAAATGAATTTTTTGCATCCGTATTTACAGAGACTATGACACAGAGACTATGGAACTGAGGCAAAAGAGTAGTGAGGTCATGGAGAGAGTCCAGATTACAGAAGAAGAGGTGCTGGCTGTCTTGAGGCGAATTAAGGTGGTTAAATCCCCAGGGCCTGACAATGAGTCCCCTCTGATCTTGCGGGAGGTTAGTGCAGAAATTGCAGGAGCCCTGGCAGAGATATTTAAGCCGTCCTTAGCCATGGGTGAGGCGGTGGAGGATAGCTAATGTTGTTCCGTTGTTCAAGAAAGGCTCTAAGAATAAGCCAGGAAATTATAGGCTGGTGAGCCTGACGTCAGTTGTGGGTAAATTATTGGAAGGAAGAACATTCTATGCAAAAAATATGTATTTCACTGTTGTGTGTTTTGATGTACATGTGACTCATAAAGATATCTTATTCCAAGGGACAGGATATGTAAGTATTTGGATAGATAGGGCCTGATTAGGGATAGTCAACGTGGCTTTGTGCATGGTAGGTCATGCCTAACCAATCTTTGAATTTCTTGAGGAAGTTACCAAGAAGGTTGATGAGGGAAAGGCAGTGGACATTGTCTATGTGCACTTTAGCAAGGCTTTTGACAAAGTCCCGCATGAGAGGCTGGTCCAGAAGGTTAAGTTGCTTGGCATTCAGGATGAAGTAGCCAATTGGATTCAACATTGGCTTAGTGGGAGAAGCCAGAGAGTGATAGTAGATGGTTGTCTCTCTGACTGGAGCCTTGTGACTAGTGGTGTGCTGCAGGGATCGGTGCTGAGTTCATTGTTGTTTATCATCAGTATTAGTAATTCAGATGATAATGTGGTAAACTGGATCAGCAAATTTGCAGATGACACCAAGATTGGGGGTGTAGTAGACAGCAAGGAAGGCTATCAA
The DNA here is from genome assembly GCF_009764475.1 of Pristis pectinata. Lineage (NCBI taxonomy): Eukaryota > Metazoa > Chordata > Chondrichthyes > Rhinopristiformes > Pristidae > Pristis > Pristis pectinata. The sequence goes on from NC_067417.1 coordinate 21,470,557, forward strand.
AGCTTGCAGCATGATACTGACCAGCTAGGAAAGTGGGCTGAAAAATGGCTGATGGAACTTAATGCAGACAAGTGTGAGGTGTTGCACTTTGGGAGGACAAACCAGGGTAAGACTTGCACAGTGAATGGCAGGGCTCTTGAGGTCTGTGGTAGAACAAAAGGACCTGGGAATACAGATCCATAGTTCCTTGAAAGTGGTGTCATAATAAAATCATAAAATAAAATCACAAAAACAAGATAGATAAGGTCATGAAGAGAGCTTTTGGTACATTGGCCTTCATAAATCAGGGTGTTGAGTACAGGAGTTGGGATGTCATGTTGAAGTTGTACAAGACATTGCTGAGGCCAAATTTAGAGTATAGTGTGCAATTCTGGTCACCTACCTACAGGAAAGATATCTATAAGCCTGAAAGAGTGCAGAAAAAATTTACAAGGATGTTGCTGGGACTTGAGGACCTGAGTTATAAGGAAAGGTTGAATGGTGAAAATCAATCTGTGCTGTAATAAGGTAGGCAACAGCAGAACTAAGGAGTGTACAATAAACGCTTTATTTTTTTTAACGCTAGCAGGAGTGAGGGATACAGAGAGAGTAAACAGTGTAACCCGAGCTCTGTACTGATCCCCACTCAGAGATATACATGTTTGTGTCCCTCCTTTTATACTTAATCTAAAGATGCCTACATATGGAGTTGCACATACTTGGGCAGCTGCTCACAGCAAACTTTAGCAAAACAAGATATGCCTTCTTTGTTTCACTCAAGTATTTGCACATCTTGCAGTCACACCTATAGTCATGCCATGGTTGAAGCAATAACAGCTGTACATTGTTAACCCTTACATTTCCAATTACTTTTACAGAATAGGTTAAGACTTTATTCCCTGGAGTGCAGAAGAATGAGGGGAGATCTTATAGAGGTATACAAAATTACGTGGGGTATAGATAGGGTGAATGCATGCAGGCTTTTTCCCCTCAGGTTGGGTGAGACTAGAACTAGAGGACATAGGTTTAGGGTGAAAGGTGAAATATATCAGGGGATTCTAAGGGGAAACTTCTTTACTCAGAGGGTGGTGCAAGTGTGGAACGAGCTGCCAGCAGATGTGGTAGATGTGAGTTCAATTGTAGCATTTGAGAGAAGTTTGATAGGTGCATGGATGGGAAGGGTTTGGAGGGATATGGCCGGGGTGCAGGTAGATGATACTAGGCAGAAGATCAGGTCGGCATGGACTAGATGGGTTGAAGGGCTTGTTTCTGTGCTGTAGTACTCTGTGCCTCTATGATTCTATACTTTGTCACCACTTAGTTAACCTTTCTATATCTTTGTATCCTCATGGCTCACTTTCCAACTTAACCTTCAGTGCCAACAAAGTTGGTTATTTGTATTCTACTTCATATTTTTATTCCTAACTTCAAAATCAAAATGTAAGAAGTTTCAAGAGCTGAATCTTAAAATAAAAATTATTTAAGTAAATAACTCTCAACTAGTAATGAAGAATAGAGAGTTCTAAGAAAGACTGAACCAGTGAACAACCTATTGTTATTACTGCAGACTAGTTGTATAGAGCTACATAAAATATCAAACATATGGATGGAAAAAACAAATTTAAAATTTAAAAATAGGTCATCTTTACTTCACAGCTTTCGGTAGTTAGTGGCGACAGCAAATTTGCAAGTTCCTTCGACCTGGCGGATATCACTGCATCATATCAAGATAGAAATGGTGAGGTTCTTATTACAATGGTATTATTCTTTGAATTATTAAAACAAAGTTATCATCTTTGCATTACATTTTTACACTCTGAATCTAACTTGTTTTTTAACTCTCTCTTGGTTTCAGTAACAACTGTTTTTGCCAATCAGTACTCTGTGTGGACACCAGTTAGAGCTGCTGATGCGCCATTTATTATTAAGGCTGTCGTCAAATATCCAGTGGAAATGATCACATATCCTTCTATAAAATGCAAAGTAATGTTATCTAACACTGAAAATTGATGTTAAATAAGTGAAATTTGAATTCTGTTTAAAACTCAAAGCATTATATTATGATGGCAATATCTTTCTTCCTGTGAAATTATATTGCATGTCACTTTTCTCCTTGGAGTGACGGAGAATGAGAGGTGACCTGATAAAGGTGTATAAGATGATAAGGGGCATTGATCGTGTGGATAGTCAGAGGCTTTTTCCCCGGGGCTGAAATGGTTGCCACAAGAGGACACAGGCTTAAGGTGCTGGGGAGTAGGTACAGAGGAGATGTCAGGGGTAAGTTTTTTTACTCAGTGGTCTGTTTGTGGAATGGGCTGCCAGCAACGGTGGTGGTGGCGGATACAATGGGGTCTTTTAAGAGACTTTTGGATAGGTACATGGAGCTTAGAAAAATAGAGGGCTATGGGTAAGCCTAGTAATTTCTAACGTAGGGACATGTTCAGGACGACTTTGTGGGCCGAAGGGCCTGTATTGTGCTGTAGCTTTTCTATGTTTCTATTTTATCAGGGTTATTAGCATTCAAATTACAAACACAAAAGTGAAAGGTAAGAAAGGATCAGCTGCTTCATGAGGCCTGCTCCACATTTATGATGGCTTGACTTGTGCTATTAAAAACCCACTTACCCTCTCGCTCCCTCTCCACCAAACACTGTATTTATGTACTCTTTTGGGAGAGGCAAAACAAAAGGTGATGAAATTGTCACAATATTCATCGTAACAACTGTTTGCTGAGCCAGAGGTGGTGATGGATTGTTAAAAAGCATTTTGGTAAAAGTCCATTCAGATCATTGCATTCAGTTTAGTCACCACACTTTTAAAAAGGACTTGGTAATATTGAGGGAGATTAGGCACTGGTTTGCCAGAATGTTTTTGGGACTTGGAGGGTAAATGTAGCTTGTATACTCTTCTATGTAAAGAATTTATGGGGGAATCTGTTAAATTTGTTTAAGGCGTTAAAAGCATTTTAAAAGGTAGATACAGAAAAGTGTTTCCCGTGGAAGAGCATCACTTAGAAATTAAGGTTGGACTCTTTGCTAGGGAAATCTGGAAGCATTTTCTTGCACGACCGTTGTATTGTAATAAGCAATCAAGCAAATCTTATGTAGTGACTAGAAACATGTGTAGAAGTCTCTAAAAAGCTAAAGGACTGCAGATTAAGCCTAATAGCAATACATTTTTAGAAAGGGTATCAAGCAAAATGTACATAAAAGGAGGTGAAGAACAGTTCAGTCAGAAATAATTGAATGACAAAACAGGAATCGGGAGCTAAATTGTCAACTTCTTTTCTTGTCAACCCTTCCTGAGGATATTGCCATAAAGATTTTTTGTATCCCGCTACCTGTGCAAACAAGTTCATTCTCAAAATTGTCAGTGGAACTATCTGATGAATTACCTTTGCGCCTACAGGCAGAAGACAGTCTTACCTTTTAAGTAATTTTTACTTGAATTGCAGTTGTTTTCTGTAGCTCCATTTCTTTTCCCACTAATCAGAAAAGGCCATCTGTCAAAAACTGTAAGGAAGGAAAAGTTGTTAATGCTGGCGTGGATTCCCTTCATCAGAACAAACTAATCAGGCATATTCACATTACATGTTCATCCCTTTTGATAAAGCATGTGATAAACTTTGCATGCCAGTGACATGAAGTACAGCAGGAAAAATTGTTTAGATTGCAATTTCCAACAAGTCATTTTTGGAATCTTTTTTGGGATCTTTGTGACAATATTCCTGATTTTAGTTAATACATAGCAGCAGTACTTTTCCTCAGGATTGTTAAGTAAATCTAATTTTAATTATTATAAATTATGTGTATGGCATCCATGCTAAATATGGCTATGATTATTGGTGGATTTGGAATTATTTCTGCTTTATTGTCAGCCATATAACTTGCTCCTTGGACTCATTAGGTCATTAATAAAAATTATGGTGAACTTTGTACCATTTGTAATCAAGCTTAAAATACCATCCAGGTAAATTTGTCTCCAATCAATATTGGCAAATAGTACATCTGTCATAATACCTTTATGTGGTTACTTTTTCCCTAATGTATGGTGTATTTTCTTGCGAGTTTCTGTTCCTTAATTGTGTTTTTTACTTATCGACCTGGTTTCTGGGAATTGATTAAGACTGCTTGGATCCAGTATGTCAGCATTCTTCTTCTCTTCTTGTGGGTCTTTGAAAAGATCAAGATATTTGTCTTTGAAAATCATGTATTAACTACAATAATGATACCACCATATAAGCAGCACCAGTCGTAATCAATTGAAAAGGACAGCGGGTAAGGAGTTACAAATATCATTACAAGTAGACAATAGCAATCAATAATAAATATTGTATCAAGATTTGATCGTTAAATTTGATATACTGTTACGTGTTGCCACCCAATTAGTGTGCAAATTTTACCTTGTGTTACATGCACACCTGTGTTAACTAAGGGTTAATTACATCGATAGGAAGGGTTCAATCCTTCATCAAACATTTGGTGCTAAATTTCCACACGAGCCTCCTCCCTCCTTATTTCATCACACATTATCAATATGTCCTTCTATAGAGTATTTCTCTGTCTTTTTATTTATTGCACTAATGGTTGAAAATTATTCACATCCTACACAGAGCATTGATGGCAAACAACATTGACAAATAATTTGTTTTTTGCACTGCTATGGTTGCAGTTAGTTTCAGCAATAATGCTCCACAATTATGATATCCTCTTGGGTATAAGTTACATGGTAAGAGAGTAATTTCATATGACATCAGAATTGATTCAGATTATAAAAATTGGGTAATGTAGAAGAGATTATTGATATTTTGTATGTATAATTCTTTATTTGAATGATTTTTTTTAGGTATGTGTTGATTATAAAATCTTAGCTTTTAAGGCAAAGATGCACAGAAGTGTTCCATATTGCAGGAAGGTAGAGAACACAGTGCAGAAGGGCAGTCATGTAGTTTGATAGTGTTGGTAGATTGTTCTGTGTTGTGACAGTTTGGGATTCAAGCTCAGGGTAAGAGCACTGGGAATGGAAATCTGAAACTCTGAACATTGGGACTGGAATTAAGCATCTTCAAACATCCTTTTGAGAGGGTCTGGGCATGTTCAAGCATTGTGAATAGGGAGAATGGTACTGAGGTTGCTAACACAGTTGCCTGTATTTTAATAAGACTAATCAAAAAAAGCATGCTGTGATTTTGCTATCGTTGATATGGTGCTGATGTTTAGACATATTGGGAAGTTGGTTCTGGGATTTAGAGTTGGTCTCCAGAACATACGAATCTAAGGTATGTAAGAGATTTCAAGGGTTAAGTACGGTTGGGGAAATGGGTTTTGGATATGAAAAAATTGGACAGTGGCAGTTGGTGTCAAATGATGCCTGGGACCCACTGAAAGATACGAAATAAGTGGGAATGATTATGTAAAATGCCAAGACAGTTTCCTATGGCTGACAAGCATAAAACAACAGGGCCAGGTACTGGGATAAGAGTATTGCAAATTTATGGAATTCTGTACCATAGAGGGGTTGTGGATGCTCGGTAACTGAGTATGTACAAGGCTGAAAACAATAGATTTTTAGCATGTAGGATAATCAAACCACTGGTAACTGAGCGGAAAATCGGAGATGAGGTAGAGGAACAGCCTTTGCTTACTTGAATAGCAGAGTAATGGGCCATTCAGTTTGTTCTTCTCTTCCATAATTGTGTCTCTGGAAATGTTGGAGAGGGGTTTCCTGTTTTAAGGAGTCATGTAAGCCCTTGCATATTGACTTTTTAAGAGCTTTAATGTCACTTTTGCAAAATTGAGATGTGAGCTATCTCTTCCTTATTGTTCCAGTTTATATGTTACAAGTGTTTTTGATGTTTTAAACAACCAAACAATTTGGGTTTAAATTTAGGGGATCCTGCAGTGGAATTTGATGATAAGACCTTTAGTGCATTGAAATTGGAATGAGGGGCTGAGCATTGTTTGAAGTGACACAGCAGGAGCAGGAATTTTGATCAAGCTAGAAGATTGATCTTCATAGCCTACAGACATTGATGGAATTTTTTATTCTTCATTCAAAAATATCAATATTCTCTTTTTCTATACAAATATACTATTGACTGTTACTGAGGTAATCTGAGCTTTGATCTCTGATCTGTCTTTACTTAATGGAACTCTGTTAAAAGTCGCAGCGATCATACTACAATTGATTTCAGCATCAGGGTTATTATGCAATGACATCTAATTGAAACGTATGTGGAAATAAAGAACTGACGACATCCTGCTCAGCTGTGACTCTGTAGCTTGTCACATTGACTAGGTTTACAAATGATGAAAAAATAGATTGGTGATGCACAGTAATGGTTTGATAGCTGCATATATAACCATGTGAGAAAGGATACTGTTACGAACCAGCAACAAAAGAAACACACAGAGTCATGTATGAGTGTTAAATCTATTTTATTAATAACTACTTATGATAATAAGAAAAATAGAAGTAAAAATGTTAGATCTTAAACATTAACCCCAAACACTAAACTCAAAGTGTGTGTGTGGCAAATTACCAAACTCCACGTCCAGGAATAGTTCTCAAAGTTCAGTTCAGCAAGCCATAAGGTGAAACATGAGCAAAGGCTTCTTCAACAACCACCGTTAACTGAAGACAACGTAGAGAGAAAATAGAGAATAATTACGAAATCCAAATGTTCCATGATGGAACCCAAACGACACCTCAGTGTCTACTCAGCAGTGACTACTCCACCGCTTTGTTCCGAAGCATCTGCCACCCCGAAAGGCACTTGAATCATGGCTGTCCACACAAATACCTGTTTTCCACTACAGGTTAACGACAAAGTGGACTCCACTGCTTTGTTCCAAAGTATCTGCCACCCCAAAAAGCATCCAAGATATGGCCATCCACACAAATAACTGTTTCCTTCTACAGGTTAATGACAAAGTGGACTCCACTGGATTATCCCAAAAATCCATACGTGGATTGTAGTGACAGACACAGTTACTGTTTTTCATCCATCAGTAGAGACTAGCAGGCTGGTGTCCCTCTCCCCCCCTCTCCCCGACTGCTCCAAAAATGTCATTACGTCCTTATCTTCTGTTGTCGTCATCACGCCACACACACACACACACACACACACACACACACACATACACACACACACACACACACACACACTACTGTATCTTAAAGGGACATTCACCAATAGTAACCTAGTCCGTAACAGTACAAAAATATCTATTTGAGACTGTCTATCCCACTGATGTGATGAGCTTTACATCCTCTTGCTCTCAGTCTGATTCCAGATTTGTTTTGTTAATTTTCCAGGGTTTCTTTACAATATTTTTATTAAATCCATGGAAAAAAAATACAGAGTACATGCATAAAAAAAAGAAAGTAAAAATACTACTGAATACATTGTATTAAGTTGTACTTAGGATTACAATACTCTAAATCAATAATCACATATAGTAGTTAGTTAATAAGGAAAGAAAAAATTGAAATATTTTATTACAAAAAAAATCTACCCCCACTACCAAAACCCGAAGCTGTTAGATAGAAGAAACAGCAAGGAAAAACCTTAAAAAAACATAACCATGTCAGCCAATATCTGCATTTTAGTCCCCAAATCAGAGATTTTGAAAATAATTCAAAAAGGGTCCCCACAGGGTTTGCAAGTCTAGGTTAGATTCAAAAACTGAACAGCGAATCTTCTCTAGATTCACCTATGACATAACATCCCGTAACCATTGAACATGCGTAGGTGGAGTAGCTTCCTTCCATTTAAGCAATACTGCTCTCCTGGCTATAAGAGAAATAAAAGCCAGAATATGTAAATCAGAAGCCTTCAAAGTTATATCTTTTTCTCCAACAATCCCAAATAGTGCAGTCAAAGGATTAGGTTTAAAATTTATTTTAAAAAGTACAGAGAAAGTATGGAAGACCTCTGTCCAATATTTTTTAAGACTCTGACAAGTCCAAAACATGTGAATTAAGGAAGCCACTCCATTATTGTATTTATCACAGTAAGGAGATATATCAGAATAAAAACCGGATAGTTTGTCTTTAGACAAGTGAACTCTATGGACCACTTTAAATTGAAGGAGAGAGTGATGAGCACATAATGATGAAGTATTAACCAACTTGAAAATTTCATTCCAAGTTTCCTCGGAAATTGACATCTGCAAATCTTGTTCCCAAGCGTTTTTAATTTTATCTAGTGGCACCTTACTCATTCCTAGTAATCTGTCATAAATATTAGATATTGAGCCATCCTGAAAGGGTTCCAACTTAAAAATTACATCTAATAAATTCCTATCAGGACACAAAGGAAAAGAATGTAATTGAGACCAAAGAAAATCTCTAATTTGTAAATATCTAAAAAAATGAGCTTCTGGTAAATTATACTTGATAGACAATTGTTCAAACGAAGAAAGATTCCCTCCAACAAACAGATCTTGAAAACAAGTAATACCTTATTTGTCCCACTCTTTAAAAATGACATCAATCATAGAAGGTTTAAAAAAAGTAATTAGAGAAAATGGGACTGGACAAAGAAAAACTCAATAAACCAAAATATTTTCTAAATTGTAACCAAATCCTCAAGGCATGTTCAACTACTAAATTATCTGTTAGTTCAATTAATGATAAAGGAAGTGAAGAACCAAGCAGAGAAATAATAGAACATTTTTTAACAGAGTTAATTTCCGAAGAGACCCATACTGGACAAGTCTCTCGATTAATGTAATATAACCAAAACCTAAGATTTCATATATTGACTGCCCTGTAATAAAATCTAAAATTAGGTAGGGCTAAACCTCCATTCTTTTTAACCTTCTGGAGGTGAACTTTATTTAATCTAGGATGTTTATTATTCCATATGTAAGAAGATATAATTGACTCAAGAGAGTCAAAGAAAGATTTAGGAATAAAAACAGGTAAAGCCTGAAATAGATATATAAATTTAGGTAAAATATTCATTTTAATAACATTAATTTGGCCAATCAATGATATAGAAAGGGGAGACCAACTTGATAAAACCCTTTTCACATAGTGTAATAAGGTTAAAAAAAATTTCTTTAAATAAATGCATATAATTTTTAGTAATTGACACTCCCAGATAGGTAAGATGATTTCTTACAATTTTAAAAGGAATATTAATATCAAATGGTACCAAGCTATTCAGAGGAAAAGGTTCACTCTTGTATAAGTTCAATTTGTAGCCTGAAAAATAACTAAAGCGAGAAAGTAAATAATTTTCCGGGACTTAGTTTTCTCTCAGTTGCCACTGACAACTTAGAAGTATCTTCAATAATGAGACCATATGAAAAGTAACCATTTAAAAGTCTTGGTTAGATCATAGTGTTCCACCATAAACGATGTAGAACTTTCTCACTCCCTATCCTCATTTTTACTTTCCTTGATCGTTCTAATTGTAGGCTTAAACTCATATGAACATTATTCTTGTCCTTATTTCTTATTATTAACACAATTCCTTTTACAAAGAAACATTTACAAATTAAAATCTAAATCATCCATTTGGGCTTCACTTTACCATATGTCCTCCTTTAAGTACAAGGAAGTAACTAGCTTCCCCGTCCACAAATGCAGATTTAAAGTAACTTATTTTTGCTTTTCTTCTACGTTAGTTCTTTTATAATCCCCAAACTAATTTCCCTAAAACCTCACCTTGAAAAATGTAGTGAAACATAAATTGTCCATGACAGTTGTTTGCCTCTGGCTGAAAACTAATGATGATCGTTGCAACTTGGATATTGCTCCACACTAACCCACTTGCGGGACTTAGTAGGTGCAACTGGAGAGAAAGAGTAAACTAATGTAGTTCAATTTTGATTTAATTTCCCACCAATTTAATATATGTTTGGATCAGCAATTTTTGTCTTTGAGTAACTTCTATGGAACGGACCTGGACTAGCCTTCTGGCAAATGCTTCCAAGAGCCAGTAGGCTGGTCTTCATGAAAAAAATTCAATAAATGTTAAAATAACAAATACTGTTTTAATTTTACTTTTTCCCATTTGCTTTGATATGTTTGGATCATCCATTGCAGACATTTTTTTTAAAAAATGGTAAACCTTTGCAGCATTGGTCTTCATTGTGCAAAAACCAAAGGAAAATGCTGATCAAGGCACATTATTCTGCCAGTGTGATTCAACATGTAAAAGGTACTCCTGATCAAACTGACAGTGGATTGAAATGTTGAAATTGACAATATGCTTAGCAATAAAAATTAAATAATTGAGGGGAATGTTATCCTTAAATTTTTGTTTAAAAATGTTAAGTTTGGCTATAGCATTTAAGAAGAATACAAACAATTCAACTAAAAATGTTTTATGCATTGCTTTTTATTTGCTTTTCTATATAAGAATACATTTTTAATACTTACATAAATTATTGGTATATGTTCATGAGGAAAAAGCCTATCTTGGGTTTAAATAATGAAGCAAATCACTGGAGTTTTGCTTTCATAGTAGAGGAAATCACACGACACTGGGTATTTTTTAAAATATATTTTGTTAACTATTTTTTATTCTATGTGTAATAAATCCCAAATGTGAAATTAATTGCGAGTTAAGTTTTTTGGTAAACTTGGTGCAATTATATTAAATACAATTCAGTTTTCAAAAGGGATTGTGAGGGTCAACATGTTGGTTAACTTTGTGCTAATCTATAAACAATCTTGACACTGAAAACCAAAAGGTTCTAAATTTAGGTACCGTCAGCATTGAGCAGTTCAGGCTGAGGTATAAGTAAACTTTGAAGTTATGTTTCTGCAATGCTGCCCAAAAATATGCATTCAAATCAACTTCAGAAGAGTGCCCATAACTACACCTGATTAATTTTTCACACACCAGGTATTCCAATGATCTCTCTGTGAGATTGCTAAGTTAAATAGAGGCTTGAGGGACCTGCTCCATCTCCTTGTATTTCTGTGCACATTGGACCTAGCAATCCTCAAACTGAGTGGTAAGCAGTTTTTCTGCAAGCAAGTTCAGTGAATGATTCTTTCCAGTACTTCACAGATTATCAGGACTTGGCCAACAGGGCAGTAGTTAGCTGGTTAATTCAGGAAAGGGAAAGCTGTTTTGCCACAGGATTTGCACCTCAAATAGCCACAGAAATCTAGTCTTATGATTATCATAAATCATGACTATTCTATTAAAAACAAATGCAGGAGTGTCATAAACAGGGGTGCACTCATTATTAGTACAGACAATTTGCATATACGTAGCACTGTTTAATATAATAAAACATTTCAGCCCGCTTCACAAGAGAATTATCAGACAAGATTTGAAACTGAGCCACACAAGTTTTATTGGATAGATGACCAAACACTTGGTAAAAGAAATAGATTTTAAGCAGTATATTGATGGAGGAGAGGCAGAGATATGTAGGTAGGAAATTATAGAGCTTTTGGTCTAAGCAGCCAAAGGAATGCCTGCTAAAAAGGATCAATTTATCAATCATGTACTTGGAAGTATATGATAAAATAGGACAAAGTCAGTATGGTTTTGCTAAGGGGAGATCTTGCCTGACAAATCTGTTAGATTTCTTTGAGGAGGTAACAAGCAGGTTTGACAAAGGAGAGTCGGTGGATGTATTTACTTGAATTTTCAGAAAGCCTTTGAAAGGTGCCACACATGAGGCCGCTAAATAAGATGAGAGCCCATGGTATTAGAGGCAAGATACTAGCATGGATAGAAGAGTGGCTGACTGGCAGAAGTCAGAGAGTGGGAATAAAGGGGTCCTTTTCAGGACGGCTGCTGGTAGAGTTCTGCAGAGGTCAATGTTGGGACTGCAACTTGTCACTTTATACATTAATGATCTGGATGAAGGAACTAATGGCATTGTGGCCAAGTTTGCAGAGAACACCAAGATAGGTGGAGGAGAAGGTACCGTCACAGAAGCAGGGAGTCTGCCGAACAACTTAGACAGGTTGGGAGTGTGGGCAAAGAAGTGGCAGATGGAATACAGTGTAGGGAAGTGTGGGGTTATGCACTTTGGTAGGAAGATTAAAGGTGTAGACTAAATGGAGAGAAAATTCAGAAATTAGAGATTCAAAGGAACTTGGGAGCCCTAGTTCAGGATTCCCTCAAGGTTAAACTTGCAGGTTGAGTCGGTAGTAAAGAAGGCAAATGCAATGTTAGCATTCATTTTGAGAGGACTAGAATATAAAAGCAAGAAGGTACTGCTAAGTCTTTATAAGGCATTGGTCAGACTGCATTTGGAATATTGTTAACCATTTTGGGCCTTGTATCTAAGGAAGGATATGCAGGCCCTGGAGAGGGTCCAGAGGTGGTTCACAGGAATGATGCCAGGAATGAAAGGCTTAACATAGCAAGAGCATTTGATGTCCTGTGGAATTTGTTGCCACAGTGCCCTGTGGAGGGCAAGGCATTGGATGTATTTAAGGCAGAGATTGATAGGTTCTTGATTGGTAAAGGGGTTAAGGGTTGGTGGGAGAATGGAGTTGAAAAAAATTAGCCATGATTGATTGGTGGAGCAGACTCGATGGGCTAAATGGCCTAATTCTGCACCTATATCTTATGGTCTAATTGAAATCCATAATGATCAGGAAGCCAGAAATATAGGAGGGAGTGATCTTGAAGAGGATGGAATCACACCATGGAAAAATTGAAGAAAGAATGAAAATTTTAAAATTCAGGTGTTGCTTCACTTGCTGATTTTTTAAAATGTACCTAATGTGATTTTTTTCAGAGCCAATTTTGGATACTCCTTTGTTGCAGCTGTTTGAATTTTGATCAATTTAATAGTGACGTAGACAAGTCATTTGCCACCCTTTTAAATACCATCCTGCTTGAAGTTTGAGTAGAAAATATATTTTTCTTTATTTGCATTTGTAACTACTTTTTTAGATTATTTTCATAGATTGCTTTTTTCATTACAACTTGCTCTAGTCCTTAACAAATAATAAACTAAATGAAAACATGACGTGTAGCTAATATTGAGACCCAGTATTAACAAAGAAAGATGGTAAAAATTGTCCTAGAGCCAATAATATAAAAATGAAATGATTAACTGATTTTTGCTTATTGAGGCATGGAGATTTGTCCTCAGTTGTTTGCAGTAAATGCATCCGAAATTCAAGTCCATTGATCAATGATATTTTCCAGTCACGTTGAATTAAAATAATATAACACTTCAATAACATCAGAAGAACAAATAATCAATCTTAAAGCATCACAGAATCCACTGGAACAGAGTCAATGACAATAACAATTTAACTAACCTTAATGTTAAAATATACTAACTAAAATCATTTCTGTATTTAAAAGATATTGATATTCCATGGGTAAAATATAGGATGTTCAAGACATAGGATGATGTTTGACTTACAAGGAATATCAAGAATGTATGCTATGCATGTCTGTAAAATAAAAGTACACATCTTGGAGAAATAACCTAACTCTGTTTCCAGTTCAATTGAGGATATTGTACTAGACAATAAACTTAGCTTCCATGTGTTGACAGAGGAGAGGTTATTACCTATAGCTAGCAATAAATTGAATTGTGAAAAGTTTAACTTTGACAGTTAGCATCTGTTCTTGTCTATGAGTAATTTCTGTGGAACAGGCCTGGACTAGCCTTCTGGCAAATGCTCCCAAGAGCCAGTAGGCTGGTCTTCATGAAAAAAATTCAATAAATGTTAAAATAACAAATACTCTCTCCACACCTTGTTTTATTTTTACTTTTTTCCATTTGCTTTGATATATATGCATTAATTATGGTGACGCTGTGTTCATAAGTCACAAAGCCTTGTCTTTTATCATATTGAACAAGGCCAGGCGTGCTTTAACTGCCAGGGTTGGGTTTTAGCTTCTGTCTCTCATTGCTTTGAGATCTTGTAAGTATTAACTCTAGTCTTAATGATCAAATTCCAAAGATCAGTATAATTTTTTGGAAATAAAATGATCCACGATACTGTCCAAAAGAAGAGCAAAGAGGCACACGGAAATTTCTTCTCACGGAGGGTAGTGAATTTCTGCAATTTTTAAAAATTATTTTATTTTATACAGCACGTTAACAGGCCCTTGCAGCCCAATGAACCCACACTGCCCAATTATACCCATGTTAACCTACAAACCTGTACGTCTTTGGAATGTGGGAGGAAACCGGAACACCCAGAGGAAACCCAAGCAGTCACGGGGAGAACATACAAACTCCTTACAGACAGTGGCAGGAATTGAACCTCAATCGCTGGCACTGTAATAGCGTTATGCTAACCACTACGCCACTGTGCCACCCTTAACAAGGGTTCTGGAGGCCAGATCATTGGAAATATTTAAAATGGAGGCAGATAATTTTTGAAAGATTGGATAATTAAGGTCTTTGGGAAAATGAAACAGAAGAGGGGTTTGAAGCCTGGCGTAGGTCAGCCAAGATTGCATTGAAAGGTAGGGTAGGCTTGAGAAGCTATTATTTTCTTGCATTCAAAGATCTCCTGATGTACTGTGCAACACTTGTACTTTAACCATTATCTTCGCCACCCTTTCGGAGTATCTAGTTCTCCAAAATCCCACTGACGAAATGTTTATGAATGTTTACTTCCATAGTTACTAATAACTCACTAATATATCCATATAATTATAGAACAATGTTAAAGAATTGGATCCATAACTGGCAACTACAGAAAAATCATATCTATTCATTTTTAATTACAGTATAATACAGTAACATTGTAAATAGGAAAGATTTGATGGAATGTGCCACTCCACAACCTTTGAAAGTTTAAATATTTTTTATTAAAGATTAAGGATAAATATTTTCTGATCTTTACATACCTGTGCGTGATTTATTAAGACGTTCCAAGTAACCTGTTAACTTCTTGTCACTTCTGGCAGTTACTTCATGTGAATAATAAGATTAGTGCCAAATTGCATCATTCCCACAGTTCCATTCACGCAGTTATGCATCCAGTCATGATGCAGAATTAGCAAAGTTGCATTTTCCATTTCAGCATCAGCAGCCACCGTACTGCTGTCATCGCAAACTCTGTATGCGTCGCTGTTAGTTTTTTTTTAACTCACGCCTAGTATGTGGTAAGACCAACATTCATTGCTTTTTCATCCTTGGTGGTAGAAATTGAGAGTTTGGGAGAGGCTGAGGAGGAGGATCATGTAGACGGTACACACTGTAGACAGTGGTGGAAGAAGTGAATGGTGGATGAGATACCAACAAGTGGCTTGTTCTTCTCTTGCAGGATACCTCCAACCTGTTCTTGTAGCTGTAGTATCTATGTGCCAGGTCAGTTAAATTTCTAATCAATGGTCACATCCAGGATGCTGATGGTGAGGAGCTTGGTGATGATAATGTCACTGAATGTCAAGAAGTGGTGGTTAGATAGTTTGTTAGAGATGTTTGTTGCTTGGCATTTCTGTAGCACAAATGTCATTCATCAAAACATGTCTGAATGTTATCCAGGTCATTCTGCTTAAACTCATGAACTGCTTCATTAACTGAGGATTGCAAATGGAATTGAATATTCCACTTCTGACCTACGGGCAAAGCTGAAGATGGTTGAGCCTATGCAGTGAAGCACTGTGATTGAGATGGTTGGCTACCAATGACCAACAACTATCTTCTTCTATGCAAGGTATGACTCCTCGAGTCAAAACCCGCCTTGATGTTCAGTGCAATCAGTCTCAGCTCACCTCCTGAATTCAATTCTTTTGTCAATGTGCAGACCAAGACTAATGAGGTATGAAACTAAGTGGTCTTGGCATAAACAAACTGTATTGGTGAGCAGGTGAATACAGCTTGATTGCACACTGTTGCTTGTGATTGAGAGAAAACTATAAGGGGTATTAGCAAGACTGGATTTGTCCTGGGTTTTGTGGACAGGACATATCTGGATAATTTTCAATTTGTGGGTTAATGTTTGTGCTCTTCTAGGGTAAATTGGCTAGAGGAATAGCTAGTTCCTGGGAAAATCTTCAAAACTGTATTCAAAAGATTGACCAGGCCCAAAGCCTTTTCTGTATTCAACTTTTAAATTTTTTGGGGGGGGGCTTATGGGTACTGCTGCCAAATCAAGCATTTATTGCCCAGTCCTTTTTGCCTTTGAGAAGGTGGTGCTGAGCCATCTCAAACTGGGCTGTTTCTCTGGTAAAAGTACACCCATGATACTGTTGGCTAGGGAGTTGCATGATTTACACTCAGCAGCAATGAATGAACTGTGATATACTTCCAAGTCATGAGGTTATGTGACTTGGAGGGCAATATGCAAGTGATTATGTTCCCATGTACTTATTGCTCAATCTTATTATTAAAAGTAGAGGTTATTAGTGTGGGAGGTGTTATTGATGCAGCCTAAGTGAGTAAGTGCACTTTGTAGATGATATACATTGCAGCCAAAGTGCACTGCTGGTGAAAGGAATGAATGTTTAGGGTGGTAGATGGGGTGCCGATCAAGTGGGCTGCTTTACCCTGAATAGTTGTTGAGAGTCATAGGAGCAGCACTCATCCAGGCAAGTGGAAAGTACTCCATCATACTCCTGATGTGCCTTGAAGATGGTGAAAAGGCTTTGAGATGTCAGGAGGTGAGTCAGTTAGCACAGAATACCCAGCCTCTGACCGGCTCTTGTAGCCACTGTATTATTATTGCTGCTCTAGACCTCAATGTAGTCTGGGTCCAAACATGGACAAAAAGCTGAATTCCAGAGCTGGAATGAGAGTGAACAAGTGTGACATTGAGGAGCCCAAATAAAACTGAAATGAATGGGTATCATGGAGAAACACTCCAATGGTTGGAGTCATGCCACACACAAAGGAAGCTGTGGTTCTCCTCAGCAAGTAGTCATGAGACCAAGGCAGCATTCCAGTGTGGGCTCATACATGACAGGAGCATTCACACCAGAAAAGTACCTGGTAATTACCATAGTCAACACGAGAGAATCAAAACATTATTAATAATCTAAGTTCCCTTTATTAATTCTTATCCTATGAGGGCCAACCTTTAAGGTCCAACATTTCTTTTAGGTACCCACTTCCTTTTCATGTACTTTTCATACACTCGTACTGTCTGTGTTTATATTGTTTGCTGGCTTACTTTCATAATTTATTTTCTCCGTCTGTTTAGTCATCCTTTGCTGCTTCTAAAAAGATTCCCAGTTTTCTGACTTATATTCACAACATTGTTATGCTTATAATTTAATGCTGTCCTTAGTTAGCCATGGATTGATCATTTCTTCATGTAGTTTTTATCAATCAATGGAATTTATCTGTTAAGGATAATGAAATATTCCTTAAATGTGTGCTATTGCTCATCATCTTACCTTTTAATCTATTTTCACAGTCCATTATTAGCTTATTCTGCCTTCATGCCTTTGTATGAATACCATTATTTAAGATGCCAGTTGAAGACCTAACTTTCTCACTTTCAAACTGAATGGGAAATTCTATCATGTTATTCTTCTCCAGAGGATTGTTTACTATAAGGTCAGTGATTAATCCTCCCTCATTGCATACAGCAGAACTAAAATAGCTGTTTCCTTGGTTAGTTCCACAAGATTTATTCTAAGAAATTGGCCTGAATATACTCTGAATGCCAGAGGCTACCAATGCCAATCTGACATTTTCTAATCTGTATGAAGATCAAGGTTGCCCAGGTTTGCTCATTCTTTCTTATACGTCCCCAATATTTCTTGATTTATACTTTGTCCTTTGTGTGGCTACTGAAAGGGAGCCTATTACCTAATCCAATCAATAACATTTTCCCCTTGTTTTTTCTAGTCTTCACATGTTGATATTTAAGCCAAGATCATTTCTCACTGCTGTGCTGATCTCATCCTTTCCTAAAAGAATCTTCCCACCTCCTTTTCATTTCTGTCCATCCTAAAATGTCAGTTCTAAGTCTCAGGCAATGTGGAAACAAATATATTCTAAAATGTGTGCCATTGCTTGTATATCCACAGTCTTTGTTTTAGTTCTACCTAGGTCCTTCCCTTAACTTCTTCTCCAGTACATAAATGACTGTATTGGTGTTGCTCCCTGCACTCAAAAAGAACTATGACCACTTTGATCACTTTGCACTAAACTGGACTTTGTTTTTGTTCTAATTGTGTCCTTTCTTGTAAAAATTGTGTATAATTAATGTTTAATTTATGTTTTTCTTGTGAATGCTGCTTATATGATGCTATGTGCCTGTGATGCTGCTGCAAGGAAGTTTTTCATTGCACCTGTGCACACATGTACTTGTGCCTATGATAATAAACTAGACTTTGACTTTGAGCTCGAACATTCCATTATTTTTACTGCTATCACTTTCTCATGGTCCATCTCTAGCTTTTCCCTTCCCTTTTAGGATGTCTACCTCCATCTCAGAGGATAGGTTAGCAAAAAATTCCCTTTAGAAACCCACAAACCCTCACAGCTATCTCAGTCATACTTTCTCCCATTCTGAGAGTACACTGTTCCATCCCAGTTCCTCTGGCTCTGTTGTATCTACTCTGAATATGAGATGTTCCACACAGGTGCCTCATCTACTTCCCACATACTGCTCTCACACCCTGTCCTCTCAGACAGCACAAAGATAGTTTCCCTGATCCTCCCTTTCCACTCCATTAGTTTTCTCATTCAGTGAATCATCCTTCATAATTCTGGCTACCTTCAGTGACATTACGTCACCAGACACCCGTTCTATTCCCCTCCCCTCCCTTTTGGAAGTAGAGGTGGTTGTCCAGTGTTCAGTTCCAATCACAGTTCTCAAAATAATAAAGCAGTCCAAGCCGGGTGCAGCAAAACCTGGCCAGCATTCAGAAATGCAATGATCTAGCACATGTAATGTATTTGACACATGGGTACTAGGCAAAGGTAATTTCCATTGACTAAGCTTAACCAGCTGCATGACACTCAATGGAACTATCACCATCAAATCCACTATGACATGAACTTAATTGGACTAGCCATATAAGTACTTTCACTACAGGAGCAGTCCTAAAGTTCACCAACTGATTATGGCCGAAGTTATTCAGTATGGGACTCTTGTCTAGTTCTTCTTCACTACAAGGCTAGTTAGTTTACCATAAGGTTACAAGGATTGATTTGTAAGGATTAGTTCTTTTTGACATTTTCCCAGGCCTGGTTATTTTTCTGTAACCAAGTTGCCAAAACTATATATTGTGGAGTACAGTCATTCACTAATCCACAACTTCGACATGCATTCTGGAAAAGATAATCATTGCCCAAAGCTATGATCTGAACAATAAACACAGTTGAGTATTTCAATTACTTAAGTTTTAATGGAATGAGGACATGAGATCATGTAGAAAAATCCACCTATTCACAACTAGTTGTTGGAAAATCTAGTCTCATAGACAACAGACTGATAAATGGCTTCAATTCTCTTAAACAACTCTATTTCTTTCATAAAATTGATGCTTTCTCTCCCCAAATTGAAGGATCTGATGCCTAAATTAATTAGTTACTTAAGTGTGGAGGCCTTTTCTGCATGTAGACCCTTACCATAACACTTAAGGGGCACTTGAATGAGTTTATTAACCTATCTGGCAAAAGTCCTATTTAACCCTTTCATGTGAATATTTGCTTCATGACATCAGCCTTGGTCTTTTCACTTGGTTCTACTTTTATCTTGGAGTCAATATTTAACTTAAAATACTGCCAAAGGTTTTACAATTTGAAGATTCCTCTCCATCATTTTCTGAAAAGGGTCTACTAGTCCAAATTTTTCTTTAATTCTCTTCATCCTTCAACACTTAGGGGAGTTCGCTATATTCCATAAAGGATCTCAATAGCTGTCTTGTACATTGATGATAAATACTGAATGTACCATTGTACTGATGTGAAATTCTGTGTTGGTTTGTTTTATTGATTACTATTCTGTGAAGCTTGGAAGTCTGATGTGCTTCCTGTTGACTAGGCTTTTGAGCTTTGGTATGAATGGGAATCCTGCCAGAAACTTCTCTGTTTAAGATTGAGGTAATTTAATTCTTGGGCCTCCTCACTGAAATCAGCAAGAATGACGTCACATTCAATGGGAAGGAGCTGGGATCATACGGGTAAATAGAGAATATAAGGGACCCAAAGGAATAACCCCTATTTTTCGGATTAATGCTGGAAAAGCACATACTTGTATGGATCAAGCTGCCAATGGTAGGAAGAAGAGGGAGATTTGAGGCAGAATTTAACCCATGAGTGGTTGAGTTTGGTGGATGCTCAGAGATTAAATGTGCTAAAAGTGACCATGGAAGGAGAAGCTGTTAAACTCTTCATCTAATCCTAGTTCTACAGGCCAATTTGAAGAGGTGGATTATCAATTACCACTGAGAGAGTTTTGAACTTTGAGTTACCCAGATTTCCCAAATTTCCTGGAACTTTCAATCGGAAGACAGTAGCACTGGAGGTAATAACCTGGACAGGCAAATTATTCAGACCTAGCAGGGAGAAGCTAGCCCATGAACCAAACAGGTTATTTCTATCTATGTCAGTACCCTTGATAATTTAAATACTTCTATCAGATCTCCTCTTCACCTCTGGTCCAAGGAGAACAACTCAGCTTCTTCAGTCTCTCAACCATGGAATCATTTTGAGAAATCTCTTCTGCAGTTTTTCAAAGCTTTTTATATTTTCTCTGAAGAATAGCACCCAAAACTCCCAATGTAGCCAAAACTTAAAATTTTTTCATGGAGGCTTTTGACCCGAAATGTCAACTTTTTTTCTTAAGAGTCCTGACGCAGGGGTTTGATGTGAAGCGTTGACAGTTCCTATCTCCCCACAAAGCTGCTTGACCTGCTGAATTCCTCCAGCAAATTGTTTGTTGCTCCAAAGTTTTATCATGACTGATTGCACCTTGGTAGCTGGCAGAACTGCCAAAGGATGATGTGTTTCACCCCATCAGGTTTTTCACCCCACTAGCCTCTGCATCCAGCATATCATACTTCGCAATTTCCACCAGCTGCAATGGGATCCCACCACCAGTATATATCTTACCCTCTTTCTACCCCCCCCCCCCCCCCCCCCCCTTCTACTTTCCCTATCAACAGCTCTCAGTGATTCCCTGGTCTGCTCCTCTCCATCCCAACTCTCACCTTCCTCTGGCACTTTCCCCTGCAACCATAGGAGGCACAACACTTGCCCCTACACCATTTCCTTCACCACCATCCAGGGACCCAAACAGTCCTTCCAAGTGAGGCAGAGATTCATGTGCACCTCGCCTATTGAATCGGGAAAGGGCAGTGAATAGATGGGCAGCTGGAAGTAGAGAGTATGAGGGAGGGCTGCACGGAGGAAGCGATGCAGGGATTGGGAATGGCGGGTCCTGGGAATGGAGGTAGAGGGACTGTTAGAGGGATTATGGGGAAGAAGTGGGTATGGAGTTAGTCTGTTGATTCGGGACAGTGGAGGGGAATGAATCTTGTGGGTGGTGGGAAGAATGCTTTGGGGGAATGATTTTCTTTTACCCAGTGGTTGCCCTCTCACTTGGCTACAGTTTTGCTCACTCGTTTACCTAGCAATGCTACTTGACAACTTTCCTCCACCCTGTTACGTGATGCACCACTTTGTGGCCACGTGCAGTTAGCTCTCCCCATTCTTTCATTATAATTAGATAATGGGATAAAGTGCAGCCTTGGAACAGATCCCTTGATGTGATGAAATTATCTGTATGGATGTAATGCAAAACAAAGTTTTTCACTGTACCTCAGTATACGTGACAATAAACCAATTTACCATTTACCAATTTCTTTTGACGTGGCCTCCTCTACGTTGGCCAGACCAAGCGTAAGGTAGGCAGCTGTAGCTGTAGATTGGGCCTCTGGTTGCATGTCCCTTCAAGTCCCCTCTCCATTTCCACTTCCACCTGTCTCTCCTTGAACTTCTCCACTGCCAGGGTGAGGCTAAATGCAAACTAGAAGAACAACCCCTCATGTTTCACTTAGGCAGCCTACAGCCCAATGGTATGAACATGGAATTTTCCAATTTCAGGTAACTCAAACCTCTGTGTTCCTTTCCCATTCCCCCAAGGTTCACCTTTTCCATTACTCCTCCCTCCCCCATTATCTAGATTCATTATCTTCCACCACCTTGTTCCATCTTCCCATCACCCACACACCTATCACCCTGGCTTTCTTCCTATTCCCTCCCCATACTGCTCATCATCCCTCCCTTATCTGATTCCATTTATCACCTTCCAGCCTCTGTTGATACCTTCCCCCTCTCTGTCCCCCCACCTAGCTCCATCTGCCCATCATCCCCACTCACCTGATTCCACGTATCATTTTCCAGCTCTTGTCTCACCCCTCCCTCTCACCTCTTTTATAATGGCTATCTTCTCTCTATAATCTCAGTCCTGATGCAGGGTCTCAACCCAGAGCATCAACCATCCCTTTGCCTCCACAGATGCTGCTTTACCCGCTGAGTTCTTTCAGCATCTGCAGTCTCTTTTGTCTCAATACTTAGAACCATTTCTATTTTTTTTAAGCCAGGTATCTGTTATCACCCCACCCCGCCTCCCCTCTTGTCCACCTATCACTGCTCTGATTTTCCCCCCTATATATTGGGCTTCCCCTTTTCCTATCTTCATTCCTGAAGAAGGGTCCTAACCCAAAACATTGACCATCTGCTTTTCTCCACAGATGCTGCCTGGCCTGCTGAGTTCCTCCAGCATCTTGTTGTTTTCTCATCTAGATTTCATCTGCAGGCCTTTGTTTTTCATCTGTTGTCACAACCAGGTAATTCCACATAGTTAATTCTGCCTGCTGCTAACCAGCCTTGTTTAGCCTGGTTTTGTCAAAAAAAAATTATTTCTGCTTCTGGTGCTATCTCTGTTTCTCCCAATCCTTTCTGCATCTTTTTTCTCCTTTCCCCCAACAAATTGATTTAAACCTCCCACGAAAGCACATGAGGTGCTAACGATCTGGCCTATAAAGGTCCCATATACCCCAGGTTCCAGTGGCTAGGAATCTAAAGTCTTCCCTCCTGCACCATAACTCCAGCCACGTAGTTATCTTTGATTACCTCCTACTTCTATTCTCACTGGTTAGTGGCAGCTAATCAAACATCAGTGACATCCCCTGTGGAATTAGCAAAAGCCTTATGACCCTTTGGTTTTCTCAGAAACAATATGCTACAATCATTAGTGCATACATCCTAACTCTGCAAGCTTCAGTTGAGGCCAAGAAGGGCCCCTACTCTGACTTGGGGGGGGGGGGGGGGGGGGGGGGGGGGTGGTAAGAACAGCCCTGGTCTGTGTCCCAAAGGAAGTAAAACTGACCCTCCCGGGCAACTTCAGTGTCAGGGTAGGAAAGCACACATTCCTCTGACAAGGCCTAATTGGCAAGGAAGGAGTAGGTAAGGCAACTCCAGTAGGATCCTTCTCTTGACAAAATGTTTGGAGTATGGCCATAAAAACAAACTGTCTTATTAAAGAAATGAGCACAACATAGAACACTAAAGCATAGTACAGGCCCTTTGGCCCACAATGTTGTGCTGACATTTTATCCTGCTCTAAGATCTATCTGACCTCCAATAGTTAAACATACAGTACGGATATCGTTTCAATTTCATAAATTTTTTGGATTGAATAAATTTAATTTATCAAGTCCTATTCAATCTAATTTTTTCTTTCAACCATCTAGAATTGACTCAGCCTTTTCCTTATGGAGAATGAAGGGAATAACATGTTTTTGAGATTTATTCATCGACAACTGTTTTTTATCTTTTGAACAGTTGTCTAATAAATACAATCTGCTTAGATCACACTTTTTTCGATATTTACAGATTAGAAATTTTTTAAAAGTTACTTTACCTTCTTTTCCGACACCATATAAAATTGAAATTACGGAAAAAATTTCAGGTTTTAATCCTTATCAGAAGGGCCTGATAGCAATAATTTATGATCGGATTATGAAAATACGTTCAGAGGAACTTGATAAGAATGAATGGGAAAGAGAACTCCAGATACTTTTACCTACAGAGACATGGAAGAAAATTCTTCAAATAGTTAATACCTCTTCTATGTGTGCTAGACACACTTTGATACAGTTTAAGGTGGTTCACAGGACCCATATGTCCAAGGACAAGTTAGCCCGTTTTTATCATCATATAAATCCTATATATGACAGATATAATTCGAAGGTTGCTTACCATAGAACAATACAGCACAATACAGGCCCTTCGGCTCACCATGTTGTGCCGACCTTCAAACCACTCCTAAGACTATCTAACCCCTTCCTCCCATATATCCCTCTATCTTAAATTCCTCTATATGCTTATCTAACAATCTCTTGAACTTGCCAAACGTATCAGCCACCACCACCACCCCAGGTAGCGCATTCTATGCACCAACCACTCTCTGGGTGAAAAACCTCCCTCTGACATCTCCCTTGAACTTCCCACCCATTACCTTATAGCCATGCCCTCTTGTATTGAGCATTGATGCCCTGAAAAAGAGGTGCTGGCTGTCCACTCTATCTATTCCTCTTAATATTTTGTATACCTCTATCATGTCTCCCCTCATCCTCCTTCTCTCCAATGAGTAAAGCCCTAGCTCCTTTAGTCTCTCCTCATAAACCATACTCTCTAATCCAGGCAGCATCCTGGTAAATCTCCTCTGCACCCTTTCCAATGCCTCCACATCCTTCCTATAATGAGGTGACCAGAACTGGACACAGTACTCTTAAGTGTGGTCTAACCAGAGTTTTGTCAAGCCGCATCATTACTTCGCGGCTCTTAAACTCAATCCCACGATTTAAGAAAGCTAACATTCCATAAGCTTTCTTAACTACCCTATCCACCTGTGTGGCAACTTTCAGTGATCTGTGGATATGAACCCCCAGCTCCCTCTGCTCCTCTACACTGGCCAGAATCCTGCCATTTACCTTGTACTCCATCTTGGAGTTTGTCCTTCCAAAGTGTACCACTTCACACTTCTCCGGATTGAACTCCATCTGCCACTTGTCAGCCCAGCTCTGCATCCTATCAATATCCCTCTGTAAGCTTCGACAGTCCTCCACACTGTCCACAGCACCACCGATCTTTGTGTCATCTGCAAACTTCCTAACCCACCCTTCCACCCCCTCATCAAAGTCATTAATAAATATCACAAAAAGTAGAGGTCCCAGAACCGATCCCGGTGGGACAACACTAGTCACAGCCCTCCAATCTGAATGCACTCCCTCCACCACAACCCTCTGCTTTCTACAGGCAAGCCAATTCTGAATCCACACGGCCAAGCCTCCCTGGATCCCTTGGCCTCTGACCTTCTGAAGAAGCCTACCATGTGGAACCTTGTCAAATGCCTTACTAAAATCCATGTAGACCACATCTAGTGCATGACCCTCATCAATCTTCCTGGTCACCTCTTCAAAGAACCCTATCAGGCTTGTGAGGCAAGATCTTCCCTTCACAAATCCATGCTGGCTGTCCCTAATCAGTCAATGATTCTCTAAATGCTCATAGATCCTATCTTCTAAGGATCCTTTCCAACAGCTTGCTCACTACAGACGTAAGGCTCACTGGTCGGTAATTCCCTGGACTATCCCTACTACCTTTTTTGAATAAGGGGACAACATTTTCCACCCTCTGATACCATCCCAGTGGACAACGAGGACTCAAAGATCCTAGCCAATGGTTCAGCAATCTCCTCCCTCGCCTCACAAAGCAGCCTGGGGAATATTCCATCAGGCCCTGGGGACTTATCTGTCCTAATATTTTCTAACAGCTCCAACACATCCTCTCTCTTGATATCTACGTACTCTAGAACATTACCCTTACCAACGCTGTCCTCAGCGTCATCAAGACCCCTCTCCTTGGTGAATACTGAAGAGAAGTATTCATTGAGAACCTCACCCACTTCCACAGCTTCCAGGCAAATCTTCCCACCTTTGTCTTTAATCAGACCTACCTTTACTCTAGCCATCCTTCTGCTCTTCACATACGAGTAAAAAGCCTTGGGATTCTCCTTAACCCTACTCGCCAAAGCCTTTTCATGTCCCCTTCTCGCTCTCCTGAGCCCCTTCTTAAGTTCCCTCCTTGCTACTCTATATTCCTCAAGAGCCCTGTCTGATCCTTGCTGCTTACACCTTATGTATGATGCCTTCTTCTTCCTAACTAGTTGTTCCACCTCCCTTGTCACCCATGGTTCCTTCACCCTGCTATTCCTTCTCTGCCTCACCGGGACAAATTTATCCCTAACATCCTGCAAGAGATCCCTGAACATCGACCACATCTCTATAGTACATTTCCCCTCAAAAATATCACCCCAATTTACACTTTCAAGGTCTCGCCTTATAGCCCCATAATTCACCTTTCCCCAATTAAATATCTTCCCGTCCTCTTTGCCCCTATCCCTGTCCATGACAATTCTAAAGGTTATGGAGCAGTGGTCGCTGTCCCCCAAATGCTCACCCACCGATAGATCTGTCACCTGACCCGGTTCATTACCTAAAACTAGATCTAATATGGCATTCCCTGTAGTTGGCCTGTCAACATACTGTGACAGGAATCTGTCCTGTACACACTTAACAAACTCTACCTCGTCTAAACCTTTGGTACTAAGCAGGTGCCAATCAATATTTGGGAAGTTGAAGTCTCCCACTATAATAACCCTGTTATTTTCGCATCTTTCCAAAATCTGCCTCCCAATCTGCTCCTCAGTATCCCTACTGCTACCAGGGGGCCTATAGAATACTCCCAGTAGAATAACTGCTCCTTTCTTGTTCCTAACTTGCACCCATATTGACTCTAGAGAGGATCCTTCTACATTATCCACCCTTCCTGCCGCTGTAATAGTATCCCTGGCCAGTATCGCCACCCCTCTTCCTCTTCTCCCCCTCTCCCTATCCCTTTTAAAACACTGAAAACCAGGAATATTCAATATCCATTCTTGCCCTGATGTCAGCCATGTCTCTGTGATAGCCACAATATCGTAGTCCCATGTACTTATGCAAGCTCTCAGTTCATCTCCCTTATTCCTGATGCTTCTTGCATTTAAGTAAATGCACTTTAGCCCCTCCGCCTTACTACTTCTATAGCCTGTACTCTGCTTCTCCTTCCTCAAAGCCTCCCTACCTGTTAGATCTGACTTTTCCCCATCCCCTTTTTCCTCTGACCTACTCCTCTGGTTCCCATCCCCCTTGCAAACTAGTTTAAACCCTCCTGAACCACCCTAGAAAACCTGGCTGCAAGGATATTGGCCCTCCTCAGGTTTGGGTGTAACCCGTCCTCTCTGTACAGGTCCCACCTTCCCCAGAAGAGATCCCAATGATCCAAAAATCTAAAACCCTCCCTCCTGCCCCAACTTCTCAGCCACGCATTTATTTGCCATCTCCTCCTATTCCTACCTTCACTATCACATGGTACTGGCAGCAATCCCGAGATCGCTACCCTCGAGGTCCTGTTTTTCAGCCTTCTGCCTAGCTCCCTAAACTCACTTTTCAGGACCACATCCCTCTTCCTACCTATGTCGTTGGTACCAACGTGAACCACGACTTCTGGCTGTTCTTCCTCCCACTCAAAAATCCTGTGGACCCGATCAGAGACATCCCGGACCCTGGCACGTGGGAGGGAACATACCATCCGGGATTCATGCTCACTGCCACAAAACCTCCTATCTGTTTCCCTGACTATCGAGTCCCCAATCACTACTGCCTTCCTCTTCTCCTCCCTTCCCTTCTGAGCAGCAGTAACAGTCCCAGTGCCAGAGACCTGGCTACTGCTGCTAGGCCCCTGCAGGTCATCCGCCCACCTACAGCTTCCAAAGCGGAAAACCTGTTATTAAGGGGAACAGCCTCCGGGGTCCTCTCTACTATCTGCCTGTTCATTTTCTTTTTCCTTTTCCCTCCCCTGACAGTCACCATTCTATCTACTTCCTGGACTCCAGAAGTACCCGCTCTAAGGGGGGTGACTGTCTCCTGATGTACAGTATCTACATAACTCTCTCCCTCCCTGATGCTGTGCAGTGTTTGAAGCTGCAACTCCAGCTGATCAATTTTGAGCCGAAGTTCCTCCAGCCTCAAGCACTTACTGCAGATGTGGCCGTCGTGGACCTTGCTGCGGTCCACGAGCTCCCACATCAAGCAGCTGCAGCACACCACCATGTCCTCCATCTGAACTAATTCTTTTTTTTCTTTTTCTTCCCCCCTACCTAGTTTTTCCCTGCTTAAAAATCTCTAACAGATAATAGGTAAACCTTACCTTAACTTACCAGCTACTCACCCCTTTAAGCCAAAGCCCCTTGAGCCAAAGTCCAAATCACTCTGCTCCCACTCACTCAGCTGCCCGCTCCGACGCTGCCCGCTGGATATGGCATTCTTTTTAAACTGTGCGCGCGCTAACAACTGACGTCACACGCCTGTGCACTTACTCCCCGCTATCTCTGAAACCGTTAGAAGAAAGAGAAAAAAAACTGCTTACCTCCTCGGAACTCCTCGGCTGTTTCCGTGCGCTGGCCTCTCACTCCCGATCGAAACACCAAAGACTTCCCTGCTCTTTTTAAACTGTGCTTCCCTGATACATATATTTTGGTCCTGTCCCCTTTTGCAAAAATATTGGAAAGACATTTTTAACATTATTTCATCTGTATTGAACATTGATTTACAACCTCATCCTACTACTGCAATTTTTGGGTTACCAATGATGGAATCTCGCCATTTATCTGCTTCCACTTGTCGTACGATCGCCTTTGTCACATTAATGGCCAAGTGATCAATTTTGTTCAAATGGAAGGATGCAATACCTCCCACCACTTTTCAGTGGTTTTCTCAAACTATAGCATGTTTAAACTTAGAAAAAATTAGGAGTGGCACTGTTGATCCTTCGCTTAAATTTGAGGGAGTTTGGAGTCCATTTATTCAATATTTCCGTATGATATAAGCTGACCTTTTTCAGATCCCTTTCAATGACCTTTGAATATAGAGGAGTGGAGTTGACAACATAGTAATTTTTTTTCTTTTTAATTGAAGAAATATCAGTCCAGTTGTTTTTTGAAGTTTTTGGTTTTTTTTGGTTTATTATCAATATTTTTTTTGATTTGGGTGTTCTTTCATATAATTAAATTTCATTTCTTTTCAATCTTTCCTTTTGTATTTGTTCACTTAATAAGAGAACGGGAGGCCTAGATTACTTTTTTTTTACTCCTTGTGATTATATTGTAGCGGCTAGCTACACACTACAAAATGAAGACACGGAGTCGCTGGTTCAAAATCAGAAGTCAAATGAACGACAGGGGCGCGGTGCGCCTTTAATGTCCCAAAACTTCCCGCGCTACAGTTCCCGCGTTGACGTCACGTGTGGATCACCTGACCTTCCCACGTTCAGGCTTTCCTAGCCCGACAATGGGGAAGAAGGAGGGCCCTGCGCCATCTTGGATCGGGGCCTCCGACGACGTTCGCGATGTCGGGAGCCGGTTCGATGCCAGTTCGGTGAGTCACTACATAACCCCACCTCCCCCCGCCCCCCCCAGAACTGGCAATACCGTCGCGAAAACCAGAATTAAATAAACTATGACTTGGGTGGCCTGCCCCTGCACCGCGCTCGCTGGACCACCACGGGCTGGTCCAAGTCTAAATGAGCCAGCTTCAGCCGGTCAATCGTAAACACCTCCTCGCGCCCCCAATGTCCAGCACGAACGTAGACCCATTGTTCCTGACGACCCGGAATGGCCCTTCGTACGGCCGTTGCAGCGGTGATCGGTGCACGCCCCTCCTGACGAAGACAAACTTACAGTCTTGGAGGGAAGTCGCCATATGGGTCGGGGCCTGTCCGTGTCGCGAGGTGGGAATCGGGGCCAGGTTTCCAAGCCGCTCGCGCAGCCAGTCGAGCGCCGTGGCAGGTTCTTCCTCTGGCCCCCGAGGGGCTGGTAGGAACTTGCCCGGGACGACTAAGGGCATACTGTAGACCATCTCCATGGATGAGGCATGCAGGTCCTCTTTTGGCGCAGTGCGTATCCCCAGCAGGACCCTGGGGAGTTCGTCTACCCAGTTGGGCCCCTTAAGGCAGGCCATGAGTGCTGACTTCAGGTGGCGATGGAACCTCTCCACCAGCCCATTGGATTGCAGGTGATAGGTGGTGGTGAGGTGGATCCGGGAACCCCACAAGTCGGTGACGGCAGACCACAGGCCGGAGGTGAATTGAGCTCCCCTGTCTGAGGTGATATGTGCCAGGACACCGAAACGGCCACCCAAGTTGACAAAAGGGCCCGTGCGCGGGACTGGGTGGAGGTGTCTGCGAGGGGAATGGCTTCAGGCCAGCGGGTAAAACGGTCAACAATCGTGAGGAGGTACTGCGCTTCTCGGGAGACGGAGGGGGCCGACCAGGTCGACATGGATCTGGTCGAATCTCCGGCAGGTAGGTTGAAAATCCTGCAGGGGGCCTTGATGTGCTGCTGTATTTCGAGGTCTGGCAGTGAGTGCAGGACCAGGCCCATTCGGAAACCTGTTTACGTAGGCCATGCCAGACAAACTTGTCTGACACCATCCGGACAGTAGTCCGGATGGATGGGTGTGCAAGGCCATGGATGGCATCAAACACCTGTTGGCGCCAGGCAGCTGGGACAATGGGGCGGGGTCTACCTGTGGCGATATCGCAGAGCAGGGTGCGCTCACCGGGGCCTACCAAAAGGTCTTGCAGTTGCAGGCCCGAGACTGCGGTGCGATAGCTGGGCATCTCCATGTCCGTTCGCTGTGCCTCCGCCAAGGCGCCAAAATCCACCCCCGGGACAAAACTTGGTGCACCGTGACAGTGCATCTGCGACCACGTGCTCTTTCCCAGACAGATGGCGGACATCAGTGGTGAACTCTGAGATGTACGACAAGTGCCACTGCTGCCGTGCTGACCAGGGATCTGAGACCTTGTTGAAGGTGAAGGTCAATGGCTTGTGGTCGGTGAAAGCTGTAAACGGCCTGCGCTCCAAGAAGTATCGGAAGCGTCTGATGGCCAGGTACAACGCCAACAGCTCGCGGTCGAAGGCGCTATATTTGAGCTCTGGTGGTCGAAGGTGCCTGCTGAACAACACCAGCGGTTGCCAACGCCCTTCGATAAGCTGTTCTAGAACGCCTCCGACCGCTGTGCTGGAGGCATCGACCGTGAGGGCAGTCGGGACGTCCGTGAGAGGATGCACCAACGTGACCGCGTCCGCCAAGGCCTGCTTGGTTTCGACGAACACGGTGTGAGCCTCTTCCGACCAAACAATGTCCTTGCTTCCGCCTGACAGGAGAGCAAACAACGGGCGCATGATGTGGGCCGTGGATGGTATGAACTGGTGATAAAAGTTTACCATACCAAAGAATTCCTGCAGGCCCTTGATGGAGGTGGGTCTGGCAAAATGGCGGATGGCGTCGACCTTCGCAGGCAGGGGCGTGGCGCCCTGTTTGTCGATCCAATGGCCCAGGAAATCGATTGCCTCCAGCCTGAATTGGCATTTGGCTGGGTTGATGGTCAGGCCGAAATCCCTCAGGCGAGAAAAGAGTTGGCGGAGGTGCGTGAAATGTTCTTGGCGGCTGTTGCTGGTGATCAAGATGTCGTCGAGGTATACGAAGGCGAAGTCAAGGTTGTGCCCGACTGCGTCCATGAGTCATTGGAAGGACTGAGCAGCGTTCTTGAGACCAAAGGGTATCTGGACGAATTCAAAGAGGCCGAAAGGTGTGATCAGCGCCATCTTCGGAATGTCGTCCGGATGCACCGGGATCTGGTGATACCCGCGGACGAGGTCGACCTTGGAAAAAATGGACTGCCATGCAGGTTGGCAGCAAAGTCCTGAATGTGTGGCATGGGGTACCGGTCCGGGGTAGTAACGTTATTGAGGCGTCGGTAATCGCCACAGGGTCACCAGCCTCCGGCTGCCTTGGGGACCATGAATAGTGGAGAGGCCCATGGGCTGTCCAACCTGTGGATGATCCCCAGCTCCTCCATTTTTTTGAATTCCTCTTTCGCGAGGCGGAGCTTGTCCGGGGGTAGCCGCCGGGTGCGGGCATGGAGGGGAGGGCCCTGGGTGGGGATGTGATGCTGGACGCCGTGCTTGGGCAAGGTGGTGGAGAACTGGGGCATTAATACAGACGGGAACTCTGCCAGGACCCTGACAAACTCGTTGGTCAATGTGGTGACGGAGTCAAGGTGTGGGGCCGGTAGCTTGGCCTCACCCAACGAGAACATTTGGAAGGTCCTGGAATGTACCAAACGCTTACCCCACAGGTCAACCAGCAGATTGTTGGCGCGAAGGAAGTCTGCCACGAGGAGTGGTTGCGCGATGGCGGCCAGGATGAACCTCCAAGTAAAGTTGCAGGTGCCGAACTGGAGGCGTACCAAACGGGTGCCAAAGGTCCGAATGGCGCTGCCATTGGCGGCTCTGAGGGCGGGTCCTGGTGTGCAGTTGCGAGTCTCGCTGCTGTTGGGAGGCATGACGCTGACTTCGGCTCCGGTGTCCACTAGGAACTGACGTCCGGAACGCCTGTCCCACACATGCAAGAGGCTATCCGGGTGGCCAGCCGCCGTAGGCATCAGTGGCGGCTGGCTCTGGCATTTCCTGGAAACTTGCATGGTGGCCGGCATCTGCGGGCGTCAGCGCCCCACCGCTGGTGGTAGAAATACCATTGGTCGGTCGGCATCTCAGACCTGGTGGCGGGTGGGGTGTGTTTGATCGCCGGGTCTGGCCTGTTGGGCCGCTGAGTGTGTGGCATGGCAACGTGCTTGATGGACGCCCCGCTCTCCTTTTTCGCCCGCCAAAGGACATCCGCCCAGGCGGCCACCTTCCGGGGGTCGCTGAAATCAGCATCCGCCAGGAGCAGGTGGATGTCATCGGGTAACTGCTCCAGGAAGATCTGGTCAAACAGCAGGCAGGGTTTATGCCCATCTGCCAGGGCCAACATCTCGTTCATGAGCGCGGAGGGGGGGGTCTGTCGCCCAACCCATCGAGGTGGAGGAGGCGGGAGGCCCGTTCACATCGGGAAAGGCCGAAAGTCTTGAGAAGGAGGGTCTTGAACTTATCGTATTTCTCCTCCTCCGGGGGCACCTGGATGAAGTCCTCGACCTGGGCTGCGGTGTCTTGGTCGAGGGCGCTCACCACGTAATAGTACTTGGTGTCATCCCTGGTGATCTGGCGAATCTGGAACTGGGCCTCAGCCTGGTCGAACCAGACATGGGGACGGAGGGTCCAGAAGGTGGGCAGTTTAAGGGCTACTGCCTGTACCTCTTGCTGTGCAGACATCGTGGGTCCAAAAACGTTTGGGCCCGTCGGGGTCACCAATGTAGCGGCTAGCTACACACTACAAAATGAAGACACAGAGTCGCTGGTTCGAAATCAGAAGTCGAATGAAGTGCGCCTTTAATATCTCAAAACTTCTCGCACTACAGTTCCCACGCTGACATCATGCACAGGTCACCTGACCTCCCCGTGCGTGGGCTTTCCTAGCCCGACGATGGGGAAGAAGGAGGGCCCCGCGCCATCTTGGATCGGGGCCTCCAACGACGTTCGCGATGTTGGGAGCTGGTTCGATGCTGGTGCGGTGAGTCGCTACAACATATTAACTGTTATGATTGTTATCCTGATCTCTTTGCACCATATGTATAATTACTAATGTTATATATATTATTTTGTATTAATTTGAAAATTAATAAAAAGATTGAAAAAGAAAGATCTACCTGACCCTTCCCTCCCACCTAGCCGCATATTTTTCTATCATTCATGTGTCCCTCTAAGAGTCTCTTAAATGTCCCTGATGTATCTGCCCCCACAACCTCTGCAGGCAGCGCGTTCCACGCACCCACCACTTTCTGTGTAAAAAAAAAATGTACCCCTGACATCCCCCTTATACCTTCCGCCAATCACCTTAAAATTGTGTCCCCTCGTGTTAGCCATTGTCGCACTGGGAAAAAGTCTCTGACTGTCCACTCGATCTATGCCTCTTATCATCTTGTACACCTCTATGAAGTCCCGTCTCATCCTCCTCCTCTCCAAATGAGGAAGTAAAGGGTTAAAAACTGTAACCATACCTATAGCTGATAGAAAAAATACCTTGCAAGTAAGAGCACGCAAGCTGCTGACTCAATGGATAAGGTGTTAATTGCTGTGTCTGGGACCTTGGTGGCAGGCCAATATACTAGACAATAAGGGTGGTGGGTGTAATAAACAGACTGGAGGAAGCTTGTCTGAAACAATGAGGGTGATACCTGTCTTTGAATCTCTTGATTATAACTCAATTATGTTGAACAATAGGTGCGATGTCTGTCTTTGGTTCTCTGAGGTCTGAACGAAACTCGTGGAGCCGAATTCATTAAGTGTGTGTGACAATATGTGTATAAATGACTGCTGCTTTGGACTGCGGAGAGCTCCGATAAAGACTCTGCATGAGAGTTTGAGGAGAATTCTCCCGCAGTATACTGCTTATAAACGCGCTTTATCGAATCAACCTTGTGGCACTGTGTTGCTTTGCAGCGGACAGAAGTGGGAACTCAAAATCGGGACAACACAAAGAGAAAAGCCCTAGCTCGCTCAACCTATCCTCATAAGACATGCTCTCCAATCCAGGCAACATCTGGTAAATCTCCTCTGCACCCTCTCTAAAGCTTCCACATCCTTTCTATAATGAGGTGACTAGAACTGAACACAATACTCCAAGTGTGGTCTAACCAGAGTTCTATAGAGCGGCAACATCACCTCACGGCTCTTGAACTCAATACCCCGACTAATGAAAGCCAACGCTCCATACGCCTTCTTAACAACCCTATCGACCTGCGTGGCAACCTTGAGGGATCTATGGACGTGGACCCCAAGATCCCTCTGTTCCTCCACACTGCTAAGAGTCCTGCCATTAACCTTGTATTCTGCCTTTGAATTCGATCTCACTAATGTTGTGGCAAAACTGAAAACCTAGCACTGGTACCTGAGAGATTATATCATGATCTAGCAAGGGGACCGCAAAGAAGTGTGCATCACCTGCACCATGACAGGCATCAATGACCACTGTATGGTATAATTTTATATATAATTTATATTCTGTGTTGTCTTTACCTATGGGCCTTTGATGCTTCTATAAGCAAGTGTTCATAATACTGTACCTCACCATACTTGTGCACTTGACAATAAACTCAACTTGGACTGCCTGATCTGCCCTATTATCTCCATCAACCTGGCCCCAAAACATCAGAGACACGAGATTGGAGATGCTGGAATCTAGAGCAACAAACAATCTGCTGGAGGAACTCAGAAGGTCAAACAGCATCTGTGGGAGGAAAGGAATTGGTGACATTTTGGGTCGAAACCCTGCATCAGGACTGAGAGTGGAGAGACAAGATGGCCATCTTAGAGAGGAGAAGGGGAATGGCGAGAAAGGATTCTGAGGCAATTGGACTGAGGAGAGGTGTAAGGTGACAGGCAGGTAGGGGAGGTGAGTGGGGGTGGAGTTGGAAGACTGTGGCAGGTGAATGATAGATGGAGGCAGACAAAAAGAGAGGAAAAAGAAAAAAAGCAACATATTTAGCAAGCTGGGGGAGGGGAATGTGAAGATGGGAGACAGCTGCTGGAGGGAGATAAGCAGGAACACAAAGCGCTACTGATGCTGGTTTGGAATAAGTAAAGGAGGTGAGGGTGGGAACCATTAGGGGAGAAGGGAGAGGTGAACGACAGTTCAAACCAGGTGGGGGGAACCTGTGTGTGAAGTGGGTGGATGGAGCCAGGAGGGGGAAGGGGACAAAGATGGGTGGAGGGGGGCTGGGGACAAAAAAGGGGGTAAGGATCAGAGGGGAAGGGGGGAGTGGGGAAAACAAAGGAAAAGTAGAGGGTACCTAAAATTAGAAAACCCAATATTCTGCCATTAGGTTGTAGACTACCCAAGTGGAAAATAAGGTGGTGTTCCTCCAGTTGTGTTGGGCAAAACATCAGCATCAACAGAGGTATTACCAAAAGAAGATTAATGTTAAAGCTGAGCCAACAAGAAATTCTGCAGGTGCTGGAATCTGGAGCAATACACAAAAAGTGCAAGTCCAGGTGAGGGGGGAAGATGTAATAAACTGAGAGGTGATAGGTAGAAAAGCAAAGGGCTGGAGAAGAAGGAATCCAGTCAGAGAGAACAGTTGACCATGAAATAAAGGATGGGGGAGGAGAGGAGATGGGCAGGTCATCAAGGTGGGGGAAGGGAGCCACAGGAATAAGGGAAGACAATGGAATGGCTCCCAAGTACTTCACAGAGACCACTCTCAGACAGCACCTCACAAACAACCTGCCTACTTCCAGATTACAGGCGCCACAGAATGTTGGTAGCTGCTGACTTTCCCTGAAGCCTGCTCAACTGGTTCCTGTGAATAGACTCTCAGTTCTTCTAACAAGAAGAACCAGTTCTGATCAATAAGAATAACAAAGAGATTGAGAATGAGAAAGAAATTAACATCAAATTAAAAACATTTCTGCATTTGAAGCAAAAATATGTTGATGCTGGCTGTTTCTTCCTGGTTATGATGAAAGATCTTTGATCTGAAATGTTAGCTGTTACTCTTCCTACAGATGTGGCCTGACCTGCTGAGTATTTTAACGTATTCTAGTTATATTCTGGGT
Organism: Pristis pectinata; assembly: GCF_009764475.1. NCBI lineage: Eukaryota > Metazoa > Chordata > Chondrichthyes > Rhinopristiformes > Pristidae > Pristis > Pristis pectinata. Next base: position 21,507,064 of record NC_067417.1, read on the forward strand.
AGGAAGCTCCACCTCAGTTTGAGGGAAAAGGAACAGTCTACAGGCTCTCATGAACCAAGGAAAACAAATGGTGAATGGTGAAAGAGCAGGAGGTTCAGCATCTTGCTAACAACCATGATGTGGTGAGTCCTTCGGTGCTATAGATAGCTATAAAAGCCATTTACAATACAAACATCCACGGTTACTCCCAAATGAGAACCAAGAATGAGAGTGAATTTATCAGGGACAGAGAGAGGCAGTCAACACCTTGACATGAATGCCTGGACTCCATCCTAACTATTCAGGCCAGCCTTGCTGCCACCCCAGCCAACAAGACACTGAGAAGGTCATGTCCCAACTCAACAATAACAAGGCCTCAGTTGAAATCCTAAAATTCTTGCATAACCTGGGGACTGCCTGTATTGGGTCATTATCACAATGCAGTTAGCAGGATGCAGGAAAACTAACTGCTGTAGCGACTCACCGCACCGGCATCGAACCGGCTCCCAACATCGCGATCGTCGTCGGAGGCCCCAATCCAAGATGGCGTGGGGCCCTCCTTCTTCCCCATCGTCGGGCTGGAGGGAAATAAACAGTCGACATTTCGTGTTGAGACCTGCAGTCTCTTGTGTCGGTAAGGTTTGATACCTGAATACCCTGTACAAAGGGGTTTGGGGAGAAAAATTGCCAAGGTTAATCAAGTTTAATTGAATGGGTCTTGGAAGCTGAAGATTTAAATGACCTAAAATAAGCCAAAATGGCTAATGAATAAAAACATGTATCCTTGGTGTGAAAAGGAAATCTATCCAACTTATATTTTTAAGTGGAATAAGCCCTTGATCCCTATTTTATCTTTTTTTGGTTAAGTTAGATATTAGTTATTGTTTAACCTGATGCATTTTCCTGGATTTTGATGGTGTTAGGATTGCTACAGAGTTAAATGAAAACTCTGTGACAGTGTATTCAGAAATATGTTGGCATAAGCACTTTAAAACTAACTAGGGAGCATATTAAACTTCAAGTCACCAAAGAGATAAAACAGACTGCAAAATTAACAACTGTAATGCTTTTTATCTGGATTGCAGAAAAATATTGCCCATCGTTATGCCTATGATTCTCAATCCTAACCCCCATGATATGAGGCAAAATTAAAATTGAGTTTGCTGATGATACAAAGATAGGCAGGAAGCTAAGTTGCAAAGACCTAGGGAGAGGTAGATAGTCAAAGATTTAGCAGATACAGTAAATGAGGGAAAATGTGAGGTTGTTCATTTGTTTGGACAAATAAAAAAGAAGAATATTATAAAGAAAGGTGAGAGATTGTGAAGTTCTGAATGCAGGGGGATCTGGGTGTCCTCGTGCATGATTCACAGAATGATTGTATGCAGGCCCAGCAAGTAATTAGGAAAGCTAACAAAATGTTTGGGTTTATGCTAGAGGTATTGAATACAAAAATAGAGATATATAATTCAGTTATACAGCACTATTAAGTTAGCATCTGGAATACATCTGGAATTTGGTCTCCTTATTTAAGAAAGGCTATTAATGCATTGGAAGCAGTTTAGAGAAAATTAGGTCGACCAATACCTAGAATGGGCAGGTTGTCTTATGAGGAAACATTGGACAAGCTAAGCTTGTATCTGCTGGAGTTTAGAGGAATGATTGAAACATATAAGATCCTGAAAGATCTTAACAAGATAGATGTGTTCCTGCTGTGGGAGAATCTAGAACAAGCGTCATCACTGTTTAAAAATAGTGGGTCACCCATTTAAAACAAAAATAAGATGATTTTTTTTCTCTGAGAGGATCATGAGTCTTTGGAACTTTCTTCCTCCAAGGCATCAGAAACAAAATATTTGAGTATTTATAAAGGAGAGATAAATAGATTTTAGGTAAACAAAGGAGTGAAGTGTTATTATGGGCAGCTAAGTGGAGTTGAGGTTACAGTCGATCAGCCATGATCTTATTAAATAGCCAAGCAAGCTCAAGGAACCAAGTGGCCTACTCCCATTTCTAATTTATTTGTTTGTATGAAGTGGTGAGACACTGAGCAGTGTAAAGGCAGCAATGGGAGATGGGTACATCCCTCTGAACAGATGATGGGGAAAGGGGAAATCATTTTAGGCCATCTTTTACTGGTACACCCAATTTGTTATAATCTTACTAATTTGTCTGCACATCCCTTTAGAAAGCAGATGCTATGTGGTGTTAGTTAAACTTTGTAAATAACTTATAAAATGAAATTATGTTGAAATAAGCTATATAAACATAAGTCTCAACCAAGATATAATGGAAATGTTATGGAGTACAAGGTAATATTACAAGCAATGTTATCTCAACCAATGTTTGGCTATCAATATAGCAAATGGTAATGTTCCACCTTGAATATCATTTTCCAGTAATTGACATATGCATGACAGCTAATATTTACAACTCCCCCACCCCCAGTTTTTCTACTGATTTCATTATTTGAACACAAACCACCAGACCTTGCTGTACAATTCCTCACACCACTTTCAATGGGTCTGAGAAGAGACTCTTCAACACAAAATCATTGAGGAGGTTTTCACGTGCTGAAGTAAATTAACAATTGCTCCTTTTCGTAGCCATTTTTTGGGAAACAGCATCAATGTTAAATTGTTAAACACCAATCAATTGAGCTAAAAAAATAGTGTTCATTTCACTATACATTCTTTAAGGAAGAGTAATTGAAAGTAACTCTGTGAAAACTAGGCAGAAAGGACACCGACACATGATTTTTTTTCACACTCCCTTCTCCTCAGGTCACAGTCTGAGCTACAGACCCTTCCCCCCCCCCCCCCCGCCCCCTTGCTTCCTGGCATCTTTCTCACTCTGAGGCCATTCGCTATTCACATTGGCAGTTTGGCAATGTTGGAGGGTGCCTGCTCATCTGTTTCGTGCTTCAGTCAGTCCAGCCCCATGCAATGCCAGATTTTAAGTGAGAAGTCTTTCTGATACGCCAAAAGGGAACTTGATCAAGGAGACACATCCAAAATCAGACAGAATACACAGAGCCTGATGAGGAATGTGACATTTTGAAGGTGTTAATAAATGTAGTTTTGATCAATTGTGGTTGCATGACTGAAGGGCGTATAAGAACACAGATAAAGCAGTTCCTAGAGTAGAGACAATAAGACAGAGCTGATGGAAACAATACTCATTCTCTGCTGATGAACCAGATCAGTTCTGTTTTCTAAATCTCTTGCATTTTCTATTGCTTAGACATTAAAGAGGAAATTGGACAATACCGGTAACAAATACTGGGGAAGTGTTGTACATATCCCACCAATAACCCACCAATAAATTTAATAGTCAGTGGCCATGTTCATTTCTCTTGGAAAAATGTGAGCCCTCATGCAAAAGTAGAAGGCCTTGAAGAGACGAAGTACTTAACACCAATCTTACCACTTCCTTAAATTTTGGAACTTAAAAAAATAGGATGAAATCCATGCGCAATAGCAGCAACAAGCTTCAAACATTAATTAGTAACTAACCTGCAAATGCTTGGTGATATTTTTAAACCGTCATTGACATGAGGAGAGTGTGAATTCTTCTTGCTGCTGAATGTATATTCAGCTGTGCAAAGTTAATGGAGGACATTAATTGGTGCCTTGAACTTCCATTTCACAGCATGAGTACCAAATCACTGTTGCAGGTCATTCATACCACAACTGCCTACACAACACACTATTGGCAGTCATTGGCATCACACATACTAATGTCATGACCAGTAAGACATTCAGCTGGATTCAGGTTACAGATATGCACATATGCAATGATCATCATATTGGAAGCAGTTTGGTGCCCGTAACATCCAAATAACAAATGCCATATAACTGAACTTTTCATCCAGACACAGAGTGAATACATAAGGGTTCAGATACATGAGGGTTAAATAACACAAATTGTGTTAGGTGTCCTTTATGTTGCTTTTTGGTTAAACAACTGCTGTAATGGTCTGTAACAGTGACGATCACCTTGACCATCACTGACAGTTTAACTTGTCCTACTCAGAGATTGCAGTTTTGGCAACAACTAATGTCAGGCATCAGCAAAGGAAACATTAAGGAAATGCAGTTGTCTGCCAGCTTGTCTCTCACTTAGATTCCGATGGGACAATTGTTCCATGAGCACCCTGAATTTATATAGCCGGCTGTTGAGAGCCCTTTTTCTCCTCCTCATCTAGCAGAAAGTCCTCTTCTGCATCTTTCTTTTTTTCCTTGCAGTCATGCATTCTTCCAAGGAGAAATCTTATTAATCCACCTGTGTATACAGTAACTGGTCATTTGGCTGGCATGACTGGGACTGTTTCTTTGGGTGACCTGGGAAATCCTTCCATTGAACTGATAGGTCCATTAGGTCAACATATCTGCTGACAGGAGATGTCAAGAATAAAAAGGCCCTCAGAGCTTTTGAACATCAATTAATCCAAGGAGGCAGAGCCAAAATACTTTAAAAAGCTATTGCTCTACTTCCACTGTGATAATTCTATTGAATGGTTCCCTTACACGATGAGATGGACTTTTGACCTCACAATCTACCTTGTTATGACTTTACACCTTATTGTCTACCTGCAATGCACTTCCCTGTAGCTGTGACATTTTACTCTGTATTCTGTTATTGTTTTTACCCTGTACTACTTCAATGCACTGTGTAATGAATTGATCTGTATGAATGGTATGCAAGACAAGTTTTTCACTGTACCTCAGTACAAGTGACAATAATAAACCAACTCCACTTACAGAGATAGAGTATCTCAGCTGTACTGCTGTATGTGCAAACAAAACCTAAAGTATTCAGATTAGCCTGCTTCTTGCATTCTGGACAAGATTGCCATTAGGTAATGGTGCTGGATGGCAGCAATAACTCATCTCCTACTCCAATGGCATGTGGGGGTGGGTGCTGGGAGGTGGTGCCATTTGTAGGAGCTATCTTTGAATTTTGGAATTAATGAAAGAGGTGATGCCAGTTTGTGTTAACTTTCTACCTTTATTGTAGTTCCCATGGCCACATTGTTAACAAAGTATACTGCCTACTTCTTTTAATTAATACTCATTAATTCAAATAATGTAAATATAAACCCCTAAATTCAGTTCATTTAAATTGCTGAAGTCAAATTACTGGACAATTTCACACGCAAAAATAGCTTTGATTTAACAGGGCAACTTCATAAAATCATTTCAGAGAAGTCTGGATTTTTCAAATGTCAAACCTATGAGTCAGCAGAAAATGTTTGTCCACACTTTCTGCTGCTCCCCACCCACTCACCCATTCAAAGAACTTGTTGTTGAATTTGCTGGAGGTGGAAAAATCCTTGGTTTGTTGACGGGATGAATTTTACAGGAAATTATTCAGGCAGTGTTGACCCAGGCCCTTCACAATATTGTCAACCAAAAACTGCCATGAGAGGCGGTGGAAGCAGATACGATAGCAATGTTTATGAACCATTTAGACAGACACATGGACAGGCAAGGAATGGAGGGATATTGACCGGCAGAAGTACAGTTTATATTGGCATCATGGTTGGCACAGACATCGTGGGCCAAAGGGCCTGCCCCTGGGCTGCACCGTTCTATTTTCTAGTTCTATTTCAAGCAATTGTCAGTGTTTGAGAGCCATGTTGCTGAAGCACTATGGTAAATCACATTTCCTTTGAGGATTGCTCTTGCTTCCATTTGGAAGCACATGGTTAGCAATAACACTCAGTAAGAAAGTAAGGGTTGCATTTTGTATAGTGTCAGCAAAGCCAGCGAAGTACATCTGAAGTGCTATTGGTTTTGTAATGTGCTGCTTCATAGAGAAAGTAAACTTGGCTGGTTCAGAATTTCAAAGCAAAAAGCACACTAGCACTTAGTGTGCTTAACACTTAAAACAGGAGGCTGTTTTGATTTTGATATTGGAACACATTACACTGAATCATTTCTCGCAAAAAAATTTATGGTACACATCATCTAGAAATGCTTTATTGCTGGCATTAGGTTTCAGAAGTGAAAGCAAAATCCGTCTCCTTTCACAAGCACAGACATTCTTTTCGTGATTAGCACAAAGTTAAAAAGAGTTTCCACACATAGCTGGAAATGCTTCTTTACCTAATGAGGATTTTGAAAGGTGCAGCTACAGAGAGTGACAAGCTTTTTTAGTACTAAACTTGTAAGAAAGTTATATAATATAAATAACAGTTATCTCATCCCAGTATGTTTTGTGCCTCTCCCAAACACTAAAACAATGTTTTGCAGTGTTTTCCTCTCATTTGGTAATTCAAAACCTTTCAGACTCAATGTCCGTCCCCCAGCTTCCCTGACTCATGAGTAGCATAGCCACGTCTGAAAGCTGCTCATTGTTTCAATTTAACTCTGCCGGACTCCTTAAAGAAATATATTTACTCAAAGCTCAAACTTGTACTGATGAGATCAGAAATATTTCAGAGGTAAGAATTTTTTCCAAAATTTCTAATAACTATAGCTTTAAAAAGGTCTGTTTTTAATAATACAGCCTCTCCAGATATCCCACTTGTTTGCTATATTTTTGAGTTGAAACACAGCTGTAAACCAACCATTACACTGCACCCTGCTTCTGTCACAGAACTATTTAGTAGTGTAAATTAACACAGCGTAATAGTTCAATTTATGTACAGCTATCACAAGAACTGTTCAAATATCATGACAGTATAATGACAAAAACACCATTATTTATTCAAATTGTCTTTCCACTGACTGTGTCAAAAGAATAAGATGATTTGCTCTTGTTGACTTTTCATTCTAATATCTTGTTACAACATGTGATGGAAACATTGTAACCTGTTATTATAATCCGTCTTCTATTCTGACAAAGATGTTCCAAAGATTTAACCCAGTGGATCTGCAGCTCTTTGAGGGCAGGACATTCTTAAAATTCTCAAAAAACCATAAAGTTAATGAATATAAGATATAATTCCAAGTGGTTATTTTTGATATGTTGTAGCTTTGAGATATATAATGAATAGGATTTCTTTGGTTTGTGTGGATTTATGGTTTTCCTAACAAACAAGCCTGATACATTAAACATTGAATATTAAGCTAGCCGAAAAGGCTAACAATCAAATTCTATACAGGGAAATTCTGAGGCTTGAGATAGCAACTGCTGGGGTGTGACATCTGTGATTGGTATACATGAAGATGCACTCATATATCAAGTGCTTTGTTGCTCAGGTTGATTGAATTGCTGAGGGATAAGCAGTTATTCCTAAAGTTCTATTTCAGGAAGCTCTTTAACTTGTTTAACAAAACTATGGTCTGTGATCAAGAGAGAAGTAATAATGAACATTGTGCAGTAGGCTGTGTCACCCATTCATAGTCCCATTAAGGAGGAGTTATTGGCACTTACTGCTGAGTGAGAGAGAAAGTACCAATTCTCTCAGCATCTGCCCTGTTAATCACCCTCAGAATCTGTTATTCACCTGTATGCTCATAAGTACTGCCCCAACCGTTCTTCATACATCACTCCTTTGTTCTAAGACTAACCCAGTGAACATCTCTGCACTGCCTCCAATGCAAGTATATTATGAATATGGAGACCAAAACCAAACAATTTTTTGGGACAACTTAAAGTGTCTAAAGCTAATAAGCCACACAATTCTATCTGGTTAAAAACCAACAGAATATCCTCATCTTTGGAAACCTGGGCTCTTACCTATCTCCAGCTAAGTTCTCTGGGCTCAAAAAAGTAATGTCTCCCTGTATGTAGAGAGATACATATCTTATTGAATAATTGTACCTGTTTTCCTCAATAATTTGGAATGACATTGTCTGTGTCTGTGGCAGAAGTCTCTTTCATGTAAAGGAATACATTACAAATTTTGGATCAGTCCTGAATATTGTCTCAGGTGCAGCATTGTTTGTTCCAAGTGTCAGACATTCAGAAGTGTGCCTAGAATGACGAATTATACTTCAGCTTAATTCACAGCTGGAACCATAAAATGTTACTTACCACAATGAACTGAACTGAATTTCATTACCAATAATTGCCCCAGAGGTCCCCTGATCTCCCACTGTAACTTTGGTGAAACGTTGATGAAAACAGGAGAGAAAAGAATGAATTGGCACATGTGTCTCTATTCCGGAGTTTCTGCCAATCTAACACCAAAGCTATGGCAGGAGCTTGGGAAAACCTTGCAGAAATTCTGCTCCCTCTGTGCACTTCTCTGATTTTTTCAAAGGTGAACTCAAGCTATAATTTGTCAAACTGTATTATTTCAAAACATGGTCTGAGTTTATACTTAAATGGAACTGTCCTCATTGTGATATTATGATCCATAACTGGATTAGCAAGACCAAAATCATGAGCTTATTTCCCATCTTTCAAACTATGAAATTAAACGCATAAGTTGGAAATGGACTGTAAATGACTGACTTTCTCTCCCTGGGGAAGTCAGTGGGAACTGCCAGCATTCTCAACCAAGAATTTGAATCTTTTGAAAGAAATTGTTCAGTGTTTTCATATGTTGGGCAGACAGCAGCAGTTAGTAAGCTCAGAATGAGGAGCCTGCCAGCAGTAAGAGAAGGCTTCCAACATCCAATAAATTACAGCTGCAGGGAAAATCAAAGAATCACAGAATGAGGCCATTTGGCCCATTGTGCTTGTACAGGTCATTGGTAAAACTATCTAAAATCTCAAGCCTTTGCTCTTTTCTTGGAATCCTGTATTTTTGTTGCCTTCCTGTCTTTACCTAAATTTCTTTTGAATTTCTTCCTATGTGCTTTCAGGCAGTGCATCTAAGAGCACCCACAATGAATAAAAATGCTTCTGTGTGTGGCATCTGATCCATCATTTTTAATCTGTGTTCTCTGGTTACTAACCCTTCTGTCACTGGAAAGGAATTCTTGCCATTTACTCCTGCATGGTAGATTGGTCTTGAAGGTTAGAACCCACAGGGATCCAGAGTGAACTAGCCAATTGGATACAAAATTGGCTTGATGGTAGTGGAGGGTTGGTTGTTTTTCAGATTGGAGGCCTGTGATCAGCAGTGTGCCACAGGGATCAGTGCTGGGTCACCTGTTGTTTGTCATATATATACATTGGATGGGGCATTGAATACAAGAGTTGGGGCATCATGTTAAAACTGTAGAAGACATTGGTGAGACCGCACCTGGAATATTGTGTGAATTCTAGTTGCCATACTATAGAAGGATGTGATTAAGCTAGAGAGGATGCAGAAAAGATTCACAAGGATGTTGCTAGGACTGGAGAGCTTGAGTTGTAAGGAGATACTGGACAGGCTGTGATTGTTTTCCCTGGTGCAAAGGAGGCTGAGTGGTGACCTTTTACAGGTTTATGAAATCATGAGGGGCATAGATTAGGGGGATTGTCACAGTCTTTCTCCCAGGGTAAGGGAGTCTAAAACTAGAGGGCATAGGTTTAAGGTGAGAGGGGAATGATTTAAAGGAAACCTCAAGGGCAAATTTTTCACACAGAGGGTGGTGGGTATATGGAATGAGCTGCCAGAGGAAGCTGTAGAGGCAGATACAATTACAATGTTTAAAAGACATTTGGACAGGTACATAAATAGGATAAGTTTAGAGGGATATGGGCCTGATGCAGGCAAAAAGGACTAGCTCAGGAAGGCACCTTGGTCAGCATGGCTGAGTTGGGCTATATGACTATGTCTCTATGACTCTATTTACTCTATTAAATTTTCTGTTGTTGACCTTTTCTGCTCTCTATGAAGAAGACGATATTTTACATTATAGATGTGCCTCATTCCTGTTGCTATTCAGTCTGCTTTGTACCCTTTCCAATGTTTTGATATCCTTCCTGAATAAATGAACTGAATTGTCCAGCTGAGATCTAATTAGTGTTATAAAAAGATATAGCATAGCTAATTTGCTTTTACATATGATTCCCCTTTAAAAAGAGTAAAAATCTCCTTTTTTAAAAATTTTCCTTTCTGCTACTATTAAAGATTTCCATACACCTCCACAGCACCCTATACATGCAACTTCATTAAAACTGTGCTATTTATTTCTTGTGTATCAATTGACATTTTCTCAACACTAATTTTCATTTGAAAGAAGATGTACATTTATTTAGCAAGACACAAAATGCTGGAGGAAATCAGCAGGTCAGGCAGCATCAATGGAGGGAAATGGATAGTCCATGTCTCAGGTCGAGACCCTTCATCTGGACTGACATTTATGTAGCACCTTTGATGGCCTCATGATATTTCAGAATGCATTACAGTTTCTGAAGCACTTTGACGTGCAGTCAATGTTGTAATGCAGGAAATCTGCTGCAGGAATTAGTGTTGGTATAGATCCTGTTCTCCCAACCTAAGGTAGGAAATATTTGCTAAAGAGTGCAACAAGGTTTCGCCATTTAGATTTCTGGGAAAGAGGATTCTCAAATGAATTAGATCAGATTAAGCAGACTAAGCATTATATTGTGGAAAAAAGTCTGAGTGTTGTTATTTTGACATCTTGATTTATTGCTTGCAAGCCTGCTGGCCCAGCACATACCTGCCAACCACAGCCCAAACAAAAGAAACTGAACTTTCTCTTGATGAAGGGTCTTGGGCCTGAGACCTTAACTCTGTTTCTCTTTCCACATTTGCTGCCTGACCCTTTGAGTGTTCCTAGCATTTTTTGTTGTTATTTCAGATTTCCAGCATCTGCAGTTCTTTATTTTTAATTACAGAAGAAACATGAGTCTGCCAAAGATCAATCAGTGATAGAAGATAATTCTCTGCCGACTCAAATGAAAATAAACAGTTACAACATTACTATATTCCATGCCCTCCCCTTCCCTGCAAACTAATTCATCATCAACCATCCTGCAATACAGATTCTTTGACAATCAAAGATGCTACACTATCCAATACAATCATTCAAACACACTGAAGATTTCCTCTCTCTGCTAGACTGCCTGACCTCCACAGATAGTGCAGAATCTCTTGCTGCTCACTGATTGATTTGCACAATGCTCATAGGGAACAAGTCCAGATGATCCATCATCAGCACTTGGCTCAGTTTCCTTCATCAGCAGTGATCTCTGGCACTGGAAGATGGCTGAGAGCATCTGTGTTTCCATGGTATTTCCCTGCTCTGGAAACAATAGTGTATTCATATGCTCTCAAGGTCAAGGCCCATCTTTGAATTCATGGGGAAACCACTTGAGGCACTGACTTCATTTTATGGAACAGGGAAATTAGAGGCCTGTGATCTTGTAAATGGTGTTGTTACATCCATAAATGTACTTATACATGAACATGATAGCTAGACCTCTTTTATCCAGCTGATGTCTCTCTCTGCTGCTGTTAACATTCTGGGCATAAATCCTATCAGGAGCAATAAACAACCTGCTGGAGGAACTCAGTGGGTTGAGCAGCATCTTTAGGAGGAAAGGAATTGTCGACATTTTGGGTCAAAACCCTGCACCAGAACTGTGTCTCCATAAACTCTATCAGCTCTTTGGAGACATCTTCCATTTTGATGGTTTCATTTATCACCTTGCAGCCTCTGTTGATACCTTCCCCCAAGCTAGCTCCATCTGCCCATCATCCCCACTCACCTGATTCTATGTACAGCACCAACACTGTTTGTTGGGACAGGATGAATTAACAGATGTAGAATTTTTCTTAATGCACAGAAGCTTTTCCTTGGGTTTGAGTTCACCTCCCCTTCACACGCTTTCACAGCAATTAGTGTAATAGAATGAAGGGCACTGTTGGATTTGGCAGGAATTAATTATAATAATTCAACAATCCCAGATATGCCTTCACCTCAGTTACGTTAGTTAGGGCAAGAGTATTAGTAAAGGCTTTACCTTCCCTTGATTGGGTGGAGTCCCTTGGCATCCACATGGAAGTCCAAGTTGCCAAGAAAGTACTCTCATTTCTCTCTAGACATAAGCCTGCCTTTTTCAGTCAACTCAGCATTTCTTCCAGATTCTGGAGGTGTTTGGTTCTCCAGGCCAACTTAGCCAGGATATCATCTAGCAGACAGCTACCCTGTGAATGCTCCTGTGGAAGATATTGGGTGCAGTTGAAAGGTAGTCAGTTATATGTGAACAAGTCTTTGTGTATGTAAAAGAAAACTTTAGTCTGCCTCTCTAACACTGGGGCGGCACGGTAGCGTAGCGGTTAGCGCGACGCTATTACAGCGCCAGCGATCGCGGTTCGATTCCCGTCGCTGTCTGTAAGGAGTTTGTATGTTCTCCTGTGTCTGCGTGGGTTTCCTCCGGGTGCTCCGGTTTCTTCCCATATTGCAAAGACATACAGGTAGGTTAATTTGGGTTTAAAATGGGCGGCGCGGACTCGTTGGGCCGGAAAGGCCTGTTACCACGCTGTAAATAAAATTTAATTCAACTATATATCGATATGCAGGACTCATATGCATGAATTGCTGTCCCCCTGACAAAATTGCAAGTAAATTTTGTATGTTAGGAATAGATATGTTCCAAATATGTGACTCGATTTAACTCTCAGCCTGCAATGTTCATAAACTGTATGGGTGACACGGTGGGGGTGGCACAGTAGTTAGTGCTGTTGTCTCACAAATCCAGCTTCCTGAGTTTAATCCTGACCTCAGGTGCTATCTATGTGGAGCTTGCATGTTATTTCTGCAGCTGTGTGGGTTTCCTCCCATATCCCAAAGATGAGCTGGCAGGTTAATTGACTACCATAAATTACCAATCTGTGTAGGTTAATGGTAAAAGGCACCTGATGGGGAGTTGATGGGCATATGTGAGAGAGAGAGTATTTTGCAGGGCTACAGGAAAATAATTTCTGGTCGCAGTTTTGGTTTCTGTGCATAAGGCACTGACCTTGGCTTGAGGAATCACGGTGGGGCATTAGGATAAACATAAATTTTGGGTGCCTAGCTCATCTTGGAAAATCTCTTCAGGTCTCCCTGGCATCTCCTGTACCAGCATCCCCTATCTTACTAGAATGAATTTTCCTCCAATCCAGAGGATCTTTTTCAGCCAGCCTCCTCCTGACAGGTTTGGTCCAGAGCCTATAACAATTACTAATAGCAATGTTTTAATCTGCCTTTGGTATTTTGGTTGATCAGTGTAATGATATGCCAGAGTCAAGCTCAAATGACATTCTCAGTCATTTATCGTCATGACAACACTTTGTTCAGTCAGACACCTTTACATTATAAGCACTTCCTCTGTATTACATCCACTTGCTACCTCTATTCAGTGAGAACAGTGGAAACTTCGGAAACTTTTGAGTGCCATCCCTTGGTTTCTTTTTTATTTTTCCATACTTTCATATTTCCTTATGGCAGAAGAGAAAGCCAATCTGCCCATTGGCTCTCAGAGCAATTCCGTCATTCCCATTTCCCACTTATTTCCCTCCACCTATTCTTTCTCACATGCCCATTAACATTCCTCTGATTTTCCTTCCACCCACCTACATTAGGGGTAATATACAGTAGGCAATTAACCTACCAACCTGCAAGCAGAAACCAGTGCACCCTTGGAAAACCCACATGGTCACAACAAGAACATCCAAACTCTACACGAAAAAAAAGAGGTCAGGATTCAGGACACTGGAGCTGTGAGGCAGCAGCTCTGCTAGTCGTACCACTGTTTTAAATGTTTGCTCAATTTGATACTCATTCCTCCAAGCCCCAGCAATATGGCCATTTAAACCACATGCATGACACTTTTCTTGCATGGACCAGTATTCAGACAGTATGCGCTTCCCCCTACCATGGTAAAAGCCTTTGTTTACTTTTTGAAAGTTATATTTGGTTTGCTTCACAACAGCTAGTCTTTCATTCATGCTGTTACATGGAGCAGCCAGTCACACTTGCAAATGGTTTCAACTGGTGATTCCACTGCCTGAGCAATTATCATCACAATTTCAAAGATCAGATTCACCTCTGATAACTAGTGCTTCTGAATCCGGTCATCATTGATTCCTCACACTAACTCATCCCTTAGCATCTGTGGGAGAGCATTGTTTTAATTTAGCCTTATGATTAGCCACATAAACACCTACTGTTTTGTTAATTTTACTTAATTGTTAAGTCTCTTAAACTAAAGTTTTGCATGATCTTGGCTTGGCTTTGAGTTCTTCAACAAATTCACCACTTCCTGATGTATTTTATCATCTGGTTTCTTTGGGCTACGCAGGTTTCTCTAACTCATACTTCTGTCTTTCATAATTCTGATTAAGATAGACCAGTTCTTTTTGAAGAAATCTGACAGCATTTTGCAATATTTCTCCCATGTCTGGGTTTAAGAGTCTAATGCCGAAATCAAGCCAATTATGGCCATTTTTCTTTTTTTCCACTTTCTCATGCACACAGTTGTTTGACTTTCCTCTGCCATGGGTTTTTATTTGAAGAAGTGTTGCTCTTCCACTCTACCTGACATTGATCTCAATTCCATGGCTGTCATCTTCCCCACCACAACCCCATTTCCCCCACCAACCCCTACGCCACCTTTTCAGCCTCCATTTCCCCAACACATCCCCACACCCCAGCCAAGGGATGCCAAGGGATTTACCCTAGTTGGGGACTGAGAAGAGAAATTGCCACTGGCTTCAGGAAGCACGTATAAGTCCATTTTGGTTGGTCTAATTGCCCATAGTATATTCAAGTTCACTGAAATAGATGAGCACTGTTACATGCCTGTGAGAATGGTCCCCTCTGCAGTTGCCACAAACTTTATGGGGTGCTAGGCACATTTCAAATGATTTATGAAGATGATACTTTACTCTGTATTCTGTATTGTTTTTACCCTGTACTACCTCAATGCACTGTGTAATGAATTGATCTGTACGAATGGTATGCAAGACAAGTTTTTCACTGTACCGCGGTACAAGTGACAATAATAAACCAATACCAATACCAATTTTGCAGTTAAGAGAAAAACTTGAGCTGGCCTTCCACTCAAACTATTTTTCTACTATTGTCACTATTTACTTCTCCTCCCATGCAACATCCTGTGCGTGAACAATCATTAACAGAAGTAGCAATGGGTAAAAGAGAAGAAAGGCAACAGACAAATAATAGTGCTGACACATTAGGATATCTTAATTCCCTCAATTCATCAGCAGCCTAGAACATCAAGACATACTGTATTAACTTCTTTTATCCCCAATCTTAAAAATGGTTATTTATATGCTGTTTTGTTTTAAACATTGAAGTATTCTCCTTTTAGAGCTCTGTATTTGGCTTCTTAATAAACTGGACGATATCCTGTGTGTTTTGGTTGCGGGGAAAGAAAAAGAGAAGAACTTAAAAGTTTATAGATAGTTTGAACAAGTTGCAGTAGGTTGTTAGAATCTCCCATTGCTATGGTAACTAAGTCCTTAGGAGGGTTTGCTTGCCCTGGCAATCTTTTCCTCATTTACTCCCACAAACTGCAGATATGGGAGACAGCATTCAACCTGCCAAGATTGCTCCCTTACAGAGTGCACTCAGTGCTCAGATTGCCCCCCTTCAGTTTTTGTTGTGCATTCAGCTCAGTGCACTCTTAGCCCAAATGGAGCAATCCTCCATTGATTGATCTATTTCATCTGCATCTGAGTGCAGAAGCTCCTTTACTTCATTTTCAGACTTGCAATTTGAAAAATGGCAATGGAATATCATTACTGTAATGATTATAGTGAATAATGATGCTGAGAATAGTGGGCATGTCCAAAGAAGTAATCTTCTTCAGTCTTTTAGGATTGTTCCATTTTTTTATAATGTTTTCATATTTCCCCTTCTTTTTCTCTTCAAGGCATTAGAAAGCTGGCTTATAAATCCACAGGCATCTTCTGTGGAAAGCAAGCAGCAGGAAAGGCAGCTGAAGGGAATTTAAGTTGCAAAATTTGAATAGGTACCAAAACAGCTGTGGTGTATTATCTACAGCAGGCAAGTACTGAAAGTAGCATGGCATAAAATAGTTGTAGCCCTATGATGGCCAAACATTCCTTAAGATTATTACTGTATAAATAATTTGTCTGCGGGTTCATTTTTGAAACTAGCATTGTTCTTCATTTAAAGACATCCGAATCAGATTTAATAGATATTTTGCTGGCTTCTGTATTTATTATTATGTGAAATACAATGCATTTTAGCCCATTTCAAGGTTCCAAATGCAACAAATTCCTTTCCTTTGTAAAGATCTTGGTTGAGAAATAGGTTTATGTAGTGTGTTTTTCCTGGCACTGTGGCTGTTGAATTTGACTGTGAGTTACATTTGCATTGTTATAATTTGCCTTACATTACTTGCCAATTTGAATTATGCATGCGAAAATATGAGAGGAGCCAGCGGACAACATCAATCCACTGTAACCATGTTTTGATGTTTGTTTTTATAAATCAAGTGACATTAATGTGTGAACCATGCACACTAGACCTGAGATGAACAGCTGGAAGGACTCCAGCCCCAACATTTATTATTTAACAGATCAATAGTTTGCAGGTTTGTTTGTGACAGCAAAGTAATACATTTGTTTATCAAAACAAAGTTACAGAATTCAAATTATTTTGCATTGTTGAGATGAAGGGTTTTGCTGTAAGAGTGTGGGAGCTTTGCTCATGATTCCATTTTATTGTGAGCTTCGATGTGAATGAACATAGAGAATAGAATGTAGAACAGTACTGCAACAGGCCCATCGGTCCACGATGTCTGTGCCGACCATTATGCCAACCTAAAGTAATCCCATCTGTTTGCACATGGTCCATATCCCTGCATTCCCTGCTTGTTAATGTGCCTGCCTAAGTGCCTCTTAGACATTGATAGCTTGTCTGCCTCTATCACTTCCCCTGGCAGTGCATACCAGACACCCACTTCTCTCTGTAAAAAACTTGTCTCATAAATCTCCTTTATACTTTGCCCCTCTCACCTTGAAGCCAAGCCCTCTAGAATTTGACATTTCCACCCTGGGAAACAGACTCTGGCTATCTACCCTATCTATGCCTCTCTTTATTTTATATAATACTTCTACCAGTTGCCTCTCAGCCTCTGATGCTCCGAGAAAACATCCAAGTCTATCTAACCTCTCCCTATAACTAATACTCTCTAATACAGGCAACATCCTGGTGAACACGCTCTGCACCCTTTCCAAAGCCTCTGCATCCTTCCTGTAATGCGGTGACCAGAACTGCACACAAAACCACAAATGCTGCAATTGACTTCCTGGCTGTTATACTCAACACCCCAACTGATGAAGGCAAGTATGCCATACACCTTCTTCAATACTTTCAACTGGATCCTTGACTTCCTCATCAGAAGACCACAGTCAGTACAGATCAGTAGTAACATCTCCTCCTCACTGACAATCAACACAGGCGCACCTCAAGGATGTGTGCTTAGCCCACTGCTCTACTCTCTCTACACTCATAACTGTGTGGCTAAGCACAGCTCAAACGCCATTTATACATTCGCAGATGACACCACTATTGTTGGTAAAATCTCAGATGGCAATGAGTAGGCATACAGGAGGGAGATAGATCAGCTGGTTGAGTGGTGTCGCAACAACAACTTTGCACTCAGTGTCAGCAAGACCAAGGAATTGATTGTGGACTTCAGGAAGGGGAAGTCGGGAGAACACACACCAGTCCTCATTGAGGGGTCAGTGGAGGAAAGGGTGAGCAGCTTCAAGTTCCTGAGTGTCAACATCTCTGAGGATCTGTCTTGGGCCCAACACATTGATGCAATCACAAAGAAGGCATGCCAGCAGCTGTACTTCATGAGGAGTTTGAGGAGATTTGGTATGTCACCAAAGACTCTTGCAAATCTCTATAGATGTATGGTGGAGAGCATTCTGACTGGTTGCATCACTGCTTGGTATGGAGGCTCCAATGCACAAGATCGGAAGAGGCTGCAGAGGGTTATAGACTCAGCCGGTTCCATCACAGGCACAACCCTCCCCACCATCGAGGACATCTTCAAGAGGTGGTGCCTCAAGAAGGTGGAATCCATCATTAGGGACCCTCACCATCTGGGACATGCCCTCTTCTCGTTACTACCATCAAGGAGGAGGTACAGGAGCCTGAAGACCCACACTCAGTGATTCAGGAGCAGTTTCTTCCCTCTGTCATCAGGTTTCTGAACAGTCTGTGAATCTATGAACACTACCTCATTGCTCTATTTTTTGCACTATGTATTTATTTTGTAATTTATAGTTCTTTATGTCTTCGCCGCAAAACAACAAATTTCACGGTGACAGTGATAATAAATCTGATTCTGATTTTGTTTTTGATTCTATGGACTTGCACTCCAAGATCCCTCTGTACATCAATGCTCTTAAGGGTCCTGCCATTTACTACATACTTCCCAAAGTACACCTCACACTTGTCTGGATTAAACTCCATCTGCCATTTCTCTGCTCAGCTGGTCTATATCCTGCTGAATCCTTTGAAAACCATCCTCACCACCCACAATTCCAAAATCTTTTGTGTTGTTTGCAAACTTATTAATCAGCCCACCTACATTTTCATCCAAATCATATATATATCAATAACAACAGAGGTCCCAGCACTGACCCCTGCAAACACTACTGGTCGTAGACCTCCAGTCAGAATAATACCCCTCCACCACTACACTCTGTCTTCTATGGCCAAGGCCAGGACAATTTTGAATCCAATCTACCAAGTCTCCATGGATCCCATGCACTTTAATCTTCAGGATCAACCTAGTTTGAGGGACCTTGTTGAAAGCTTTACTAAAGTCCACGTGGATAATATCCACTGCCCTATCCTCATCTATCATCTTCATTATCTCCTCCAAAAACTCAATCAGATTTGTAAGACATGACCTTGCCCACACAAAGCCATGCTGACAATCTCTAATAAATCTATGCTTTCCAGATATGAATAAATCCTATCCTTAAGAAGATTCTCCAGTAATTTTCCTACCATTGATGTAAGGCTCTGTAATTTCCTGCTTTGTCCCTATTGCACTTCTTAAACAGAGGAACAATACTGGCTTCAGTGCTCTGGGACCTCACCTCTGGCTAAAGAGGACACCTCTGTCAAGGCCCCAGCAACTTCTTCCTTGCCTCCCTCAATAACCTGGAATAGATCTCATCAGACCCTGGGGACTTATCCACCTTAATGCTCTTAAAGAGCCTCAACAGCTCCTCCTTCATGATATCACCATACCCTAGAATATCAGCATATCCATCCTTGATCCGCTATTCTCCGTCCTTTTCCTTGGTGAACACCAGTGCGAAGTAGTCGTTTAGTACCTTGACCACTTCCTCTGGCTCCAGACATAAATTCCCTCCTCTGTCCTTGAGTGATCCTACCCTCTCTCTAGTTACCCTCTTGTTTTTAATGTATATATAAAATGCCTTGGGATTCTCTTTAATCTTACTCACCAAGGTTATTTCATGACCCTTTTAGCTCTCCTGATTCCCTGTTTAAATTCTCTCCTGCTTCCTTCGTATTCCTCAAGGGCTCTGTCCTATTTCAGATTCCTAAACCTTACATATGCTTCCTTTTTCTTTTTGACTAAATTAGCAACATCTCCCATCAACCAAATTCCTGAACCTTGCCATCCTTGTCTTTCTTCCTCACAGGAACACGTTGGTCCTGAGCTGATCAGCTGGCCTATAAATGACTCCCACACATCAGATATGGACATCCTAGAACATCCACTCACAATCTATTCTCTCCACCTCCTCTCTGACATTGTTGTAATTAGCCTTTCTCCAATTTAGCGCTTTCCCCTGAGGTCCAGACTTATCCATAACTACCTGAAAACTTATGGAATTTGGGCTTTGTTCCAGGCAAGGTGAGAGATGTTCTGACGGGACGGAACTGGAGGGGGACTCACATACTTGTGGGTAGGTTTGCTAATGCTGATCTGGGGGGGGGGGGGGGGGGGTGGTTTAAACTAGATTTGCAGGGGGAAGGGAACCAGAGTGTTAGAGCAGATAGTGAAGTGGAGGAGGTTAAAGGTCATGCGAAGACTGCATGTATAGACAGAAATCAAAGGTTTGTACATGATAGAAATGTTCTCAGGTGCATCTATTTCAATGCAAGGACTATTGTAGGTAAGGCCACTGAGTTTAGGGTGTGGATTGGCATGTGGGATTATGACATTATTGCTATTAGTGAGATTTGGTTGCAGGAGGGGCAGGACTGGCAGCTTAATGTTCTGGGGTTCCGTTGTTTCAGATGTGATAGAGGAGGAAGGATGAAAGGGGGAGGTGTGGCGTTACTAGTCAGAGAAAATGTCACAGCTGTGCGTAGACAGGACAGCCCGGAGGGCCCATCTGCAGAGACCATATGGGTGGATCTGAGGAACGGGAAAGGTGTGGCCACACTAATAGGGTTGTATTATAGACCGCCCAATAGTCAGAGAGAATTGGAGGAGCAAATCTGTAGAGAGATAGCAGACTGATGTAAGAAACAGAAAGTTGTAATAGTAGGGCATTTTAACTTTCCACATAATGACTGGGACTCCCACACTGCAAAAGGGTTGGATGGCTTGGAGTTTGTCAAATGTGTTCAGGAAAGTTTTCTAAATCAATATACAGAGGTACCAATGAGAGAGAATGCAATACTTGATCTCCCATTAGGGAACCAGACAGGTCAGGTGACAGAAGTATGTGTAGGTGAACATTTTGGGTCCAGTGACCATAATGTCATTAGTTTCAAGTTAATTATGGATAAGGATAGGTCTGGTCCTCGAGTTGAGGTTCTAAATTGGAGAAAGGCCAATTTTGTGGAAATGAGAAAGGATCTAGTAAGAGTGGATTGGGATAAGTTGTTTTTAAATTTTGAGAGTGCAGAGTTTGCGTGCTCCTGCCAGGATTAAAGGCAAAGTTAACAGGCATAGGGAACCTTGGTTTTCAAGTGATATTGGTGATCTGGTTAAGAAAAAGAGAGAGGTGTATAGCAGGTATAGGCAACTAGGAACAAATGAGGTAATTGAAGAGTATAGAAAATGTAAGAAAATACTAAAGAAGGAAATCAGGAAGGCAAAAAGCAGACATGAGGTTGCTCTGGCAGATAACGTGAAGGTAAACCCAAAGGGTTTCTACAAGTATATTGAGAGTAAAAGGATAGTAAGGGACAAAATTGGTCCACTAGATGATCAGAGTGGTCGGCTATGTGTGGAGCCTCAGGAGATGGGGGAGATCTTAAACAGTTTTTTTTGCATCAGTATTTACTCAGGAAACTGGCATAGGGGATATGGAAGGAAGGGAAACAAGCAGTAGTATCATGAAACATATAGAGATTAAAGAGGAGGAGGTGCTTGCTGCCTTACAGCGAATAAAGGTAGATAAATCCCTTGGGCCTGACATGATATTTCCTCAGACCTTGAGAGAGACTAGTGTAGAAATTGCAGGAGCCCTGGCAGATATATTTAAAATGTCCTTAGCCACGGGTGCGGTGCCGGAGGACTGGAGGGTAGCTCATGTTGTTCCGTTGTTTAAAAAAGGCTCTAAAAGTAAACCAGGTAATTACAGGCCGGTGAGCTTGACATCAGTAGTGGGTAAATTATTGGAAGGTGTTCTGAGAGATCAGGTATACAAGTATTTGGACAGCCAAGGGCTGATTAAGGATAGTCAGCATGGCTTTGTGCGTGGTAGATCATGTTTAACGAATCTTGTAGCGTTTTTCAAGGAGGTTACCAAGAAAGTAGATGAAGGAAAGGCTGTGGATGTTGTCTACATGGACTTTAGTAAGGCCTTTGACAAGGGCCCACATGGGAGATTAGTTCAGAAGGTTCAGACACTAGGTATCCATGGAGAGGTTGTAAACTGGATTCGAAATTGGCTGTGTGGGAGAAGACAGAGAGTGGTAGTGGATGGTTGTTTCTCAGACTGGAGGCCTGTGACTAGTGGTGTGCCTCAGGGATCTGTGCTGGGGCCATTGTTGTTTGTTGTCTATATCAATGATCTAGATGATAATGTGGTAAATTGGATCAGCAAGTTTGCTGATGACACTAAGATTGAAGGCGTAGTGGACAGTGAGGAAGGCTTTCAAAGCTTGCAGAGGGATCTGGACCAACTGGAAAAATGGGCCAGAAAATGGCAGATGGAATTTAATGCAGACAAGTGTCAGGTGTTGCATTTTGGAAGGACAAATCAAGGTAGGACATACACAGTAAATGGTAGGGCACTGAGGAGTGCGGAGGAACAAAGGGATCTGGGAGTTCAGATACAAAATTCCCTGAAAGTGGTGTCACAGGGTTGTAAAGAAGGCTTTTGGCATCCTGGCATTCATGAATCAAAGTATTGAGTATAGGAGTTGGGATGTTATGGTGAGGTTGTATAAGACATTGGTGAGGCCAAATTTGGAGTATTGTGTGCAGTTCTGGTCACCTAACTATAGGAAGGATATCAGTAAGATTGAAAGAGTGCAGAGAAGATTTACTAGAATATTGCTGGATCTTCAGGAGTTGAGTTACAGGGGAAGACTGAACAGATTAGGACTTTATTGCTTAGAGTGCAGAAGAATGAGGGGAGATTTGATAGAGGTTTACAAAATTATGAGGGGTATAGACAGAGTAAATGCGAGTAGGCTCTTTCCACCCAGATTAGGAGAGATAAATACAAGAGGACATGGCTTTAGGGTGAAAGTGGAAAGATTTAGGGGGAACATTAGGGGGAACTTCTTCACTCAGAGAGTGGTGGGAGTGTGGAATGAGCTGCCATCTGACATGGTAAATGCAGGCTCACTCTTAAGTTTTAAGAATAAATTGGATAGATACATGGATGGGAGAGGTCTGGAGGGTTATGGACTGGGTGCAGGTCAATGGGACTAGCAGAATAAAGTTTTGGCACAGACTAGAAGGGCCGAATGGCCTGTTTTCTGTGCTGTAGTGTTCTATGGTTCTGTGGAATTATGATCACTGTTCACAAAATGCTCTCCTGCTGAAACTCCAATCACCTGGCCAGGTTGGATTATTGGATTATCTTCATGCTGTGTCAAGAAACCCCCCTAGATGCATCTGACAAATTCTTCCCAATCTAAGTCTATGGTACTAAGGAGTCCTAGTCAATATTGGGGAAATTAATGTCACGCACTGCAACAACTCTGTTGCTATTACATCTTTCCATAAGCAGCCTACATATCTCCAGCTGGCTATCGGGAGCCCAGTTGTATAACCCCATCATAATGATTGCACCTTTCTTATTCCTGAGTTCTACCCACATTGCCTCTCTGGATGACCCCTCCAGAATGCCCTCCCTAAGTGTTGCTGTTCTTCCTGCTCAGTGGTGCAACTCCCCCGACTCTTTTACATCCGTCTCTGTCACATCTGAAACATCTGAATCCTGGAGTCTTGAGCTGCCAGTCCTGCCCCTCTCTCAACTTAGTCTCTGTAATGGCTACAACATTGTGGTTCCATATACTCATTCATGTCCTAAATTCATCTGTCTTATCTGTAATACTCCTTGCATTGAAATAAATACACTTTAGCCCATCAGCCCCACCTCGTTCATTAACCTGGCCCTCTCTGTCCGTCCTTTCAGACAATTGACCTTAACTCTACCTTCCTCCACTTCCTCACTTCCTCCACTTAACCAATGCCCCCACTTGCTGACCTACTGCTCTGTTTTCCCCCCCAACCCCCAGTCCCACCCCTGGCTGAACTAGATTAAACCCTCCCAGGTAACATTAGCAAACCTCCCTGCAAGGATATTGGTGCCTCTCCAGTTGAGGTGCAACCCATCCTTCTTATACAGGTCCCTCTTGCCCTGGAAGAGAGCCCATGATCCATGTACCTGAAGGCCATCCCTCCTGCATCAGCTGGAAACATGGCAAGAGCATCTGAAGTGCAGAGAAATGATGAGGAGAAGGGGTTTACTGTGAGTCACCAGCAGGCAATATTCCAGTATCCGTATCATGGAGGAGCAATATATCTGGAGATGGTCACAGAGAAATGCACCTACCGTGGGTAGAGCTTCAGCCAAAAAGCTGTGCCAGGACAACTCTACTTGTAGCAGTCAAGGCCACAATTCAGGCCACAAGGCCTGAGTTTGGCCTCTGAATCAGAGCATGTGGCAATGGCAGAAATCTATCACAGGAGCAAGGTTTGCAAAATGCTGCAGGATTAGAGATTTCGTGTAAGTTCTGTTCTCAAAGAGAAGGGAATTCATTTTCTTTTCCTTGGTTAGAGAACAGAGGTTAATGAAGCCAAGTGGAGATAAAGCCTGTGACTATGTCAGGTTAAGAGCTCCACACAGGAACCCCAACATCTTTAGGAAAAGAAAGTGTTCTCACTTTAAATATGAAGACTGAAAATATTGATGGTTCATGGAGCTCACATGATGTTTATTCTCTGGCAGAGCACTTGCTCCCCAGTCATAACGCAGAACCAACATTAGCTCTTGCAGGATGCGGGCTGAATCCCTGCCTCCTCACAACAGTCTGAGGACCGACCATTGCTGCACATGGTTGGATAGTGACAGCCATGGACTTGAACCAATAACGACCAGAGTCCTCAAGCACTGGACCTTTGGGGTCAGCTGTAGGTGAAAAAGGAATATAAGGATTAAATTTGTGACATGAAACCTTGTTGATTCAGAGAATCAGTGCTGTTTCAGAGAATGTGCTACAGTGTTAAGCAGTGCAGTTGGTGCTGGAGTCTTCATTAATGAAAATGAAATGTGTGCACAAATTTCAGGTTAATGGCACCAGACCCAACTAGCACTGACTGCTGGAGCAGTACATTCCAGCATGTTTTCCAGCCTCTTTGAATTTCTTGGCCCTTGGTTATATGAACTCCTCCTGTACCTCTTTCTCTCTGTGTAGATGTCTTCAGTGTCATTCCTGACTCTCACACAATGAAAGTCATTTTTAGATTTCTTAAGTCTAAAGTCATTAACTAATCCAGATATACTTATTAGTAAAGAAGAAGACAATACCTGGCTGTGAATGGAAAGCGAAAAGCAAGAATAGCCTAAAAGGGCTGGACATTGGAGGTAAATCTTGGGACAAATGGGACAATTTGCTGTTTTTTTTTAATAAATGTATCTTACTTTTTGAATTAAGAAATTGGTTAAATATTTAAATGGAAGCTTTTTTTAGGGTCATTCTCTGTAATTTGGTTAATCTTGGCATAAGGGTTAGAATTAACTGCACTTTGGGACTGGAATCAGCTTTAGTATTTCAAGTGTGCTTCAGCACGTCGACCCACAATAGATTGTCCAAACTGATTATGATGGTCTCAGTTTAGATCTCTCATTTATCCTGGGTTAGCTAACCACAGCAAAGAATTAACAGGTTTAAGATATTCAAGCCTGATTCATGTTAGGAGTGTGTGGAAAGCCCAGGGAACAATGGGGCAACATTCACACCAGAACAAATACATAAACTGACTTTTTTGCCCCAAATTATAATTTATTCTTAAAATTTTCAGTTACACACTTCAGGGGAATCAATTGTCATCACTCCCCATCTTCTTAGGCAGTCCCTTGGAATTAAGGATGGCTTGCTTCTGATTTTACGGGTTACAGTAGCAGACTTTTCCGCAGATGGCACAGAAGGTGCCTGATGGGATGGTGGGTGGGTAGTTTGTGAAGCAGTGCATTCCTTCTGCCACTTGCACAGCATCTCCATGTGCTCCTGATGCATGGACATGAGGTTCTCAATACTATCTCAAATGCTCCGTCTCCGCTTTGAGCAATCAAGGAGCAGAGATTCTCAGGAGACATTGTTGTTTTTCAAGGAAGCTTTGAGCACATCCATGAATCTTTCCCTCAGTCCACCTGGTAATTTCTTCCCAGGACAGAACTCAGACACTCAAAGGCTGTGCTGGCACACTGAAGGCAATGATGAATTTCATCATCAATGTCTGCCTTCACTTTTAAGACATGGGAGGTAATATATGTTTTCCAGGGTCTCGTCATATCATAGATCTTTATTGTTGGTCGGTGGTCTTGAGTAGGAAGGGTATCTTGTTAGAGGGCCTTTGTTTTATGGATGCTGGGTATAAGGTCTAGACTCGACTATACTTTAATGAACAGGTCAAGAACGACTTGGAGCTCAACTTCCAATTCCACGCATACACTAATGTCCAACATATCCAATGTCAGTTCAGCTCAGGGACAAGCAAGGCTGCAATATTGCCCTGCCACTCTGTTCAATATTTTTCTCTGCAATGTGGCACCTGATCTCCAACAAACTTCCCACCGGAGTGAATCAGAACCAGAATCAGATTTATTATCACTGACTTATATGAAGTGAAATTTGTTGTTTTGCAGCAGCAGTACAGTGCAAAGACCTAAAATTACTATAACTTACAAAAATAAATATAGTGCAAAATAAAGGATTAATGAGGTCATGTTCATGGGTTCATGGACTGTTCAGAAATCTGAAGGCAGAGGGGAAGAAGGTGCTTCAGAATTGTTGAGTGTGGGTCTTCAGACTCCTGTACCTCCTCCCAGATGGTAGTAATTGGGGAGGATTATGGAGTGGAACTAATCTACAGGACTGATAGGAAACAGTTTTACTCCAGAAAAATGGTCACACCAACCTCAATCTTGCTGCAATATACATGCAACATTTGCATATGTTGTGCATTTGGAGGCTGAAATCCATGCAAGTCATAATCAGCCCTCACCACTGACAAGTTCAGGCCAAATCACAATAAAAACTTGTTTCTCAAGAGTGCCATTTTAGCACATTGAAAGTTCAGCCTCTATTATTTTTCCCAGGAAATAAAATTAAAATATATTTTGCTCAATAACATTGAATTTATGGATTGAATTGTTTTTGATTATTCCTGACCTCTTTTCCTTAAAGCCTTTTATTAGATAAGATTTCTTTATTAGTCACATGTACATCGAAACACACAGTGAAATGAATCTTTTGCTTCCAGTGTTCTGGGGGCAGCCCGCAAATTGTAGACATTGTGAAATCCTGGTGCATTTCGAAATAATCTTATTTATGGGGTGTTATCATGTTGATCTTGAATTTAATACATCTGAACTACAGGCAAGTAACAGCAGAGATAAGTTAGGCGATAATGAAGTAAAATATTCTTTATGACCATGAACATAGAAGAAGGAAAGCATTCAGTGAC
Source organism: Pristis pectinata (assembly GCF_009764475.1). Taxonomy (NCBI): domain Eukaryota; kingdom Metazoa; phylum Chordata; class Chondrichthyes; order Rhinopristiformes; family Pristidae; genus Pristis; species Pristis pectinata. Next base: position 21,534,031 of record NC_067417.1, read on the forward strand.
GAAAGGAGAACGAACAAATCAATACTTTTCGAAAGCAGAGTGAAAATCTTCAATGGAAGGTGAGCCAGTGTCTTTATTTTAAATAGGTGGTAATTCAAGCTAACAATAGCATTTTATTATATAAAAGAAAAGTTTACCGTGTCAAGACAACGAACTGTAGCTCTCTCCACAGAGACACAGACTTTCTGGCAAGTTCCAAACAAGACATGCCATAATTACAGAAAGAGCAGTTGATTGCATTATACCGTTCTTACAGTAGCAAAATTTATTTTATACATGACACAAAATAAAAAATAGAAAATGTGGCAGGACTGGCAGCGTGTCTGGAAAGAAACAATTCAGATTGAAGACCCTTTATCAGAACTTTTCCTATTATTATTCAGTGTACAGTTAAAATACAAAGAGATCACTAAGAGGAAGCCTTCAGGTTCTAAAATAAAGTTGCTTTAACGACTCTGACACTCAGTGGAAAACGCCCTCCGTTTTTTGCTCGCCAGCTGCCTGCTATTGACGTATGACTTGGTTGAAGGAACGAGTGCGTTGCGGGCTGTTGGTGGCAGAAGCAGCGAGAGCGAGTGTGTGTAGGTTGGTGGGCAGCGCGGCGTTAGCTGGAGCGCGGCTGCACCCCGGGGCCATTGGGTTGGCAGAGTGTCCGTACCTGGTGGATTGGACAGGAAAGTCTTTCGAAAGAAATTCCAATTTAGGCTGAGCTCATGTTAACAGAAACAGGGAGACATTCCTTTACAGCCAGGTGAGTACTCTTGGGGATTACCCATTCCTTCTTAAAACTGTTTCGTAGTTCCGGATTTTGGTTTTCTAAACCTGTTTTGTTTCATGTCGCATTATTTGTAAAAACGAATGTGTTGTAAATCAAAAGGTATCCTGTCCTTTTCCGTGAGTGGGGGGAGGGTGATCTGAATTAAAATCACGTCGAACAGGGCGGTCGAAACTTGCCTATCGGTACTTTCTTCTGAACAGCCACATGTAACTATATATCAGAATGTGGAAAATGTTGTGTCCATTTGCAAGTGTAACCACGTCTGATCAGCCAATTCCATCATCAGCTTTAACATGTCAAAAATGGAAGTGATTACAAAAGTTCGTCTGAATAAAATAAAAATTTCGCATGGAAATACCTACGCTATAAATATTAAAAGTTATTTCAGTTGGGGTTCAAAACTGTTAATAATCTCCTGCCACTTGAAGTCAAAATGATAAAAGGTGTGTGTGCGTTTGCTGGTAAGGGGTTGTGCGGGCAGCATGGAGAATTTAAAATAAAATGGATAAACGGAATTCATTAGCCGTGTAATCTCCATTTTAAGTAGATAGCGTGTTTCTAAATAATGAACAATTTCGTTAAGAAAAGAAGTCGTTGTTATAATGTGGTGTTATTGGAACAGTTTAAGGCTTGGTCTAGTTCAGACTGTTCTTCCAAATACAGTCGTCAAGACAATGCTGGAGACAATGCTGCCACTTCTGGTAGCGTTAATAATACTCAACTGACCAGAGTTAACCATGCCTCCAGCCAAGCCCCTTCCAGTTCCACTACAAGGTGGGTATCTAGGCAATGACGTGGAAAATTGCCTCGGTTTGCCATGATCAAACTTTCTGTGTTCAGGACAAATCTGATCCAATAAATCACTGCCTGTCAGTGTTCCCTTTAATCATTATGAGTGTTGGACAATATTGGACAGGTTATACAGCGGGTACTACCAGGAAGTACGGTTTTGGTTCTGCCAGGATCGTTTAGTTTCAGACACTTGCACCAAAAATAAATAAAAGAACTGAATTCTAGATGTGAAGTGAGTGATTCCCTTTGACATCAAGACAGAGTATGGAATCACAGAGCCCTAGTAAAATTGCAGTGTGGTAATCTCTCCATTGGCTGCAATCATACCTTGCTATAAGGAAAATGGTAGTGGTTGGAGGTTAATCATCTCATTCCAGGGAGTTGGTGCAGGAGTCCCTCAGAGCAGTACCAGGCTCAAGCATCTTCAGCTGTGCTATTGATGGCCTTCACTCCATCATTAGCTCAGAAGTGGGGGTGGCTGTGCATGGTTGTACAGCGCTCAGTTCCATTGCATGGAGTGCTTCATAAGATTATGAGGCACTTCATGTTTGCATGCAGCTTGATGAATGAAAACATTCAGGATTGATGTGCATGTCTGTCAACCCTTTTTGAGCCCAAATTGTGTACAGGAGCTTTCAAACCTTTAAGGAATGCTGCCAATCCTTATGAAATTAGTCTATGACTCAGAAAGCAAATATTGAAATTTAAGAAAACAAAAAGCCACATTACTGAAGAGCAAAATGCAGAAAGCTATGGAGAAAAAAAAGGAAAAAAATAATTTGCTGTGCTGTACAACTCTATGACTATGCTGTGTACACTATCATAAATTTACAGTAACATTAAAAAAGTCATGAATAATCATGCAATTCAAATTTTTCAGAAGTTTAATGACACTGTCAAACAGTCAGAGAATATCCATATTCTGGTCCATAGGAAAATGCTTTAGCTTAATCACATATTCTCATCAAATGTGAGTTTTCTCCCATCTCTGTAACTTCCTACAGTCTGGTAACCCTCAGATCTTAGCATTCCTTCAGTTTTGTCCCCTTGTGCTTTCCCAGTTTCCTTAGCCCAAGTGCTCTATTGTCATGTAGGTTGGTTAAACAAAACTGCCCAATAAGAAGAGTTTGCTTTGTAAGAGGTATTTCTTGGAGAGAGGACAATGGTTGGGATGGTGTTGTTTGAGGGTAAGGTGTTACATGTATCCCACAGAAGCCATCGTGAAAATTTACTTTCCTGAATATTGTTCTTTGCTGCTGGCACACGCAGTTATTTGGGTGAAACGTGTACCATTGCAGTAAGTTTTTAAGGGGAGAAAAGAGAAATAGTAGTCAAAAATGACAATTCCATACATAAATTCAATTTTATTTAGCAATATGTATTTAATTTCAGTTTCAGGAACTGCTTTGAGCTATTTGTGGGAAAGGCTAAGATCAGGATTATTGCTTGTTCTTGAGAAATAACTTTCCGTGTTTTGGCCTGAGCATTTGTGCTGAGAGTTGCCAATGACTTGGAGCTCTGCATCTGTGAGCATCATATGCATACCACTGCACAGCCTCTAGGGTAGGGGTGACAATGTTTCTGAAGTGGAGGCGATGTAGGTTTGAAAAGTTTCCTATTAGTCCTGTAGATTCCCACTCCAGCAGGAGGCTTTTTGGAGGTGAAGTGCAGCATTGCAGTGAGATTGAAAAAAGTCTGGCACAATGAAGCAGCTTTGCTTGTCACTAGACTGAACTGAAATAGGCTTTGTTGTGGACCTATTGGATACTTGTGTATGGATCCAATTGGAGGCTGAGCTCCAAGTCATTCTCAATTCGTTCACTGTAGTGTATGAGAGGATGGGCCTTATACACATCTGTAAATCAAAGGTTTTAGATGCTCCTGCTGTCTTCTGACAATAAAGGTCTATGACAAGACCCTGGAAAATGATTTCCCACAGCTTGGAAGCCACCTCTTAATGAAGGCAAGACATCAGTGATGAAATTCACTACCACCTTCAGTGCTCTAGCACAGCCTTGACGGTTTGAGATCAGGACGTCAAATCCAGCACAAAACTTCAGATCTAATGGAAGCAGTGATCCCTACTTTCCTATATATCTCTGAGACCTGGACTACCTATGAAACACTTCAGAGAACTGGAAGGATATCACCAACACTGTTGGTGCAACACTGCAAAATCCATAAACCAATAACATTGTCTCTCCTAGGACAATAGACCCAGTGTTTGATGCTCCAGTGGGCAGGCCATATCAACGTTTGATCTCTGAAACGGTCACTCTTCTAAGCTGTCATGGTAAGAGACTACCAGGCGAACAGGGAAAAGATACAAGGATGTCCTCAAAACTTTATTGAAAAAAGCGCAACATTTCCACTTACTCCTGGGAATCATTGGTCCTTGACCGGTGAAGTTCCCGAAGACTAGAAGGTGGCTAATGCTGTTCCGTTGTGTAAGAAGGGTAGCAAGGACAAGCCAGGGAACTACAGGCTGGTCAGCCTGACATCAATACTGGGGAAGTTACTGGAGGGAATTCTGAGGGACAGGATCTGCCAGCACTTGGATGGATGGAGTCTGATTAGGAGGAGTCAGCATGGCTTTGTGCATGGAAAGTTGTGATGGATGAATCTCTTAGAGTTTTTAGAAGAGGTAACCAAAAAGGTAGATGAGGGGAGGGTAGTGGATATTATCTATTTGGACTTTAGCAAGGCCTTCAACAAGGTCTCGCATGGTAGGCTGGTCTGGAAGGTTAGGTCTCATGGAATCCCAGGAGAGCTGGTTAGGTGGATTCAAAATTGGCTTGGAGGTAGGAAGCAGAGGGTGGTGGTTGAAGGTTTCTTGGAATGGAGGCTGGTGACGAGTGGTGTGTCGCAGGATTCAGTTGTATAAGTTGTTGGTGAGGCTGCACTTTAAGTACTTGTTAAGACGTAGTTAAACTGGAAAGAATAGAGAAATGATTTACAAGAATGTTGCCAGGACAGGACCCGAGTCATAGGGAGAGGTTGGCCCGGCTATGTCTTTATTCTGTGGAATGTAGGAGAATGAGAATTGACCTTATGGAAATGTTTAAAATTATGAGAGGCATAGATAAGGTGGATGGTAGCAGTCTTTTCCCCAGGGTAGGGCATAAGTTTAGGGTGAGAGTGGAAAGATTTAAAAGGGACCTGAGGGGCAACTTTTTCATGCAGAGGGGGTGAGTATATGGAATGAGCTGCCAGAGGAAGTGGTTGAGGCAGGTACAATAGTATCATTTAAGAAGCACTTGGATAGGTACATGGAGAGGAGGGCCCTGGAGGGATATGGGCTGAACACAAAAGATTGGGACTAGCTGGGTGGGCAATGTGGTCAGCCTGGACTCGTTGGGCCAAAGGGCCTGTATCCGTGCTGTATTGCTCTATGACTGCTCGAAGTGGAGAAGGAGCAGTCAGAATAGTATTGAGAACCATGTGTCAGTGCATCTGGGGCATTTGGAAGCCCAGTGTAAGTCAGCTCACAAACTACCCTCTGACCCCTGTTCTGCAGGCATATACTGCCTATCTGTGGTAGAGATTGAGGTTCATTTATTGGTCTCATCAGGCATCTCAGAACTGGAGCGGGAGCAACACATCCGTGATCCTGTGGGACTGCCAAAGAAGGTAAAGGGGATCGTTAATTGCTGACACAGAGGTGAATCTCAGTGCTGATCAGGGAACAGTTTAACTACTTTTTCCCAAGATATTAGCTAGTTCCTTTTGGAATAGCCATGGCAGAAAATTGAGCAGGTGGCCAAGTTATCACTGTACTGTCAGTGACAATGATAATACAGTCCAGTGGATCACATGGTTTTCACAAGAGAAGTGCTGTTCATTTGTTGTGGTTCCATTGTTGTGGAATCTGCCTGCAGGATTTCCCAGGTACTGGATGTTTCGATGCGACCTTCAGAAGCACAGCTGGAAGCTTGATGCCGCTGCCTTTCGTAGAGAAGGGGAATGAGGCATCACTCTTGGTTTTGAAGGCAGAGGCTTTGTGCACCTCCCTCACACAGAGACTGGACTCTAACAGTACCCATGCTCAACTCTCACATTTTGGTTGTGGATGTTTTGAAGTTACTTGTCAGATGCATTAAGGGAACAGGAAACTGCACTGACATTAACACATTCTTTGGGATCTGGACAAGTAAAAAACACTGTTGCTGAAGACGTCATAGTGGATGCAAAGAGAGACATCATCCCACCATCCAGCTTTACAATTGGTGAAGGTTCTGGCTATAAAGGACACTGCACATAAAACAAACCGGGATATATGGCAGCTACCTGTGCAGCCAAAATCTGCAGATATTGCAAACAGGAAGGTCAAAGCATCAGAGATTGCTGGCGGGCAAGTGCTCAACCTGTGTAGTGAATTGTGACTTATAAACCCCACCCCAAACACTTCTACAGCTATACACAGGCAGTTGGAGGGGAAACTGGCAATAAGCACCTCACAGTGACAACAACCCTACGAACCTCACTCTGAGATTCCAGGAGTATCGTACCATCCATCACATCCCAGCTTTGGGAAACTGGGAGCATCACAGCACCAAATGCACACCAGCTCTGGGAATTTGAGAGCAATAGGGTGCCAAAAGCTGTCCATGACCATAAGTGGCAGACTGGCATATTTCAAGGTACAGCACTAGACGCTGAGGAACGCTGAAGGTGTGTGCAGCTGAGGGAAATTGTACAGTTTCAGGCCCTCCCATTATTGCACACTGAGGAGGAGGAACCCATGTAAAAATCTCTCAGACATACCATTGATGGAATATTTGTAAAAGAAAAATTGATGCTGTTAATATAATGTAAATCTCGCAAGCAAATGTAATGATACGTTCAGTACAGTCAATGGCAATGTGAATAAATTATATTTGTGGAAACAAAATAATTTTTAAACAAAGTTTTAACAGAATAAAGGAAATTGAAGGGACACGGGGATCTAGAAATAAAATTTTAGAGTTTACAGCAGAACTTACTGTTGTCAGTGCTGGTTGAGTGGGGTATTTAGATACCACAGCTAGAGAATGGCTAAGAACACCGAACCAATAAGAGTTCAATATATTCTAAGATAAGATATCTTTTTATAAGATATCTTTATCGGCCACATGTACATTGAAACACACAGTGAAATACATCTTTTGCGTAGAGTGTTCTGGGGGCTTCCTAATGTTACGAACCAGCAACAAAAGAAACATTCCGAGTCATGTGATAAGTGTTTAAAACTACTTTATTAATAACTACTTATGATAATAAGAAAAATAAAAGTAAAAATGTTAGAATGTTAGAAGTAAAAATGTTAAATCTTAAACATTAACCCCAAAAACTAAACTCGTAGTGTGTGTGTGGCAAACTCCCAAACCCCACATCCAGGAATAGTTCTTAAAGTTCAGTTCAGCAAGCCGTAAGGTGAAACGTGATCAAAGGCTTCTTCAACAACCACCGTTGACTGAAGATGAAACATAGATGTAGAGAGAAAATAGAGAGTAATTACGAAATCCACATGTTCCACGATGGAACCCAAACGACACCTCAGTGTTTACTCAGCAGTGACCACTCCACCGCATCTTCCTCACCCCGAAAGGCTCTCGAATCGTGGCTGTCCACACAAATACCTGTTTCCTTCTACCAATCAACAACAAAGTGAACTCCACTGCTTTGTTCCGAAGTATCTGCCACCCCGAAAAGCATCCGTGATGTGGCAGTCCACACAAATACCTCTTTCCCTCTACAGGTTAATGACAAAGTGGACTCCACCGGATTACTCCAAAAATCCATATGTGGATTGTAGTGACAGGCACAGTTATTGTTTCTCATCCATCGATAGAGAAACTAGCAGGTCTCTCTCTCTCTCCCTCTCTCTCCCTCTCTCTCCCTCTCTCTCCCTCTCTCTCCCTCTCTCTCCCTCTCTCTCCCTCTCTCTCCCTCTCTCTCCCTCTCTCTCCCTCTCTCTCGCTCTCCTCGCCCCCCCCCCCCTCTCTGACTGACTGACTGCTTCAAAAACGTCATTAGGTCCTTTATCTTCTGTTGTTGTAACCAGGCCAACACACACACACCCCACTATGCTCTATCTTAAAGGGACATTCACCAATCGTAACCAAGTTCATAACACTAAGCATTAATTTTTTCTAAATGTAATTTCTTGCCAAACAGTAATATCTATTCTAACATTTGGACTAAGCCATTAGTCCAAATGCTAACTTTTGGAAGGTTAAAAGTAAGGTGATTAAACAACTCCATCCAAGACAAAATTGGGTGTCAAAGAATAACGTAGGTCAGTCCTGGTGAATGAGCAGGATGAGTTAGAGCCAGCAAAGTTTAGGATGTGCTAAAGCTGAGTGGCTAAAGGGTTGAAGAGTGCTTTGGAGAGGTGAGGTAAACTGAGGAAAGGGTTTGCTCTTGCTGCTGTACCTCCCACGACAGATTTGTAGTGTTCCTAGTGATACCATCTGACCAAAAGCAAAGCTTCTGAAGTACATTTCACACAAAAGTATTTGTGTAAAAGCCCTTAAAGCAGTATGCACTCCATTCCACTATTAGGAACACCAAACCAATAAGGGTTCAATATATTCTGAAGTTCCTAAGTATTCATTTTTTTCTAAATGTAATTATTGCACAAACAATAATATCTATTCTAACATTTTCCCTCTGTTGGTCTATATTTTGAATGATGATGATCCCAGAAATGAAAGGCTTAACGTATGAGGAACCTTTGGTGGCTCTGGGCCAGTACTCGATGGAGTTTGAAAGGATGAGGGGGGGGACTGCATTGAAACCTACCGAATACTGAAAGGCCTGGATAGAGTGGACATGGACAGGATGTTTCGATTAGTAGGAGAGTCAAGGATCTGAGGGCACAGCCTCAGAATAAAGGGACATCCCTTTAAAACTGAGATGAAGAGGAATTTCTTCAGCTAGAGGGTGGTAAATTTGTGGGCTGTGGAAGCTAAGGCACTGGGTATATTTTGGTCTTATAATAAAGCATGCAATGAAATCTTAGCAATATAAAGTTATAGTCAAATAATGGGTTCAGTTCTATACAATCACTGTCATTGCAAAAAGAGGTGTAATAGTAACATGAATTTTAACTTATTCAATCACCATTTCTGCTGTCATCTTGTAGATTGTATGAACTAGAACAGCATTTCCTTTGATTCACTGTGGTAAGCACCAGACTTCCAGATGTGTGTACGTATCTTCTGTCATGTACTGCTTCATTGGTCATGGTGTTGCACATGGGAAATCAAGGCGAAATACAGCCATCAATGGTGGTGTAAGATGGGAGCTAATTGACCTCGGATGTGAAGATATAACTCAGTGCTAGTTTTAAAGTTATAGATTTTATCATTTATTTAACTTTGATTTTATATTAATTGTAGTGAAACTGCACAATTTGGGAAGAAGGCTTCTCAGAGTTTAGGTGTTTTGCAGCTTTATGGACTAAAGTGTTGCTCGATGCTGGTAGAAGCATGTAATTTCAGAATAACAAAGCCAGTTTTTATCATAATAGTTAGAATGGAAAATGTCACATTAAAATGTGACAACAGCAATTGGAACAGGAAATATTGCAAATGTAAGGTTTTTAAAATGTTTTGCATATAACTTTTTGTGATAATAAAGCACCATATGGCATCACTCTAACCATCAACATCTTGCTGGGCTCACTTTTGACTGAAAGCTCAACTGATCATCTGCATTGACCAGTGAATGAGACAAGGACTGATACTTTTTGTGACAAAAAGCTCAGCATTAGACCATGCAGCCCTTCTCCATCATCTGCAGAACAATTCTGAAAGCCTGCTGACTTGCATGGAATGCTCACTACCAGCAACAGTCAAGAAATTTGACATCCACGACAGAGGTGTTTTCTCCAACTGGACCCCTGCCACTGGGCTCTGTCCTGGCTTCCTAGGTTGACTCCCTGTGGTTACTATGTGAGTGATTCAGAGGGTAAACAGCAAAGTTCATCAAGGTTACCTGGAAAGCATTTCCCTACCTTGTGATGTACATCACCAAGGTAGACAAGAGTTGCAATGTTGAGAAAACAACACCATTTGCAAGATTCCCGTGAAGTCCCACATGGCCTTGACTTTCATTGTTCCAAATCAGTATCCGAATTCCCTCCCTAACACGGTTGTGGGAAAACCAGCACCACAGGGGCTACATTCCTTCAAGGAAAAGACTCCACCACCTTCGGAGGGCAGCAAGGGGAATGCATTGCAATAAGTGTGCTTGCTGGTGTCTCAGACATTCCAAGAATAATAAGAAAATATATTAAAATGTTTACATATGTAACTTACAAGCTGTATTGGAAAGAAGTATGTGAAGATTTCTCATAAAAATTTCAGTGATATATTATCTGTTCTAGCATGCTAACTTTCTGTTTACCGGTCTCCTTACAAAAGGTCCAGTATTAGTGGTACAGGTACATTGTTCCCTGAAGAAGATGTTTGACATGCTTGCCTTCATCGGTCAGGGTATTGAGTACAGAAGTGAAGACGTCACGTTGCAAATGTACAAGTTGTTGGTGAGACCACACTTGAAGTATTGTGCGTAGTTCTGGTCACCCAGTAATAGGAAGGATGTCATTAAGCTGGAAAGGGTGCAGAAAAGATTTGCAAGGATATTACCAGGACTGGAAGGCTTGAGTAATAAGGAGAAGCTGGATAGTTTGGGACTTTTTTCCCTGGAGTGTAGGAGGCTGAGGGGTGACCTTTTAGAGGTATATAAAATCATGATGAGTGTAGATAAGGTGGATGGTTACAGTCTTTATCCCAGGTAGTGGAGTTTAAAACTAGAGGATATAGATTTAAGGTGAGGGAAAAGATTTAAAAAGGTCCCAAGGGGCAACTTTTTCACACAGAGGGTGGTGGGTTTATGGAATGAACTCCCAGAGGAAACTTTAGAGAAGGGTACAATTACAATGTTCAAAAGAGATTTGGACTGGATAAAAAAAGGTTTAGGGGGATATGGGCCAAGCACAGGCTAATAGGACTAGCTCGGATAGACGTACTGGTTGGCAGGGAAGAGTTGCTTCATAGCTCTATGACTCTCTAACCTGAAGCTTTGCTGGTCCTAGCATCCTGTAAGATCACCACTTGATACCGTTTTATTCTTTCCTCACAAATAATTCAAAGCTCTTCCTGAAAAATTCAGCCACCATAACCTTTCTTAGTAAATGATATTAGGGTGTGGATTTTATCCTGTCTGGTGCTTAGATTTGTTTATCTGGTCCTATCTCTCTTATTTACATACAGCTCAGCTAGTGATCTCTGATCTTCAATGATGCAAAACTCTGCATTTCCATGTAGTCCAATTACATACACATTTTTATATTGTTTTTCCTGAGTGATTTTCAATGATGCAAAACTCTGTATATCTCTCACCTAATGGTGACATTTCAGAAAGTGTTGGTCTATGTATTATTGTGCTACAGTAGCACAGTAGTACAGTAGCAGTAGCTTTTAAAGACTAAACGACAAATTTCACGTCATATGTCAGTGATAATAAATCTGATTCTGACCTTTAAGCCTTCTAAGGCCTTGAAAATCTTTAGGATGACACATTCAGTTGTAAGAGTCAAGATTTGTCTGAAACTGAAATTGCCTCGGTAGCCTTCTCTCACAAATTGTACAGCTTGAAAACATGGAATTTCTGGCCCACAGTTTAGGCCAGGACATTGCCATTGTGTCCTAACAGACACACTTGCACTGACTCCATTGAGTATCCCTAATATGTACCATGTCACGGGCATTGCTTGGAATCCACTTTGGTCCTCTGTTAATAGTCTTATAAAAGAACATGGATGCAGACATTTCTGCCTCATGACATCCTCAATTCTGGTTTAGGCCATGCTTAAGTTGATATCTGCCTAGTTTCTGGTGATTTTGGTTAACATCTCCAAAGTTACAGCAGATAATCACTGTCACATCTTTTGTGACTTGAGCCATACGGATACTGGAGCTGTAGATGTAAAGGGTCTTTTTTCAGCACAAGCAGACATTCGGGAGGAGGCCTGGTGGAAGAACCTCCTGGGTGAATTTCTCAGTAGAATCTTTCAGAAGAATCTCCCTGAACTCCAAGTATGTTGAGTTTTTATATTTCTTTAGTGCAAAGATAACAGCAGGCAACTAAACAGAGGTTCAATGGTTTCACAGATAGTTTATTTCAATATTTTTTGGTGGAGGCAAACAGTTCCATGGAATGACGAATTTACAATGGGAGCACATCTCAACCAACAAGACCATCCCTGAATATTCAAAGACCTTTGTTAGAACTTCAAACACCTTTGTTGGAGCAATACAAATATTGATTGACAGAACAAATATGTCCATAATCATCTTTTAGTGGCAGGATAGCCAGTCTGGACTCCTACAGATCTCATCCTGGGCATTTCCAAGTAGTCCAATTACATAAACATTTATATATTGTTTTTCCTGAGTGATTTTCAATGATGCAAAACTCTGTATGTCTCTAACCTTGTAATTACATTTGAACAGTTTGAAGACTGGTTCTTGTTTGTGTTACTTGATCACCACATATTGTCCTACCTCAGCTGATGAATCATTGATCTTCCATATTGAATAACACAGAGAAAGCACTGAAAGTAACAGGGACACAGAAAATACTCTGGGTGGGGACTTCAATGGCTATCACCTAGATTGGCCTTGTAGCATCACCATAGACTTTGCTGAAAAGTCCTGAAGAACATAGTTGCCAGACTAGGTCTATGGCAGGTAATGAGTGAACCAACATGAGGGATAAATCTACATCACCTCATTCTTGCCAGTCTACCTGTGGCAGATACATCTGTCCATGGCACCATTGGCAGCAGTGACCACCACACAATTCATGTGGGGGAATAAAGCCTCTTGACATTGTCCCAAGGACATCCTTGACCTTGTTGTGTGACACAATAATTATGTTACAAGAGATAGGCTTTGAACAGATCAATGAAGGGTTGTGGACCACCATAAGCAGCAGAATAATATACCACCACACTCTGATTCCCTCACAGTACCATTACAATCAAGCCAAGGGATCACCTCTGGTTTATTGAGGAGTGCAGGAATGCATATTGTGACTAATTCCCAATGTATGCTCAAAAATGAGGTCTTAACCTGGTGAACATAGGTTTAATTGTGTGTTTATCAGTGAAAACAGCACTCAATGGATAGAGCTAAGTGATGTCACAATACAGATCTAAGCTCTGTAGTCCTGCCACATCTATTTGTGCATAATGATGTGAATTGGCAAAATTCCAGAATGCAGCAAAGGGTGATCATTAATCATTTAGGAAAGGGAAGGCAGAATGCAAGAAGAGGCTAGCAAGAAACATAAAAACATAAACACTTATAAGAGTTCCATAGATCTGTAAAAGATTTACAAAAATTGTAATGGGGAAACAGGAAGTGGTAGAGAAAATAAACAAATAACATGTCTGGCCTCAAGGAAAAAGATGCAGAAAGCATTCCAGAAATAGTAGAGAGCTATACATTGGGAGTACATGACAAGCTTATCGAACTTACTATCAGTAAAAAACCAGTACTGGAGAAACTAATGAGATTGAAAGCTGATAAATCCCAAGGACTCAGTGACCCATATCCTGGAGTTTGAAAAGCTATGCAATGGAGATAGTGTACACACTAGTGGTCATCTTCCAAAAATACAGTACATTCTGGAATGTTTTTCACATGTTGGAAAGTAGAAAAAGTAACCCCACTATTTAAGAAAAGAGGGATAGAGAAAACAGGAAACATTGGACCAGTTCCACTGACAGTAGTATTGAAAATGCTGGAATTTATTATTAAGGAAATGGTAACAGGGCACATGGAAATAATGGTAAGATTTGGCAGTCAACATGGATTTATGAGAAAGGAAACTTGTTTGAATATCTGGAGCAAACAACAAACTGCAGGAGAAATGTAACAGGTTGAGCAGCATCTGTGGAGGCAAAGGAATAGTCAGGTTGTGACCTACATTGGGACTGAGAATTAAGAGGGGAGATAGTAAGTACAAAGAGGTGAGAGGGAGGTATGAGACAGGGGTGAGATAGAAGTGGGAAAGGAACACTGGGAGTGGGTTCCCTGATATTGGAAAGTTCAATATTAATACCATTGTAGGCTACCAAGTGGAATATGAGATGTTATTCTTCTAGTTTGCATTGGGCCTCACCCTGGCAGTGGTGAAAGCTGAGGTTAGTGTGGGAATGGGAAGAGGACTTGAAGTGACATGCAACTGGAAGCTCAAGTTGGGCATTGCAGACAGAGTGCATGCGCTCTGCTAAATGGTCGCCTAGTCTATGCTTGGTCTCGCCAATGTAGAAGAGGCCACACTGAGAGCATGAGATGCAATAGATGAGGTTGGAGGAGGTGCATGTGAATCTATGCCTCACCTGGAGGGCTGTTTAGGACCCTGAATGGTGGTGAGGGAGGTGGTGTAGGGATAAGTGTTGCACCTCCTATGGTTGCGGGGAGAGTGCCAGGAGACAGGGAGGGGTTGGTGGGGAGGAATGAGCAGACTATGGAGACATAGCGAGAGTGGAAAGCAGAAAGGGGGGGGGGCGGTGGGAAACGTGAAAATGTGACTGGTGATTTGATCCCATTGCAGCTGGCAAAAATGGTGAAGGATAATATGCTGGATGCGGAGGCTAATGGGGGTGAAAGATGAGGACCAAGGGAGGTGAGGTAAGAGCAGATATCCATGAAATTGATTTGTAGAAAGTGGGAGGAATTGAAAGACAAGTTGTTGCAGGTAAGTACAAGTTCTGCCAGGTGGATGACTGTGGTAGTGGAGGGGAACTGGTTGGGTCTTTGTTCTAGAAAGAACCGGAGTATCCTAAGATCTTATGATGGGGGATGGAATTGTATAAAGTCTGGACCGCCATGATGAAGATGAGGTAGTTGGGGCCAGGGAATTGGAAGTTGTCAAAATAGTGGATGGCATGAGAGGTGTCCTGGTGCAAAGGGTGAATGCCAGTGAGGTATTCATTTAGGATCCCACTCATAAACCCTGGCTCCACAGTTACACATCTAGATTTCCCTTTTAGTCTCTGAGGAGTCCTACTTTTTCCCTAGCTGCCCCCTTGCTTCTAAAATACTTATAAAAGGTTTCGGAATTCTCTTTAATCCTACTTGCTGAGGCCAATTCACGTGCTCTTTTTGCCATCCTCATTCCTTTCTCGTTCCCTCCAGTATCTCCTATAAACTTCAAAGGATTCACTTGAAACCAAATGCCTATACCTGACATATGCTTCCTTCTTATCTCTGATCAAACCTTCAATTTCCTTTGTAAACCAAGGTTCCTAATTTTGCCATCTTTACTTCCTCCCCTTACAGGGACATATAAGTCTGAACTCTTACTGTCTTGCCTTTAAACACCCCCCACTTATCAGGTGTTTTTCCCTCTAGCAGCTGCTCCCGATCTTCTTTCACCAGGTCTATATTGTTGAAATTAGCCCTCCTCCAATTTAAGGCCTAAAATCTAGGACCAACCTGTTCCTTCAGCCAGACTCAAGCAAACTTATTTCACTTAAGTTAATACTAAGACATGACTGAGAGCATTGAATAAAGCAATAGTTATGGTACCACACAACATCCTGGCTATAGTTCTGAAGATGCACTCTCTAGAAATAGTTTAACTCCAGCCCAGCTGGCATCAACCAGACACTGTGGGAAATTGCCCAGGTATGTCTTGTTCATCAAAAAACAAGACAAATCCAACAGGACTAATTACTCCTCAATCAGTCTACTCTCAAACATCAACAAAATGATGGAAAGGTGAAGACAACAGTGCTAACAATTAGTACTTTCTCATCAAAAACTTGCTCATCGTTGCCCAGTTTGGACTTTGCAGGACCATTAACTTGGTGCATTCATGGACTGTGGATATGAATTTCAGAAGTGAAGTGAGAATGAATATCCTTGACATTAAGGCAGCATTTGACTGGGTTTGGCATTATGGAGCCCTGGTAAAACTGAAGAGAATGAGGACCATAAGGTCAACAGTGGGTATGTTCACTGATGATTGCATAATGTTCAATTCCATTAGCAAGGGAAGCACTCCGTACCTCTGTGCAGCAAAACCTAGATGGTGCTCAGGCATGGGCTGATAATTAACAATTAATATTGGCACCACATAAGTGCCAGACAATGACCATTATCTTTCAAGGGTGAGTTTATTACCTAACCTTAGTATTGACTGGTATTACTATTCCAATGTACCCCACCATCAACATCCTGGGGCTGGCACTGACCAGAAACCCAACCACATAAATACCCTAGTTACAAGAGCAGGTCAGAGGCTATCTTTTGAGAAGTGATTCACCTCCTTATCCCAAAGTCTCTCCATCATCCATAAGGCACAAATTAGGAGTATGATAGAATGCAATGGGCTGGCAAGTGGGGAGTTTGTAAGGTGGTGGATACTTCTACCATTTATAAAAGGCTTCTGAATGCTCCTTCTCTACTCTAAGTGGTTGTGGGCCAGAAATTCCCAGGAGGTAGAGGGGATGTTGCATTCCTTCAAGCAATGTATACTGTAAAACTTTAATAATCCACTGTCCAATTTTTTGGAAATCTTTATGGTTGGCTCACCGGGAGCTTATTCCTCCCACACACTGGGGCCCTAGTTCCCATGCTCCCTTTCAAACTCACTGGGTCTTGCGCTCCCTCAAAACTTGCCTGGTTCTGTTTGCCGCAATCCCTCGAAACTACCAAGTTCACTGGAAAATTTATTATTGTACTTGTAACATCTTAGAAATGTGATGTAGTATTAATAAGGATTGCATTCAAATGTTTGGAAAATCTGCAAGTCTGGCATCAGCAAAGTGCCAACCTATCAGATTAACAAAAGGGCTATTAACCTGAAACATTAACTCTGTTACTCTCTCCGCAGGTGCTGAGTATTTTTGGCATTTTCTGCTTTTGTTTCCGATTTCCAGCATCTGCATTTTTTGTTTTCAGTAGAAAACCTATCTGCTCCTTGGTTGGGAACATATGATGTTTCCTGCTTTGGACTGAGCCAAGTTGTCTGTCTGGTTAGCTACTGGCTGTGAAAGGAAAACAAAGCATGCTTCCTTTAAAATATTCGACCCAATAAGGATCTGGGCCATACATTTATCAACAAGACACCTTATATGTGATGTCTTTCTCTACAGGAAATATTCTTGCCTATGAAGATCATTTTACTAATTTCATTCCCTTGGGTGGCACGATAGCATAGTGGTTAGCGCAACGCTATTACAGCGCCAGCGATCGGGGTTCGATTCCCATCGCTGTCTGTAAGGAGTTTGTACATTCTCCCATGTCTGCGTGGGTTTCCTCTGGGTGCTCTGGTTTCCTCCCACATTGTAAAGATGTACGGGTAGGTTAATTGGGTTTAAAATGGGCGGCGTGGACTCGTTGGGCCGGAAGGGCCTGTTACCACGCTGTAAATAAAATGTTTTTAAAAATTTAATTTTCAGCTGCTATAAGGAAATTACAAGTGTTCATCCCATAATAACTTCTGGCCCTGTGTGGTTTTTCACAATGCATGACTGCCAAAAGGGCTTTCACTCAGCAATTCCTGCAGCTTTAATTAAAATAATTTTATTTAACTTAAGATGCCTAAAGCAAGGAAAAGGGAGTCGGAACGTGGCTCGTTCCTTTGCTGTCTTTGCAATTCCCTTTGGGTTTTCTGCTTCTTAACTGCAAAACTTTGATTAATGACTAAGTGACTTTGAGACATTTGTAACATGTCTGTCTGTCTTATTTTACAGATCAATACTGAATTAGCAACCGTTGCTACGATGAGGTTGACCTTTATTACTACCAGCATTGTCGCATTTGTGGCTATTCAGGCACTGGCTTTTTTTTTCCTGTACTCCAGACAAAATGTTGCTATATATCCATCTAATGAACAGGATAGCAAAGTTCACATCCTTATTCTTTCTTCCTGGAGATCGGGCTCTTCCTTTGTAGGACAAGTATTTAGTCAACATCCTGATGTCTTTTATTTAATGGAACCTGCCTGGCACGTGTGGGTACAAATGAATCGAAACAGTGCAAAGGTCTTGAAAATGGCTGTTAGGGATCTCGTACGATCCACATTCTTGTGTGACATGTCAGCATTTGATGCATACATGTCTGAAGACAGACTTGTATCTCACTTATTCCAATGGGAAGTCAGCCGAGCCCTCTGCTCACCACCAATGTGTAACCATTATGCAAGAACTGACCTCAGCAATGATTTAATGTGTAAGAAACACTGCAATATGACCAAATTCTTTAAAATGGAAGAAGCCTGTAAAACCTACAGTCATGTTGTGATCAAAGAAGTGAGATTCTTTGAGTTAAAGTCACTGTTTCCTCTCTTCACTGACCCCTTGCTGAATCTCAAAATCATCCATCTTGTTAGAGACCCAAGAGCTGTCCTTAAATCTCGTGAAAAGTCACTTTATGCACTGGTACGAGACAATGGTATTGTTTTAGGCACTGAAGGTAAACAATTAGAAAAGGAAAAAGCAGAAGCTTCAAACTATGAAGTCATGAAAGAGATTTGCAAAAGTCACATACTGATTCATGAGCTTGCAAATGAAGAAGCTCCTAATCTCCTAAAACAACGCTATATGATGGTGCGGTACGAAGATGTAGTAAGAGATCCACTTAAGGAGATATCAGCAATGTATAAATTCGCTGGTTTAAATCTGACTCCAAAACTTGAGTCTTGGGTATATAATATCACACATGGAGAAGGAACTGGATCAGCTTTCAAAATAACATCTAGAAATGCCAGAAGCATATCGGAGGCATGGAGGACTGAGATGCCATATGAAAAGATTTCAAAAATACAGAAAATCTGTGGAAAGGCTATGGACATGCTTGGATATGAACAAGTTCAATCTGAATATGAACAGAAACTCTTATCCCGGGACCTTCTCCTCCCACAGCGAAAATATAAGTTTAGCTGGTTGAGTTCTGATGAGGATGCCACGTAGTCATGAACCAAATTTAAGGCATCCAATATATTTTTTCAATTTGTATTTATCTGTTATTTCTGATTTTATTAACCTTTTGAAACTTGTATGAAGTCCAGAACAATTATGAACTCCTTACATGAACATTTTTGAACAACTAAATTGCAAAATTGTAACTGGCTTTGGAAGTAGGGCAGGTGTTTCCATATTTAACTTTTGAGATAATTTAAAGTGGTCATCAGGTGTAGCACTTAATTTTAAGGTAAACAAGCGGAAGTAGGATAATTCACTTTTGGAAGGATTATATATCTGTTAAAGTCTATTTAATATTGTTTCTTTAGATTAATGAAAATAATTTGTCTTTTTCAAAGTCTGATTTTAACTTTGATGTGAAGCAAACAACAAGTCTCATCTGCGCTGCCTGAGTACTTCTAATTTTATGCAATTGAATTTTTGACTGGACCTCATTTTTAAAAATCACGGGCACATATGCTGTAATATTCTGTGTTTAAAATAAATAGGGCATAAAACTTTGAGAAATGCATCAACAGCTTCCCATTGTGTATGTCTGGGTGGAAAAACTCAGTCTTTTAATTGCAGGGTTGAGTTTGAAGTTTACGTTATAAAGGCTTTTACCTTGAAAATAAAATGTTTACCAAATTATCAGAAGCAATCTGGTTATACAGGTTCAGAGAGAGAGAAAAAAATCTATAATCTGATGATGTTTTGTTTCCTAATGGGAGTGAAGCACCACATTCCAGACATTAGGAAATGTTTCCACTTTGGGTGCCCAGTACCAGTAGAACACACTGCAACATCAGCACAGCTTGGCCACAAACAAAGTAAAGCTCACTTTCCTTGAACGAATATCATGCTTTATTTCATGTTAAGAAGGAAATCTCATAATGCAGTCTTGCCCTTATTTTTTTTAATTGCAGTAGATGCTCTTGCCCATACATTCCTCTAGATCTTCTGCAGAATGCATTTACAAAACCAGTTAAGCTTCTGAAAGGACACTGGGATACCTGAAAATAATAACAGCAGCTACTTGTATCCAAAAAGCTTCTCAGAGTTAGATCCCACACAGTGGTGAAAGATTTACAGAAGAGGACACAATTATGGTTAGAGAGAGAGATCTCAAGAACACTCAAAATGAAGAGAAGTAGCAAGATGTGATATTTTACAGCTTCAGAGACAATTATCGAGACAGTCAAAGGGTTTTAATTTTGGAGCAGTAGAGGAATGCAGGAAATATATAGTAGACCAGAGAGAGATAAGCTAGAAGCACAGAGTGAACACAGCAACAGGGAAGAGGTTGCAGAGAACAGAGACCCAGAATTTACTTACATAAACCTTCAAAGTTGGCTGACCAAGTTGATCAATTTGTTTTGTGAACAAAAAAAACATTAATGTGAGACACAGTGCTATCTGTTTGGGTGTTTTTCCCCACTGCATGCAGGTCAAGTATCCTGTGGACAGTGCCACAAGGTTCAAGAAACTCCAGATATTACCAAGGACTGTGCTGCAGAGGAAGCTAGACATGAAAGCGCTGTAGATCTTGGGTTTGAAGATAGAAATTACAGACCTATTGCAGACAAGACTTCATGGAAGTTGCCAGTGAAGCCACTGGAGGTTGGTTATCTTGATGTTGGATAATACTCTGCTACTGCCACAAGCCTGTGGAGTCCTTCAGAAAGATTTCATGGATCCATAGGAATACACAGCCCAAGAGAAATCATTCAGTCTGTTGTAGTCAAAGCAGCCAAGGAAGAGGTACATAGAATAATTTGACTTTCCATTCCTCTGTCAATAGTCTTCCAGGTTATGGCACATTACATGGTCAGGAGCATTTTAAATTTGAAAGTTTTTGCACATTACGCTTTCAAGTATGGAATTTCTAACCCTCACTATTCTTTGGGCAAAAAGCATTTTCCTCAACTCCTTTCTAAGATGTAGCTCAAATTGATGTCTCCTAGTTATTGACATCTACTAGCAAAGGAGATCTTTACTGTTCATTCTCTCTAGAGTTCTCTGAGCTTCCTCTTCCAAAGATAACAATGACAATATAAGCAATCTTTTCTCATAACTAAACCTCTCCAGTGCTGGCAACATAAGATAAGATATCTTTATTAGTCACATGTACATCAAAACACACAGTGAGATGCATCTTTTGTGTAGTGTTCTGGGAGCAGCCTGCAAGTGTCGCCACGCTTCTGGTGCCAACATAGCATGCCCACAACTTCCTAATCCGTACATCTTGTAGGAGGAAACTGGAGCACCTGGAGGAAACCCATGCAGACACGGGGAGAATGTACAAACTTCTTACAGACAGCAGCCGGAATTGAACCCGGGTCGCTGACGCTGTAATAGCATTATGCTAACCACTACACTACCATGGCTGCCCCATCCTCGTGATTCTCCTCTGCATTCTATCCTGTGCCTTCACATCCTTCCTGTGACTTAGTGACCAGAATTGTGTGAAGTATTCTGATTTTTGCCTGTGTTATAAAGTTCTAGTTTGACCACCTTCTCTTTCAATTTTTGCTTCAGCTAACAAAGAGCAAGCAACATCTGCCACTCTAGCCATGTTGCCCTGGTACTTTCAAGAATTTATGGACATCCATTCAAAGTCCTTTTAGACCTCTACTAATCTCTGCCCTATCATTCCTTGTGTATTCAATTGCCTTGTTTGCCTCCCCAAAGGCATCCCCTCACACATCTCTGTTTTGAATTCCATTTGCCACATTTCTGCCCACTTTATCTTTCTGTAGTCTATAGCTTTCCTCTTCGCCACTAGCCACACAGCCAGTTTTTGCATCAAATGCAAACTTTTTAATCATGCATTTACATTTAAATCCAAATCATTGAAATATACTACAAAAACCAAAGGATCGTCAATGAATCAGATTGAACCTTTCTTGACTCCATTCAGTTGCTGAAAGGACTGTTAGTCATTACCCTTTGCCTCCTGCCTCTGAGCTATTTTAGGTCCAACTTGGACAATTTCTTTGGATCTCTTGGGCTTTTACTTTTCTGATCAGACTGCCATTGGACTTTGTCAAATGTGCTTGCTAAAATCAATATAGATTGCTTCAAATGAGCTATCTTCTTTGATACTTATTACCTCAATCAAGTTGGTCAGACATGATATTCCCTTAACAAATCCATGCTGAATATCCTTGATTAGTTTCTTTCTATCTAAGTGATTATTAACATTATGCAGAATTTGTTCCAATAGTATTCCTACCTCTGACATTAGGGACGTGAATAGTTGGTCTGCTTTTTTAAAACAACAAAAGTACATTTGCAGCCTTCCAGTTTTCCAGAACTATGTTTGAAGGTAGAGAGGATGGAAAACAATGGTCAGTCTCTGCTATTTGCTCCTTTGCTCTGTCCTTGGCACAAATGTTCTTGACTTCATTCCATAGCAAGTAACCCAGTCTAGCTTTGATACCACACCAGACCAACAAAAAGTTGGAAAGGGCCCATGTCAACTGAAGAACAATACCTCAGGAGCAGTTGATGATACCACACCAGCCCAACAAGAAGTTGGAAAGGGCCCATGTCAACTGAAGAACAATACCTCAGGAGCAGTTGATGTCCTAAAACTTGACCATGAGAAATGTGAGACACAATTTCACTGCTTCATCTCCTAGGTGGGCA
This sequence comes from Pristis pectinata, assembly GCF_009764475.1. Taxonomy (NCBI): domain Eukaryota; kingdom Metazoa; phylum Chordata; class Chondrichthyes; order Rhinopristiformes; family Pristidae; genus Pristis; species Pristis pectinata. The sequence continues at coordinate 21,556,221 of NC_067417.1, forward strand.
AAGGAATCTACTCAATGTTTTGATGAGGAAGAGAACATCCTTACCAAATCAGGAGAATCCCTCTGATTTGCCTGTGGCAGAGTTTGCAGAACCACTAGTGGCCTCATCATCTACTTCAGAATCCACAGAACTGGAGTGGAAACCAGTCATCCTCGGCCCTGAGAGACTGGCAAATGAAATGTCGCATGTGCAGGTGCATGTGATATATCTAGTGTGTGGACGAGCAGTGCTCGGGTGCCAGTGTGGCTAGCATTTGCGTGTCAGCACTGGTGCACTTCTCCTGTTAAGCCAAACTGCTAGTTGGCAAAAGAAAAGCCAAGTGAATTCTTCCTGAAAAGTAGCAAACTAGACTTGCTGGAAATCTGAAATAAGAACTGGATGTTGGAAACAGAAATGTGGAAAGAGAAATAGAATCAACATTACAGGTCAACGATCTTCTGATGATCTGAAACAATAACTCTGTTTTTTTCTCTCCAGAGGTGCAACCTGGAGGTCTTAGAGTATGCTATTTCTGTCATGATGCATACTTTACTATACCAGCCACATATACCAGATGGATCTTGGTCGTATTGCAAGGACTGTACAGTGAACTAGTGGCTGGGTCATTGACAACAGTAAGCTAGGTAAAAGATGATAGGCATTGACTCAGACAACTGGGAGATTGCTGTGGATGGTTGGGAACTCAGGGCGGCTTCTGAAGATTTGAGGATACAATAAGAAAGCTCAGTTGGCTGAGAAAGAGCCAAGAGAAATCAGAGGCCAGCAGATTTGCAAATACTGAGCTGACTCCCTCTATCTGCAGCAACTGCAGCAGAGATTACCATCCCAGAGTGGTGCTCTTGAGCCACATTGCGGGTGACAGAGGATCAGAAGGTGAAGAATTCTTGTGGGTAGAGTTAAGAAACTGCAAGGGTAAAAAGACACTGTTGGGAGTTATATACAGGCCTTCGAATAGTAGTCAGGATGTGGGGTACAAATTACAATAGGAGATAGAAAAGGCATGTAAAAAGGGCAATGCTATGGTGGTAATGGGGGATTTCAATATGCAGGTAGATTGGGAAAATCAAGTTGGTACTGGATCCAAAGAGAAGGAATTTGGAGGATGTCTATGAGATGGCTTTTTAGAGCAGCTTGTGGTCGAGCCCTCTAGGGAAAGGCAATTCTGGACTTGGTGTTGTGCAATGAACCAGATTTGATTAGGAAGCTTAAGGTAAAGGAATGCTTAGGAGGCAGTGATCATAATATGATAGAATTCACCCTGCAATTTGAGAGGGAGAAGCTAAAATCGGATGTATCAGTATTATATTTGAGTAAAGGTAGCTACAGAGGCATGAGAAAGGAGCTGGCCAAAGTTGATTGGAAAGGGACCCTAGCAGGGATGACGGTAGAGCAGCAATGGCAGGAGTTTCTGGGAGTAATTCGGAAGACGCAGGATCAGTTCATCCCAGAGAAGAAGAAGCATTCTAAAGGGAGGATGAGGCAAAACAAGGGAAACAAAGGACTGCAGATGTTGGAATCTAGAAGAAAAATACAATGATGCTGCAGGAACTCATCAGGCCAGGCGGCATCCGTGGAGAAAAGCAGGCAGTCAATGTCTCGGGTCAGGACACTTCATCAAGACTGAAGGTAGGAAAAGGGGAAGCCCAATATATCGGAGGGAAAAGCAGAACAGTGATAGGTGGACCAAAGACGGGAGGTGGGGTGGGCACAAGGTGGTGATAGGTAGATGCAGGTAAGAGATAGTGATGGGCAGGTGCGGGGGAGGAGGGGAGAGCAGATCCACCAGGGGGTGGGTCACAGGTAAGGAGGAAAAAAAATGTAGAAAAAAGAGATAAGATAGGAAAGGGAAGAAAAGAAGAGATATGGTTGGGGGTGGGGGTGGGGATTACTTAAAGTGGGAGAATTCAATGTTCATGCCGTTAGGCTGCAAGGTTCCAAGATGGATAATGAGGTGCTGTTCTTCCAGTTTGCACTTGGACTTCTGGCAGTGGAAGAGGTCGAGGACTGACATATCAGTGATTGTGTGAGAGGGGGAGTTGAAGTGACTGGCAACGGGGAGATGCAGATCACGGTTACAGATGGAGCGCAGGTGTTATGCGAAACAGTCACCAAGTCTGCGTTTGGTCTCGCCAATGTACAGGAGGCCACACTTGGAGCACCGAATGCAGTAGATGATATTAAGGGAGGTGCAGGTGAATCTCTGTCTCACCTGAAAGGACTGTTTGAGTCACTGGATGGATGTGATGTAGGGGCAGGTGTTGCACCTACAGCGGGAGCAGTGGAAAGTCCCCGGGGTGGGAGCCGGATGGGTGGGGAAGGAGGAGTGAACAAGGGAATCGTGGAGAGAGCGGCCCCTGTGAATGGCAGAAAGGGGTGGGGAGGGGAAGATATGCTTGGTGGTGGGGTCCCATTGGAGTTGGCGGAAATGGCGGAGAATGATCTCTTTTTTCTACCCCTTTTCTCCTCACCTTTGACCTATCACCCAGTGGATCTGCTCTCCCCTCCTCACCCACACCTGCCTATCACTATCTCTTACCTGCATCTACCTATCTCTACCTTGTGCCCACCCCGCCTTCCCTCTTTTGTCCACCTATCACTGCTCTGCTTTTCCCTCTGATATATGGGGCTTCCCCTTTTCCTGTCTTCAGTCCTGAAGAAGGGTCCTGATGCAAAATGTTGACGGCCTGCTTTCCTCCACAGATGCTGCCTGGCCTGCTGACTTCCTCCAGCATCATTGTGTTTTTCATCAGGAGGATGAGGCAACCATGGGTGACAAGGGAAGTCAAAGACAGCATAAAGGCAAAAGAGAGGGCATACGATATTGCAAAAATTAGTGGGAAGCTAGAGAATTGGGAAGCTTTTAAAAATGAACAGAAGGTGCCTAAAAAAAGAAATAAGGGGAGAAAAGATGAAATATGAAGGTAAACTAGCCACTAATATAAAAGAGGATACCAGAAGTTTTTTCAGATATCTAAAAAGAGCAAAAGAGAAGCAAGAGTGGACATTGGACCGCTGGAAAATGACGCTGGAGAGATAGTAGTGGGAAACAAAGAAATGGCAGATGAATTGAGTAAGTATTTTGCACCAGTCTTCACTGTGGAGGACACCAGCAACATGCCCGAAATTCAAGAGAATCGGGGGGCAGAAGTGAGTGTAGTCGCTATTACTAAGAAGATGCTTGGGAAGCTGAAAGGTCTGAAGGTGGGTAAGTCACTGGATGGACTACACCCCAGGGTTCTGAAAGAGGTAGCTGAAGAGATTGTGGAGGCATTAGTAGTGATCTTTCAAGAATCACTGGAATGGTTCTGGAGGATTGGGAAATTGCAAATGTGACTCCACTCTTTAAGAAGGGAGGGAGGCAAAAGACAGCTAGCCTGACTTCAGTGGTTGTTAAGGTATTAGAGTCCATTATTAAGGATGAGGTTTCGGGGTACTTGGAAGCACATGATAAAATAGGCTGGTCAGCATTGTTTCCTTAAGGGGAAATCTTGCCTGACAAATCTGTTGGAATTCATTAACGAAGTAACAGGCAGGATAGACAAAGGAGAGTCAGTGGATGTTGTTTACTTGGATTTTCAGAAGGCCTTTGACAAGGTGCCGCACATGAGGCTGCTAAACAAGATAGGAGCCCATGGTATTACAGGAAAGGTACTAGCATGGATAGAGGATTGGCTGACTGGCAGAAGGCAAAGAGTGGGAATAAAAGGGGCCTTTTCTAGTTGGCTGCCAGTGACTAGTGGTGTTCTGCAGGGGTCAGTGTTGGGTCCGCTACTTTTCACATTACATGTTAATGATCTAGATGATGGAATTGATGGCTATGTGGCCAAGTTTGTGGATGATACAAAGATGGGTGGAGGGGCAGATAGTGTTGAGGAAGCAGGAAGTCTGCAGAAGGACTTGGACAGGTTGGGAGAATGGGCAAAGAAGTGGCAGATGGAATACAGCGTAGGGAAGTGTACAGTCATGCACTTTAGAACAGAGATAAGGAGGAATTTCTTTAGCCAGAGGATGGTGAATCTGTGGAATTCATTGCCACAGATGGCTGTGGAGGCCAAGTCATTGGGTATATTTAAAGCGGAGGTTGATAGGTTCTTGATTAGTAAGGGCATCAAAGGTTACGGGGAAAAGGCAGGAGAAGGGGATTGAGGGGGAAAAATAAATCAGCCATGATCGAATGGCAGAGCAGACTCGATGGGCCGAATGGCCTAATTCTGCTCCTATGGCTTATGGTCTTATGGTCACATCTCTCGATACCCAATACCAAGGCTCAAGCCATCATCCATGGGTTGAAAGTACTGTGCTGTAGTGTTCTATGTTCTATGAAAGACTGGCACTGCCACTATAGACAACACTTGTCCATTTAGAACCATTTACTTACATCTGTCTACACAACATATTTTGACCAGCACATGGGTGGGTCTTTGCTGCACTGGTAAGATCACTTTGGCCACATGGGATTGATGGAAATACAGTGTGTATGTCTTTCTTTGGCATTTGTAGAGGAATGTACTTGGGCATTTATGACAGCTTTTCCTTTTCCATCCTATTTGATCACAATGATGAACCACATGTAGCAAGTTGAAACCACATTTTTGTGGAATTACACAACCAGCTCATTAGCACACATATCTTATTTCATCTAACGACTCTTCTGATTTCCTACAGCAGATCTTGATGACAATGAAGAGATACTGACATATGTGTAAGCTTTTGCTTCCATGAAATAGTTCTTCCTTTTCCAATTACTTTAACCTGCAGCTTTGTGGGAGTAACCAGCAGACTTGGACTTTAGTCTTTTATAACTTCAGCTGCAGACAGTTCTTTTAACAGTTCTGAAGGCTCGGTACTAGGTTTTGTGATAACACACAACACTAATGCCATCAACCATTCTGACTAGTCACCCTTTATTGTGAGGACAGCTTCTCACACAAGACAACAAAGAAATGTGTTCTCTATGAAGAATATGGATAAGCAGTGACTCAAAGCTTTACGCAATGCCACACACTGTAATAGAAGTCAAAAGATTTCTGCTGTGCCAAGTTATTCACAGCCCCAAACCTGATTAATGTGCCCCTATACATCATCAGGTTTATATTGGATTTATAGCTCCAAAAGTGACAATAAGGTGTACTGAACATTTTCAGAATCTTCAGATGCACTTCAGAGTTACATCAAATATTGAATTTCCCTGACATCTGTTACACCATAAGTACACTTCATCTGCACAAGGAAATTATAGCAGGCATTACCATACAACCATAGAACAATACAACACAATACAGGCCCTTCAGCCCACCATGTTGTGCCGACCTTCAAACCACTCCTAAGACTATCTAACCCCTTCCTCCCACATATCCCTCTATCTTAATAGAACCATAGAACAATACAGCACAATACAGTACAATAGTATTAGTCACTCTCATGATATAAGTAAATAAGCTGATATGACATGCCAGATTTATTTACTGTTATTATCAGAATGATTGAAAATGTCATCACGGTCACAGACTTTATCAGCAAGTATGTAGAGGACTGCATACCAAAGAGGTCAATCCAGGTGTGCCCAAACTGGAAACCATCGATGAACCAGGAGATCCACTCCTGACTTATACAGGAAATCGAGATATGACCTTCATAAAGCTATCAGGGATGCCAAGAGACAATACCATTTCAAAGTCAAGTCCCAGCCCAGCTGTCAGTTCTGGCAGGGCTTACATGCTATAATGAGCTACAAAATGAAGTCAGGAAGCATTGCCAACATCAGTGCATCCCTTCCAGATGAGCTTAATTCATTCTATGCACATTTTGAACAGAAGTGGATTGGTATGTCACCACCCACCCAGACAGCCTCCAATGCGATTGAACCTGTGATCACTGTTGAGGACGTAAGATCAGTCTTCCAGAGAGTGAACCTATGAAAAGCATCTGGTCCAGATGGTGTTCCCAGCCATGTCATCAGATCCTGCGCAGACTAGCTGGCGGGGGTATTTGCAGAAATTTTTAACTTCTCCCTACTTCAATGATAAACCAATTTTCCAATTTACTATCAGTACTAGTCATGCTGATAATATCAATAAATAAGCTGGCACATAATTGCATGTAGAAAGCCCGTAAGTTGCTATGCATCCCCAGCACCCTACTTACAGAAACTTCTATACAACAGCTGGGTAACTGTGTCAGAGCAGTGGGAAACATTCAACAGGGAAATAATGAGGACTCAGAGGGAATTTATTTCTCACTAGGAAAATGTGTAGGATTTCCAAATTCATTCCATACTCCCTAACAGATGTTGAGGGGCATGCGTAAAAGGAAGGAATGTTTACACAAGAGCTCAATACTGCAGAATACTTAGCGGAGTATTAAAAGAGTGGCAATGAAATTATGAAGGAAATTAGGAAATTAGTAATAACAATCTTAATCAGTGGAATATGTTAATGAGAATGCCACCAAATAAGATAAGGTGGCATTTCTGATCCAAGGAGAGACCTCAAAAGAATTGGTTGGAATGGAAGATATTGAGAACTTCATTTACTTGCTGGATGATATTTTCTTACAGCCCTTCTTCAGAACTGCACGAAAAATGTTGATGAACACTTGAATGATTGATAAGGAGAGCTGGGCTTTTAACTTAGGCAAAGTATAGACTTCAAGAAATCTCCAAAAAAATGAAAATCCATCATGTAAAATAGCTATTCAAACCACATGGATTAAGGAAGGCCAAGGGTCATAGTTTAAGTTTATATTATAAAAGCACAGGACTAGTTTTGCTTTGTGGAGGAGGTCAGATGGGCCAAGGGGTGGAGGGCTGAAGATTAAACACAAGACTATGAAAAGCTCCTCATTGTAAAACCTGCTGCCAACTTGTTGTACCTCGAAGAACCCTGCTTTAAATTAATGGCCAATTAGCCAACTATGTCAAGGCTCAGAAGAAAAATAGATGCTCCGGGTGGTTGGTACTTTTTATAGCCCACCCTGTGGGCCAGGAGTAAGAGTGCTTCCAACTGCTCTTCAAGGAAAATGTCTGCTGATTGTGGCCCCACCCAAAGTGGTTTTGTCAGAGATTAAATGTACTGCCAGTCCTTGAACAGATACTGGAAGACCACCAACTTGGTGAAAGATGCCCCTTGGTCTGCCTGAAAATCATTGGTCGTCCTGTGCAAGGAGCTGTGCATGACTGAGTTCTGCAGACTGGCTTGCTCTAAGGTGCAGGACCATGTGCTGCAGGACCATTGAAGACCAGAATCAGCAGGAGGAGATAACTTGGATTGAGAACCAAGCTGGTCTTCCCTCAACAAAGTCATGAGCTTCAGTGCAGCCCAATTCAGCCCAGGGGGAAATCTGAACTCATACCACAGCCTCTAACAAGAGCAGCAGCTTACAAACATTGTGAACATGCTGGAACAGAGTAATTTTCTGAAAAAGCACTGCTCTTCTCGTACCCATGACTGAATGCTGCACACTGTGTTCTCTATCCTGCAAGCGTTCACAGTAAGGGATGTGCTGAAACTTGGTACAATGGGGAAGTTTAAGGTATTTTGCCAGAGCACTCTGAGGAATGACACCTGTGTAAAAACCTCTTGGGCTCCTTGCTTAAGAAATGTATGTGAAAGAAAATGTGACCCGTCTTGACCCGAAATGTTGACCCCCTGCTTTCCTCCACGGATGCTGTCTGGCCTGCTGAGTTCCTCCAGCATCATCGTGTAAACAGAATGATTTGGATTGAATTGAAAATGGTGACATCTGAATGTTCTATATTACACACATATTTTATGAATAAAGTAATATTGAAAATGAACAATAGCTACTGTGCGTTTCTGAGAAAAGTGTTTTAGCTTGAAGTTCTGTGCTGAAACCTCTCTGACTCCATGCTGTTTTCCCAATGTGTGGCTTGGTGTAAATTATTGACCAAGAGGGGACGGGGAACAGGTCCTGATGCAGGGTTTCAACCCGAAGCACTGACAATTCCTTTCCCCCAACGAATGCTGTCCAACCCGTTGAGTTCCTCCAGCAGATTGTTTTGTCTTTCCAGGTAATGGATCTTTTGATGTGACTTTCAGAGGCACTGCTGGAAGCTTGATGCTGCATCAGGCCTTCAGACACAGGGGAGTGAGGCATCACTGTTGGTTCTGAAGGCAGAGGCTTTGTGCACCTCCCTCATACAGTGACTAGACAGTGATAGTACCCATGTACAACCCTCACTTTCTGGATGTTCAGACTTTCCTTGCCAAGTAAATGGGGGGACAGGAAACTAAATGACTAAAATTATCTAAGGTGGTGCTGGAGCATGGTGACTCATTGCGAGCTGCTCTCTGCAGATCTACTCATTACTTCTACTATAGTCGTTCTACACTTTTAAATTTAAATTCTATGTCACTAAGTATTACTAATAATGTTCTTTTATATCTTCTTATAGGGCTGTCGATCTTCCGACCTCCAGGAACGACTGAGCAACTGACCTGACACCCGGACCAAGATGGAAACGACCAGCGAGGCCTAGGACGGGCCCGTCCATGTGGAAGCCTGCGCAGGGTGAAGAGCCGACCCCACGGAGCCCCCAGCACAAAGACCCAACTCCTGGATGCCACTGGAGCACCCGATGCTAAGACCTGAGGACTCGGAGTGAAGATCCGACTAGCGGGAGCGCCTGACACCGACCCCCATGTCCCGACCCATCTGGAGGCCTGACCAGCGAAGGCCAACTCCCGAGGTCCGACCCAACGCGAGGCCCGACCAGCAGAGGCTGAGTCCCAGGGCCAACCCGACACGAGGCCTGACCTGCAGAGATGCCCGATACCTGGGCCCAACACCAGGTCCCCTCCGGATCGGAAGCCCGACTCTATGGAGCACCCGGGGCCGAGTCCCAATGCTGAGGCCCCCCCCCCCCCCCCCCCCCCCAGACGCCCCCACTTACCTGTTGGGACAGACCACTTCTCTTCAGGACCTTCAGACCTGTATGGAAACAACAACTTACCTCACAGGCCAGCTGAATCCATTCCAGGTCTTCCAAGTCTGTTCACAAGCAGTCACTTACCTCTAGTCCAGGTAAATCTGCTCCAGGTCTTCAAAGTCTGCCTAGATGAAATCACTTACCTTCCAGTCCAGGTGAATCTGCTCCAGGTTTGCCCTTAAGCAATCACTTACCAGGTGGCTCCACTCCTGAACTTCCAGGACCGAAGAGTTGCACCCACTTACCTCGGAAGCATGGTAAGAGGGCTAGGCTGCAGGTGAAGCTGAAACAGCATGGGTACAAGAACCCCCCCCCCCCAGCATACTACTAGCTAACGTCCAGGCCATTGAGAACAAAGTTGATGAACTAAGGGCAAGACTGACCTACCAGAGAAAACTGAAGGACTGCTGTGTGCTATGTCTCACCGAAACGTGGCTTACACCTGCTTCACCTGACTGTGCCATACAACCTGAGGGCTTCTCAATCCACTGAATGGACCATACAGCATCCTCGGGCAAAGTTAGAGGCGGTGGGGTCTGCTTCTTAATCAATAACTCGTGGTGCTTGGACGTGACAGTCCTGGCGAGCTCCTGCTCACCCAGCCTGGAATAGCTAATGGTGAAGTGTAGACCATTCTACCTGCCACGGGAGTTCACTTCAGCTATCCTGATAGCAGGATGGCAGTCTACATTCAATGCAACTGAACCTGTGGTCACCGTTGAGGATGTAAGATCAGTATTCCGGATAGTGAACCCACGGAAAGCACCTGGCCCGGATGGTGTCCCTGGCCGTGTCCTCAGATATTATGCTGATCAGCTGGCGGGAGTATGTGCAGACATATTTAACCTCTCCCTGCTTCAATCTGAGGTTCCCACCTGTTTTAAGAAGACCACTATCATCCTGGTACCTAAAAAAAAACAAGGTGACGTGCCTTAATGACGACGGACCCGTGGCTCTGACCATCTACCATCAAGAAGTGCTTTGAGAGGCTGGTCGTGGCACGCATCAACTCCAGCCTCCCGGAAAACCTCGACCAACTGCAACTTGCCTACTGCCGAAACACGTCTACAGTGGATGCCATCTCCCTGGCCCTCCACTCATTTTTGGAGCATCTGGACAGTAAAGGCACATACATTACACTATTGTTTATTGACTACAGCTCCACCTACAGCTATAATTCCAAGCAAACTCATCACCAAACTCCAAGACCTGGGACTCAACACTGCCCTCTGCAACTGGATCCTTGACTTTCTGACCAACAGACCACAATCAGTAAGGATAGGCAGCAACACCTCCAGCACGATTATTCTCAACACTGGTGCCCTACAAGGCTATGTCCTCAGCCCTCTACTCTACTCTCTATATACTCATGACTGCATGGCCAGATTCTGCTCTAACTCCATCTACAAGTTTATAGATGATACCACCATAGTGGGCCGTATCTCAAATAACAATGAGTCTGTGTACTGGAAGAAGATAGAGAGCTTAGTGACATGGTGTCATGACAACTTTCCCCTCAATGTCAGCAAGACAAGAGCTGGTCATTGACTTCAGGAAAGGGGACGATGTACACCCACCTGTCTACATCAGTGGTGCTGAGGTCGAGAGGGTTGAGAACTTCAAGTTCATTGGAGTGAATATCACCAATAGCCTGTCCTGGTCCAATCACGTAGACGTCATGGCCAAGAAAGCTCACCAGCACCTCTACTTCGTCAGGATGCTAAAGAAATTTGGCATGTCCCCTTTGACACTCACCAACTTTTATCGATGCACCATAGAAAGTATCCTATCTTGATGCATCACAGCTTGGTATGGCAGCTACTCTGCCTGGGACTGCAAGAAACTGCAGACAGTTGTGGACATAGCCCAGCACATCACAGAAACCAGCCTCCCCTCCATGGACTCTGTCAATACCTCTCGCTGCATTGGCGAAGCAGCCAGCATAATCAAAGACCCCACCCACCCGGATCATTCTCTTCTCTCCCCTCTCCCATCAGGCAGAATATACAGGAGCCTGAGGGCACATACCACCAGGCTCAAGGACAGCTTCTATTCCACTGTGACAAGACTATTGAATGGTTCCCTTATATGATGAGGTGGACTCTTGACCTCACAATCTACCTTGTTATGACCTTGCACCTCATTGTTTACCTGCACTGCACTTCCTCTGTAGTTGTGACACTTTACTCTGTATTCTGTTATTGTTTTCACCCTGTACTACCTCAATGCACTGTGCAATGAATTGACCTGTACGATCGGTTTGCAAGACAAGTTTTTCACTGTACCTTGGTACGTGACAATAATAAATCAATACCAATACATTGAAATTAACAACATCTTTGAGATCTAGACAAGTGGAGAACAAACCAAGGTGCCACTTAAAGAGGACACAAAGGAAGCTGTCATCCTGCCCTCCAACTTTGCAGTTGGAGGAAGTCCCGGCTCCGTAATGTGTGCCGGACATCCATGTGCTTCACCTGCAGCAAACCTGGACACATAGCGGTGAACATCAGTGTGAGAAGTGAATGGAGGGAGAAGCTGGCTGCAGTAAACTGCAAGCTCCAACTGTCAGCCTCTAGCTTCTACCCCAGCCAACAAGGTAAACAGGAGAAGAAGGAGCAGAGGAATAAGCAGGAGACCGGCATGTGGTGAAAAGAAAGAAAATGAAATAAATATCTTCAGAAACTGCAAGTAGAAAGGTAAGTAGACCAGGGGTTGAAGAGAGAGCAAGTGGTGAGGCAGGCCACCTCCACGGAGGTCATCCCAAATGTTACTCTAGTTCTGGACTAGCAATAAGAGAGGAAGCTGGCAGCAAGTCCTCCACAGAAGGAAGAGTGCCTGCAGCAAGCTGCTAGGCCCAAGGCATCAGACCCCAGCCTCTACCTCAGTCAATGGAAGAGTAAGTAGGCAGCAGGGCAACTGGCAAATGGTGAAAAGAAGGAAAATGAAAAATTGGCTCCAGAAGGCAAATTAACTGCTGACAACCCCGATATCCTGATTAGTCATCAGCAACTGTTCCTTGTCTGATGGCAAAGCAACACAAGAAATACAGCGCCAGCAAAATAAGCAGCAAAACAAAAGGGAGAGAAAAGATGAAGGAGGTCCCAACCATGAACCTATGGTGGAGCCTGATGCAGCTTGGCTCTGGGATCTCAGGAGCAGCAGAATCTCCTGTGCGCAGTGCCCACTGCATCTTAGCTTTTGGAAACTGGGAGCAGCGCAGTACAAACTGCATCCCAGCTCTGGGAGCAATGGAATGCCAAATACTTCCTAGCCCCTGGATGCTACGAACAGCAGAGTAGAAAGCAAGAATCAGATGGAAGAGATAACTTCACTGCAGTTTCACCACTGTGGACTGCAGCTCTTGTAAAGATCAGCATCTGTAACTCAGCCTGGGTGCAGCTAGTCATGTATAGCATGAGCATGCTGGGGAAGAGTAATTGTCTGCTGTAATGTGACTTTGGAGCTTACATTTACAAAACAATGGGAATAAAGATCAGATCCATTAAAGTGTGCAGTGTTATAAGCACCACATGATGTTTTGTGACCTTGGGATACCTTACAACACCTCAGCAGCAGTGGTTGTGATGGTGATCCCGATCCCACAGGGAGTCAATATGGTCAGAAGGCAGTGACTGCCACTTGGTATTCTGTGGCTTAGGGTCAACTTCAACATCACTGAAGTAAAAGAGGTGGCTGATGGCTATCTTCTTGTAGCAGATGGACAAAAATATTCCACTCTAACTCATTGTGCGCATGTAAATATAAGGTCATCTTCTTCCCAAGTGGGATTTTGGAAGGGAATCTGCAATTGGACATGACTGTTCTGCAGGGTTCACTGCAGTACAGTCGTAATCAATGGGTGGAAAGTGGAAAAATTCTTGAACTGATCTGGAGTTAGGCAAGATTACACTCGCTCTTTCTTTTGTGTATTTGGCAAGTTCATCAAGAAGGATGTGGGATGACAATCCCCAGCAATGTGGAACTGCTCAGGTCAAGGTTTTCCTGTGTGTGGACATAGTTGCCATCTTCTGCTCAGACCTACATTCATTCTGCATATTAATGAACATCTCCAACCAGTTTGACTTGGGGGCCAGAGTAAATCTCAGCAAATGTAAGGTATTTTCTTTGGCAACTGGTCCGACCAATGCTTGCTCTCTTCACCAACAGACCCAATAACCTAAACATGCTGGGAATAAGGTTCAGAAGTTCTTGGCCATGTTCCAAGAACTGGATGGCGTGCATAGCCAAAAGGAAGCACAAACTTGGATTGGGAAAGTGACACTCCCTCTTGGTTACAGGAAAGAACCTGGTTGACTTTGATGTACACGGCCCAGATGTGGCCCATACCCAATGAATGCACTGCAACAGTCATCTGAGCTGCATTTCAATCATTTGGAGACCTTGCACATGTCTGTTGAAATGCAATGTACAAATCTCCCAGGGAAAGGGAGCAAAAATATACCCAATGTGGCCCTCTTCTGCAAACACCATGTCACTAGGTGCTGAGGTTCTGTCTGTCCCTTGTAATGCTAGTTATATTGATGCAGAACACTCCATTCAGTTGGATCATGCTGTTGCTCCTGTCCTTTGCAGAAACTTGGTGCAGAAGAGCACCTTTGACCATAAATCAATGTCCTCAAGTCCTTGCAGGTAGAGAACCCAGGAAAATAGGAGTGGAGGTAGGCCACCTGGTCCCTCAAGCCAGCCTTGCCATTCAATATGATTCATGACTTCAACTGCCTCTGTGCCTGTTCCCCATAGCCCTCAATTCCTTGATCTTGATCTTTTAAGATCTACCTCCTCTGGAATGCCACCACTAAAGCAGCCTCCAAAACCTTCTGCGTAAAGAATTCCAGAGATTTACCACACCCACAGCACCACCCCCCCCCCCCCCCCGCCACCCCCTGTGAATAAATTCTTACACAATCATCTTTGAATGACTGAACTGTGGAGGGCAAATTCAATCCAGCAGAATAAAGATATTTTCTAAATCATAAAGATATGATTGGCACCTGCTTAGTGCCAAAGGTTTAGACGGGGCAGAGTTTGTTAAGTGTGTCCAGGACGGAATCCTGTCACAGTATGTTGACAGGCTGACTAGAGGAAATGCCATATTACATCTAGTTTTAGGTAATGAACCGGGTCAGGTGACAGATCTATCGATGGGTGAGCATTTGGGGGACAGCGACCATTGCTCCATAACCTTTAGAATTGTCATGGACAAGGATAGGAGCAAATAGGACGGGAAGATATTTAATTGGGGAAAGGCGAAACGCTATAAGGCGAGAACTTGAGAATGTAAATTGGGATGACATTTTTGAAGGGAAATGTACTATAGAGATGTGGTCGATGTTCAGGGATCTCTTGCAGGATGTTAGGGATAAAGTTGTCCCGGTGAGGCAGAGAAGGAATGGCAGGGTGAAGGAACCATGGGTGACAAGAGGGGTGGAAAAACTAGTTAGTTTTTTAAGTTTTATTTACAGCGTGGTAACAGACCCTTCCGGCCCAACGAGTCCGCACCGCCCATTTTAAACCCAAATTAACCTACCCGTATGTCTTTGGAATGTGGGAGGAAACCGGAGCACCCGGAGGAAACCCAAGCAGACACGGGGAGAATGTACAAACTCCTTACAGACAGCGACGGGAATCGAACCCCGATCACTAGCGCTGTAATAGCGTCGCGCTAACCGCTATGCTACCATGGAAGAAGAAGTCAGCATACATAAGGTGTAAGCAGCAAGGATCAGACAGGGCTTGTGAGGAATATAGAGTAGCAATGAGGGAACTTAAGAAGGGGCTGAGGAGAGCGAGAAGGGGACATGAAAAGGCTTTGGCAAATAGGACTAAGACCAGGAAGATTGATGAGGGTAGTGCAGTAGATGTCGTCTACATGGATTTTAGTAAGGCATTTGACAAGGTTCCACATGGTAGGCTTCTTCAAAATTTCAGAGGCCAAGGGATCCAGGGAGGCTTGGCCATGTGGATTCAGAATTGGCTTGCCTGTAGAAAGCAGAGGGTTGTGGTGGAGGGAGTGCATTCGGATTGGACAGCTGTGACTAGTGGTGTCCCACAAGGATCGGTTCTGGGACCTCTACTTTTTGTGATATTTATTAATGACTTAGGTGAGGGGTGGAAGGGTGGGTTAGCAAGTTTGCATGTGACACAAAGATCAGTGGCGTGTATAGTGTGGAGGGCTGTCGAAGCTTACAGAGGGATATTGATAGGATGCAGAGCTGGGCTGACAAGTGGCAGATGGAGTTCAATCTGGAGAAGTGTGAGGTGGTACACTTTGGAAGGACAAACTCCAAGGCAGAATACAAGGTAAATGGCACGATCCTGGGCAGTGTAGAGGAGCAGAGGGATCTGGGGGTTCATATCCACAGATCACTGAAAGTTGCCACACAGGTGGATATGGTAGTTAAGAAAGCTTATGGGATGTTAGCTTTCATAAGTCGTGGGATCGAGTTTAAGAGCCGCGAAGTAATGATGCAGCTTTATAAAACTCTGGTTAGACCACACTTAGAGTACTGTGTCCAGTTCTGGTTTCCTCATTATAGGAAGGATGTGGAGGCATTGGAAAGGATGCAGAGGAGATTTACCAGGATGCTGCCTGGATTAGAGAGTATGGATTATGAGGAGAGACTAAAGGAGCTAGGGCTTTACTCATTGGAGAGAAGGAGGATGAGGGGAGGCATGATAGAGTTATACAAAATATTAAGAGGAATAGATAGAGTGGACAGCCAGCGCCTCTTTCCCAGGGCACCAATGCTCAATACAAGAGGGCATGGCTTTAAGGTAATGAGAGGGACCCAGAGTGGTTGGTGCATGGAATACGCTGCCTGGGGTGGTGGTGGAGGCTGATACGTTGGTCAAGTTCAAGAGATTGTTAGATAAGCATATGGAGGAATTTAAGATAGAGGGATATGTGGGAGGAAGGGGTTAGATAGTCTTAGGAGTGGTTTGAAGGTCGGCACAACATGGTGGGCCGAAGGGCCTGTATTGTGCTGTATTGTTCTATGGTTCTATATGGAAAGATTTATTTACAAGCGGGGATCATTCTAGATAGGAAACAGCTTTATTGTTTGGTTATTTTGCCTGGAGGTCATTCCACCGAATTATAAATGTTATACTGCACCTTACTTATGAATTGCCTAATTGCTACTCCTCCAAAGAGGTGCAGCAAGATTAGATCAGTGCTTGTTCTGTGTCACCATATTACAGAACAATGGCTGGGAGAGAAAGCTGGGCGTTGGTATCATTTTACAAAATGGTTCTTATTTCTTTGTCACAGAATATTAGAATGGAAAAAACATTTTAGTGTGAATGTACAATGCTAGCAATACTGAACCAATTTCAAAAAGCACTGCATTGAATTAAATTACTGCTAAATATACTTAAAAGCTTATTAAACCTTTAATATGTATGCACATATATTCTTTTCAAAAGTAGTATTTATTTATTTAGTATATCTTTCCTTCCCAAGGAACGTATATAGTTTCTAAATATTTATATCACTAAATTTATCTTTTATGAAATAACATATTTTAGAAGGTGTGATCAAACAGTAATATATTGTCACAGGTTGAAATATTTTAACCTGCGTGTGGCCAAAGAAAGTTAATACGTCATTCTGCAAGTCAAATACGCAAACATAATCATTGTATCGTTTTCATGGAACTGACATTATGTTGTGCCAGTTAAATTGTAGTGGCTGCTACCACGATGCGAAAGTAAGACACTAGACGATGAGTTGCAGAACGAAACTGATTTATTTTCCCGCCTTGCGTGGGCCTTTTAAGAGGAATGGTTCCCACCCACTGAAAACATAAGTGATGTATGCGCTATGTCATCAAACTTTTCCCGCATGCGGGTTCTCCCCGTTGCTCGGGGAAGGCGAAGGCCCAGTGCCATCTTGGGCCTCACTGCTTCAACAATGCGCGACCCGACCACTGAGCTGGTTCGCTTGCTCAGACGGTGAGTCGCTACACAACGCCACCCCCCCCCCCCGCCCCCCCAGAACCAGCGATATGGTCCCCAAGGTTTGCGGGCTGTGCTAGCCTTTGCTTAGGAGGTCGGCCTCTGCCTTGCGGTGTTGGGAGCTCGACCAGTTGTTGTAGGTTGAAATGGGCAGGTCTGAGGCGGTCCGTCGTGAAGACTTCTTCCTTGCCCCGAATGTCCAAAATAAAGGTGGGCCCATTATTCCCGATGACCCAGAACAGGCCCTCATATGGTCATAGCAACGGTGCCCGGGGTGTGCCCCTGTGAACGAAAACGAACTTACAGTCTCGTAGTTCCTTGGGCTCACAGGATGGGGCTTGACCATGCCACGAACTGGGAATCGGTGCCAAGCTGCCGAGCCTCTCGCACAGTCTTTCCAGGACTGCTGCGGGTTGTTCCTCTTGCCCCCGAAGGGCAGGTATGAACTCCCCAGGGACGACCAGGGACGCATCGTACACGAGTTCAGCTGACGAAGTGTGGAGATCTTCCTTGGGAGCAGTGCGTATGCCAAGCAGGACCCAAGGCAGTTCGTCGACCCAGTTAGGACCTTTCAGGCGGGCCATCAGGGCTGATTTCAGATGGCGGTGGAAACATCCCACCAACCTGTTTGATTGAGGGTGCTAGGCCGTGGTGGTGTACAGCTGCGTCCCTAGCACGTTCGCCAATGCAGACCATAGGCTGGAGGTAAACTGGGCACCCCTGTCTGAAGTGATGTGGGCTGGAACACCAAAATGCGAGATCCAAGTTGTAAGCAGCGCCCAGGTGCAGGAATCAGTCGTGATGTCGGATAGAGGGGTTGCCTCTGGCCACCTTATGAACCGGTCCACGATGGTAAGGAGGTACCGGGCTCCTTTTGAAACTGGCAGGGAACCAACGAGGTCGACGTGGATGTAGTCGAACCTTCTACAGGTAGGTTCGAACTGCTGTGGCGGGACCTTGCTGTGTCGTTGGATTTTTGATGTCTGGCAGTGCAGACAAGTCCTGGCCTGCTCACTGACCTGTTTGTGCAGGCCGTGCCAGATGAACTTGCTGGCAACCAGTCGGACAGTTGACCTGATGGATGGGTGTGCCAACCCGTGTACCGAGTCGAAAAAGCGTTTCCGCTAGGCTGCAGAAACTATAGGGCAGGGCTGACCTGTTGCGATGTCGCAAAGGAGGGTCTGCTGACCTGGACCGACTAAGAAATCTTGGAGCTGCAGGCCCGAGACTGCAGTTCTGTAGCTAGGCAGCTCGTCGTCGGCTTGCTGTGCGTCAGCTAGGGCCACGTAGTCTACACCCAGGGACAGGTTGCGGATGGTCAGTCTGGAAAGCACGTCAGCAACGACATTGTCCTTTCTGGAGACTGTTGGATATCCGTTGTGAATTCGGAAATGTAGGACAAATGTCGCTGCTGATGAGTTGACCAGGGATCGGAGACCTTGGAGAAGGCGAAAGACAAAGGCTTATGGTCAGTGAAAGTGGTGAAAAGCCTGCCTTCTAAAAAGTACCGGAAATGCCGGACTGCCAGGTACAGCGCTAGAAGTTCCCAATCGAAAGCGCTGTATTTCAGTTCGGGTGGTCTAAGGTGCCTGCTGAAAAACGCCAAGGGTTGCCAATGGCCTTCGATTAGTTGTTCCAGTACACCACCGACTGTGGTGTTGGATGTGTCCACCGTGAGGGCGGTTGGGACGTCTGTCCTAGGGTGTACCAGCATCGCGGCGTCTGCCAGGGCATCCTTGGCCTTAACGAAGGCAGCTGCGGCCTCGTCGTTCCAGGCGATGTCCTTGCCCTTACCAGACATCAGCGAGAACAAAGGGCGCATGATACGGGCTACTGCAGGGATGAACCGATGGTAAAAGTTGACCATCCCCAGGAATTCTTACAGGCCTTTGACCGTGTTGTGACGGGCAAAATGGCGGATAGCGTCTACCTTGGCAGGTAGGGGTGTTGTTCCTTCGCTGGTGATTCTGTGGCCTGGTTGATAGTGAGGCCGAAATCACTGAGATGGGAGTACAGTTGGCGGAGGTGGGAAAGGTGTTCTTGGCAGTCACGGCTGGCGATTAGTATGTCATCTAAATAAATGAACACGAAGTCCAGGTCGCAACCTACTGCGTCCATCAGCCGCTGGAAAGTCTGCGCGGCGTTCTTAAGGCCGAATGGCATTCGAAGGAATTCAAAGAGGCCGAATGGAGTGATGAGTGCAGTTTTGGGGACATCATCAGGGTGGGCCGGGATTTGGTGGTATCCCCAGATGAGGTCCACCTTGGAGAAGATGTGGGCCCCGCTTAGGTTCGCCGCGAAGTCCTGGATGTGAGGGACAGGGTAGTGGTCTGGGGTGGTGGCATCATTCAGCCTGCGGTAGTCGCCGCAGGGCCTCCACCCGCCGGTGGCTTTGGGGACCATGTGCAGGGGGGAGGCCCAGGGGCTGTCTGACCTGCGAATGATCCCCAGCTCCTTCATGCGGCGGAACTCTTCCTTTGCCAGGTGGAGCTTGTCTTGAGGTAGTTGTCGTGCTCGGGCATGAAGGGGTGGCCCTGTGGTAAGGATGTGATGCCGCACCCCGTGTTTGGGCATTGAATTTGTGAACTGAGGCGCCAAAACCGATGGGAACTCGGCTAGGAGCTTGGTGAACTCATTGCCAGACAGGGAAACGGAGTCCAGGCGTGAGGCTGGTAGGCTGGCTTCTCCCAGGGAGTAGGTTTGGAAAGTTCTGGAGTGCACTAGCCGCTTCCCTCGCAGGTCGACTAACAGGCTGTGGGCCTGAAGGAAATCGGCTCCCAGGAGTGGCTGGGCAACAGTGGCAAGGGTAAACTTCCAGGTAAAACGGCTATCGCCGAATTGTAATTGAACTGTACGGGTGCCGAAAGTTCGTATCATTGTGCCGTTTGCAGCTTTGAGTGGACCCTGTTGCCTGCTACAAGTGTCGTGGCCGGTCGGGGGCAAAACACTGACCTCTGCTCCAGTATCGACGAGGAAACAATGCCCGGACTGCTTGTCCCAAACGAATAGGAGGCTATGTTGGTGGCCAGCCGCCGTAGCCATCAGCGGCGGCTGGCCCTGGCGTTTCCCTGAAACTTGCAGGGTGGACGGCATCGACAGGCCTCCGCGCCCCACCTCTGATGGTAGGAACGAACACAGCTGGTCGTGAGTATCGTTGTCTGTGTTTCTGGGGTGTGGTTGCTGGGACTGGTTTAGGTAGGCGTTGGGCCCGTGGTCTGGCGATTTGGCCGACGGACGACCCGCTCTCGCGTTTGGCCTTCCACAGGACATCTGCCCGGGCGGCTACCCCACGTGGTTCGCTGAAATCGGCGTCGGCCAACAGCAGGTGAATGTCGTCGGGTAGTTGTTCGAGGAAGGCCTGTTCGAACATCAGGCAGGGCTTGTGTCCCTCAGCCAAGGCCAGCACCCCGTTCATCAGGGCTGATGGGGATCTGTCCCCCAGGCCGTTGAGATGAAGCAGGCTGGTGGCGTGCTCATGATGGGAGAGGCCGAAGGTCCAAATAAGAAGGTCTTTGAAAGCCGGGTACTTGCTTTCCTCCAGAGGAGACTGGATGAAGTCTCCGACTTGGGCGGCTGTCTCCTGCTCTTGGGAGCTGACCACGTGGTAGTACCGTGTGGAGTCGGAGGTGATCTGCCGAAGTTGGAATTGTGCTTCGGCCTGGTCAAACCAGACGCTGGGCCGAAGCGTCCAAAAGGTGGGCAGCTTGAGTGCCACTGCATTGGCTGCTGCATTGTCGTCCATCATGTGGGTCCAAAATCTGTTTGGACTTTTGGGGTCACCAATGTAGCAGCTGCTACCGCGATGCGAAAGCAAGACACTAGTCGATGAGTTGCAGAATGAAAACTGATTTATTTTCCCGCCTTGCGTAGGTCTTTTAAAGAGGAACGGTTCCCGCCCACCGAAAATGGAAATGACGTATGTGCTACGTCATCAAACTTTTCCTGCGCGCGGGTTCTCCCCGTCACTCGGGGAAGACGAAGGCCCAGCGCCATCTTGGGCCTCGCCGCTCTGACGACCTACGACCCGACCGCCAAGCCGGTTCGCCTGGTCAGATGGTGAGTCACTACAAAATCACCATTCTCATGATGATTTCATTCACTCTGCATAGTTTGTGTGTTAGGTTGGATTCCTCAATCTGGATTAGGTTACAAACATTCTTAAATGTGAAACCTGATTTATTTATAACACACCCTACGCTGCGCAAAGCAAATATGCTGGCAATATTTTTGACTGAAATGCTGTACTTCTGCATAAGGTTATATTATTGAAGAATAAATGCATTGAGTTAGTAGCCCTTCCACGAACTTTCTCATTACAACAGTGGAATTATTTAGTTTAAGGTCTTGAAATTGAAAATTTGGAATTTCAATACATGTACAAAATAATACATAAGAACATAAGAAAGATCCTTATTAGTCACATGTACATTGAAACACACAGTGAAATACATCTTTTTGTGTAAAGTGTTCTGGGGGCAGCCCACAAGTGTCGCCACACTTCCAGTGCCAACATAGCATGCACACAACTTCTTAACCCGTACGTCTTTGAAATGTGGGAGGAAACCGGAGCACCCGGAGGAAGCCCACACAGACACAGGGAGAACGTACAAACCCTGGCCAAACAGTGGCCAGAATCGAACCCGGGTCACTGGTGCTGTAATAACATTATGCTAACTGCTACTCTTGTCAATCTTGCTTGACTATTCATTTTCTCAATGCCATTTTCCAGTACTACTCCCATATTCATTAATTCCCTCAATATCCAAAAATCTATTTAACTCTGTTTTGCATGAACTCATTGGCTGCATAGCCCTCTGAGATGGGAATTCCAAAGATTCACTGCCTTGTGCATGAGGACACTTTTCCTCATCTCTTAAGAGCTCTTATTCTATGACTGTTACCCCTAGTTCTAGACTACTTAGTTAGGGAAAATTTCTGTGAGGTCTCCTCTCATTCTTCTAAACTCTGAAGAATACAGGCTTAGTCTATTCAATCTCTCCTCATCCTGAACCAGTCTAGTGAATCCTCATTGTATCTTCTCTATGCTAAGTATATCCTTTTTATGTAAACAAAGTGCACACATTATATAAGATGTATTTTCACCAAGCACATACATAATTACGCTAATACATCTTTACTCCTATATTCAAGTTCTGCTGTAATAAATGTCAACATACCATTTGTGTTACTAATACCTTGCTGCACCTGCACATTGGCTTTCAGTGATGTGTACAAAGACACCTATGTTCTTTTCAACATCAACATCACCCAATTTCTCATCATTTTGAATATACCCTGGTTTTCTGTTTTGGGCACCAAAGTGGATAACTTCACATTTTTTCTACATTATATTACATCTGCCATGTTCTTGTCCATCACCCAACTCGTCCATATCTCCTGGAGGCCTCTTTACACCCTTTTTCCAACTCACAATTCTACCTAGTTCTTCATCATCAGAAAACTTGGAAATATGATATTTGATCCACTCATCCAAATTGTTGATTGAGATTGTGAACAATCACAAGAACCCTTGGTTCTCTGGAACTTCTGGCAGGCATTTACTTTCTCCTTATGTGAAGACAGACACAAAGTGGTTGTTTAACTCCTCTGCCATTTTCTTATTTCCCATTATTAATTTTTCTGTCATTATCTGTAAGGGACCTGCATCTGCTCTTGCTGAACAACAACTGTTACTAGAAATGTGATCTGCCAATTTTGCTATCTTTTTTGTTATGCTTCCTTGGAATTTAAGTATTGACTAATACTTGGTTTTCAGATCTGCATGCAGAAAATGCCAAGTATGTGCGACAGGAACCTGAATGACTGCAATCTTCATGCACATTCACAAAAAGAGAGGGATGTTGATAGAAATCAGTTTTTGCCTTTTTGACAAGAGTGCAATCTAAGAAATTTTGTGCAATAATTTAAGAATTATAGAGAAAGTACAAGCAATATGTGTTGGAGGTCTGAAGTGGCAATTATTGATTGGAAGGAAGATTCCCCATTAGATCTCCTACCAGATAGAATTTCAAGTTATTATTTTGAATGCAATTTATGGATAGGGAGTATTTCTTTTTAGTTCCCTTTCTAACTCATTGTTGTTTCTCTGAATTTCTGATCGCTACCCTCAACTCTAACAAAGATACATTGAGTGCGGAATTACTGAATTATGGTTGGGAGCAGAATTCTTAGTTGATTTCCCACTATCTAATACAGGAGAACAGAGGACAACTATTACATTGCTTTGGTTGCAGCTGATTAACACAGCCAATTCAATGGAATGAAACCTTCCATCAATCTTTCTTTGTGCTGGGGCATCTTTACTCCATGTTGTCCGAACTTTGGTTGCACATGACTCAACTGAGTCCACATTAAAATGACTGTATGTCCTAAAGATTATCCCTTATTAGTTGTTTTAAAATTCCAGCAAGTTGCTATTTTGCTAGTCCCACTATCTTCTGAAAAGTCTGAACATATTAGCAGCAGAAAGATGATTTGCTATTTTTGAGGAGACAGACTATAACGTGCTTCAGCTGTTCAGAGCACCTGCAGGCCAAAAATATGGCCCCTCCATTGGGAAACTATACTGTTTGCTATTTGCCATTTCTCACCACACAAAGTACCACTTTGTTTATATTCACAGTTTGTTGCTTATCTTGGATGTTCTCATAGCTGCAAATCTAAATACCATGTCTAGTAGAGAGAGGTCTCACTGTGTATAGGAAACTAAAAATAATTAACTAGGATACAGACATCACTATGTGCAGTCTGTCTAAGCTACATAAAGCAGAAGATCATTTCCTCAGTGCTTCACTGTGAACATAAGTGGAATCAGTTCCACAGCTATGAAGACAGAAAATACTGAGAGATCACTTGTTGTACTTTTGTCAACATGCAGTCTTGTCAAGAATACAACCAATTTTTTTACACTTAGTGGTCAGAATGTGTTCCCAGAAACAAGACCACTAATGGAATCAGCTATAAAACGGGCCACTATAGCATTATTTACAGTATTTGGGCATAAAAGGTCTCTTACCTTACTTGAAGAGAAGCAACTGAATTCTCATTGCCTCAGCTAATATCTATTATTTAAAATCAATGTCTCTATTAGAGTTTATCATGGTCACAGGATCAGAGCATATGAGAAAAATGAAGTTTGGTTGCCTTGGGAAAGGCACGTACATCCATTAAATCATATCAACATAAGTAAATAGTTAACAGCCATAGAAATAAATGATGTTACCCTCACTATTTCAATGTGAATGCATGAATCATGAATCCACCTGAAAAAAAACAAATCCACCCACTTCTACGTTAACTAGAACTAGGGAGGGGTAAGTGGGACAGTTACCCAGGCCACACCTTTCCTCCACTAGCTCTGTCATTACTGATCCAGCAGAGGTAGTCAGATAGGTCAGAGGTCACTTGGGGCCAGTAAATGAGGCCCGGGGGGTGGGGTGGTGGTGGAGGTTGGAAGGATTAGACTTTCAGTCTGAGGGGTGGTGAGGGCAGAATTAGGCCCATGAGGATTACCCCGTTTCATTAGGGGGGAGGCCATAATTTGCAGGGTGTGGTTTGGGCACATAATTAGGTCGGTATTCAATGCTGTAGGATCAAGGACGACAGAAAGCAAAAACTTAGTGGTGGGTGGGGGGGGGGGGGTGTTGGGTGAGGAGCATGAGGGGATTGGTGGGAGTGAAACTTAAGCACGTCTTAAAGGGGAACTTCCCAATAGTAAGAGCTATGCACAGAACTTCATGGCCACAGACCAGTGACTCATACTGTCTATATGGAGTTTGCATGTCTGGCTTGTGACCACGTGGGTTTCCCCCAAGTGCTCTGGTTTCCTCCTACATCTCAAAGTCGTGCTGGTTGGTAGGTTGATTGGCCATAGTAAGTTCCCCGTAGTGTAACTGGGTGGTAGAAGAAGTGGGGGGTGCTGATGGACATGTGGGAGAGAATAAGTTACAGTGAAATAAGTGGGAGAATGGGATTGATAGGATTGCTCTGAGAGCTGGCATAGATGGGTTGAATGTCCTTTCTAAGTTGTAAGAAAAGAATAAAATGAAATATAGGACCAGATCAGGCTGGTTCACTCCAAGGCAGGCCTCAGCTCTCTTGTGAATATCTGCTTCTGTTTGAGACGGTGCACCATCTGTGGACCATGCAGAGATTGTACAAATGATATCCAAATGTGCTTTGCACTTCATTTGTCTTCACTGCACGTATTAGGAAACCTTCACATGCTGGAGGACCTGGAACAAATTTAGCGAGAACTATGAAGCAAATACTACATTAAGCAGTTGTGGTTTTGATTAAATTCCTTCATGTTGCATGCTATGTTGGCGCCAGAAGCGTGGCGACACTTGGGGGCTGTCCCAGAACATTCTATGCAAAGATGCATTTCACTGTGTGGTTTGATGTACGAGACTAATAAAGAAATCTTATAATCTTAATCTTATATGAAAAAACTATTGTGTATGAGAGAATTTCTAGGCCAAAGTATTTTCAATCAGAGCCTATGCAACAAGAGAACTTGACAAATTGCTATTTACTAACCTTAGCTTTCATCTCTTTTGCTTCTGGACTTATTTTCTGTCTCCAGGTTGTGCAAAGGATTTTGACTGCCATCTTGAGGCAAATTGGATCAGGAGGTAGAAAGTATTACTGTACATGGGTGCCAACTGCAATGTATGGCAGGAACAGAGCTAAAGACCAAGAAACTGAACTAACTCAAAAATTATGTAAGTACGTAAGAGAAACATTTAGGTTAGGATTGTAAAATAGTTAAATTAAATGCACCAAAGAGTTTATCAGAACTAATTTTTCAAAAATTCTTTTACTACCAATACACACAAAGCCAATACACATATATTTGAAAAGCTTGCTTTATTACTAATTGAAAGAACCTAAGTGTGTTATTTTCATGGAAACTGATAGTTATCTTATCTAATTCTCATCTCAACAACTTGTTCTGGAAACAAACATCTCCCATTAGAACAGCTGATATTCAGCTGTTAATACTGAAGTCCTGACATCCATTTGTACTGTAAAAGATGAAAGCTCAGGACAGTTAACATATTTGGAAGGCTGGACTTGTTAATTTGCGATGCTGCTGACTTCCCTGGAATTCACGGGCAACGTCCACTGCCAGAGACCCTGGAGAAAGCTGCCTTCAAAATCCTAGTGATATCTCTGGCAAGAACTTCCACTTTTCCCACATTGGTTAGTGTCAGGTATCAATTCAAGGGGTCCCTAGCCTCCAGCAGTTGTGAGGTCTTCAAGCTGGTTGAGTAACTAATCATATTTAGGAATTTTCACGGACAGCAAACCTGGGTGCAAAAGCATATCTTTTAATGTAAAATAAAGATTGGACTATAGACATCTGATTTTGTAAATGCTGAGACATCAAAAAAATTTTTAATAACATTTTTCTTTCAATGACATTATTTTGGAAATATTTAGGTTGGGGAATCACAGCACACATTAACAAAATTAGCTTGCTTTGGACCATATAGTTTATTAAGCAGTAATTATGCCTCAGATTCAGATTAGTTTCAGATTAGTTTATTGTTTTATACACCAGGGTGCAATGAAATTCCTTGATCACGTGAAGCTCACAAGTAAGCAGTATAAATGGTAATAATAAATACAATGATAAGTGCAAAAACAGTGCAGATTGTAGTGCAAACTGAAGTAGTGCAAAAAAAATGCTGAAGTGACAATAACGGAATAATTGAGAGAGGTAGAATTAAACCTTATGACATAATTAAAATCTCACTAAGACCTCATGCAATGAAGTTTAATATTTTCAGGGCATTTTACAGCAAAGCAACTTCATCAATAGCTTAAATTCAACCCTATTCTCGCAATTGCCCGTGATTATGATGGGAATGGCTAAAAGCATTGCACTCTCTATTGGTAGGTTGAATCTTTGATAATGACTTTGGTATTTCTGTGAAATACCAGAAGTCTGAGATTGCTGCTCGTTTCAGAGTATTGAGGACAAATATCTGTAGTTTCACAGACTTCACTACCATAGATTCTGAACCACTGAACTTACTTGCCCAAAGGCTTGTATAGAATTGGCAAGAGCCCATTTCAGTGGTAGCACTGTGGTGCAGCAGGTGCTGCTACCTCAACTCCCATAACCCAGGTTCAATCCTGAGCTCTGATGCCATCTGTGTGGAATTCGCTGGTCTCCCTGTAACCATGTGGGTTTCCCCTGCATGATCCGAACTCCTCCCACATATCAGTCAAATTGGTTGGTTGGTTAATTGGCCATAGTAAATTACTCCTAATGTAGGTGAAAGACGGAAAGACCTGCATGAAAGGGAGACAAGAGAAATGAGCAAAATCCAGGAATAAAAGGGGGCGCTAAAAGTTACTAATGTCTTCTGAAGAGTACAAGGGTTATAAGAGGAGAGGTAGGGCTGATTAGGAATCAAAAGCTAATCTATGCATGGAGGGAGAGGACATTAATAAAATACCTAGTGCAGGAAAGAGGATGCTGCCAAAGCCTCAGTAAAAGAGAGGCAGTAGAAATATTGGATGGGATGAAAATTCATAAGGGATGGGGACCAGAAAAGGAGGCTATTCTTTGTGGAAAAGTCACCTGATCTGGAAGGGATGCACTTGGACAATATCTCTGGATTGGCAATCATCTTCTAATCCTCTAAGTCATGGGGGCAGTACCTCAGAAGTAAACAATGGCAAATTTGATATATCAACACAAAAATAGATGCAAGGACAAATCCTGCAACTTGATGGCAAGTCAGGTTTTTCAAATAAGAATCAAAGGAAATAATAGTAGTCACTTAGAGTCTAAATGATATGATAGATGTGTTAAAAATAAATTACACTTGTCTAAACAAATTTGAGTTTTTTGATAAGCTAACAGAGGATTGATGAAAGGCAGTAAATATGTTTCATACATTTTCAGAAAGTGTTTGATACTGTCCCACTTATACAATTGATTAGCAAAATCGAAACCAATTAAATAAAAATGTTGACAGAGGCTCAGTAAGAAATTGGTTTAGAGACAGAAAGCAAAGTCATGGCAAATGGTTGCTGTATGACAGACTAGAGGGTCTCCAGGGGTCAGTGCTAAGAGCTCTGCTATTTTTGATACAAATTAGTGACTTTGATGTGGTTATGCAGGGAAAACCTTCAACATTTATGGATGACATAAAGCTTGGAAGTCCAGAAAATGTTGACGAGCTTGGGAATGGCTCCAAGAAAAAGTTGCAAGGCTCACAGAAAAGCAGAAGTGTAATGTAGAGAAATGTACATTAGATACATCTTGGGCAGGAAGAACAAAGCATAATATAGACTAAATGAGACAATTCTAAAGGGGGTGCAAGAATAGAATAATAGAATAAAGAATCTGTGGATGTTCTCCTTAGAGCAGAGAAATTTGAGAAAAACATTGGTAGAAGTCTTCAAAGTCCTGATCAGCTTATTCAGGGTAAAGAAAGAGAAAGAATTCCCTACAGCAAAAGGTTAGGGAGTAGAGGACAAAGATGGAAAGTAATTGGCAGGTCTATTGTTAAGATCATCTTTTATGTGAAATGAAGACACTCCCTAAAAGTGCAGCAAATGCAGTTTCATTTATGGCTTTTGGAAGAGAATTTGCCAAATATTCGAAGGTAAAATATTTGTAGAGCTATGGCTAAAAAGTGAATGAGGCTTATGGGATTTTATACAAAAACAGGCATTAGCTCAACAGTCTGATTGGTCTTCTTTGCTGTCCAATTGTATGATTCTATGACTAACTGAATTTATATTGCAAACAAAACAGTACAAATTGCATATAGCAATATCAGCACAGTTGTGCATACACATTTCTATGGCACCTCTCTTAAATCAGGCCTACTTGTTATTCAGTTTTTAACATTTTGATCATATCTCCATCACTCTGGAGGAAGATGCCAAATGAAACAGTCAGTATATGAGAAACAATAACACAGATTTTTTTCAATAGATCTTTAAACAGGCAGTTACTACATTCCAAAATATCTCAATGTAGCCACACTTGGTACAATTGGAGATGACATGCTCTTGATCAAGTCAGTTTATCTCTAACATTTTGTTGGTAAACCATTTTTCCTAGTAAAATCATATGGATAAACAATTGGCAGTGGTAATAATTTGTCACAAGGTCTACTGGTAATTTTTTTTCAAAAAAACCTGAAAGGAACAGTATTATGTACATTTAGATGAGCAAGCACAATTAGACAACTCAAAGGTTAATGTAGCACATAAATGATGTATGCAATGGAAGAAAAAGTGTTTTCATAGCACCTGTCACATCTCAGGAACAAAGTGCTTCACAACTAATTAGGTACTTCCTGCCATCTTTGATATTCTTACATTGTGTTGATAACATGATCCTCAATCTTATACAATTTAGAATTATGGGATAAACCAAGGGTAAAATATTATGTAATCAACTTCATGAATAATATATATACAACTGTTTTGAACATACTCCATCAAAAATGATATCCCTGAAAATACATAATAATGATGAATCATTAAATTTCCTAGTGGTGGAATGTTGAATTATGGCAAACTGGTTACTCAGTGTGTGTTCCTGTACCCAGTGCAGGAGTGGCACATGAATACAGTACTCTAGGTTGGAAATATATGCCATTTCACCCATGAGTGTGTGGGAGGAGATGAATGAATAGGGATTGCAGAGTCCATCCATGCACGAGAAGTTTCGGGAAAAGTACAGGCGTTGCAAATGATGGATGAGTAAATTAGAACAATACGGCACAGGAAAGGGCCTTTCGGCCCAGAATGTCTGCAGAGCTTGACCCCTAATTAAGCTAATTCTCTTCTGCCTGTACTTGATCCAAATCCCTCCATTTTCTGCATATTCATGTGTCTATCTACATCTTCTTAAACGCCACTATCACATCCACTTCCACCATTCTCCCTGACAGCCCGTTCCAGGCACTTACCATTTTCTGTGTTAAAACACTTGCCAACACATCTCCTTTAAACTTTCCCCCTCTCACCTTAAATGCATGTCCTCTAGTACTTGACATTTCCAGCTTGGGAAAAATATTCTGACTGTCTACCCTATCTATGTCCCTCATATGCTTATAAAGTTATATCAGGTCTACCCTCAGCCTCGGAATTGGGTTACTTGGCTCAGCTTGCTCTCTCCACAGTTGTTGACTGACCTTTATCACTATCTTCTATTTTGGATTTTTTCCAGTAGCTGAAGTTTTTTTTTGCCTTTTGTTTAAAAGTAAAATTGTTTCATACCTTTTACAATAAATTTCTCTTGGTGCACCACTATTTCATTTTATTAATCCTTTCAAAAATAATTTTTAGTCCTTGGACTGTTTAAGATTAAAATGAATATTATCACCCATTTTCACCTTATAATTTTAGCAAACAAAAGTTCCCATTGTCTGAAAAGCTTTCCATTATTTGTTACACCATTGCACTGGCTGTTTGACCCAGTCACTCTAATCTGAATTGCCTGCCTCTGGGCTTTTCAAGTCATTTTGTGACTACACAACTAGCAATTATTTCTATGCCATATCCCCACTGTCATCAACTGTGTTGTGCTTGAACTGAGCTGTAATTGAGTATTTAATTTTCAAAGCTGGCTGTCTTTTGGGCTAGAAGAAAACAAGTTCCTGAGAAGATATAATTTAACAGCAATAATAATCAAAAACTCTTGTAAAGTAAGTAATGAAAGGTAACTGCTGAATGGGCACATCAGAGAAAAAATCTAAAGTAAAAAAAACTTTTAATTGTGATGAATACAGGAAGAGTATCAGTGGTATAACCAATTTATTTTGTTCATTTGGAAATATCAAGTCTTCCACTTTATAAATACTAATTGTAAGTAGCGAGCTTTTATAGTTTTGTAAAAAGGAAAGGTTTTCCAGTTCTGATGAAAGGTCAATGACCTCAAATCTGTTCCTCTCTTCACAGATGCTGCCTTACCTGCTGATTATCTCAAGCATTTTCAGTATTATACCACATTGCCATTGTTGCCTTTGCAACCACTGACAAACTTACATGCATGTTCTTCCTTAAAGGATAAGATACTAACTTCTCAGTCTGCTGTCAACCGAGGCTCTCTACTCAAAGACATTCCTCTTGTCAGGCTGGCTAAGCAAGCGTGATTTGCTTGATTGCAGGCTTCCTTATAATTCAAGGAGCTATTAAATGTGTATCCAGTGTTTTATGTGCTCTGCCCTCTACTGGTACTGATAGGGATTCCACATAATGCTTCATTCTGTGGCAGTCTAAAGGTGCTAGCTACATTTCAATCACCACAGCAATTCAAAGATTATCTTAGATTAGATTGTCATATATGTCAGATTGCAATAAAATTCCTAGTTTGCATGAAGCTCATTGAGGAAACAGTATACATAATGATAAATACAACGACAAGCACAAAACTGCAGAATGGTGCAAAGATTGCAGTGCAGTCTGAACTAGTGCAAAAAGGAATGCTGAATATGTGACAATAATGGAATTGCAGAGGTAGAATTAAGAATACAAGAATATGGCAGCACCAGTGGGAAGAGGGTGTGAAGGAGGTGGATGGTACGGAGGTCTGATAACATTGGGGAAGAAGTCTGGTCGTCCAGGCTTTCAAGCTCCTGTATCTTCTCCCAGGTCAAAGAGAGAAAAGAGATTGGCCAGGGTGGTGGCATCCTTGACAATAGTGCGGCTATTGAGTGATAAGCACTATTTATTGACTACATGGCTGGAAGCTTGAATGTTCAACTCATGAATACTTTTAGAGTGCATGCAATGAAAGCTGTATTACGCACAAACAACATGATACAGTAAGGGTTCTTGTATATTTCAATATCAGAACTTCAAAACACCGCCCTCTCGAGACCAATCATATGTTTAACTATGACAGGGTTCCCAGTCATGGCAATCTATAATGTCAACTAGCTATTTTTTTTTAAGTTTCAATGATTTAATTACAATTAATTGCACTAATAATGCTGTCAGCTTTAACTAGTTGCAAGATCTCCATCTGAACGAAAACATTCAAAGAGTCACAGAGTTATACAACATGAAAACAGGCCCTTTAGTCCAACTCATCCATCCCAACCAAGATGTCTATCCAAGCTAGTCCCATTTGTCTGTGCTTCACCTATTTCCTCTAAACCTTTTCTATCCATGTACCTGTCCAAATATTTCTTAAAACATTGTAATTGTACCCACCTCTACAGCTTCCTCTGGCGGCTTGTTCCATATACCCACCACCCTCTGTGTGAAAAAGTTGCTCCTCAGGTCCCATTTAAATCTTTCTCCCCTCACCTTAAATCTATGTCCTCTAGTTTTAGACTCCCCTACCCGAGGAAAAAAGATTCTGATTATTTACCTCATTTATACATCTCATGATTTTATATACCTCTATAAGGTCACCTCCTCAGCCTCCTAGGAAAGAAGTCTCAGCCTATCCAGCCTCTCCTTATAACTCAAGCCCCCCAGTCCTAGTAACATCCTCATGAATCTTTTCTACATCCTTTCCAGCTTTAATGATATCCTTCCTAAAGCTGGGTGACCACAACTGTACAGCTGCAACATGATGTCCCAACTTTGGTACTCAGTGCCCTAACCAACGAAGGCAAGCATGCCAAACGCATTCTTCACCACCCTGTCGACCAATGTCGCCACTTTCAGGGAACTATGTACCTGCACCCTTGGGTCTTTCTCTCTGTTCTACAACACTCTCCAGGGCCCTGCCTTTTTCTGTGTAAGTCCTGGATTTGGAAAGCCTGG
Source organism: Pristis pectinata (assembly GCF_009764475.1). Classification (NCBI taxonomy): domain Eukaryota; kingdom Metazoa; phylum Chordata; class Chondrichthyes; order Rhinopristiformes; family Pristidae; genus Pristis; species Pristis pectinata. The sequence continues at coordinate 21,588,925 of NC_067417.1, forward strand.
GCTATGAAACTAAAAAGGAGAAAATAAATTTTAGATTGACAAAGTTCAGGTATTAGTGTATAGTTTCTTGCACAAAGACTCACTCTGACCACATACACCTTTGGGACATGTACACTTCCCCAAATCCATCTGCCACAGCAGCCTCTCCCTAATTGCTACATGGTCCTTCCCATAACTCTTTCCTCTAGTCACCCCTCTCCCTCCACTCTCTCTCTCCCTTCCCCTTCCATCTCCTCCAGCCTTACCCTCATGTTTTCCCTCCCTTTGCCCTTCCCCCTCACACTATGTCACACTCCCTTCTCTCCTCCCACTATCGTGTTCTTCCCCTCTCCTATTCACTCCACCATCCCTCTTCCTGCTTCCCTTTCTCTCTTCTCCTAGCTCCATTCACTTCTGCTTCTCCTCCCCTCATCCCATATCCTCCTCCACCTTCCTCTCGTCTCTCCCTCACCCCTTTACCCTGCTACTATTTCCTTCCCCTCCTCCCACATTTTCTCTCCGCGTCAATCTAAAATGACAAGGTAGTTGTTCCCGTCAATTACCTCCAAGATAAGTTAGAGAAAGAAATGGAAAAGAGGAGCTTGGAATTCATTGAAATGGGGACATAAGGGGATGAATCCAAGGCCCCAACTGAGGAGTGGGATCAGAGATGGGAAGAATGGAAAAAGTGAAAACACAGCAAGGGAAATGGGGTGGAAAGTGAAGGGGAAAAAATGATGCAGCATTGTTGAAGAATTGTCCAAGGGTTGTTGAAGCCTATTGTATCTGTTCTAAAACAACACTTTGGTTCTGAGATTTTGTCATTTATCATCTGTGGTTTTCCCACGTGATTAACAGGATGTTGACCATATCTGCTCCATTTCCAGTACTTCTCACCACTCTTCTCACCTAGAACAAGACTACAGTTCCTCTTCTTCTTGCCTTCCACCCTGCTGGCCTTTACATTTAGCAGATCTCCCTCAGTAATTTCCACCATCTTCAATTGATATCACCACCAGACATAGCTTCCTTTTCCCTCCCCTTTCAGCATTCTTCAGAGTTTGCTCTCTGCACAATACCTATTTACTTTTCATCTCACTAACACTCACTCTCCTTCTCATAGCACCTTGTTATGCAAATGTACCAGATACAACACCTTCCCTTTGCCTTTTCCCTTCCCACCATCAAGGGACCCAAACACTTTTATTTTATTATTCAGGTGAAGTCACTATTCACTTATGCCCCTACCAATTTAGTGTATTGCAGGAATTGATCATGATGCTCTATACAGGAGAAACCAACTCCAAATTACATGATTACTTTGCAGAAAACTTCCTTTCAGTCTGCAAGATTGAGCCCAAGCTTCTAATTACCTGTCACTTTAATTCTCCAGTCCACTCCCAACCTGAACTCTCGCATTCTGTCCTTTCATATTGTCCTGACAAAGCCTGACACAAACTCAAGGAGCAACACCTCATTTTCCCTCCAGCTGGGCATTTCCAGCAGTTTGTATTTTCTGTTGCAAATTACAACATGATTTAATTTTTAGAATCACCCCAACACTACCCATAATTAAACGTGTGTGTGTGTGTGTGTGTGTGTGTGTGTGTGTGTGTGTGTGTGTGTGATCCAGTCATTACTGAATACCATGAAACAATTTATATTAGTTTGAAAAATGCTTTAAAAATATGGAAGAATTTGCATAAAGTTGAATTTTCATACATCAGGTCATTTGTACTCAAGGAGCCCCTGTATCAGAGATTCACACATTGCCAGCTAATCACTGTCTCAATAAGCTCGTCAAAGTATTGCAGAGTGACATTCATCCAGCACTTTCACAAATTCATTAGCTGCAGTCAAAACCCTGAAGAAGTGATTGATTGCATCATTCATGTTACACATTTGTTGTGGCACTGTAGTCTTGGGTTGTTTCCAGAGCATAAATTGAGGGATTTATTTGTCTGTGTGTTTAAGGGGGAGTGCATTCAGGTTTTTAAATAGACAGGACCTCATTCAATAAGGCATGCAAAATTGCTATTGCCATGGAAATGGTGAAGAATACAAAGGAGTTCATTCAGGGCGGTATGCATGTACATGCAGTGTGTAAACTGATGATGAAGTAAAGGTGGAATTACTACTCAAAAGGTAGGAAACCCTGTTCTTATTATACCAGAGTGATCTGGCTGAAGGTGTAAATCTAAATTAGTTTTACTGTTGCTTGACATTAAGGGGAAATAGTACAGTGCACTTCCACAGCTCATGTATAATTGTTGCTCTAAGTTTCAATGAGTGACAGGTGTTTGAAACATTGTTTGTAGAACCTTCCAGAGTCATAACAGAGTCCATTATAACAATCATGTTCTTTGGAACTGCTGGATCTGGACAAGTTTCTTCAACACTTCACATTATAGTTGAACAGAAAACCCAGCATCCATTCAATAACCCTGCCACTGAAGAAAGTCCCATTTATTCCTGCTGGGTGTCCTGTCAGCCAATTTTCAATCCATCCCAGTATATCACCCCAGTTCCATGTACTCTACTGTTATACGATAACCTCTTAAAGGCTTTCTGAAAACACCACATCCACTGGTTCCTTCTCCCTCCCTGTTTAGTGGGGTCACATTTGGCGCCATCCAATTTGCAGCAACTGTTCTATAAACTCTTTTAGAAGATGACAACTAATGCATCCACTATTCCCATAGTTCCCCTTTAAATACTCTGCCACTCAAAGTATTTGCCATTAAGTATCCTATCCCTGAGAGATTTAGTTTTCATAAATGATTTAAGTTAAGGCAGGAATACTAGTTTCCAGTTTAATAAACCGAAATATGTTGAACTTTAAATCAGATTTGCCAGGGGACATTAGGATCACCTTAGGAAATTTCAGCAGAGGCTAAAATAAATGTGAAGGTGATAAAAATTGAAGGCTTTCATTACTTGATAAAGCCAATATTTCAGAACAAAAACTAGTGGATTTTCCATTAAGGATCAAGTAAAAGACTTGCATTTATGTAACATGTTTCACAACCTTGGAATGTCCCAAAACAGTTAAACTATTAAATATATTACACACAACTTGCACACACATTTAACATGATAATCCATTCCAGAAATATTGATTGAACAATACATTTTGGCCAGGAAACCTGGAATAACTCATCTCCTCTTATTTGAAAATAGAGCCATACAATCTTTCACATCCATCCGAAAGACAAGAGGGCCTTAATTTAACACATCATCCAAAAGACAGCTCAGCATTCCCTCAGTAAAGCAGTGTTCATTGACATATACTTTGGTACTCAAGTCTTTGAGTGGGGTTTAAATTTTTTTTAAATTTTATTTACAGCGTGGTAACAGGCCCTTCCGGCCCAACGAGTTCGCGCCGCCCATTTTAAACCCAAATTAACCTACCCATACGTCTTTGCAATGTGGGAGGAAACCAGAACACCCGGAGGAATCCCACACAGACACAGGAGAACGTACAAACTCCTTACAGACAGCGACAGGAATCGAAACCTGATCGCTGGCGCTGTAATAGCATTGTGCTAACTGCTATGCTACCGTGCCACCTTAATCTATAATCTTGAACCTATAATCTTCTGACTCAACATTCCAATCCACCATGCAAGATCAGAAGCACAGTGGTAAAGTTCAGATATAGGCATAGTAAAGCTTCCTTAAGCCATTAAAACTCCAGGTAAATCAAAGTCTGTGTAGTCCCTTACAAAGTACTGTAGACATTATAAATTGGTGTAAGCACTCAAAATTTGAGTTCTGACTCAATGAAATAATTTGTATTTATATCAATGTGTCAATATCACATACAAGTGACCCCCATGTTAGGGAGGAGCTGTGTTCCTAGAAAACAGTCAGTATCATGATTTTCTGTAACACAAACCCCCTTTTTCTTTTGACAAGCAGAGATGCATTCCTACAGGATGTCTTTCTCTCATAATTAAGCTATTTTACCAGTGATGACAAAGTGACCCACTGCTGTTATTGCCCTAGTACTGACTGACTAAAAATAAGTTGACAAAATTCTGTAATGGTGAAGTTCTCTAACCTGAACAGCCATAACATTGGGGGGGGGGGGGGGGGGGGTGTGGTGGTTTAATCTGTAAACCTTGACCAAACACAAGATGCTGAGTTGTACAATAATTGTACACATCTTCAGCTGATCCAGCAGTCAAAGGCACAATCAGAGAGTGAACGCAACTAAAACCTGGAAGCTGGAAATACTCTGTCTCACATTCGGTAAATGGTTAATCACAAGACTGTTTTCTCCAAAATTACACATATAAAACACTGGTTGAACAGTAACAAAGAATTTTATTTGAACAGTTTGGTTCTAGAAGGTAATGGATTCAATCTTCTCAGCAAAAAGCATAGCTCAATACACCATGTGTTACTTGGGGCACATTGCCTCATGAGCCTTCATCTTAGTCAAATTATTTATGTTTGCATTGTGAATCAGGAAATGCTGGAAATATTCAGCAGGTTAGGCAACTTCTGCAGACAGAAATTCAATCCAAGTGTTTACAGCATTTTCTGATTTTATTTTCAGTTTCCAGCATTTACAATATCTTCCCTTACAACTAGCATGTTGTGTTAATGATTCAGGGTATAGTAAAAGATCTCCTACTACTTGGCTAGACATGGGGAGACCTTCAGGTGTTCTATCAAACATTCTTCCCTCAAGCAATATTAGTTAAAATTATCGAATTTGTAAAGGTTCGGTAGGAGGCACAATATAAAAGTCCATTCATATTAGAATAAAGAATTACATTTCACCCTGCACCAAGCAACTAGCTACACCCAAAATTATTTTTGCACATTGAGAAAGAATGAATGGTATGCTTAAAGCTGGAGAGCAATGGAAATTGTTATTACAGGAAGCTGTGAACGTGGAATACCAAGAAATGGCAAAAACCCCAAAACTTGTTGATCTGGCAAACAAGATTTGCCCCCACCCATAACTTAGTCAATATCAGTTTCATTTACTGCTAAGAATATGCAAAAAGGAATTGCATTTTTTTTTAAATGCCTGTTTCACAATGTTTCTTTCCAAAATTAGGTACAATGAAATGTAGCATACTTTTAAGCACATAATATAGTTCTTTTAAACTGAATGAAGTAATGATTGGATTTGCTTTTGCATGACACAATAGATATTAATGAATAGTTGTTACTTTCATATTGATTTTTTGAAGTTATTAGTAATTTCACTAACATTGTTTTGTTGAATGATTCTAAACTAATTGACCAGAAACAACACATTCACTGAGAGATTATCATATCATCATTACCCAAATTAAGTCTCTCATGCTAAAGGCCTCCAATACATATGAGGAAGACTGGTGAATGTTGTGCAACAACCTCTGTACATAGGACAAAAAAACAAAAGCATCTTCCACACAATTCTTACAGCTGTTTTAATAAACTGCATGAACCTCTACCACCCTTTGTAGAGAAGAGAAACAATTTATTCTAGAAAAGCCTTCACATGTGGCTCAATAAAACGAAGCTGATTTTGTCTTAGTTGACTGAATTGCAACTACCCACATAATATATGGCAATTTGATAATGATTGCATGTATGAAACCAAGTTTAGTTACTTAGCTTTCTAAAAAGTAGAAAGTATGCAATAAGATATTGCAGAGAGTAATTTAATAGTTACAGTAACTCTTTTCCAGCAATCCATTTTATCTGCCATCTCTGCTCATGTGTAATGTAAACTCATTACCAGCAAACTGAGTATATACACTTCACTTCAATGTATTTTGTTATAGGCTTTCACATTAAAAAAGTAACAACATTCTTCACAAATGGAAGTGTTCTCAAGGCATTTGTACCTAGATCAAGGAAAATTAAGTTAATTAATAAACCAATTTATAAAAAATCACACAGACTCAGAACAAGAGGCCAATCAGCCCATCATACTCGTGTCAGGTTTTTTGTTTAAAAAAAATGTATACAATTTCTAATTCTTTTCCCATAGCCAATCAAATTTTTCCTCTAGGTATTGGAAACTGAGTTTGAGTTTATAATCAAACATCATTTTATGCAATTTGTTCCAAATCATGACCCACTCCATAAAGCTCCCTTCTCACCTTTGATTCTTTTGCCAATTACCTCAACTCTATGCCCTTTTACTCAGTCTTCCACTAAAGTGTTTCTCATTTCCTCTTGAAATTTCTAAAGTAACTAGCATATCCTCAGAATACCCCAATGCATTTTATAGCCATGATGTATTTCTGAAATGTACAATATTGTATGCAAAACCCAAGAAAAAGGAGTCTCCTGTTTCTCAGCACAAAGTTTACTTAACTAACAATGCATGAACATAGGTAATTGCAGAGTACACACTACAACATGGATTCTGAATTGCAGTTGACATAATGAAATACCAGCTGAAAAGAAATTATTGCACAATCAAAACTGTCTTCAATGGAGAAAGGAATACTGCAAAAAAAAATTCAAACCTGAACTAGACTACCTAGAATAGATGCAATTCTTCCTATTAATTAATGGTAAAAAGTGCATTTGTAATAAAGGTACCCAGTGTTGGACAAGATTTTTCTTCCATTTCAACATAAATTTTTCCCACAAAAGTTTCAAAAGCATGTTTTTCCACATCTCTACAGCCATGTAATCTAAAAATTAGCTAGCAGTTTGTCATAAGTTAAGTCAATGTCAAATGGACTGCATGAGTTAACCTGTGGTAACAGATACTAATTCATTACAAGTCTTCAAGTCCAACTTTAAAAACTATTTTTTATTTCTTCTTTAAGTTTGAATGTAGAACTAAAAGAAAAAAAATTCTATATGTAACATTTCCTTTAAAGTTAAAGAAATGTAATTTCCCTTGTTGTCTTTGGCAAGGTAGCTGATCTCAGTAATGATAGTGGCATGACAACCAGTTTCCAAAATCTTGGGCTAGTGAGGTGTTTAGGTAGAGGTGGTGAAGGAGTCCTATTGCTATTCAGTGACTTTTATTGGGAAGTTCATGTGCAAGGATATGATTGGACGTAACAGAGGTATCCAGAATAAATCAAGTTGCTTAAAATGCATCATGATCACCCGCTCTTGAATAATGCTTACAGACAAGGGATCAGGAAGCCATCAACAAAAAGGTGGGGGAGTGGGAAAAATTTCTCCAGTGCAAGAGAAAAAAATAGTCATGCATTTTGTTTAAATGCCACAGTGCAGATTAAAGCTCAGGGGTACAAAATTTAAAGTGTGCATTCTTATTGATACTGCAAAAGATGCATTTCTATTCATTAGCCACTGCTGGATACATCAATCAGTAGCAAACGTTTTGCAAAGGAGTCCAATAATGCAGGATCCTGAGTAAGGAATGCTGCTCACTCCCACCAACAAGAATTTGCTCACTGAACAATCTGTGCAGTTTAACATGAGAAATATGTTTACACAAGGCAGGTTTCAAAGAATGTTGGCAATTACCAAAGCAGAAAATACTGACAAGTGCCACCCGGACAATACTGAAATCCATAGAAGTTTCATTATGTGTAGGTGACAATGTCTCAGAGTACTGCTCCCCTTTGTAATTTCACACATTGACTGGGGGCAAGAACTGTCATTGTACATGGCACAAATTGTTGCATTAAAAGAAACTGTCACAGATATTTTAAAGCAATAAAACTTAAAATTCTTTAAAGACACTTTTCTAAAGCAACAAAATCTTACAGTTGTAAATTTAACTGAAATTAGATACTATATTATGGAGTTCCTATTTTAAACACAGTTTTCCCAATTACAGTCCATTTGTGCTTACAACAAAAAACATGAAAGTGGCTCATTTCAGAATGCCATGTAAACATCAAATTACTGCAGTAGCTACTGTATATATTCTCATTTTAGAAAATAGGTCAATACAAAAATATTTCAAATACATTTGCAGTGCAGCAAATTTGCTTTATTAGAACCAATCCAAAAAGGTTAGGATTTAAAGCCATTTTCTTCAGAGACTGGGCTGGCCCTGAGGTTTTTGTATATGAAATGAACAATCACAAGAAGCAGCATTTCTGAAGTGCTACTCAGAGCCACTATGAAAGGAGCCTGTGAGGCAAAATCCGCTTCAATGTGGCGGAAGGACAACTGGAGTACAGCAAGAGCTAGCAGACTATTTTGGACTCCAATCTCTATACTGACTGTTTTGCACAAAGGTACAGGTAATCTCAAACAATAGGCCATGAGATATCCAATGAACAGTCCAAAGACAGGAACAGCAACTCCTGCAAGAATTATTTCTTTGCGCACATTGTAGAGTATGGCAGCTCCCATTTGATAAGCCATGAAGAGTCCTCCAATGATCAATATAAAACTGAGGGGTCGAATGAACAAAAGTAAGAATTTACTGACCCGTGGCAATTTATACTTGATTAACATTCCTGTCGAAATGGGAATAGCTATAAATAGCAATGTCACCAAGATCTTGGTAAATGGCACATGTAGCGTTTCATGAACATTGAGAATGTGGCTATAGATAGTGGATGAAAGTGGCATCATACCAGTGGCGACCAGAGTGGAAATCAAGGTCATGGAAATAGCAAGGGTCACATCCCCTCCTAGAAGAAGACTGTAAAGGTAACCTCCTCCCCCTCCTGGGGCAGAGCAGGTAATTGCCAGCCCAAGGGAAAGGGCTTTGGGCAGGGAGAAGATCCTGGACAAAATATATCCATACAAAGGCATGAGGACAAACTGCCCTATCACCCCAAGAATTACAGGATGTGGCTGCTTCAGAATACCTCGAAGTACCGCTATCTCCACCTTACAACCAAAAGCACATTTGTTTATAAATATCAAAGGCAAAAGAAAATAAAGGACAGGGTTTTGGGAGAAATGTACCAGACCATTATAACTTAGATCATTACTGGGCGATACTTTAATGATGTAATCTTTTCGTTCTTCCACGGTCAATGGCTTAACCCTGGCGACATCCAACAGCCTGATTAAGAGTGGTGCCGTGCCGGCCAGTCTGGATTTAATGCTGACGATGTAACTTTTCACCAAGCCAATGGTTTCGGCGTCGGTAACGTTGATTATTTTGAGGACATCCGGATCCAGAGACTCAACTATCAGCCTGGTACAGCCCTTCTCCGTGGCCGCTCGATACCGGCTGGAAACCACGATAATACCATTGGTGTTTTCGGGGAAGTCGAATTGGGTCGAGGTGCCGTCGCCGATGTTCACGTAGTACCGCTCCGAGGTGGTGAGGTTCTGGTTCGAGTCCGGTAGGCAGCAGACCCCGCCGGCGATGACCACAATCAGCAGCGCCTTCTCCATGCCGGCTGCCCACAACTTGGAGACATCAACCATTCCGCGACAACTTTTTACTGCGTCAATTCCCCGGAAAGGAGAACGCGGAAAGGCAAGAGGCACACACAACCTGCCGGCTACCAGTACGGTTACCCCGCCCGCCGACCACTTCTTCCTGCCCCCACCGTCACCTGCGAGAGGCTCAGCCCGCCGAATCCGTGCCAGCGCCGGGGGTCCGCAACCCGCCCATGGCTGGGAGTCCGGAGTGTATCACAGACACATCCTCGGGTGTTCCCACCCCCTTCTCCAGGAGATTCCTTCCTTCCGGCACAGCTCGAAATAATGCCGTCAGTATGCGTATGTATATCGGTTAGCAGTGACGGACGGCCCCTCTCCCTCTCCTCCTGACGTCAGCCCGGGAACAGACACTTCCCCGCAGCAGATTTGAAAGATGCCCTTCCCCCGGTGAGGGGGTTTCGCTCCGTGTACCAGCCGCGCTGCCTCACCGCACTGTTCACTGCGTCCCTCTTCCTGCCGCTCACTAACGTGGTCTGTCACCGCCAATCAACTCGAACAGGCGGTGCAACCCAATTAGCTCAAAGCCTTTCAATTGCATTTCAAGCAGATTTTTCCAGACTGACTTTTTTTTCCGGTTTATTTTTTTAAATCACCATGCCCCTCACCCAGTCATTTAGTGCAATCTGTTGGTACGTCCTTCAGACCTTAGTCACGCCTAGTCTTCCCCGGAGATTTTGAATGGGCTCTTTCCAATTCTACCTTGTCATTGCCATAGATTCAATGCTGCCGGCAGAGAAACAGACAGGGAGCCTACCTAGGGAACCAATCCTTTACTGTCTGGTGCATTTAGACGATTAGTTTCATTTGTACGAATAATCTACCAGACAACTTTATTATCCAAAGATAAACATAAAACGAGATGTTGACTGCAAAATCCAAGCTGAAGCCGAGTCCATATTCACACCACGGAAGGCATTTTAGTTTCGGAAATCCCAGATGTAAACTGTTTATTTGATGTGGGTTACTAATGAGCGAGAGGAGATCCCCCCGCGGACTCCTTTCTGTTTCGGCTGCTCTGCATTGGCTCCTTTTCCCGACAGGCCGCGACCTCTCACCAAAGTGATGTGCCTGGCATTCCCCAATTTAGCCTGTTTACAGTCTTCTCCCCTTCCCCCTGATCTGTGTATGACTTCAGCCCAGAGAGATGACTTGGAAGGCTACTTTTTTGCCAGTTGTGATGGTCCTTTTAAGCTAAGTCTGGAATCAGAATCTGCTGGAGGAACACCTTTTGCCCACTTAAGCTTAAAATAATGTGAGCGGATGACGTAGCATCTGGAACTTTTTATGTACAAGACTAACGGCCGTTCTTTAGCCTTGTTCTCACTGAATGAAAACAAGAACGATTTGTATTTATGTAACACCTAAGCTTGGTAAAACATCCCGAAGTACTAAACGGGATTTGACGCCAGACCACATGGAATATCTGAGAGCAGATGATCAAACGGTTTCAAGGATTATTTTAAAGGAGGAGAGATAAAGTGATTTGTTATAGAATTCCAGAGTTTAGAGGCTTGGAAGTTAAAGAGATGATTGCCAGTGTTGCTAGCAATTAAATGCTGGAAAGGTCAAGAGATGGGATTTTGAGGTACATAGAACAGTACAGCACACTATGGGCCCTTTGGTGCTGATGTTGTGCCGACCTACATACACCTTATCCACATTCAATTTATCCCCCTCTCTACTTCATCTCCCATAACCCTCTATTTTTCTTTTGTCCATGTGCCTATCTAATAGTCTCTTAAATGACCCTATCATATCGGCCCCTACTACCACCCCCGGCAGTGCATTCCAGGCACCCACCACTCTGTGCAAAAAAAACTACCTGACATCTCCCCTGAACTTTCCTCCATGCACCTTAAACAGGTGACCTCTAGTATTGGCCATTGCCACCCTGGGGAAAAGATGCTGGCTGTCCACTTTGTCTAAGCCTCTCATGATCTTATATACCTCTCTCAAGTCTCCTCTCATCCTCCCTCGCTCCAAAGAGAAAAGCCCTAATTCTCTCAACCTCTCCTGATAAGACATGCCCTCCAACCCAGGTAGCATCCTTGTAAATCTCCTCTGCACCTTCTCCAAAGCTTCCACATCCTTCCTATAATGTGGTGTCCAGAACTGAACACAATATTCCAAGTGTGGTCTAAACAAAGTTTTATAGAGCTGTAACTTTACCTCTCGGCTCTTGAACTCAATCCCCTGGCTAATGAAGGCCAACCCACCATATGCCTTCTTCACCACCTGATCTACTTGAGGCAACTTTGAGGCATCTATGTACTTGGATCCCAAGATCTCTCTGTTGCTCTACACTGCTAAGAATCCTGCCATTAACCATGTACTCTGGCTTCAAGATCATTCTTCCAACTTTTTTCAATTTCCAATTATCACTTCACACTTCTCTGGATTGAACTCCATCTGCCACTTCTCTGCCCAGCTCTGCATCCTGTCTAAATCCCACTGCAACCTACGACAACCTTCTTGACTATCTACTACACCACTAACCTTCTTGTCATCTGCAAACTTACCAACCCATCCTTCCACTTGCTCATCCAAGTCATTTATAAAAATCACAAAGAGCAGGGGTCCCAGAACAGATCCTTGTGGAACACCACTAGTCACCAACCTCCAGGTCGAATACTCCCCTTCTACAACTACCCGCTGCCTTCTGTGGGCAAGCCAATTTCAAATCCACACAGCCAATTTTCCATGGATCCCATACCTCATGACTTTCTGAGTAAGCCTACCATGGGTAACCTTGTCAAACACCTTGCTAAAATCCATATACACCATATCCACCATACTACTTCATCAATTTGTCACTTCCTCAAAAAATTATCATTAGGCTCGTGAGGCAGGACCTGCCCTGCACAAAGCCATGTTGACTATCCCTAATAAGACTATGCTTCTCCAAATGCTCATAAATCCTGTCCCTAAGAATCCTCTCCAATAGTTTGCCCACCACTGATGTAAGACTCACTGATCTATAATTCCTGGGATTTATTCTCCCCACATTCCGCTTAGCTCCCAGAATTCTACCACTCGCTTACGTACTAGGGATAATTTATAATGGTCAATTGACCTATATGACCTAACACGAGAAAACTGGAGCTCCCGGAGGAAACCTACACGGTCACAGGGAGGATGTTTAAACACCACAGGACGGCACCTGAGGTCAGGATTCAACCTGGTTCTCTGGTGCTATGAGGCAGTGGCTTGAATAGTTGTGCAAGGTGTGCCACCGACAGGTAGTTTCATCTCTCAGTTCCAATTTTACATAATTATTTGAAATGAATTTCCCATGCAATTTGAGCTCATGGTTCTGGGCAGTAATCCAGATCTCTGGACACCATTCCAGTATTTTAAAGAGTATGCTGCTGTACCCATAGTCAGATTAGCAACTAGTGAGAGATCAAAGTATGAGTTACAAATACTAATATTTCTAAACAGTGCAATTCATAAACATGGAAATCTAAAATTAAAAATGTCTCTTTCTATTCTATTAAAACAACTCTTGGTCTTATGAATGTAATTTTCATGCAGATTAAGAAGGTTGTAACTGCTGCCAGTTAATATATAGATACTTATTTATTAGTCACGTGTCTATTGAAACACACAGTGAAATGTGTCTTTTTGCATTACTGAGAATTTGCTGGGGGCAGCCCGCAAGTGTCACCACTCTTCTGGTGCCAACATAGCATGCCCACAACTCCCAACTTGTATGTCTTTGGAATGTGGGAGGAAACCGGAGCATCCAGAGGAAACCCACGCAGATACGAGGAGAACGTACAAACTCCTTACAGACAGCAGTGGGAATTGAACTCAGATCGCTAGCACTGTAATAGCATTACACTAACCGCTACACTACTGTGTCATCCCTCTACTGTGTCATCCCGTTCTAGTTAGAAAAGCATTTCTAACCACCATCAAACCACCCATGCATGGAGCATAATACATTGAAATATTTTAATCCCTGATGTTAACCTTACTTGTCGAAAAAGTAAACTCAGCACCATCAGCAAAGAAAACAGAAGTAGTGTTATCCGGTAATCCTATTCCACCCCACCCCACCATGTATATCACTTTTCTGCAGTTACAATGTCCAGATCTGTCTGTTCATAATCAGCTACTGTATCTTTTGCATCAATTTCATTTACTGAACAAAATATTATGAAATAGGCTACAGATGAGGATGGATTTCACGTAAGTAGATACAAGTTCTTTTCATTTTCATGGTAGCAGCACATCAGATCATGTATTTCCTTCAATATTTTTACTTCTGGCAAGTTTCTCAGACTAAACCATAACTTACCACTAAGAAATCTTACAAGATGCAAAAGGGTGTAGGCTGTTACCTCTCCACTCACATTAAATGCAAGTACTTTCTTGGACATCAACCAGAATTATAAGATATTGTCATATATCAGATTACCTTTAGGTTGAAAGTATTGTTCTCCCGATTGATGCAGTATGTCTAGGAACTTTGTTTTCTTTGGATGTGAATGTCAATGCACAAGAATTTTAATTTGAAATTCTCATCTTTACTCACTGGGATCATCTAGAAAGGAGCTCAATCCAATAACTTTTCAACTCAGGAATGAGCAGGCTGCCATTGAGTGTCAAATACTTAGATATTCATCCTCTGTCAATACCAGTACATGGTAGTGGCTGCACGTTTTAGTCTGCTTCTGAAATTTGGTTCTGTTGACTTCAATTTAGCACTAATGACTAGGGATGAATTTCTAGGCAATAAACTGTAGTGCCTTTCAGGATCCCAGGATGTGCTTTACAACTAATGAAGTTGTTTTGATGTGTAGTCACTGTCACAATATAGGAACACTGTTACAATGTGATAATGAATTTAAAAAAGCGTGATAATGTTTTAGCGATGCTGCTTCAGCAATAACAATGGCTAGGATACGTGATCAGCAAGTTCACAGCTGACACAAAGATTGGTAGAATTGTTGACTGTGTGGAAGGTAGCCATAGGCTACAGGGTGATATTGGTGTATTGGTAAAATAGGCTGAAAAATGGCAGATGGAGCTTAATCCAGATAAAGGTGAATTTATGCATTTTGAAGCAAAGACATAGACCATGAATGGTAGGGTCAAAGGGAGTATTGAGGAACAGAGGGACCTTGGTGTACAAGTCCAAAGATCTTTGAAGGTGGCAGCACAAGTAGATAATGTGGTTAAGAAGCCAAAGTGGCCTTCATTAGTCAGGGCACTGAATACAAGAGCAGGGAGACTATGCTCCAATTTTATAAAACATTGGTTAGACCTCAGTTGGGATACTGCTTGCAGTTCTGGTCACCACTCTATTAGGAAAGATGTGATAGCACTGGAGAGGGTGCGGAGGATTCTTAGGGGATCTTTTTCACCCAGAGAGTGTGGAGTACTTGGAATACACTGCTTGAAAGAGTGGCGGAAGTAGAGTCACTAACAGTATTTAAGGAGTTTCAAGACGAGCACTTGAATTGCCTAGACACAGAATGCTATGGGCCAACTGCTGGAAGATGGGATTAAAATGGATGGATGTCCGCTGGTTGGCATGGACATGGTGGAGAACAGTTATCTCAGATGGTAAATAGGAACATCTACCTCTGAGAGTGGAGGACTCTTTCATTGCTGGACTGAAGTATCTACCTAGTTTTATGTGCACAAGTCTGGATTGAAGAGGGAGATTTAGGAAGAAACAAAAGCAAAATTATCAAAGGACTTGGAGGAATTAGTAAGAGAGAAGAATAAATGACAGAAAGACTATCAAGGAATTGCCGGAGGAGGATTAAGAAAATCAGTGGATAAATCTGAGGGAAAATTATAACCAGGATATAGAAGAACTCATATATTGCAGCTGTTAAGAAAGATCATTTATACTTCCCATCCTCCTAAACCAAAACAAAATACAAATCTTTTCAGTGCGAAGGGATGTGGAGTCACAAGGTCAGGCCCTATGAAGGTGATAACAGTGCAGTCCAATGGGCATCAAAATTGTTTAGTAGAAATGCCAATCCCTTAACACAAGTTCATGCCTGAATCAAGTTACCAGACAGCAATATTAGCACATCTAAATTTGACATCTAAATCAAAAATAATGAAGAATTCCTACCAGATTGTTTTGAGGGAAATAGAGATGGATGATTGGTCTCCCCCACCAATCCACCAAGATTAACATATTTTCAGATCATTATATTAGTGAGAATGTATTTGAAATAATCATCACATTAGTTACCTTTCTCCCTTTTACCATGATTATTGGAAACTTCCAGCATGTTTTGGCAAATAGCACAGATACAAAGATTCTTCTTTTACATTTCTATGTACATTCATGTAGGCAATTCTTTTTAAAAAGAAAAGATTCCAAACGGACTAGTTTCGATCTGAATCATATTCAGTAAAATATCTGGCATGTTGACTAATAATCAGCAGATGCACTATTCTGATTAGTGTGGCATTTAAAACATTTATCAAAAAGCAATTATATTTTTCATTTTTTCCTGCAAGATTCTATGTCAATCTAGCTTTTAGCCATAAGCTCTGTGGAAATATTTTGACGGAAGCAAAATCTGTGATAATACACAATATGATTGCAGCCTCTTGGTGAATAGACTATTTTGTGTGTTTTCATTTGTGATGCAAGCACACAAATAGAGCAGTACTAAATGCAAAAGTGTCTAGTTAAAAGATCTTTATAATAACACCTTGACATTTTAGTTTAACAATTTCACATCATTAACACTACTCCCATTATTACATATAAAGTGCTGTTAAAGATTCTGCTGTTAACATTTACAGTTGCTTTAGAATCATCTTTTCCCATCTCTGTTTTTCCCCTGAAATTTCATTCCTTTTGAAATTCAATCATTTCGTTTTAATTGCTCTGTGTTAGGCCTGCCCCCTTGTTCTGTTCTCCCCCCCTCTTCCCACTAACTTTCTCCTTCTTTGTTTAAAATCTGTTGTTCCTACTCTTTTCCAGTGTTGATAAAAAGTCAATGACATGTAACATCTCCCTGTTATATTGCCAAAGGTGTTGCCAGAGTTTACTGAGCATTTCCAGAATGTTCAGTTTAAAGCCTTGCAGACAGAACTTTTCTTTTGAAAAAATCTCTATGAATCTATGAAACATAGTTTGGAGCTATAGATTCTGAAGGTTTTTTGTTTCATACTCCAGAAACTTTGTCATTACCATTAAGTCTCCATATTTAAGGAAGGATCTATTTGGTTTGGAGGCAATGCAGAGAAGAATTCACAAGGTTGACCCCAGAGTTGTTGTGCGAAGAAAGGTTGAGCAGATTGGGCCAATGCTCATGGGTCCACAGAGGAAAGAGAGGTGATTGCATTTAAATATGAGGTAAATATAAAATATAAGTTTCAGAGGAGGATTGACAGGCTGGATCCTAAGAGGATGCTTTCCCTAGTGGGAGTATCTAGAACTAGGGGGCATAGTTTCAGAATAAGGGACTGCCCACTTTAGACAGGGGGAACAAGGAATTTCTTCTTGTATGAATCTTTTGATTTCTCTGTCCCAGAGAGCTGAGGAGGCAGAGTCATTGAATACATTCAAGGCTGAGATTGACAGGCATTTAAACTACAAGGGAGTGAAGGGTTTGGGTGAGATTGGGAGAGTGGAGTTGAGATCAAGGTTGGATGACCATGATCTTATTGAGTGGTGAACTGGGCGTGAGGTCCAGGCATAAGTAACAAAAGTTACTTATGTTCTTGTATCTTTTTTTTCCTCTCAGTCACTCAAGTGCAGCTAATCTTTAAGAAATAACTAAGAGTGTATAGATTAGGTATTGCAAAAAGCAACATGTCTTGTAATATGATGTACCACCATGGCTTTTGTCAGTAAGACATGAGAGTAGAAGCAAAATCTCAGCAAGCTAAAGCTGAAGTGTCATCATACAGCAAACAGTTTTTTAAAATTTTGATCATGGGGATTGGAGAAAACTGTCTGCTACTAACAAACACACCATAATAATCCAATTTAAAACAAATTAGACAATCAGTTTAAGGTCACCATGAATTAGGTAGCCAATTTACACAGGATGTTGTAAGGATTTCTGCGATGTTGGAACCATTTCTCGGCAGGTGGGATTGCTACAAGTTGGATGGGTTACACCTCAATAGGGAAGGGTGGAGGTGGTGCTGGTGCTTGTGGAGAAGGTCTAAACTAGCTTGGCGGAAGAATGGAAACCTGAGAGGAGAGTCAGGAGAAGGAGAATTAAAGCTGAAACAGGAAGTTTAAAATGTAGTAGGCAAAATAAATAGGCAGGTAGTACATATGGACATATTGTGTTAAAAGGCCAAATTTAAAAGTACTTTATCTAAATGCATGCCGCATGTGCAACAAGACTGATGAAGTAGCGTCACATTTGTCATAAATGTGCTTGATCTTACTGCCATTACAGAAATGTGGCAACAGGGCAACTGAAGCCAGGACCTAAATATTCCTGGGTATTAGAAAGGATGGGCAAAGAGGGAAGGAGGTGGTGTAACATTGTTAATAAGTGGTGACATCAGTACAGTAGTTAGAAATGATCTTACCATGGCAGATCATGGTATAGAATTCTAATATTTGGGTGGAGCTAAGAAGCAGCAGCTGGGGACAGAAAACATGAGTAGGAGTTATTTGTAGACCTCTGAACAGTAGGCGTGATGCAGGGCACAGTGATAACAAGGAGATAAGAGGTTTATGTAACAGCTGGGCAGTAATCTTCGGGGACGTTAACTACATATACACAATTTAAACAAAGGGAACAACAAAGGTATGAGGAGTAGGTTGGTGTGGTAGATTGGGAAATTCCATTTATGGTTATAATGGTGGACAAAGAATGGTTATTATTTAAAGAAATGATTCATGATTGGCAATGAATATATATTCCTTTAAGGCTCAAAAAAGCAACAGAAAAAATGATCCCATCTAGAATGCAGGTGAAATTAAAAATAGTATTAAATCTAAGGAAAAGGCTTATAAAATTGCCTGAAGAGCAATAAGCCTGAAGATTCAGAGCAATTTATAATTCAGCAGAAGATGACCAAGAAATTAATAAAGAAAGAAAATAGACTACGAGAGTAAGCTGGCGAGAAACATAAGGATAGACTTTGAGATCTTCTTTAGCTATGCAAAAAGGAAAAGACTAGTAAGGACTAAAGATGGTAGAATCTATAATGGGGAATAAGGAAATGGTAGAGGAATTAAACAAATACTTTGTATCTAGCTTCATGGAAGAAGGCAAAAATCCTTACTGAAGTGTCCAGTGCACATGAGAAAATAAAAGAAATTCTCAATAGTTGAAAAAAAATACCAAGGAGATCGATGAGCCTGAAAACTGATATATCCCAAGGACACAACAATTTACATCCCAGAGTTTGGTAGAGATGGCAGTGGAGATACTGAATGCTCTGGTTATTGTCTTCCAAAATTCTAAAGATTCTGGAATGGTTCTTGCAGATTAGAAGGCAGCAAACATATGCCCACTTTTTCAAAAGAAGAGAAGCAACATGTTAGCCTACATTGGTAGTTGGGAAAATGCTAGAATCTTTCATAAAGGATGTGATATCAAGACACTTTGAAACTAATAATGATTGAGCAGAGTCACCATGGCTGCATGAAAGGGAAAACCAAAACCGATGAAGTTTGGTGAAAATATATCTAGTAGACTACATGAGAAGGAACAAGGTGATAGAATGTATTTAAATTTTTAGAAGGCCTTCAATGAGGTCTCATTGCAAGAGGTTCATACTCAGAGTCATGGTCACAGTATATTTCTTCATCCAGCAGTTGGTGAATCTTTGGAATTCTGTATCCCGGTGGCTGTGGGAACTCAGTGATCAATTACATTCAAAACAGATATAAATAGGTTTCTGGATATTAAAGGAAGAGAAGGGATGTGGGGATAGGGCAAGAAAATTGTGCTGAGATAGAGAATCAGCCATGGCAAAGCAGCCTCGAGGTGCTGAATGGCCCAACCCTGCTTTCATTTCAAATGTTCTCATACAGTATTATGATCTGATAGCAGGGAAAACAGAAGACTTTTGAAAAAGCATTGTATTGTACCAAGAATCATAAATATCTGAGTAAATCTAGCCAAAGTGTGCAATTTGAATGTAAAACAGGAGATAATGCCAAATACTTGGTTTTAAGTTTCTTAGTGTGCTTAAATTTAACCTCTAGAGAAATGTCATTTATGTGTAAGATTTCCAGCTTCTGTGTGCAGCCTAGTGAAGGTATGTTTCACTGCTCCTTCTTAGTCTACGTAAAATATTAGCAATCATATTTGTGAATCTGATTGCCAATATTTTACGTAGACTAAGAATCATAAACTGGTTCAAACACTGAATGTTGAAATGACATTATAACTCAAATTACATATGTATTTTACTCTTTCAATTTTATGAAATCAGACTGTGGTTGAGAGAGATGATGGTATTTATGTCTCTCAAGGTCCTAAGGAATGCAGTGAATAACTTATTGGGTCTTCTGCTTTTTGCAACCTCAGGGGAATGTTCAAATAAGAGCTGCTTTTTCTTGTCATTTAAACAGTTCTGAAACATTTCCTGTTTTTGAAGTATTCATATATTTCAGGAGTCTTGGTTCCTCAAGAGATCATGGGCTTCTCGTCATTTTCACAGTGTTTCCTTATATGGCTGAGGGTCAGCTATGATTGATAAATTTCCTGTGAAATGGGGATATTTTGCTATGTTAAAGGCACCATGTAAACCCAAGTTGTGGTAGTTAATAATGATGTATAATTAAAGGAATAGTTCTATAAAACTTCTAATCAATTGTAAACAGTGCACCAAATGATATTGTATTACTTAAGTTGATAACCTAATGTAGTCCACAAGATGTGTTGGAGATATAACCTTTCATTCAAAACGTTAAAACAAAATTCTGTTTGGCTATTTAAGTGCATGTTAAATATCACAGAGAACTGTGGGGAGATTTTCAGTATTCAGGCCAACATTCCATCCTGAATACCAAAACTCCATCCCCCTACTCCGTGGTTGGCAAACATACTTCCATATATGTTTAGCCCAAGTGACCAAACATCAATTTCTCCTCTATAGGTATCTGACAAAACCAAACATCACATTGCTTAAAATTTAATTCTGTAATCCTTCTGAACGTGGATAGATTCAGTGACAATGGTCTGCTATTCTGTTTTTCTCTGATTTCAGCTGGTACACAACATCCCGCAAATTTGGCAAAGACCTATCCATGAGGAAGCTTCCATAAGAGAAGGTTCAAAGAAAAGCGTCCAAGATGCAGAACACTGAAAAACCCAAAGGAAAGAATGAATTTAAGGAGCTGGACCCTCAGTCTGGCCCCCATCTCAGACACAGATCTGGATTTCTTTTTTAGGACTTTGGGAAGCAAATAGATGGTACAAACTAATTTACACCATTGAAGTAACATTGTTAACTGTGCAATCTGTTTATATCAATGTGGCTCCCTTGTAGTACACAAATATTCCAGCAGTAATGCTGTAGTGTACAGGGTGTAACTGAACGTTGAAGGGATGGTTTAATTTATGCTGTGGCTGATGAATCATGTGTTCTTGAGATTGATCTTGCTTATTTCACACAATTAGGCTGAATTTGCTTTTCCTTCATAACTTATTTGCATTATTTCAAATACTGATACGTTGTTTCTTATAATATATAGAAATATATATTAAAACATTTTTACTACATAATGTAAAATGTATTTTCACATCACTCTAATTTTTTATGTTCTTTATGGAGCTGACCGGTTTCCGTTTCGGTACAAAACAAAATACTGTAAGTCCTTTTGCTGAAGGGAAAAATTGTCCTATGTGTCAAGCACTAAAAAGAAAAAAAGATGAATTTATATAGTGCCTTTTGTAACCTTGGGTTGTTCCAAATACTTTTGAAGGACGGTCGTTGCTGTGATATAGGAAATGTGCAAACCAACAAATTCCCATGGATCCCACAAACAGATGGGTTTTAATATCCATATATTCTGGACCACCAGTGTGGTTGGTGTAGCACCAACTTAACAAAAGTTTACTGTTTAGTTTCCATTTGAGCAAATGTCATAAATAATATAAGCACACCATGGACTTCTGCAGCACCAATAATTAATGGATGTGTTGAATTTTTAATACTGGAATGTTAAATGTTTAATAATGTTACAAAATGACAACACAGAAGTAAATTACTTGCTATAACGGTTGCCTTCTGGGAAAAGAGATTTTCTGCTTTCTTCAACAGTATTAGCATTTGCACTGTGTAACTGATGTACTATCCCAGCATACCAGTAATTTAATCAAAGAGCAAACAAGATTATAGAATAATGTTTAACAAAAGCACAAAAATTTCTGCAATGCCAGTTTCAATTGAGAATTACACATACAGTAATACAAGTGGTGCTTGAAGCTGGAAGAATATTTTTAATGCCAGATAAGGAAAAAATGTAGCAGTATGATTTTAGAGCACTCCTATAGATGTGAACAGGATATAGCAGCCCAAAAAAGTAAGAGTGCAGTTCTTACCATCCCATCTTTCCAAGGGCAGCCATCTTCCTGAGGGTATCCATGTGGTTGGCCTGGTTCCCAATTGCTAACCTGTTTCAGACAGAAAACTTGTTCAAAAATACAACTCAGGATATTACATACAAAAATCCTTTATGGCCCAATGAGTTGTAACTTTTCATTTGTTAGTACCTAATTGGAGTGTTGCGAGAGCATCAGTGGAGCTCATCATATTTAAGCAAATGAAGGGCTGCTCTTAATATGACTGAGACCTCTCTCCTGGGATTTGATTGGTCTGTGTAAGAGTTGCTACTGTTAAGCATTAAAATCCATCTACAGCTAAAATCCAGGGGCTTCATGGTACCATGATTCACTGTGTGGTGCACGTCATTTGCAGCACTTCATTCACTGGAGTTTGGATGGGGTAATATTGTGGATCAAACTATTTTTTTTATTAAAGCCATCCTGGTTTGAATATCATTCCATATGAGATTTTCCTAACATTGAATTTTTGTGATAATGTTCCCGCTATAACTTGTTTCCAATAAGTTTCCTGCTCAATGTATGATCTCCAATGTT
This sequence comes from Pristis pectinata, assembly GCF_009764475.1. Lineage (NCBI taxonomy): Eukaryota > Metazoa > Chordata > Chondrichthyes > Rhinopristiformes > Pristidae > Pristis > Pristis pectinata. Next base: position 21,611,331 of record NC_067417.1, read on the forward strand.
AGTCCTTCGTATGATACACCATTAAAAATAAGTGTAGACATTAAGTTACAGGACTGATTCAGCTTTAATAATTTATTACATCCTCTTAACCATAATGTTACCATTGCAAGTTCATAGCCATTAAATATTACATAATTTATAAATAAGATAGAATCAATATTGAGAAGGTATTATTACCCCTAAATCCATTCTCAACAATATGTGCATTGGATAATGGGCATATTATTAATGGGAAGAATTACTTTTGTATCTGTTGAGGACTCAAGCAAGGTGTTTTCCACATGAACAAATAAATAAGAAAAAGTTTTCTCTCAGTTAAGAATGTTTGCACTTTAAATGTAGGAAAATTATGAATTTACAATTAAGATTTAAAATTAAGAAATAGAAGCAAGAGAAGGCCATAGGGCCCTTCAAATCTCCTCTGCCATTCAATAAGATAACAGCTGATCTGATCTTGGGCTCAACCACATTTTGCTCCCTGTTCCCCATGACCCTGTGAATCAAAATTCTCTGTCTCAACGTTAAATATATTCAATGACTCAGCCACCACAGCTCCCTGGTGTAGAAAATTCCAAAGATTCATAATTCTCTGAAGAAATTCATTCGTCTTTCCATCTTAGATCATTGATCCTTTATTTTTCAACAATGCTTCTTTGTTTTAGATTCTGCCATGGGGACAACATCCTCTCCATCTCTCCCCAGAACTTTATGTTTTCTACTCTTTTTATTAAAGTGGATAGCAGTTAGCGTAATGCTATTACAGTGCCAGCGATCTGGGTTCAATTCCAGCCATTGTCTGTAAGGAGTTTGTACGTTCTCCCCATGTGCCTGCGTGGGTTTCCTCCGGGTGTTCCGGTTTCCTCCCACATTCCAAAAACATACGGATTAGAAAGTCGTGGGCATGCTATGTTGGCTCTGGAAACATGGCGACACTTGCGGGCTGCCCCCAGAACACTCTACGCAAAAGATGCATTTCACTGTGTGTTTTGATGTACATGTGAATAATAAAGAAATCTTATCTCATTTCCCCACATTATACCCCATCTGCCAAATTTTTGCCCACTCACTTAATCTGTCTATATTCTTTTGCAGACTCCTTATTGTCCTCCTCACAACCTGCTTTCCCATTTCTCTTTGTATTATCAGCAAATAAAGATACAATACACAATCTCCTTGGCTTTCATTATATACTGGATAGATGAGGCCCTAGTACTGTGGCATCCCACCAATTACAGTTTCCCAACCTGAAAGTGATCCATTTAACATTAGTCTGTTTCCTGTTATTCTGCCAATCATCCATCCATGCTAACATACTACCCCAAATGTCATGAGCCTTAGGGGTCTAATGTCTGCTAAAATTAGTTACTATGAACTAGGCATTGGTTGGATGCACCTTTCAGTTTTCACCCACAGTGAAGGTGCACCCAACTTTGCATTTTTACTACTCTTTGAACTGTTCAGAAGGAAAATTGATTCTCCATCATTCCAGAACTGCTTGCATATTACACTGGCAGCCTAGATTACATCCCAGATTGGCATTTGAATCCATGATCCTTGAGGAATGTTTTGACCAATTTGTACTAACCAAGTTAGTGCAGTTATTATCAAACAAACAAACAAACAAACTCTAATTGGATGAAAAACACGATGATGCTGGAGGAACTCAGCAGGCCAGGCAGCAACTGTGGGAAAAAGCAGGCGGTCAACAATTCGGGTCAGGGCTGAAGAAAGGAAAAAGGAAAGCCCAATATATAGGAGGGAAAAGCAGAGCAGTGGTAGGTGGACAAAAGAGGGGAGGTGGCGTGGGCACAAGGTGGTGATAGGTAGATGCGGGTAAGAGATAGTGATAGGCAGGTGCGGGGGAGAAGGGGAGAGCAGATCCACCAGGGGATGTCAAAGGTAAGAAGAGAAAAAAAAAGATAGAAAAAAAGAGGGTAGGAATGGGAAGAAGGGAAGAAGCATGATGGGGGGGGGGCGGTTGTGGGGAAGAGAGGGGGTGGTCATTCAACCTTGCAAGGTCCTCCTCACAAACATCTGGGCACTGTATCTAAATTGAGTGACGTATTCCCAGACTGGTTCAGAAGAGCTCGACATTGTCCAACTCACAGAAGTCTCATCAGGTCAAACACAGACAAGGAGACTTCCTCCTAATTACACATAGAGTCCTCCCTCAGCTGATCAATTAATCCTTCAACATGTTAAACAACATTTGCAGGAAGCACTGATACCAACAAAGGCATAATGTATTTGTGATGAGGGACCTCAATGTCCATCACCAGGAATGGCTTGGTAACACCATGACAGATCAAACTGGCCATTTCCTGAAGGATCTAGCTGTCAGACTGAGTTTGTACAGGTAGTGAGTGAACCAACAGACACCTACTTAGTCTCAACCTCACGAATCAACCCATGGCAAATGTGTTTGTCCATGATAGCATCGGCAGAAGTGAACACACTGAAGGCACACTCTGTTGTACTGTGTGGCACTACAGACATGCTAAATGGGACAGATTGAGAACAGATTTGTCAATTCAAAACTGTGCATGAGGTTCTGTGGATCATGATTGGCAGCAGAAAAGTACACTCTCACAATCTGTAACCTCATGCCCCTGCATAGCCCTTATCCTGTCCTTACAATCAAGCCAGGGAATCAATCCTTCTTCAACAGTAATGCAGAAAGGCATGCCAGGATCTGCAGCAGGCATACTTAAAACAATGAACTGCCAGCCTAGTGAAGTTGCAATACAGGTCTATTGAGTGATAAATAGTAAAAGCACCATGCATAGGCAGAGCTAAGTGATCTCAAAATTATTGATCAAAACTCTGCAGTCCTATTACAACTAGGTGTGAATGGTAGTGGACAATTAAACAGATAACGGAAGGAGAAGAGTACAAGAGCATTTCCATCCTCAATGATAGTGGGGATCAGCAATGTAAATGCTGGAGACTGAAGTATTCACAACCATGTTCATCCAGAAGTGTTAAAGACATTATCCAATTTAACTTCTTCCTGAGATCCCCATCAGCACATCCAATTTAATTTACTCCATGTGATATCAAAACATGGCTGACAGCACTGGATACAGCAAAGGACCAGACAACATCATAACTGTACTACTGAAGAATTGGACTCCAGAACAAACTAAGTCTATAGCAAAGTTGATTCCAGTACAATTAACAAACTGGATCTATCCACAATGTGGAAAATTTCCCAGGTATGTCCTGTTCACAAAAAAGCAAGACACATCCAGTGCAGTGAATCAGTCTACTCTCAATCATCTGCCAAATGATGGAAGCTATCATTTAAAGTCCCATCAACTGGCACTTCCTTAGCAATAACCTATTCACTGACACTTATTTTGGGTTTTGCTAAACCACTTGGTTCCAGAACTCATCACCATCTTGTTCCAAACAAGAGCTGACATGAGAATGACTGACCTTGACATAAGCACAACATTTGACTGAGTATGGCATCTAATGCCCTGGTAAAACTTGTCAATGGACATTAAAGGAAAAACACTCCAGTGGTTGGAGTCATCCTTTACACAAAGATAAATAAGGGTTAAGCCAGTTCTAGAACATTACTGCAGGAGCTGCCCAAGGCAGTGTTTTAGGCCTAACCATCTTCAGCTGCTTCATTAATGATGTTCATTCCATCATAAGGTCAAAAGTGCAGATATTTGCTGATGAATGCACAATTTTCAATTCCGTTTGTATTGCCTCAGCAAATGAAGCAGCCCCTACCTGCATACAACAAGAACTTAACAACATTCAGTCATGGGCTGATAAGTGCCAAATAATATTTGTTCCAGAAAGGTTGCAGGTAATGACCATGACATTACCATCACTGGGTCTCCCAAAATCAATATCCTCAACTGGATCAATCACATGGTTGCAAGAGCAGGTTAGAGACTGGGAATCCTGCTATCAGTGACCTACCTCCGGAACCCCAAGACCTTTAGATAATCTACATGGCACAAGTTGGGACCTGATTGAATACTCCCCCACTTGCCTAGTTGAGTACAGCAGCAATAACTTGCAAGAAGTTCAACATTATGTACAGCGAAGCAACCTGCTTGATTGTCATCCCATGAACCACCTAAACATCCATTCTCTATATGACTGGAGCACAGAGGCTGCAGTGTGTACCATCTACAAAATGCATTGCAATTACTCACCCAGGCTACATGAACAGCACCTCCAAAACTTGCCACCTCTACCACCAAGGACAGAAGGTGCATGGGAACACCATCACTTTCAGGTCCTCTCCAAGTTTAACTTGACTTAGAAATCTATTGTCCACCTGCTTCCTAACCTCCAATAATGTCAACTGAATTGATAAAGATCACACTGAAATGTAATTTGTGATATTTCTGGAATATATTCTCTACAGTTTAGCTGCCAGTGTTGTGAAATTTAAACTGAATTAGATTAAATTTTAATTAGATTTGACAATATAGTCATGTCCTTCTCAATTTAGTTTTTTAAAATTGCAGTCATGAACTAACAAATTTATTTTATACTAAAATATTAATGGTACCTCAAACTTCATTTACACAAAATAGTCTATAATAAAGTAATCTTTATAAATAAGGAAAAAACATTAAGGCATTAATAAGTTTACATTTGTTTAACATTATAAAACAATGAAAATGTTTTGCTGAAGAAACTCATTAGCACTACATGAAATATCTAAATTACATAATAAATGAAGGGAATTTTAGGGTTTAGTATCTGGGAATTTTTGCATTGAAGGCTGTTATGATCTGGAATGCATTGTGGAAAAGGCTTGACATGAATATTAATAATGATTTTCAAAAGGAAATTAGATATGTACTTGAAAAATATTTAAAATGCTATATAATGGGGAAGGAGGGATAGGAACTAACCAGATAGTTTCTTGAAAAATAATACAGGATTCAGGGACCAATTGGGCTCTTTCCCTGTTGTATGACTCATGATTCTGAATTCTGACAGTCATATCTATATCACTACAACTAAGCATGCCACATGTTTTTCATGATAAAATTGTTGTGTGCAACTTCTTAGAAAGGTAGTTAATTAATATAATGTGTTTATCAGCCAATTCATAATTGTAAAAGTATGGTTAACAGTGAAATGGAATAAAACACGTTTCCCTCTTTCCCTGTTCAAATGAAGGGTCTTTGGTTTCTCTTTCCACAGATGCTGCCTGATCTGTTGAGTATTGAATTGTGTACATACAAAGGCAAGATACAGCTGATACTGGAAATCTTAAATAAATATGGAAAGTGCTGGAATAACTCAATATATCAGGCAACATCTGGAGAGCTGAGACACAAGAGACTGCAGATGCTGGAATTTGGAGCACCAAACAACCTGCAGGAGGAACTCAGCGGGTCAAGCAGCATCTGTGGGAGGAAATGAGTACTGATGCAGGGTTTTGACCCAAAATGTTGACAATTCTTTTTTTACCAACAGGTGCTGCTCAGTCTGCTGGGTTCCACCAGCAGATTGTTTGTTGATCTGGGAAGAGTTAATGTTTAAGGATGATGATATTTCATCAAAACTTGGATAAAGTTGGATTAGTAACAACTTTTGAGCTGCTACAGTTGCAAGAAAAATTGTGGGGAGAAGAAAGAACAAAATGAAAGGTTCTAGGGGGCTCTTAAACATATAACTGGCACCGCAAAATCATTCCCAGCAGCTGTGTCCGAAAGAATGATTTGAAATTTGGACTCAATCTTGTAATTGGGCAAGGCATAATTCAATAATTATGGTATGCTTTTATACTTCATTCAATAAGTCAAGGGCAAAGATTAAATTGAGAAATCAAAAATGCTAAATGATTGGAATCTCAGGGTAACACATTGAATCATAGAAAATTGTAGCATAAAATGAGCCATTTGGCCTGTCGTGTTTGTGCAGGCTCTTTGAAAGAGCAATCAAATAAGCACCAGCTCCAGTTTTTCTGCCCATAAATTTGCAGATTGTCTTCTTCAAGTACATGTTCAACTGTTCTTGGGATGTCATTGTAAGGTGAACATTAATTTGGGTGAATACTTTGGGGGGGGGGGTAAGAAATCTTGGAAAAAGTAACACCATCAGGATACGAGGTCTAACCCATTGATTTCCACATTTCACACCAGTATGTTGGCTTTGTGGTTCAACCACCTCAGCTGGGGTGGGATTTCAATTCCAGTAAACTTACTGCTCAATTAGAGCAATATTGACATGAATTTTGTATGTGTTTCTTGAGAACTTACCCATGAAAGGAAGGTGAGAGGATTGTAGCAATTGAGGGTGTTGAAGCCTTTAATATGGAACTATGCCAATGCAGTCTGTACTTATACTACTGATTTACTTGTTTCAGTGATATGATTTGCTAACTGTATCTGTGCCGAGAGAGTACATTCAAAATCTTTCTGTTCTCATTCACGCAGTGGTTTAGTTGGTTGATCTGGTCTTTAGAGCTCTGATCTTAGATCAGCTTGAGTGTTATGTATGCTGTGTTATTTTGGACCAAGAAGACAAGCAACAGGATTGTCAGCAGCTCCACAAGAAGGGACAATCACTGGCACAATGGGTGTTCAAAGGATGTTTAAAAGGCATTTCGACAGGTGCATGGATAGGAAGAGTTTAGAGGATATGGGCCAAACGCGGGTGAATGGGACTAGCTTAGATGGGAATCTTGGTCGGCATGGACTAGTTGGGCCGAAGGGCCTGTTTCCGTGCTGTATTACTCTGCAATAAACTTTCTAAATATTTTAGACCTGGCAGTGTTTGTCAACTTCAAGGACTTCACTTTAGCAATATTCAGCTGCTGTACAATCACAAGATGTTTAAGTGCGAGTGCACAAGCATTCTGGGCACCTGTTGCAGTGCACAAGTTCCCCATCCCTTGCAGCAGACTTATGGATATGTACCCGGAGGCAAAGCCTACCAGGTGTTACTGGTGCCTCTGGAAAACCACACTGTAGCTTCGAGGTAGGAAGGTAAAGAGTGGATGCAGAAGTGCGGGTATTATTTGGTCTGCTGCATCACATTTCAGGCAATTTCTCCCACCAGACCCATTCAATGCTCTCATGCGACAACGTTTGCTCTATCCTAGGTTTACAAAAAAACGTAATCTCCACAAACCCCAGCTGATCTTTAACTGCTGGTTCCCTAGCAACACCAGCCCTCCGCGATTTTATACGGTCACGGGATCCCATACGCAATTTCCGTTGAGTTCACTCGTGTCAGCTGATAGGTGACGTCAGCGGGAGTTTGGCCAGCGGCAGTGGGGACGTTGAGCCGCCGGGACGGACAGGTGAGGGAGGGAGTCGGGGGCAGGGAGGGGGGGAGGGAGTGCGGGCAGGGGTCTCACTGCCCACGAACGAGTCTCCCCTGACCGGAGGAGAAGGGCACCGAGCCTCGGTAGCGCAGTCTCAACGATTTTACTGACTGCGGTTTGTTTATGTTCCTGTACTCACTTCCGTGTTTCGATACTTCCATGGCTTCTGAGGCCTAGAACCCGAAACTCGAGGAGGCCTGTCGCTTTTGTGTAAAGTTTGAACATCACACCTTCGGTATTTCTCCCTCCCAGGATGAGTGGTAATCTTACGAGAGTAAGCAGTCCAACTCTGAAACTTGGTTTGGTGATTGTCCGGATCGAGCTTGAGAAACTTCCCACCCTTTCGTTAGAGAAAAGGATTGTGGTTGAAATAGGAGTTTTAAGTTGAGGTTACTTCGCAAAATCATGTACTAAATTTACGTGGGTAAATTTTTAACAGTTGTCAGCTTCATGTAAGGTGGCTCGTCTGGGTCTTTCGTCAAGGTTTCTGCTCCCATTTCCAGAGACAGCGCTAAATAAAGTTTGGCACTGTCCATAGAACAATACAGCACAATACAGGCCCTTCGGCCCACCATGTTGTGCCGCCCTTCAATCCACACCTAAGACTATCTAACCCCTTCCTCCCACATAGCCCTCTATCTTAAATTCCTCCATATGCTTATCTAACAATCTCTTGAACTTGTCCAATGTACCAGCCTCCACCACCACCCCAGGCAGCACATTCCATGCACCAACCACTCTCTGGGTGAAAAACCTCCCTCTGACATCTCCCTTGAACTTCTCACCCATCACCTTAAAGCCATGTCCTCTTGTTTTGAGCATTGGTGCCCTGGGAAAGAGGTGCTGGCTGTCCACTCTATCTATTCCTCTCAATATCTTGTATACCTCTATCGTGTCTCCCTTCATCATCCTCCTCTCCAATGAGAACAGCCCTAGCTCCTTTAGTCTCTCCTCATAGTCCATACTCTCTAATCCAGGCAGCATCCTGGTAAATCTCCTCTGCACCCTTTCCAGTGCCTCCACATCCTTCCTATAATGAGGTGACCAGAACTGGATGCAGTACTCTAAGTGTGGCCCAACCAGAGTTTTGTAAAGCTGCATCGTCACTTCGCGGCTCTTAAACTCGATCTCCCGACTTATGAAAGCTAACATCCCATAAGCTTTCTTAACTAGTCTTTCAGATGAGATGCAAAGTTAAGTGCATTGTAGATGGGGGTAAAGCCCATGTTGTGAGGAACAGTACTTCATTGGCTATCCAGGTGTGTTTTCAGCTCTTGGTACTCACTATTGAATTCAGCATTATGATATGTCCTGTCTTCCCAATTATATTTTTGTTATAACATGCCAGTTGTAATGCAAAGTCACCAATCTGTAATGTTAGCAAGCTTTCACCTTCTCTTAGATGATACCACCAGCATCTTTGTTATCTGCATTCTTTTGGTTCCCATTCTATCACTGACATTCCTTTATTCTCTTCACCCCCACCCCCACCCTTCCTCCCTCCCCCACCACTTGTCCTCAACTTAAAACTTTCCCAGTTCTAATGGAAAGTCTTGGACTTGAAACATTAACATCTATGGATGTTTCCAGTTAGCTGATCTGCTGGCTATTCCAGCATTCTGTTTTGTATTTCAAGTTTCCAGCATCTGCATTTTTAAAAATTTTTAGGTTACCAGAAAGATGCTGTGCTCAAACTTTTCTTTTGTAATAGTTAAATTCATATTGTGATTATGAAGTGGGCCAGCTGAGAGAAACAGCTATTTCTTCTGGTATAGAGTTTAGTGGTCAGGAGTCATCTACTTAAATTTGTCAATGAGGAGAGAATTTAAAAAAAATCTCTTCACCAGCAAAGTTGCTGAGGAAAAAGTAACAAGGACATGCAGTTTTCCTTTCTGATAATGCAGATTATTATTTGAAGAATGTATTCTGCAGGCACCTAACATTACGTATGTCCGCTGTGCCACATGGAACAGTTCACACTGGGCATTCATGTGGTGCTGTGGGCCTCCATAAGCAGAAATTGCCTTGTGTATCTGATAGTTCTTTGTGGTTTATTTGATAGACTGATACCTCATTATATTCTTCACAGGGTTTGTATGGCAAGCACTGTTACCACTATTTATATGGACAGAATTAATTGATAAGTAGTTTGACAAAATTGAGTAGCATAGGCTTTGCTGTTGTTTCCTTTACCACTTGCCATGGGCTCAGTCTGGTAGAACTGTCCTTCAGAGATTGGCCACTGGTATGTCATATACCTTACTTCACTCTGTAATTCCAAGGAATTTAAATTATGTTGTACTAATTTATTGGTTGATGATGTTAGAGACTGAATTACTGGATTACATCTAGCTGAAAATTTCCATGACCTTGGTTGACTTCAGACAATGAGATTATTAAAAACATTGTACCCCACTACTGGTCCATTGTGCTGCTCAGACAGGATTTTAGCTGTAATTATTATTGGCAACAATAGTAGTTAAAATAATGCAGTCAGTAGCACAGAAGGCAATGAAATTGTTGAATGAATGACCAGAGTTAATATTTGAAATAATGGAGTTGTTAGCGTTTAACAATAGGTGAGACAGTTGGTTGAAATAAAGATGGATAGAAAGATGAGGGGAAAAATGGATACACATATGATTAAAAGTACAGGTCTTTCCCAGCTTACAAATGCCCAATTTATGTATAGCCATATAAATAAGCGGAGACCAGCAGGATAGATTTGCCGACTGTGGAACTGCAGGCATCCTCTCTGTGTGGGAATTCAGTTCTGCATTTCTGACTTGTGAACAATTCACAGGAACTGAACCCTACCATCACCTGGGGAGTACTGACACCTGAATGGAAGATGCATGGTTCTCTCTCCGCCCCCCCACACATTTTGTATTTTTCTCTTGTATTGGAATTTTCTCTTGTATTGGAATTTTTGTGCTTTCAAGGTGCTTTAGAATGTGTATAAGGAAGGTGGCATATATCTTTCTTATCCAAAAATGGGTAGGATTGGTGGGAGGGTGGAGAATTTGCTGGTGTTGTGAATGTTGTTAAAGATAGATGTAGAAAATACACAAGATTGACAAGAGAACAGTGATATTCACCATGAGGTACAAAGGTAAAAATGGGTGAGCACTGTTGGGACTGGATAAAAATTAGGAATATACAATGCCTGTAGGATAGTGTTTGATTAGTTTGTCCAACAAGGAAATAGAATGAAACAACACAAGTGTTGTAACTACTTTACATTTAGTATAAATTGTTATCATAGAAATAACTCACATTGAAACTGGATGGATATAAAAACCTAGACAACTTTTTGTGACTTGGCTGTTTAAAGTTTACTCTTATCTTTTTGCTAGGTTGATTCAGTTTTAAGGATCCAGTCATGCTGCGATCAGGATTTAGACCTGAACGTTTGCGGGTGAACTTGCGACTTGTTATCAATAGGCTTAAGCTGCTGGAAAAAAAGAAAAGTAGGTGTTTTTAATTAAAAATTAATTCACAAAATTTGTCATAATTTAATAAACTTTATCTTTGTGATCCTAATACAGTTAATTGAATGTTTTATATACTTGGTGGAGCTGGAGTATCAAGACCTTTGACTTGCTGCATAATGATCCAGCTCTTTAACACTGTATTGTGTGCCTCAGTTACATAATATATAAAATATTAAATGTTGTGCAAAATATTGCATTCTTTAAGAACATTGCTCAATTTGATATTGTTTAATTACTCTCGCAGCTGAATTAGCTCAAAAAGCCAGGAAGGAAATTGCAGATTATCTTGCAGCTGGAAAGGATGAACGGGCTCGAATCCGTGTTGAGCATATCATTCGAGAGGACTACTTGGTGGAAGCCATGGAAATTCTGGAGCTGTACTGTGATTTGTTGCTTGCACGATTTGGCATGATCCAATCAATGAAGTATGTAAACATGACACTTATTATTGTCTTAGACTTGTATACACGTCATGTGTTTGTTCTGTTGTTCTTAATTGTCATAAATATCTAACCAGCAAAATCTTAATCTGTTCTATAAATGAGAAATTTAAGTTTACAAAGCCAGCAGAGAGAATTTTCTCTTGGGAAACAGAAAAATGATGGCAGCTTTAAATTTGTAACCAAGATATTTTGTTGGTAAGACAAAATAACAAGCTTCTGCCCATCTGTGTCCCCTGGTTATCACATCAACCATTGTAGTGAACACTTTCTCTTTGATCATGGTTTTGTCCACCTCCATTAAACCCCCCTCAGCTGCCTTTGTCCAAATCCCAGCTGCTTCAGTTTAACCTTTTTAGTTGAAATCCATAATTTATGGATCCTTTATAGTAAATCTTTTCTGCACCCTCTTTGAGCTACTATTCTTTCTAAAGTATGGTGACCTGAATAACATTGAAATTTTCAGTGTTCACTGTCAGACTGAGAAATGGACAATAACTTCTGAAGTTTGCACAGCCATAGTTAAACTCTTTGAAAACAGAAATCTGGGAGTTGCTGTCAGTGATATCCTGCAAGCTGCTTCATGCACTATCAAAGTCCTTGCAGAAGGAAATCAAATTAAATTCGCTGACTTCAATTTTTTAAAAATTTTATTAAGAGCGTGGTAACAGGCCCTTCCAGCCCAACAAGTCCGCACTGCCCATTTTAAATCCAAATTGACCTACCTGTACGTCTTTTAGAATGTGGGAGGAAACCGGAGCACCCGGAGGAAACCCACGCAGACACGGGAGAACATACAAACTCCTTACAGACAGTGACGGGAATCGAACCCCGATCGCTGGGGCTGTAATAGCGTCGCGCTAACCACTACGCTTTCATGCATCATGCTTGCTCTAGTAAAGCCTGAATAAGTTGCACTTTATTGAATGTGGTGTAACTGAGTTTTTAGAGAATAAAAAAATAACTGCACAATATAAACGGAAACTTGTTGCCAGACCTGCTGAGTTTTCCCAACATCTGTGGAAAGAGAAACAGTTAACATGTCAGGTCTGGATCCTTCATCAGAATTCTTTTATTTGAAATATCATGAAATTGAAATAATTAAGGTTATTGAAATCATTTGATTTTGTATATTTCACGTTTCTGCTTAATGTCACGAACCAGCAACAAAAGAAACACACTGAGCATGATTCAGTGTTAAAAACTATTTTATTAATTACTACTTATGATAATACGTAAAATAAAAGTAAAAATGTTAGTATGTTAGAATTCAAAAATGTTAAACCTCGAACGTTAACCCCAAAACTAAACTCTTCGTGTGTGTGTGTGTGGCAAAGTCCAAAACTCCCAGGTCCGGAATGGTTCTTAAAGTTCAGTTCCGCAAGCCATAAGGTGAAACATGAGCAAGGGCTTCTTCAACAACCACCGTTGTCTGAAGATAAGACGTAGACGTAGAGAAACATAGAGAGAGTAAATACGAAATCCAAATGTTCCAGGATGGAACCCAAACGACACTTCAGTGTTTACTCGGTAGTGACTTCCTCACCCCGAAAAGCATCCGAACTGTGGTCGTCCACACATAAATACCTGTTTCCTTCTACAGGTCCGCAACAAAGTGAACTCCACCGGATTACTTCCAACTTCCGTACATGGATTTCTATGGCAAACAGTTATTGTTTCTCATCCATCGATAGAGAAAACAAGCAGGCTGGTGTCTCTCTCCCTTCTCTCTCTCTCCTTCTTCTTCTGAGTTCTTCAACAACGTCATTACGTCCTTTATCTTCTATTGACGTAAGCACGCCCCACACACACATACACACACACTCTCTATCTTAAAGGGACTTTCACTGAGTCCGTAACACCTCCCACCTAAAAAAAAATTTTCCCAAGAAAATTTTAACCGCGCATACAGTTAGTAATTTTAATAATTATCATGCTACACAACTACAGACTATCAGATTAATACAGATACATGTTTCCCATTTAACATCAGGAAAGACAATCAGCAATCACATTATCTTTGCCTTTAATGTGAGTTATCATGAGATCAAACTCTTGCAAAATTAAACTCCAGTTTAACAGCCTTCTGTTCTTATTTTTGACTCGGCTCAGAAACACCAATGGGTTATGATCTGTATATACAGTCAATGGTTTCTGAGCAGTGCAAACATATACACTGAAATGTTGCAAGGCTAAAACAAGCGACAGTAATTCTTTCTCTATGGTGGAATAATTCTTTTGATGCTCATTAAATTTCTTTGAAAAGTAAGCTACAGGATGGTCAATATCATCAAGGTCACCCTTCTGCAACAACACAACTCCTGCAGCTTCATCACTGGCATCTACTGCTAATGAAAATGGCTTTTCAAAGTCAGGTGTTTTGAGCACAGGATGGTAGCATAAAATGGCTTTCAGCTTCTCAAATGCTTCTTGACAAGAATCTGTCCAAACAAACTTTACTCCCTTCTTCAGAAGATTAGTTAGGGGAAGAGCATTATCAGCAAAATTTTTACAAAATTTTCGATAATATCCAACCATTCCCAAAAATCTTCTAACAGTCCTCGTACCTGTGGGAATAGGGAACTCAGATATTGCTTGAACTTTTGCCTGAACAGGAGCTTGCTTGCCTTGACCTACAACATAACCAAGATACGTCACAGTGGCATGGCCAAATTCACTTTTAGCCAAGTTAACTGTAAGGTTAGCCTTGGAAAGTCTTTCAAACAACCTTTCTAACGCAGATATGTGATCTTCCCAAGTATCATTCCCAGTCACTAAGTCGTCATTGTAGGCATCTGTATGTTTTAACCCATGAATCACTAAATTAATCATTCTTTGAAATGTTGCCGGAGCATTTTTCATTCCAAATGGCAAAACATTGTATTCATACAATCCAGAAGGGGTTACAAAGGCTGAAATCTCCCTTCCTCTATCTGTTAATGGAACACACCAGTACCATTTTAATAGGTCAATCTTTGTAAGAAATTTTGCCTTTCCCACTCTATCTATGCAATCATCCACCCTAGGAATAGGGTAAGCATCTGACTTTGTTACAGCATTCACTTTCCTGTAATCTGTGCAAAATCTAACAGTTCCATCAGGTTTAGGTACAATAACACAGGGCGAACTCCAATTTGAAGTAGAATGTCTAATAATATCATTTTCCAACATGTATTTTAGTTCCTGATCAACAAGTTTACTTTTTTCCACATTCATTCGATATGGGTGTTGTTTGATTGGTTTTGCATCCCCAACATCAACATCATGGGTAATTATCGATGTTCTGTTTGGAACATCTGGGAACAGATTTTTAAATTTTAAAATTAATTCTCTCATCTGTTGTTTTTGTGAAACTTGTAAATGGTCCAACTTCGTTTCAAGGTTCTCCAGGATATTTTGGTTTTTTAGTTTCGATGGAACAATATTTGGTCTAAATTGGCCTTCCTCAACATCAACATCAGGCATTCTAGAAACAACCTTTACATCATCCACCAAGGCCACAACTGAATCCCTCTCATAATAAGGTTTTAGCATGTTTACATGACAGAGTTGTGTTTTCTTGCGTCTATCTGGTGTTTTGATTATATATGTTAAATCAGTCACTCGAGATTCAATAACATAGGGTCCAGAAAAACGAGATTGCAAGGGATTATTTTGGCTAGGGAAAAATACCAACACCTTTTGCCCCACTGCGAATGTCCTAGGCCGAGCACGTCTATCAAAATATGTCTTCATTCTTATCTGGCTGGTTTTCAAATTCTCTCTCGCTAGCTGGCAGACTCTCCAACCGAGTTTTAAATTTTTGGACATAGTCCAACAGACTCAAGTGCACTTCCTCATTAACCCATTGCTCTTTCAACAACTCCAAAGGTCCTCTCACCCTATGTCCAAATACAAGCTCAAACGGACTAAATCCTATTGACTCCTGGATTGATTCTCTAACGGCAAACAAAAGTAAATGGATACCTTCGTCCCAATCCTTTGTGTTTTCAAAGCAATAAGTCTTCAGCATATTTTTGAGAGTAGAATGAAATCTCTCCAGAGCTCCTTGAGATTCTGGGTGATATGCAGATGATACAATCTGCTTTGTTCCCAGCTCATAGACTATTTGTTGAAAAAAATTTGACATAAAATTACTACCTTGATCAGATTGGATTTCTTTTGGCAAACCAAACAAGGTAAAAAATTTTAAAAGAGCCTTTGACACCGTCTTGGCCTTAATATTTGAAAGGGGTATTGCCTCTGGAAATCTAGAAGTGGCACACATAATGGTTAACAAATACTGATTTCCAGTCTTAGACTTTGGTAAGGGGCCAACACAGTCCACAATCACCTTCGAAAAGGGCTCACCAAAAGCAGGAATTGGTTTCAATGGAGCCACAGGGGGTTTTTGATTTGGTTTACCTACCATCTGACATGTGTGACAGGTTCGACAAAACATCACCACATCTTTTCTCAAACCAGGCCAATAGAATTGTTTCAAGATCTTCCCTACAGTTTTATTCACCCCAAAATGACCACCCAAAGGCATACTGTGGGCCAGGTTTAAAATTTCATCCCTATAAACCTTTGGAACAACAACCTGATGAATAACTTCCCATTCCTCAGTAACAGGAACATGAGGAGGTCTCCATTTCCTCATTAACACTCCATTTTTGACATAATATCCACTTGGCACTTTTTCAATCTCCTCACATGAGAGTGCTTTTTCTTTCAATTCTGTCAACTCAGGGTCCTTTGTCTGTTCCACCATAAAATCCTTCCTCGACAAAGACAAATCTTTAAATTCAGGCTCACTACAAGGATGTTGATCCTCCAGTGAAGACAGAAAAGTCTCAGATAAGGCATCATAATTTTCTTCCTGTTTAGGACTGTCACAAGGAACCACATCAGACTGCACCGGACTGTCTGTTTTGGCTAATTCTCTAGCTCTAGCTCGAGTCACCGCACATGATGGGTAAACATCTGGATCATTCTCAGACTCATCAATCCTTGGTTTGGTCGTTAACCGTACCACAGGAACAATTTCTCCATCTGCAAGGTCATTTCCCAATAACAAAGAAACTCCTTCCACTGGCAACCTAGGTCTTATCCCTACCTCGACTGGTCCTTCTACGAACTTTGACTTTAAAATCACCCTGTGTAAAGGGACAGATATGGTGTCATCTGTAATGCCTCGTATTAGATTTACCTCACCAGTGTCACTTTCTTCATCAAAATTTAAAACGCTGTCCAGCAAGAGAGATTGACTAGCCCCAGTATCTCTAAGAATTTTCACTGGCACCTGGGGTGACTCATTATTCAGTGAAACAAAACCCTCTGATACATAAGAACGGAATTCCTTTCTCACCTCCTCCAACTTTTCCGCTTTTACCTCTTGCAAGGACTGATCTTTAACAACGTCTCCTAAACCTTTTTGATTTTTAATTGCCTGAAAGCAAGCATTGGGCACAGCTTCCTTCCTTTTCTTCAAAAGGGCACAATTGGATATCACATGGCCAGGTTTCCTACAGTAATAACAAGTACGCTCAACAGGTTTCTCCAGCCCTGGCTTCTTTTCATCCTTTCCTTTTTGATTACCTCCCAATTTAATCTCCGGTTTACCTGGATTGTCCTTGTAACTCTTTTGAAAGGTTTTAGGTTGTCTCCATTTTGATTTATGGGTTAAAGCATAATCATCTGCCAACCTAGCAGTTTCTTGTAAAGTTTCCACTGCCTTTTCATTTAAATATGTTGTTAATTCAGCTGGAACACATCTTTTAAAGTCCTCCACTAATATCAATTCTTTCAATTTATCAAAATCCCCATCTACATTTTTAGCCATGTACCATCGTTCAAAACATATTCTCTTTCCATTGGCAAATTCCATATAAGTCTGATCTGCAGATTTCCTCAAGTCTCTAAATTTTTGTCTATAAGCTTCAGGTACCAATTCATAGGCCTTCAATATAGCTTGTTTTACCTTGGTATAATCAGCTGCATCCTCAGCAGACAAAGCAGAATAAGCTTTTTGAGCTTTACCTTTAATCACACTCTGTACCATAAGAGCCCATCCTTTCTTTGGCCAGTTTGAACTCTCAGCAACCTTTTCAAAATGTTGGAACTACTGATCAACCTGATCTTCCTCAAACGGAGGGACTAATCGAACCTCCCTGCTGGCTGAAAAACCATCATCAGAATCAGATTCCAAACTCTTTCGCTTCATTTGTAACTCATGCTGCCTCTGTTTTTCCTTCTCCTCACTATCCAGCTCCATCCTCTTCAATTCCATCTGCTTCATTGCTAGATCAGCCTCTATCTTCATCTGAGTTATCTTTTGTTCAGTCTCTAATTTCTTTTGTTCGGTCTCTAATCTCTTTTCCTCTTGTTCAGCCTCTATCTTTAACTGGGTTTGCTCTCGTTCAGCCTCTATCTTTGCCAGCTGCACCTGTGCCTCAGAAATTGCTATTTCACTGCCAGGAAACTGTTTTAACACTTCCTTCTCAAACACCTTCTTTTCCACATAATGGCCAGCTATCAGTCTCTGAATATCTGCCTTTCTCATAGACTGCTTTACTTCTGTAGGGTTTAACCTTGTAGCAATCTTTATCAGATCATCCTTTTTCGCCACCTCCAATCCCTTTTGGGTTGGTGACTCCAAAAATGCCTTAATATCCATTGCTGCTGGTTTCCACACACACAAGCCAATTAAAAAGAATTTATCAGACCTCCCTCAAAAATCTTTGGATTGGATCCCGGACGAATCTCGTTAACCTTGGGAACTATCCCGGACGAGCCCCCAATTTTGTCACGAACCAGCAACAAAAGAAACACACTGAGCATGATTCAGTGTTAAAAACTATTTTATTAATTACTACTTATGATAATACATAAAATAAAAGTAAAATTAGAATTCAAAAAATGTTAAACCTCGAAGGTTAACCCCAAAACTAAACTCTTCGTGTGTGTTTGTGTGGCAAAGTCCAAAACTCCCAGGTCCGGAATGGTTCTTAAAGTTCAGTTCCACAAGCCATAAGGTGAAACATGAGCAAGGGCTTCTTCAACAACCACCGTTGTCTGAAGATAAGATGTAGACGTAGAGAAACATAGAGAGAGTAAATACGAAATCCAAATGTTCCATGATGGAACCCAAACGACACTTCAGTGTTTACTCGGTAGTGACTTCCTCACCCCGAAAAGCATCCGAACCGTGGTCGTCCACACATAAATACCTGTTTCCTTCTACAGGTCCGCAACAAAGTGAACTCCACCGGATTACTTCCAACTTCCATACATGGATTGGCAAACACAGTTATTGTTTCTCATCCATCGATAGAGAAAACAAGCAGGCTGGTGTCTCTCTCCCTTCTCTCTCTCTCCTTCTTCTTCTGAGTTCTTCAACAACGTCATTACGTCCTTTATCTTCTATTGACGTAAGCACGTCCCACACACACATACACACACACTCTCTATCTTAAAGGGACTTTCACTGAGTCCATAACATTAAGCATGCTCTAATTATATTTTTGCCCTTTGATTAAGCTTTTCCAAAAAATAGTTTCCCACTTCCTATTCTGTTGTCCATGAGAATTTTCCAAATATTCATATTCGGCATGCCTGATATCATTACTGTTGCTGCATTTTCTGTAACTTAGGCTAGAGTGAAATTAGAAGCTAGAAGAAGAGAAATCTGTGCCACAGAAATGTTTTTGATTTCAATGGCAAGCATTTTGCTGCTGACTGCAAAATCCATGCCATCCTGTTCATAATCACCTTAAATAGACTCAAGACAGTGCTCATCAATTATCTTTTGATCTAACTATTGACTATTCTTTGGATAGGGGTGTACAGGGGGGAAGGAGAAATTAAATTGGATGAGCTTTCTATGGCAAACTCGGTAACCTAATATTTTAGTTAGATTATTACTAACAATTAAGTAATCAGTCTGCACTAGTAATGGCACCTGAAAGGTCAATTGTCAAATACATGGGATTCTTGTTCTGATATTCCCATATTCTTGCAACCTGATGTCCCAGTGTATAACATTGCAGGTTGTTTAAGAATTTCCATTATAACTCCCTATGGTTATTCCACGTATACCAGTTCATATGTAGTGTGAAAGTAGGTCCTAAGCATTCCCTTTGCTCACTGGATTTGAGAAGAGTGTGTGTTTCATTGGACTGACAGATAAGTGTAGGTTTCTCAGTAGTTGGATTGACTTTACTTATGTTCTGGCATGTAGATGAAAAAAGCTGTTGAAGCACTAACTAGCTGAACTGGAGGGCCCATTGCAAATGTTGCATGATATTTTCTTTTATTTGTAATCTACATTTTCTTCTTATGTGTGTGTTTAGAGAACTTGACACAGGTCTCAGTGAGTCAATATCCACTCTGATTTGGGCTGCCCCACGGCTACAGACTGAAGTAGTTGAACTCAGAGCTGTAAGTATTACTTCGCCTTGTGGATTACAGATTCACAATCTCCATCTACCCCCTTTCATTCAGGGAACTGGACGCAGGTCTGGCAGAGGCAGTCTCAACACTAATCTGGGCTGCCCCAAGGTTGCCATCAGAAGTAATAGAGTTGAAAATAGTAAGTAGCAGTGAATGGAGATAGTGCAGCTATAGTTTAGTCCTGTGTATTTGCGTGTACTCTACATGCCTGAGTTTGAAGTGAAATATTTGTATTGCTAGATTTGTGAGTCTTAATTTCTTTAGTTTTACTATTGTTTTGCTTTTTAAATTTGTAGGTTTAAGGCTTGATTGATGTCAGCTTGTCTAGATTAATGTATTAGCAAATACAACTCAGTTGCATGCAGCTTTTACTTCTCATTTTTAAGCTTGTGTAGAAAGCATTAAGCTCTGTACATTCCGTTATATTTTCCACGTTACATTATTCTTTGAGTGCTCAGATTCTAATCCATGCTAACCTTTTCGATGGTTTATTACACAGTTTAAGAACTAATTTGATTTCAGGTTTGTCTGGAAGTGAAGTGCAAGAGAGGTCTACAAGAATAGCTTAAATAATTTTGTCTTCCATTGTGACTCATTGTTTAGTGGGAACATAGGTGAGGGTTTAGTTAGAATTCTGGTGCTGATCCTGGTGAGTGAGGCATGGTGTTAAGTAATAGAGTCAGAGAGATACAGCATGGAAACAGGCTCTTCAGCCCACTAATTCTGTGCAAACCATCAACAACCCGTTTACATTAATCCTACAATGCCATCATTTCCCCCCAGATTCTACCACTCATATTAGGGACATATCTACCTTCATATTAGGGACAATTTACAGTGGCCAATTAACCTACCAACCTGCATGTCTTTATGATGTGGGAGGAAATCAGGAGCACCCAAAGGAAACCCATGCAGTCACGGGGAAAATGCAAACTCCATACAGAGCACCTGAGGTCAGGATTGAACCTGGGTCTCTGGTGCTGTGACGTAGCTGCTCTACTAGTGGCACCACTGTGCCAACCAATGCAGAATAGGTACATGCAGAGTAAACTGAGTAGCTACTGTCTTTATGGCAGTGGAATACGAATTAATGGATGAATAATATCTCTTAACATATCTCATTCACTTCTAAGTTCAATGTATTAATTGTCTGAACTTCAGGGTTTTGTTTTCTGACTGGAAGTAGACAGATGTTTCTTAAAGGTTGCCACAAGATTCATGTCAAGTTAAATTCTAGATTTGAAGAGTAGAGTTCAGGCTTAGAGAACAGGCTGTGTCTTTTGTTTTCAAATAGTACACCAGGGTTTCTACTTGTGTTGATAATTTACTATATTAATTGTCAGCCCAAAATCACTACCCAAAAATTTGAGATACAGAATTTATGTGGGGTGAAAAACCTAAATAAATAAATATTTATTTTTCTCAACTCACAATTTTTGGTGCATGTGCAGATGATGTGGCTTTGTATTGTGGAAAATTTTGATACGTAATGTTTTCTAGGAAATCAAACCCCCCCCACCCCTCCCGTCGCCTGCATTGATGCTCAATGGTTAAGGTCCTTTTTCCATAGAGGAAGTGGTAGTGTGATCATTATATTTCAATGAAGAAACTTAGGAGTAATAAAGGAATTTACACTTATGTACTATTTGAATTCATACTTTGTACTCTTTAATTTATCTTCACTGTGGGAACGTCAGTTGATCTACCAGTGTGAATTAATAATGTTTTCTTCAAAGTTATGATATAAAATCATATTTTACAAAAGTATTCGTGGTTCAAAATGAAAACAACTGCTGTTCCATTTGCTTCTTGATCTGTGGTGTCCAGGACATTTCATTTTCCTGCTTTTCTGGAGCTAGGGTTCACAGTAATATTTCATAATCTTTTTTTTCTTGTAGGTTTCAGATCAGCTCTGTGCCAAATACAGCAAGGAGTATGGAAAACTTTGCAGAACAAACCAAATAGGGACTGTGAACGAGAGGGTAAATGCAGTCTAATTTCCTTTTAAAATATTTCATTATTGTAAAAAGGGTGTCTAAAAAGCATTAACCTCTCAAAATTAATGGTATCTGAATGTTATGGGAAGAAAAGAGAGACTATTTGTATAGTGCCTTTCATGACCTTGAAACCTTCCGGTGCTTGGCACCCAGTGAACTAATTTGGAATTGATTGGTTGTTGACGCAATATAGGAAAACCAATTTACTTTCAGCAACAACCTAAAAACAGTAATGCCCTAATGACCATATAATCAGTTTTTAATGACCAGGATGTTATCCCTGAATTCTCCCACTGTTCAGTGTTGGGCACTGAGACCTTTAAAGTCCGCTCGAAGGAGCACCTGAATATACCACCCCATGTAACAGAAGGGAACTCCAACAAAGCAGCTCTTGCTTAGCATTGTACTAGAATGCTAAGTCCTCTCTAGAATGTATTCAGTCACCTTTGTTGACAATCTCAAAAATGAGATGCAATTAAATTAAGCCAGTATGAATTCATAGTCGTGCAGAATGGAAACAGGCTCTTCGGCCCCACTAGTCCATGCTGACCAAGATTCTCATCTAAGCAAGTCCCATTTGCTCGCATTTGGCTCCTATCCCTCTAAAGCTTTCCTATCCATGCACCCGTCCAAATACCTTTTAAATGTTGTTAATGTACCTGCCTCAACTACTTCCTCTGGTAGTTAATTCCACATACTGACCACCCTCTTGGTGGAAAAAGTTGCCCCTCAGGTTTCTATTAAATCTCTCCCCTCACCTTAAACCTGTGGCCTCTAGTTCTTGATTCCCCAACCAATCTGTTTATAGTTAAATTATTTGATGAATAATAACCAATTTCTGTCTGGAGTTATTTGTTCCTCATTTGCTGTGATTGTTGTTTGGAATTTCTATGCCTTGATTCTGTTTGCATGGCTTACTGATATCAACTCCATTCCCTTTCAGCTCATGCTCAAGTTAAGTGTTGAAGCACCACCTAAAATTCTAGTGGAGAGATACTTAATTGAGATAGCAAAGAACTACAATGTTCCGTATGAGCCTGATTCTGTTGTCATGGTATGTATATCTAAAGTTCATCTGGCAAATGCTGTGTCTTGTAAAACATACAGGCTGTCCCCCAGATAGTGAATGGGTTCCATTTTTACAGACATCCTTTTGTCTGTAAGTTGGAAAATACAAAAATAACTTGATATGGTAACCATATCTCCTCAGTATTGTAATGAATAGTAAAAAAAAGTGCATGACTGATAAGAAAGAACAATTAGTAAGAGTGGAGAGAGAGAAAAGTAGTTCTGCCATCTGTAGGAATGAATGTATGTACGTATGTTGGACTTCTGAATTTAATAATGTTACAGGAGCTTTTTCATATGAAGGGGTGTCCATAAATTGGGCATTCTTAACCTGAGGATGGCCTGTAATCAGAAATGAAACTTCAACTTGGATTCATCCAGTTGATTAACAATCACAAGGGTAAATCATCTGTGTCGTTTAGTTTATTTTTGAATCAGGGTGAACCTTTCAATTGTTTATTCTCTGTTACCATAATATTTTGTGTGGCACACAGTGCCTTCACCAGCAGATTATCACCATGGCAATCCTGACCTAATCCTATCAGAGAGATTACCCTTTACATTGACCATTCCTCCCCTACATTCTCTTTTCTGTTTTCCGGTTCTGAAGAAGAGTCTTTGACCTGAAACATTAACTCTTATTTCTCTTTCCATAGATGCTGCCTAACAGGTTGAGTGTTTCCAGCATTTTGTTTTCATTTTTAATCCACTTGACTGATATCATTCAGTTATTCCTGATATTAAGTGCACCAGTATAACAAATTATAGTATGTACATGTTTCTTCTGGGGCACATACTCTTAAAATTGGTAGGGTTTTAGAGTGCTACATTGAATGAAATTGTATTACTGATTCATCAATTAAAGAGCTTTTTCATTTCAAGGGTGAAGCTCCAGTAGGGGTGGAAGCAGATTTGATTGATGTTGATAATGGAGATAAGAAAGGTGGACCTGGTGAAGGTGGTGGTGGAGGATTTACAGCACCCACTGCAGGCTTTATGCCAATGGTAATGCCTACACCATCTGTACCATTCTCATACCCTCAGAGAAAAGGACCTGTAAGTATTTTATTTTTACCAGTGAATATGTCGGATTGTAATTCCTCCTTTTAAATTTCTGCAATAGTGCATACAGTGCATTAATATATCAGCTATAATGAAACCAACTTCAGAGATATGATCAGACAGAAGATGGATAATGAAACGGGAGACTTTAAAGATGGAGGGGGGAGAAATGGGCATTTAAGGAGGAATTTTCTAGATAGATAGCATGACCATCAATTGTGAAGAAAGAGGGAGAGATATTCATAAAAGATGAGGCAATGAAAACTTTAAACAAATGAATGACGATTATTAACAGTGTGGGTCAGAAAAACAAATCTTATTGTGGGCTAGGATATTCAGCAGCAGAGTTTTGGATGAGATGAAGTAAAGGATAATACACTGCCCAGGGAAGCATTGGTTTTGATTTTGATCATTCAAGTATGGAGCATAAATTGAATCCTATTGTGTCTTTGTGATTCTAAACCAATTTAAGTTGTGTTCTCATGATAAAGTCATCACATGTTTGGAATGGATTATAAAGAACCCAAAGGTTAGTTGAATATTAACAATAACTATATTGGATTACAATTTGTAAAGATTTTCTTCAAATGCATCTGGTAGTCTGAATATTCTGGAGCTTTAGTTTTGAAGTGTAAGCTTCAGAATTAATGAATCATTACTGCCTCATAAATGATGCCCTTTCCACAGTCGGGAGCTTTTTGTTCTTTCACTTAGGCTGAGCCAGGTTTTGTAGTTGTAAATCTTGGCATATAGTTTTGATTTGACTCTTAGCATGAAATTAAGTGCTTTATCTTTGTATCTACTAAGTATAGTAAAATATTTCATTGATCAGTGTTTCTCAGTTGGTAACTAATGAAGGCCAATCATCTGACATATTAGAATTTTAATTTCTATTGAATTAATGCGTCAGTTACTTAAGCTGACAACTTGATAAATGTGATCAGATTGAAATTCCTGAATTTCCAACTTGCTTACCTTGTATCCTGGACATTGTACAGGGACAAATATGCCATTAATTCCCAGTCCCTCTGACATTGAGAATGAATTAGATGAGCAAGAAATTAATTGAAATAGGTCTAATCTCTCCAATTAAATCTGTGTGTGCCACAGTTCTTGTAAAAAAAAAATTGCAAGGTAATCAAGGTATATACAGTAATGATTTTAAATGAGCATTATCCAATTCTACTGAAAGTATCTGAAATGTGTATTATAGAATATTTATCAAGTGTATCTTGCATTTCCCATGCTTTTTTAAATTCTGAGTTAGAGCTATAGGATTGAAGATGCACATAACAAGTTTTGTGGATGGTGTGGAAAAATGATGCTCTTGCCAAGGTAGTTTTGAAGTATAGTTAGTGTTGAATTATTAAAGCCATGTTATTTCATTCATTTTTGGGATTGAGGTGTGGCTGGCAAGTTCAATGGTTATCATTCCTTCCATATTTGGCTTGGTGGTGAGCTGCCTCCATCAACCTCTGCAGTTCTTTTGGTGAAGATACTCCAACAGTGCTGTTACAGAGGAGGTTTCAGGATTTAGACCCAGAATTGACAGTGAAGGACCAGTGACATATTTCGAATTGAGGATGGTGTTTGACTTGGAGAGGAACCTGCATGGATGGTTTTTCCTATGCACCACCTGCTCCGTCATCTTTGTACTGCCATTACTTACAGTACACACTGCAGCCACTGTATGGTGGTGATGGAGGGAATGAATGTTTAGTGTG
Source organism: Pristis pectinata (assembly GCF_009764475.1). Lineage (NCBI taxonomy): Eukaryota > Metazoa > Chordata > Chondrichthyes > Rhinopristiformes > Pristidae > Pristis > Pristis pectinata. Next base: position 21,636,864 of record NC_067417.1, read on the forward strand.
ATTGATGCAGTGCCTTTCAAGTGGGCTGCTTTGTCCTGGATCGTGTCAAGCTTTCTGGGAGTTGGTTCTGCACTCATCCAGGCAAATGAAGAGTATTCCATCGCACTCCTGATGTTCCATGCAGATGGTGGAAGTGCCTTAGATTGTGAGGAATTTTTCTTCTTGGAATACTCAGCCTCTGATCTGCTCCAGTAGCCATGTTATTGTGATTAGTCCAGTTAAGTTTCTGGTCAATAGTGATTATATGTTTTAAGACTTGCACTTGTTGAAGCAGATTATTACCTGGCACTTTTGTTGGGCCAGTGGTACTTGCAACTTATCAATCAATGCCTGCAAGCGTGGGCTGCTTCATTTGCTGAGGAGCTGCATGTGGAATTGAACATTCTGCAATCTCAGTCTGATCTAATGGTGGAAGGAGAGTAATTTGTTAGTCTTGGACACAGCCCCGACGTGATGTCCTGGGCTGGGATGGTTGACCTCCAACCACCATGATTGTATTTTTTGTGTAAAGTACGACTCCAACCACTGGAGTGCTTTCCCATTGACTTTAGTTTAACCTTAGTGCCACAATGTTGCTTTGATGTCAAATGCAGTCACTCACGTCTTGCCTTTGGAATTCAGCTTTGGTCTGTAGTTGGATCAAAGCTATGATTAAATCTGGAGTGGAATAGTCCTGGTGAAATCTAAATCGGGCATCTCTGAATATGTTGTTGGTGAATAAGTGATGTTTGACTGCACCATTACTGACAGCTTCCATGACTTTACTGATTGAACACAGACTAACTGGTTAGTAATTAGCTAGCTTGGATGTACCTTGCTTTTTGTGAACAGGACATATCTGGGCAATTTTCCACTTTGATGGGTAGATACCATTGTTGTAACTATTCTGGAACAGCTTGGTTAAATGTGCAGCTACTTCTAAAATATACTGCTGGTTTTGTCTGTTCCTTGGCCTCTGATCTATCCAGTGCATTTAGCCATTTAATGAAGTAAACCAAATTTGCTGGATACTGGCTTGATAAGGATGGGAAGCCTGGGAGAAAGTGGAGACAGATCATCTATTCAGCACTTCTGGCTGAACATAGTTGTCAATGCCTCAGCTCTTTCTTCAGCACACTCGTGCTAGGCTCTGCTGTAGTTGAAAAGGGGGGTTTTCTTGGCATCTCTTCTTCCTCTCGTCTGTATACTTGCCCACCATTATTAATGACTAGTTGTTACAGAACTGCAGCGCTTTGATCTGCTCCATTGGCTGTGAGATTGCTTAGTTCTGTCCACTGTTTTTTGGAATTCTATTTGAACTGGTGCAGACATAAAAAGTTGGTCTTATGGAAGCCAACAGCAGTAGGTTGTGTTGGCAGTGGGTGCTTAGCATTTGGTTGAATCCTCATTTTGTTTCTTCTAGGATAATTTTAATGGTTTTCCAGTCGACACGTATCAGCCATTCAACAGCTTCCAACCACCAAACATTGGAGGTAATCCACCTCCAATACCAACACAGCCACCAACATATGAATCTGTAAGTTGCTGAGGTTCTTTTCCAAGAGCAGACCCAAGTCTGGACAATGGGGAGAGTGGATATTCAGGAAAGATGTTGTTTTAATTGTACTTGTGCTTTCAACCATACATTAACACTTCTAATACCATTGACCCTCATACATGGTGTTTAACTATTAATCTTGCATAATGTTATGGAGTCATTGCCCCTTCTATTGTGCTTAAGAGAAATTTAAAATGCTGATTGGCATGGCTTCATGTGGATACGTAATTTCTGATATTTTAATGGCAAATGCCCTCTCTAGTACTTCAAATTAGAGTATTCGCATATACCCATAAAAGAATCATTTCACTAATCAGATTGCTTTGTTTTCTGCAGGCGTCATTAAGCAAAATGGTGGATTTTTTTTCATGTACAAATCAAAAGTAATATTTGTAGATTTATTTCATGGATATGTATAATGTTTAGTAAAGTCTGGATTTTAAGTGCATTCAGAATGCTTAACATAATAGCAATTTATTGACTTTTTTTTGTTTTAAGAAAATTATTAGCAGTGCTTTTGTTTTCTTGGCATCTAGATTCTGTGTAAACTTGTATTTATGATGCAGATTACGGAAGTTATTTTTAGTAGTGAAACTTAATCTTGTTCAATCTGCCATTTATGGCTACATTTATATTTTTACAGCTCTTAACATCAACATTCAAAGTACTATTCCTTAACACTTAAGTAGATAGATGGTCACATGAGTGTCAGCTTTCTGCAGAAGGATGCTCTGGGAAACCAGTAGATAAACCCATAATGTTGGCAGGAGGCTAGAAACTGAACGTAAAACAGCTAAATGAAAGGGAGTTAGAGGAGGCTTGGAGTGCAGGCACTGTCATGCACTGTGGAGATGCAAGACACTGCAGATGCTGAAGGAGCAAAAAAAGGCGTGGAAAATCTCGGTGGGTGAAGTGGCATGTTTTTTGTTTTTGCTGCCATGCACCAACTAGGTGAGTTGTCTATTTTGGTGCATGGCAATTTCATATGTATGTAAATGCAGTTAAAGAAGAATGTTGGCTGGATGTTTAATGAACATTCACAACTGAAAATGTTGCCTGGCATTTGCCAATTTTGTTGAATTAATATTTTTGACAACTTGCTCTGATTCATGGCTCTTAATATGTAAACAGTTCCTAGGGTGTTTAAATAGAGGAAAAGCCTGTTAAAGTGGGTTAGGGAAGTGAGTGAAAGTTTGGTTGAAATCTATTGTTTTGAGGCTTTGGCAGGTCGGAAGGAGGATTTCACAAGGAAATTTGATGTAGTTAAAGGGTCGATTACTTAAGATGGAATTGGGAGATGGATGGGGAATAAACAATATTGAAAGATCAGAGTACTGGAAAGCATTGGACAAGAAGCAAGCCCAGAGATATTTATAGAAAGAGCAAATACATTTGTTTTGTTAACTTTGAGGAGAATACTAATGCAAAGTGTTTTGCAAGGATTATGGATGTTGCTTGAACAGAGTATGGTGCCTGGATTTTGGTAGCAGCAGCAAGCCATCTTTGCTTGCTGCTGTCCTGTGAACTTGGACCATATTTGCATTGAGTGGATCTACCAATGTGAAATGCTTGGAAAAAGCTGCCTCAATCGTAATGGCACTGTATTTGCACAATTACTCTTGGCTTAACAGGTTACAAAATAATGTTTTTGTCTGTTTCTAACATTTGGAGACATTCAAAAACATTCCAAACCATAATTAATCAATCTGTTCATAGACTCAAATCCCTCTGCCTAATAGAATTTATTGGTGTCTCATCTTTTTTTAAAAACAAAAAGAAATGGTTCTCTGCTTTTCCATTTCTTGTATTGAAGAATTGATCACGTCAGCGAACACTGGCTTCTGTCTTGGTGTTTCAGTGATTATATGGTAGATGGGAACATGTTGAGCTGTGCATGAGCTGGGTCTCAGAAGATGTGTGCTTGGAGAATGAAGGCTTTGGGATGCTATTTGCAGGTTAATTGTTGGAACTTTAATCATCTACAGCTATGCAGTTTGAGGCCAGTAACTTGTTCCTTTATCTGGATGGCCTTTGCTATCTGTTTAGAGCCATTTGTGTAGGCTTTTTGGCGAGTAGGAAGAGCCATAATGAATCAGACTGAATGGTTAGTTTAAAATGAAATGCTATGGCCCATTTACCTCAGATAATAGATTGGGAAGTATATAACAGATGATTTGGATTTGTACTTCTATCACAAAGTCTGACATAACTCTCTTGGTTTAGAATATCACCAACCACTTAATATAAGCACTGGAGCAAGAGCCTTTAGCAAATCATGCCATCTTGAAATTGATTTCTCATTCCAGAGATTTTGATGCAGACCACAACTGCTTGCTAGGCATGTACTTCCCTGTTATCACCTCACCGCATGCATTTTGGCAGTGATATTAATGTTAAAATTGACGACAAAATTACTGATAATTGATTTTGTTTCATAGATTGATGATGTTACCAGTACTGACACTCATTTGCCTTCTTCCAAGCTTCCTGGTAAGCAATAGATATATTTGGTTTAATAGTTCTTGTAATGGAAGTGTTTCTGTGATTGTCAGCAGAGGTGAAGCTACATTCCTATTATTAATTTCTGTCATTATTGTATAGGTCCTTCAGCACCAACTGCTGCACCTCGAAAGATGCTTGGACCTGCCCCTCCTGCTGCTCCTGGCCCAAGCGACTTTATTTATGATAACTCAACACTACCAGAGTTGCCCTCTGTGCCTGACACCTTACCTGCAGCATCTGTGGGTGGCACTTCTACAGCTTCAGAGGATATTGATTTTGATGATCTCTCTCGTAGATTTGAGGACTTGAAGAAAAAAACTTAACTTTCTTAATGATCTTTTAATTTTCAGATTCATTCTAAATTCACCAGTGTATATCTGCTAGAACCTGAAAGCTTTATAATGGAACCAGATGCTGTGTATGCTGGAATGTTAACACTCAAACATTTTTGGCTTTCTTTCAGTTGATGCTATACTGTACTTTCAGATATTCTATCAGGTTGCTGTTTATACTTAGGGGGGACTTACTGAACTAAATGGGTGCAATGGTTTGTTTTGGCTATGGCTTCATATTTCAGTCTATACTTGGTTGAAATCTACTCTCACTCTCACATTGAGCAGGACTGTTGGGGGCACTTGGAGACAGAACTGTACATTGCATTGACAGCTGCCAATTGAGATTGCCTTTAATGTCAAACTTGCATAAGAGAAAGCAAAATGCTTATCCTGACAAAGTAACACTTGGAAATATTCTTTTCATGTAGCTATTTATGCAGTATCTTGTACTCAAAAGAGTGGTTTCTATTTATTGGTGGGTAACCCTTGTACAATTTAGTCTAATTTAAACTTAATCTGTCATAAAGTTTCTATCACTGTCATGTTATCTCTGCCTTTTTAAAAATTAACTTAGAGAATTTTTAGCACTTTAATTATTATACTTAATATCTATGAAATAACTCTAATAGATAGCAATTGCATTTTCTGAACATAGTTTCCTTAATCAACAAAAAAATTCTAAGATATTTTCTGATTTAGGTTGCATAGATTATACTTCTGGCCATTTTAAAATTGACCTAGGTGGTCTGAGAAAACTTTTATTGCAGTAGTATGTGCTAATTTTGGATTGAGTACTGAAATCTAATGATTTGCTCACCTGTCCTATCAACAGTTATTCAAATCCCATTCTCTTTTCGTGAACCTCCTATATAGTACAAATATGCAAAACCATCAAATCATTGTTTTTACTTACCAATTAATTCCTTAATTAATACATATATTACTTTATCACTTAATGCTCTGAGAATGGACTGTTTCAGTTGTGGCCATCCCATGCTAATAGTCTGGAAAACCTACTGTGCTGCTTATCCCTCTGCCCCATCTGGGGGTGTCTAAGAATGAAATATTCAGACAGTTTTACAACAGGTTTCTCAATCTTAGTGGAGTAAACTTTGAAGTAACTCATTGTTAGGAACTTGCATCTATGGCAGTGGTGTCACTGTTACTTGGAGTTCACAGTCTTTTTTTTGTTGTTGGGAAATGTGTTATACAGCAAGATTACTGAAGACAAAATGGAGAAAATGCATTACCTTGCAGAAACTGGCTGTTGGCTCCCAGACTCTCTTGCTTACTCCTGTATTTCTCAATAATTCCACTAATCATAAGACTTGCAATTTGGTAAATGTCATTGGACATGACCTCAAAACCAGATAAATGGCATAGTCTGAGAGAGAAATGGCATGGTGTCTGTGTATTAAAGTGATAAATATTCAAGGTTGGCATGCAAATTAAAGTGTCCTGAGCTTCCTACTTCCTGCACAGTCATGCATATTCTGTTCTTTAAGTCATCAAAGTATTACTAATGCAACAAACTCATCCTTTACATTAGTTTGAAATGATTGTTTAACTTGTATATTTTCTCTTCCAACTGGAATGGTTTCTCATAACTGCCAATAGAATTGGATGAAGCAGCAATATTAATGAACTCTGATTTTCCAGAGTTAATTTAAGCATGCATGCATCACTGATTGATGTCATAATGTGTACAAGGCCTGGATGCTGTAAAATAGCCTTCAAACAGTGAGTAGCTAACCAGTAGTCAGGTGGCAGGCTCACTTATTTACCATCTACTGTTGAGTGGAAGTACTGAATAGATAAAAATAAATCATTGTAACAGCTCCTTTAATAAGTGCTCATTATTTTCTCTTCGTAATGTGTTAATTTGTTTTTCTGTATCCTGATTATTCATGATAAATGATGCTTTGAAGGCCTTATTAGTCTCTAACTTTACAAAAATGTGTAGATGGTGTACATTATTCTGTTTATTATGTTTAAACATTACTAAATAAAACAAATATAAAAAGCTGATGTTGGTTGTAATTGTTAAGTTGGTTGTATTTAAGACTGCACATTTTCCAGTTCCAAGTGAACACTTGTAGAATTACAACTCAAGCTATATTTAAATTGGACAGTGGCATTACCTACATGTGCTTTGGATAACACCTATCATCTGCCCTCTGGTTTCAGATCTAAGGGTGTGTTAAAATTTCTTGTGTCAGATTTCATTGGCAGTGATGGTGGAAGGGGGGTCATTAGCATGGACAATCAGTTTAAGAACTATACAATCTTGGGACAGATTGTCTGACTTGACATCTATCTGCAACTGTCCACTCAGATGATTGAGGCTACAGTATGCACTTGGCAACATTCAGAGACAGTTGAACACCTGTGTTCAGTCAGCTGACTCTGCAGCAAGTGGTGCTACTAACTGATTATTGGTAGCCAGTGAGGTCATGTGGCTGCCCCAGCATACTGATAATACCAACTTGCTCACTCCCCATAAACCTGTTTTTCAGCTTTTAATGGGATTGCAAGGTTTCCTTTGTCTAATTTTATAATTAGAAACATTTCATGACAGATTTGAGTTCAATTTGCATAAAAAGACAACTTCCTCTGGATAACCAAATACATTGCAGTATGCCAAAATAGAATTCCTTGTGGGGTTATAGTTCTTGTAAAAAAAATCACAGGAAGGATTGTGTTGGTGGCATTTTCTGAGGATGATGCAGGAAGTCCATGGCCTAATCAACCAAATCTATTTGTAAGAGTTTGAATAATCGTATGTCTTAGTAAGCTTTTCTAGCTGGAATCGGTTGTGGAGCAATATTCTGCTTATTCTGTTGTCTTACTGTCTTCTTAAAACTCACTTTTAGATCATTTTAAATCACAGATACCATAATGAATTAGACATTATCCAATAAGGCAAACGAATCAGTTTAGCCTGTTGGAACAAAAAAAAACATTGTTAAATTGTAATCAATTATTTTCAATTTGGTTAATCCTTTCTTACTGATGTCATTCTTCAATGCTCTGCCACCTGAAACTGTTATTTAATAAGAGAAGGTAAAAATATATTGACTTCTAATTTTAAAAGAATTTGCCTTATCAAAATGAAAACATGGGCAAAGGGCAACTCTACTGAAGTATTTGAATCCTTTCAAGATTTCATTAATATTCATTATTTTCTCATTATAATGTCTAAGCCACTTGATTCTTTTGTGCATAATAATCTTTATTTAGGCTTTATTGCATTTTATTCTACTGTACTTGTTTGAAAATTTCAACAATTTAAATTCATGTTCTGTGCTCATCTGCTTTGTCAGAAGGAATTAATCGCACAATAGTTTGATATACATAGAAAAAAAATTAATAACTTAATGATTGCTTTGCTTTCAACTAAACCAGTAACAAATTTGGGGAGGAGCCTTTCATCGCACCATTGCAGGATTTAAATGGATTTCTGATGATTTGTACCAGTTGATCCCTTAACAATTTAGTTTTGTAAATTTTCCATGAAACAATTAATTAGAAAATATTCAATTTTATTGGGATGCTGTATTATTAAATCCATCAGTGAATATGGAGTTTTAATAAATTTAGTGACACTCTGCCTTATGGTTGGTTTGTTAATTCTAGTAATTTAACGTGTAAGGAGATCTTTATATCTGATCCATCATTGCATTGGGCAAAAGTGCTCAATTCGCTTAACAGCCTGTAAGTATTAATATCAGCAAAACCTGTGGTGAGATATGTAGTGATAAATCTGTTTTCATTGAATGTATCTGAAGGTTATCAGAATCCACATTTCAAATTTTTGGGAAGGAAATTGATGATAAATTCAGTTCTTGGTGATTTGCCAAGAGATGTAAGTGAGAGGGGAAGGCAGAGAAACCAAACCAAAATATGACTGATGCTGTAAAAAAACGCAGCAGGTCTAGTGAAACTTTGTAAAATTTCATACAACATTATCACTGAATCTATCATCCCAGGGCACCTTCACCTGTTATTGATTCATGGAACAAACAAACACAATGTGCAAGTACAGATGCATTCAAAAGCTAAATGGGCAGATTTCTAATTAAACAACAGATAAAAGTATGTGGCCTTGGCTTCTAGGGTAGGATGTGGGAGTAAATTGTGTGGCTGAATAACATACATGATATAAATAATGGGATGGCTAAAACAACTATATTCCTACCAAATTATGCTCCCACCCAGTAATGCAACAACAATTGAATTAATCTAATCTCTTATTTTGTAACAAAGTTTTATAGCATGTTGTGCCAGTGCTAGTGATGCATTCTAAGAAGAAGGCAAATGTCACAGTAGTAAAGTTTTGCTTTGTTCAGTAATGCAAAGTTATAGTTAATGCCACCCTCATAGTTTTGTCCCACCATGCTAGAATTTTCAGAATTCTATTACCAATAGACATGAAGTAAAAGCACACAGAAGTGAGGGAGACCATTTATTATAATCAGAACATTACAGCACTGTACAGGCCCTTTGGCCCATGATGTGCTGACATTTTATCCTGCTCTAAGATCTAGCTAACCCTTCCCTCCTACATAGCCCTCCATTTTCCTATCATTCATGTGGCTATCTAAGAGTCTCTCAAATGTTGATATGATTCAGGATATTGGCCGTTCTCTTCCCTAATTTCCCTAGCTTCCACAATCTTCACGGTAAACACAGATGATCATTTAAGACCTCACCCATCTCCTGTAGCTCCACACACACACGACCATATTGATCCTTAAGGGGACCTGTTCTCTCCCTGTTTATGCTTTAGCTCATTCCTCAGGTTTTTCCCTTACACTGCTTTTACACCGTCTTATGTCTTTACACTGTACTGCTGCTGCAAAACAACAAATTTCACGTCATATAATCAGTGATAATAAATCTGATTCTGATTACCACATCTGCCAAAGCTCTTGTCCTCACTCTGCCCTCCTGATTTCCCTCTTAAGTCTACTCCTACATCTCTCATTAACTGTACTTCTAATCCCAAGGGATTCATTTGATCCCATTTGACACATGCCTCCATCTTCCTGACCAGATCCTCAATATTCCTCATCAGTCAGGATTCCCTCATCTTGCCGACCTTACTCTTCACTCTAACAGGGACATGTTGGCCCAGAACTAGCCCCAGCACAATTTTAAAAGCCTCCCACTTGCCAGATATCCCTTTACCTGCAAACAGCTGACCCCAATCAAACGGTGCAAATTCCTGTCTAATGCCATCAATACCCGCCTTGCTCCAATGTAGGATTTAACTTGTGGACCAGTCTTATCTTTCCCACAGCTATTTTAAAACAAATACGATTACGGTCACGGCTCCCAAAGTGTTCCCCACCAATTCTGCCCCTCTCCTTTCCTTTGGTTTGCATTCAAAATTCCAATCAGTACCTGAAAAAATCTTTGCAGAGCTCTGACCCTCTGAGAGCTGTGAGAAAATGGAGCACTAACCACATCGATAAAGAACAGCGGTCACAAACTTTGATCACCTGGACTCTAAATGTCCCTTATGTATCTGCCTCCACCACCTCTGCCGGCAGTGCATTCCATGCACCCACCACTCTGTGTAAACAAAAACTTACCTATAACATCCCCCCTATACCTTCCTCCAATCACCTTAAAATTATGCCCCCTCATTTTAGCCATTTTGCCCTGGGAAAAAGCTTCTGAATGTCCACTCGATTTATGCCTCTTGTACACCTCTATCAAGTCACCTCTCATCCTCCTTCGCTCCAAAGAGAAAAGCCCTAGCTTGCTCAACCTATCCTCATAAGACATATTCTCAAATCCAGGCAGCATCCTGGTGAATCTCCTCTGCACCCTCTCTAAAGCTTCCACATCCTACAATGAGGTGACCAGAATGGAATACAATACTCCAAGTGTGGTCTAACCACAGTTTTATAGAGCTGCAACATTACCTCGTGGCTCTTGAACTTAATACCCTGCCTAATGAAGGCCAACACACCATACACCTTCTTAACAACCCTATCAACCTGCATGGCAACCTTGAGAGATCTATGGACATGGACCCCAAGATCCCTCTGTTCCTCCACACTGCTAAGAGTCTTGCCATTAACTTTGTATTTTGCCTTCAAATTCGATCTTCCAAAGTATATCGCTTCACACTTTTCCTGGTTGAACTCCATCTGCCACTTCTCAGCCCAGTTCTGCATCCTATCAATGTCCTGTTGTAACCTACAGCAACCTTCTACACTATCCACAACACCACCAACCTGCATGTCATCAGCCATCACCCTTCTGCATCCTCATCCAAGTCATTTATAAAAATCACAAAGAGTAGGGGTCCCAGAACATATCCCTGCGGAACACCACTGGTCACTGACCTCCAGTCAGAATGCTCACCATCTGCAACCACCATCTGTCTTCTATGGGCAAGCCAATTCTGAATCCACGCAGCCAAGTTTCCCTGGATCCCATGCCTCCTGACTTTCCGAATGAGCCTTCCATGAGGAACTTTATCAAACGCCTTACTAAAATCCACGTACACCACATCCACTGCTCTACCTTCATCAATGTGCTTTGTCACATCCTCAAAGAATTCAATCAGGCTTGTGAGGCACGACCTGCCCCCTCACAAAGCCATGCTGACTGTCCCTAATCAGCCTATGCTTCTCCAAATGCCTATAAGTCCTTTCTCTAAGAATCTTCTCCAGTAATTTGCCCACCACCGAAGTAAGACTCACTGGCCTGTAATTCCCAAGGTTGTCCCTACTCCCTTTCTTGAACAAAGGAACAACGTTCTTTGATTTGCCAAAAGGATGTGTTCCTGGAAATATTTCTGTCAATGAAATTTTGTAAATCAAAAAGGCTGGACAAAATGCATTTTAGCCATTTCGGGTCAGTGTATTTCTGTGCATGGAGTGGCATGCTACTTCTCATAATGAAAAATAGCTTTATAAATTGAAGACAAATAATCCAACAAGTCAATGGCACTACAGCAAAAATTTGTAAATTGCATGTTTGTAAATGGAGAAATTTCTGTAATTGATTATACTTCAAATCTCACAGTTGCTGTAGTGTGTCAGCTTATTGTTGCCTTGAATTCTTCCAGAGTTTTTCGTGCTACAATCCTTTCAAACATTTATGTGAAGAGTGCTTCTTAATGTCAGTACTAAATTGGCATTTTACTCACTTGGACTAAAGCATCCTTATTGTTTGATTGTATTTAAAGATCATTGGCTGAAAATGATAACTGTTCCTCTGTCCACAGATGCAGACTAACTAAACTATTGTTTAAAGCATTTTCTGATTGTATTTCTTAATATACATTAGATTCCGACTAATGAATCCAGAAATGGAATGAATTGCAGAATAAGTGTAAATGACCATCAATACCTGGCTGTAAATATGGTGAAAAGAGGAAGTTGATAATATCTCTATGGTAAGTATGTCAGGTGAAATGAACCACAAACCAAATATAGTTAGCATTGACTAGTGATTCTCCTACATATTTCCCACAACAAGAGTAGCTCATCCCAATACACTGGATTTAAATTTCAGAAACCTTATCTATCATTATGTAGTTAGGGAGAGCGACATGCATGAATTACTATATTTTGCTCACTAAAGGGGTGGAGACGCACACCTATATAACTAAAAGTTCTGAGCTTGCTTTAGATGCTCTGATTTTGCTGAAGTTTGAAATATGGGATTTCAAATTGTTTTGATCATTGCTTTTTGTGCTTATTATCAGGTTGATGCTGTACCCTGTCTCCGACATCAGAAGCAGTTTCAAACTTCATGCTACGAATTTCTGCAAATGCAGCTGAACTTCTCAAGTGCCCAGGGATGGTGCAGAGGTGCTGGTGGGCATCTTGCTTTTATTAAAAGTGAAGAGATTCACCAATTTCTGAGAAGCCACATTGCAGATATCAACAAGAGGTGGATTGGCCTGGCTTATGCTGCATTTGACTTAATCCCTGAATCAAACACTGAAGGTAAGAGATGGATCTGAATTCTGCATTAAAACCGAAGGACGGTATACATCAGATGTATAGTAACAAAATTAAGGAAAGAAACAGAAATACGTATAAGAATGATAAAGAATTTAACAAAAATGTTGAAATCTATTGTGCAGATTCTTAATTATTTGGTTATCGTCAGGATGTTGAAGGCAAACTCACTATATGCCCTTCACGTGTGATGTGATAGCCCTGCTGGTCTAAGGAATGGTTGTAAATTTAACAACTATATCAGAAAAAAGCGGATGAAAAAGAAAACAAACAAGCTGAGCCAATGTCACAAGTGGATGACTGATAAATCAAGTTACCTGAAGTTGAAAAATTCAATATTTTGATTTGAACTTGGGAGCAGGGCAATACTGATAAGTGTTGGGCAGGTGCAGAGGTGGCAGGTGTGTAGAGAAATTGAATGTTAAAGTCTATTTCAACTATACATTTTAAAAAGACAATGCAAACAAAACATTTGATGGATACTGAATATAGGAGCAAAATACAAGGAAACATGATGATGATGAAGTGCATTCTCTTAAAGGTTGGCACCTGCTTTAGTGATGTGCTGCTATAAGTGATAGTGAAGCTGTAAGTATATCTGAGGTAAAACTATTCCCTACAGCTAGTGGGAAGAAACCTGCCAGTAGCACAAAAAAGAGCTTGGCTAAAGGTTGCTACCCTCTTGGATTCAATACTGAAATTGATTTTATGACCTTAGCTGATCAGCAAAAATAAGTACAGTAACACATTCACAGCATCCTGATGTGTGTTTTACCCCAGCCTACACACTCTTACATTTATTGCATCACTTCAGTTCACCTATTTCCCTCTATCTATGCATGCCCTCATATCCTCATTTGTTCACCCACCACTGACATTCAGCCTCATCATTACATAATATGATGAGGATTGTGGAGACTAGATCACTGGAGGTACTTAAAGGGGAACTTGATAAAAGTTTGAAAGATCAGGGAATTGAGGGCTGTGGGGAACTGACCTGGAAGAGGAATTGAGGCCTGGGGTAGATTAGCCATGGTCGCAGGGCAGCCTTGAGGGGGCAGGTGGCCTATACCTACTCCTATTTTCTTGTGTTCTTCCTCATAGTCACAATTAACAAATGTTCTCCATCCATCTGTTCAGCACACCATCACTCTCACTCATTGATCCCTTTTATTTCATCTTGCAGGAGCAGAGAGCACAAAACACTAGGGAGAGATGGTGAGTGTATCTACATATTAGTGACCTGGAGGAGGGGACAGAGTGTCAGGTGTCTAAGTTTGCTGATGACATGAAAGTAGGTGGGAGGGCATGATGCAGTGAGAATTTTTGAACACTGCAGCAGACTTAGATAGGTTGAGTGAGTGGGCAAAGACTTGGCAAATCGGTTTTAATATTGAGAAGTGTTAGGTCATGCACTTCATGTCCCGGCAAAACAGTCCATAGTTAGGCTCTTGTGGACTTGTAAGAGCATTGACCAAGAAAGAGCAGCAGGAATCAAAACCTATATCTACCTCTGTTGCTGGGTTACACCATGTCAGAATGGTAGCAGAGGAAGAGGTAGAGTGCATATTTGTAATTTCATGGAGATATGCACACGGTTGTTTTAAACCAATTAAGGTCTTATGTTTAAGTTTGAACCATAAAAATAATTTTGATGCCACTCTCATGTCTTGCAATTTTTGTTATCGTCTAGTAATTGGCTTTTTTACATGTTGACTTGTAAGGTGTGAACATGGGTGCTGTGAAAACAACACTTGTCCATTTGCAAGGCTGTCATGTTGAGGAAAAGTCAGAGGGGAAGTTAGTTTTGCATTAATTTGTCTGATTATTGGACTCTTGAAGCATATATGAACTTCACAATACTGAGAACATCCAGCCTCCTGTCCAGCACTGTGTGCTGCTCCTGTGGTGGTACCTGCGTCAGCTTAGTCCTTTTACTCACTGACAGAAGGAGCTATGAGTTACTCATCTTGTGCATCTGTCACTGCTGTGCGATGTTGTGCAGTGTCGCACATCACTACCATATAGAAACTGTGAATGGTGCACTTCCACATGTGATGCATCTTCAGCATTGCTCGAAGATACTTTTGGTTGTCGTATGGCCTTCATTATATCACTCCTGAAACCCATTGGTTGTGTTCTTCATGTCTTATCAGCCATGTTTTAAAGGATTCATTGTTTCTGAGCAACCATTTGGTAAGTGTGTTTTGAGGCACAAATAGAGTAAAGGGATTGGAATACTGAAGAATGAGAGCTTCATTGGAGTTGTCCTGGAATCTCAGCCACATGAATATGAAGATACTTTTGGATTTATACTTGAGCTGCATACTGATGGAGTGGAAGCCCTTGTGGTTGGCAAAGGCTGGGTGAGCTGAGGGTAACTTAATTGCCACATGCGATGCATCTGTGGGAAACCAGCCATGCCAAGCATCATTTACTCTGATTGGTATCTTTGCAGAAAGAGCTTACATAATTCAGGCCTTTGCACACAAGGAATCAGTCACCCGTCTCCTGCATTTGTGTGTAACAACCTGTAGGAGCTTGTTGAGCCAAGGGAGACCCCAAGAGAAAGGGTTGAGTGTGATGATGTCCTTTACTCAGGTAAAAGGTCCATTAGCCTTGCTGAAAAGTGAATAGACACCAAAACAAGAACAAAAGCTATGCTGCTCACCTCATCCTGCATTTGGCAAAAACTTCATTGAATTAGCATCAATTTTCTTCTAAATCTATGGTTCAAATGCTCAAATTTGGTAACAGTGAAATGAATTAATTTAATGGAATCTGCCAATCAATAAATTACCTTAATTGTTATTTCATGATAGTTTTAAACACCTGTTGCTGACATAACAAACTGTTATTAAAAATTTATTTCAAAGACACGCTGCCAACATTCAGAAACAGCCATTAGCATCTGGTTCTTTCTGTTGTATCTTACATCATTATCTATACCACATTTTAATATACAAAAGTGATGGTGGATAAGTTTAATCATTTAGGAAGACTATCTATTTTCTTCATACCTACAAATATAACCCTTACAGAAATCAACCAAAATAGCACCTACCAAAGAACAAAACAGTGACACAAAATTAGCCCCCAAAGCACTATGCTTTTGATTAAATACTGTGAAGGTATGGTTATCATATCATGATTTTTGTGTATTTTCTGACTGATGGACAAGATCAACTTATGGACACCTGCAAAAACGGAACCTGTTTGTCTCCCAGGGATGGCCTGTATGTGGTACTTTTCACAGCCTCATGATATCTCAAAGTCGGCTTGGAGAAGAACATTCAATTATTTATTTGACTGGCTAAATTATATAGATTACTACAAAGTAGTATAGTCTGTAAAAATTCTTTAATTTATTCCTGTTTTCAGCTCTTGCTTGGTTGGATGGATCTGCATTAAGTTACAATAACTGGGAATTTGCTCAGCCATCCACTTCTCCAGCGGATTGTACCTACATTCACAATCACTCTGGCTATCTAAAGTGGGCCATGATAAACTGCAACAACCTGCTTCCCTTCATTTGTGAATTTGGTATGATCATTTTATTATTCCAGACTAGTTGAAAATAAATGGGGGAGGGACATTCACTGTCAGAATTTTATCCATTCAACAAATGTCTTGTAAATGACCATAGCAGAACTCTTGGGTCAGTTTCCTCATTAAGTCCCTATGTGATTGTAATTCAAGTAATGCCTGATTCATTTTGTGAAAAGAAAGACTTGGATTTACAGGCCATCCCTGGGTTACGAATGTGGCCACTCGTACATACGAATGAGTTCCCATAATATTACTTAATTCGAAAGTCCGACATACATACATAGGTTCATTCCTATGAATGGCAGAACTAGTTTCCTCTCTCTCTCCACTTTTAGTAATCATTCTTTCGTACCAGTCTTATGTGCTTTTGAGGCCATTCATTACAATACTGTGGAGGTGTGGTTACCATATCAAGTGACTTTTGTGTATTTTCCTTCTTATGGAAAAATCAACCTATACACACTTGTAAAAATGGAACCCTTTCATTACTCAAGGACAGCCCGTGTATGGTACTTTTCACAGTCTCATGAAATTGCGAAGCTTTTTAGAACAATTATGTACTTTTGAAATTTAGTTACTGTTGTAATATAGGAAAGGCAGCAGTCAATTTGCATGTAGCAAGATCCCACAAACAGCAACTTGTAAGGGCTGGGAAATCTGTGGTGAGTATGGAATGCTTGTGTCTGAATCTGCAATCTTTTCAATAAAGATTGTTGGCTAGTGTGCAAAATAGTGGTAGTGCATTGTTGTATTTGAGATTACGTTTACCAGACATGCTTGGGGAAGGGAAGAGAAGGGAAAGGAAGAGAAGCTTCACTGCAACTGGTCCTGGATATACACGATTAGAGACTGCTTGGTCTAGACTGTAGGTCTACAATGACAATGCGCCCAACTCCTAAACCCATAAACTTGTTAAAATGAGAATTCAACAATAGATAAATAGTTTTTGTGGATAACAAAGATTTTCCATGCTATTTGATCAATTTTAACTAATTATTAAAGTTGCTTAGGTGCATACATATTTGAGACAAATGATGATACAAAGGCTACATGTAAAACACCGGTCAGTGGTTTTGATCTAGCAAAGAACTATCACAAATATAATAATCTAAATAGCAATGTTTTGTACTTAAATATGCTGACTAGGTGCCAATTCAGTATCTCTTCTTTACAAATGTAACATAAATCAGTTAATGTAACTGCATTTTGTCATGTAAGTATCTTCACAAATATAAGAATCAAAGTATAATAAGTTAATTTTATTCCTTATTGGATCCAGTTACTATCAACAATAGTAATTAGCCCAAATTATTATTAGTGTATACAAAGCACTTTTGCTTTGGTGATTGATGTTTAATATGATGTCATACTTTGTAAAGACTCACAGGTGTCACCTGTCAATAGCTATTCAATTTTCCACATAATCATCCCACTGGAATGACAACTTAATCCATACTTGGGAAAATTCTCATGCACAGTTTACACAGGAGATGGCAAAATGTATTACATTGATCGCCAAGACCAGTGAGTAACCATCACCTATTTAAAATTTGATTTTCTTTATTTTAATAGAATAATAATTGTGAATTATGTATTGTTGAAAGAAAGAAAGAAAATAACTTTGTTTCTATGAAAGATGCAGCTTGCTTTTATTATTAGATGGAGTGAGAGACTATCTGTTTTTTATAATTTATTTATTTCATTTCTCTCGTGGCAACTCCAATGCTGTTGGATTTGATGGAAAAGAAAATTTTGAAGCTTGAAAAAGAGCAAAGTGAGAAGTATGAGGAAAAGGGAAAAAGCCTGGAAGGACAACCAAGAGTGATGAGAGAGACGACAGCAAGGGAGGAGTGATACAATTTGAGAGGCAGGGATGACAGTGAGGAACAAAGATGTGAGAAAATTATGAAACCAAAGTTAACAAGTGGGAGAATAACAAATACAGAATGAAAGAGGAGAATGTATGAGATTTGTGTGATCCAGACTCTGATGATCTTTTTGTCTGTTCGGATAAGATCACCTTTAATGACTGAAAATGAACAAATGAAACTTGTGTACTTACTGCTGCATAAATTTAATCTCTTGAGTTATTACTATATAGGGGACAATAAAGCTGTGATCAGCACATTCATATTAAGCTGTTCACACAAATGTGCTTTTAAATGCTTATCCTTTCAATGAACTGAATGACTAAGTGAATTTGATGAAATTGATCTTGGTCTCATTTATTTTCTCTTTTGTTCCTTTATATGTTTTATTAAGACCATTCACAGCAGCACATTTATACAAGGCTGCAGGTGTTTATACCATCTCCATTGAATGTCAGACCAGCAAAGGGCACTGGGCTGTTGACAAGAGTGACATTATACATGAGCCATATAATCAAACGGATGGTTTGCAGTGTTTCAGCCCCAGTCAACTGGACACAATTCTTAATTGCGCTGTTCGATATGGAGACACGTTGTGGATTCAGACAAAACGTGACGCTGGTATAGTTCATTTATGCCTGCATTACAATCTAAAATGATTAGATCTGTTAGATTAGAACTCTGATTTAAAATTTTACATTTGGATTTTAGTTAGCAACAAAACAATAAAAACAATATTTTGTTGTTACTATTAACATCATGGACCATAAACTAAAATTATTTTAGAAATATGAAAAGCAAAAGACTGCAGATGGCAGAAAACAGAAATAAAATCAAAAATGGATGAAATACTCAGCAGGTCAGGTGGCATCAGCAGAGAGAAAACATAATTAATGTTTCAGGTTTGTGACCTTTCATCAGAAATAGGAAAAGTAAGAAATCCAACAAGTTGCAGAGAGTGGAGAGAAGAAAGGGAATGTCTATGACAGAGTGGAATCCAGGAGAGACTGAGTGACATGTGCTGAGGGTGCTGGCTAAGAGAGGATGGTGAAGCCGTGTTAATCATTGTAGGAGAGGAGAAGGAGATGAGTAAAATAAATAAGGCGAGAGAAAGAAGCAAAAAATGCCGCAACTGTAAGATAGAAGGCATTGCAGATGCTGGAAAGCCAAAATAAGAACAGGAAATACTCAAAGGGTCATGCAGCAACTGTGGAGAGAGAAAAACAGAGTTAACGTTACAGGTTGATGACTGATCATGATATAAAATGGAAAAGCTAATTATTGGAAATTGTTAAATTCAGTGTTGGGTCCTGAGTGCTATAATGTGCCAAGTCGATAGATGAGGTTCAGTTACAATAAGAGACCAAAGGCAAAGAGGGTCAGAGTGAGAGTGGGATTGGGAATTAAAGTGACAAGCAATTGAAAGCTCGGTGTCACCTTTGCAGACTAAATAAATAATTTCTCTAAAGAGTGTTCACTCAATCTGCATTTGGTTTCCCCAGTGTGGAGGAGGCCACATCATGAGCACCAAATGCAGTACACTAAATTGGAAGGAGTGCAAGTAAGTCACTGCTTCATCTGGAAGGACCATGTGTATCCCTGGATGGTCAGAAGGTAAAAGGTAAAAAGATGTGTTGCAATTCCTGCAGTTGCATGGGAACCATTGGAAATGCAATTGCAAGAGATGAAACCTTCGCATGAAATTGCAAGTAATGCACCTACTTTTCCCTTTTACCTCTTCCTTCCACATTATCCAAAGACACAAACATTTAGATATGTAATCTTCTTATAGAAATGTTGGAATACAGTGAGGTGAGTGAGTTGTCTGTGCTGTATGGAAATAGACCAAAAAATGGATGAAAGTCTTTAAAATAGAAATCATTACAATATATTAAAAAAATCATAGTTTAAACAATGGTAAGTAATTACTTCAGCTAAGTTTATTTATCAACTTTATCATTTTGTCTCTCCCAGATTTTTTTTGGAGTTTGCAGAAACCAAGGAATTTGGTGGTAAAACTTTTGATTTGGTGCCAGAAAATCTGGTGAAGTAATGTGGCAAGATATTCTACCAAATTTGATCATGATGCAGAATACAAAAGTGGTTAGAATTTCCTCCTGTGAAAGTGCATAGCAAAATGTCAATGTGCTATATCAGAAGTATCTTCTTAACATTGACGGCATTGCAAATTATTCTCCTTAAAATATTATATATAGATGTTTCTTCACAAACTCTTCTAATATTTCTCCATTTGTTTTGGTGCTGAATGCATCTCCTCACTCTCCTGTAAATAGCCTGACAGTGTATATTGCCACTTAATTGTTTATTGAGGTGGATCATGTTGCTTTTTAATAATAAGTTAAACAATGAAGTCACAGTCTTTACACTTGAGTCACTATAGCTGTCATTTACACCTTTTGTTTAACTGGGCCGTTGTTATAAGCAATATCCTAGAAGATCAAAAGAAGTTGCTTCTAACCAAGCATGAATATAAACATCAAAAACAAACTGCTCAAGGTGCTTTACATCTGAAATGAAAACATAAAATGCTAGAAATGCTCTGCAGATCAGGCAGCAACTTTGGAGAGAGAACAGAGTTAATATTTCATCATGTGAAATCACATAAATACAGCAAGAGTCCATACGCTAGGTGGACTTATGTATTTCCTAAAATTGATAATCCACACATATTACGCAACACCAGTGTAATACAACATATATAATGCAACAACGTGAGTTATCCCTACTGATTTACTTCATTCATTGTGCGCATTTTATCTGTTAATCAAAGTCAAAGTTGAGTTTATTGTCATATGCACAAGTAGATGTATGCACAGGTGCAATGAAAAACTTACTTGCAACAGCATCACAAGCACATAGCATCATAAAAGCAGCATTCACAAGAAAAACAAAAATTAAACATAAACAATACACAATTTTTACAAGAAAGAACACCATTAGAACAAGAAAGAACAAGGTCCATTTAGTGCTAAGTGATGAAAGTGGTCATAGTGTTGCTAAACTGTAGTGATTAGGGTTTTGCTATTGGTTCAAGAACTGCATGGTTGAAGAGAAGTAGCTGTTCTTGAACCTGGTGGAGTGGGACTTCAGGCTTCTGTACCTCTTGCTGGTACGTGAACTACATGTTAGTTTCAAATAAAATGTCTGCAATAAAGGCAGCTGCATATATAAGTGAAGATTTGTATTCACTGAGAATCCAATTTTTGGGGTCCTGCAGTGTGAATACATTTTCCAAAGGCATTCATAATATTCACAATATGCATGATCTTGATCTTCTCGATTATAGTTTGATCTATTTTGTTTCTTTACACATAAAAAATTATTTCAAGTATAATTTAAAACTGGTTGTACTGGAACACTTGCAAAATAAAGTCATCACAAAATATCACAGCAGATCATGAATGAAATTTTAATGAATAAAATTAAATTACTAAAGGCATCTTGATACAGAAGGTTAGAAGAGGGAAATTGGATTATTTTTGAATTTTAAATAGATTGAACTGTTTCATGCACTTTGTTGGAATAACGTGCAACAGATAAATATTAAAAACAATAGGTGCATCCATTTATGTATTTTTTGTACATTGTTTATAATTAAATTTAAATATTTTTTCTTGTAGATTTTGATATGCTCTATACTGTATCAGTTGGAAATACCATTCTTCAGGCATCCACTCTACTACAAGGAGTTATCCCTATAGACCAAACTTCTCAATCGCTTATTGGGCCAGGCCAACATAATGTGACTGTAACCGCAACAAATGGTTCTGCAGAGATATCTCAGAATTTGACAATTTATCTTCTTGTTGAGGTCAGCGGCCTGGAAGCAGTGTTAGGACCACCAGTCCTGGAACCAGGCAATAATGTCACCATACATGTGTCTGTATCTGAGGATGCTCCAATAAACTTACAATTTGACTTCATTGATTCTTATAATATTTCAACTTATGCAGTGGAGAGTTCCAATGGAAAGCTTCTGGCTTATAAATTTCCAATGAACCAGGAAGGTAAAAGTTCCACCAGTGACTTATTTAATGTTTTTTCTCCAGAAATCTGCTAAGTATAACTGAAGATTAAATGAAGTGCATGAGTAAGAGAACAGTAATCTGTTGTCCCTGTGTAACACCAGAGAATTTATCTGTGTTTTAATTATTTACCTACCCAGTTATATAAATGTAAATGGTAAAGCCCAATGAGTATTATGCTATACCTGTTAACACCTCTTTTTATAAAGCCAGGAGAAGAACCTTTACCCTTCCCTTTGTTACCTCTGGAGCTGACTATGCCTATAAATTCCCAGCTGGACTCCCTAGTTCAAACCTTCACAAACTTGAGTTCATCCAATACTTTGCTGCCCATTCAGTCACTTGCATCCATCATTCCTGTCTTGCTGACCTACAGTATATTGGCTCCTGTTTAAGCAATGTCTTGATTTTACAATTCTCATTGTTGCTTTAAATCCAATCATGGCCTTGAACCTTTTAATGTCTGTAATGTCCTTCAGCCCTACAATCTGAAATGTCTGGGGTTGTCCATTTCTAGTTTCTAGAGAATCCTTGATTATATAATTGGTCCATTATCAGCCATGCCTTCAGCTGCCAAAACAAGTCCTGGAATTCTATCCATAATTCTCTCTATTTTCCCTTCTGCTTTCTTTACTAAAGATGCCCCTTAAGACCATTGACCAAAATTTTGGTTATCTGCGCGGAAGTATCCCTTTATATGTTTGGTATCAAATTTTGTTTGAAATGGCTTGAGAAGTTTTATGATGTTGTTAAAGGAATGGCATAAATACAAGTTATTGTTCTTGCCTTTCCTTAAATTTGAAGCTGATTGAAGTTTGGCTTTGTATCCAATGGAAAAAAAACAGAACACTGGAAGTGCTGGAGGCTACATTTTGCCTCCACAGGTGCTGTTTGACCCACTGTTTTTCCAGTGTTCTGTTTTTTGTTCCAGATTCCAACATCTGCAGCCTTTTTTGTCTTTTTTTGTATCCAATGAGTTTAATTCATCAATAAATTATTCACAGATCTATGCCTATGTACAGGTTCTGCCCATGTCATAAGATGGAATGGATAAGAAAAATGGTGAGATCCCTCCCCTCACCTTAGTCCAACTCTCTCCCCCTATTATCTCTCGATATTATGCCTTAATAAGGAGTTTAAAATGAGTAAGGAAGAAGGAAAAGAAATTAAATAACAATGTTTAATTTTGAAGACAGTGAAGCATTCTGACTTCTAAGTTGCCAATTCAGTATTTTCCCTCTGATTACAGGCACATTTCTTGTGACAGTCACTGCTTCGAATTTCATATCCATTGAGCAACATGTTGTTGGACATGTCATTGTCACAAGTAATCCTTCCAAAAGGAGCATTGGAATAACAAAAAGTAAGGAGAATGACAACTTTCTGAATACATTACTATTGAAAATTAAGATCTCATTTTTCAGATTTGAATGTTAAGCAAGTGGGAAAATTACATGCCATCTTCAGCAAAATCCAGTTCACCACCTGCCAGCCTGACTTTACCCAGTTCGGATGAGTGGAGGGCTGGATGAGCTGCTTTCCCTCCCACTTGGAGGTCACCAGGCCATTGGCTGTTTGCTGGGGACACAGCCTTCCAGGCCCACCACTCAGAGCCTTCGATATAGGTGAGGAGAACCTTGTCTATTAGAACTGTCAAGGTTTTGGAACTAACTTTAAATGATATTCAGAGATTTTAAACTACAATGCTGGCCTTAAATAATTAAAAAAATAAATATAAATATTTTCAAAAAATTATTGAGAACACATTAAAGTACCAAAGAATAATTAAGTAAAATGAGTAAAAAATAGAACTGAACTATCTTTTCCCATACAATCTGCAGAGCCAGGAATCACATTTCAAACCTGTAGGTCTGTGTGCATCAGAGACTTGTTTATCTGGGAGCATGTGCCCATTGGAAATGCCCTCTGGAACCATTGGCCATTGCCAGTGTGATTGAGCTTGTAATGCTTGCAGATACTCATAGGTTGAGGCTGCTTCGAAATAGAAAGTTTGATTCTCATTGTGAGATATTCTTCAAGGAATAATGAGTGACACAAGTCTCTGATTAAGGATCATTGACCTGAAACAATAATTCAGCTTCTCTCTCCCTACATGCTGCCTGACCTGCTGAGAATTTCCAGCATTTTCTTCTTATATTTCAGATTTTCGTTTCTTTGTTTTGGTTTGCTTCCACCATTAGAAAGTAAATATAATTGTTGCAAATAAAAGCAGAAAAAAATTGAAGTGTACACAATACATCTGATTGCATATGTGCAGAGCTACAGTATATTAATATTTTGGATGTGTAATCCTTAGATTAAAAATCTCAAACGGTCACCTGTGTTTTCTTTTTACTGATTGACATACAATGTACATCCCTTGTTAACATTTTCTTTTAATCCATAAAGTCATTCTTGGTCAAGTATATCCTTTGAACAGTAAATATTTGTGCATATTAGGAATATGCTGAATATTAGGTTTTATCAGTGGGATTACTTATACTTGTGAACATTCAGAACAGTGTCATTTGGTGTGTAACTATAACTGCATGCATTTGTATGAACTACACAAAGTCAAGTAAAAGACAGGATTTTTAATATCCTGCCAAAATCAACATCTTTGCACAAATCACAATCAGAAATTCAAAGGTAGTACTGGTTGCTCAAAATTCAGATCTGAAGAATGAGATGTACATTTCAACAATGCCCTTTAAAAACATGAAGTTTTTAAAATGGTTGTTTAATTAAAAGGATTTGCATCTTTTATAGATTCACAAAATGTAAGGAGTGGTGCCAGAAGAAAAAGAGCTTTACCCGAAGTAAGTGATTATTGCTGACCACATACTTAGTTCCAAAATCAAGTGTATCTATGGGAGCACTGAACATAACTACTAATGTGCCCAGCTATGGTTTGTGGTTGTTTACTTTATGATTGTTGATATTCTACAGCTAATTACACATCTGCACAAACAGGAATTCATTAACAGTATTTCCGTTACTTTAGAGAATGGATGTGACAAGTCATCTGCTATGATGTGTTCCATTTTCCATGAGAGTCTTTGAATTATTGGCGCAAAAGCCATGGGTACCAGTCTAAGAAAAGCTTCGCTCAGGGTTCCAAGGATTGAAACTCCGTTTCAAGAGAGACACTTTGAATTTATTAGGTATTTTTCAACAGAGGTTGAGGGCCAGTGCCAAGGATTTGTGTCATTGACTGCAATAAACACTGTTGATGGATGACGGCATCTTGTTTACCAGCAACATACCAGATTGCTCTTTGGGTTTGTCCAACCAGAGCAAAAGTCCTCCTTGGTCTTGATCCTAATGCAACGTTACTGTTCCTGTCACTGTATAGCACCCAAGAGGAGTACAAGCAAAGATTATAAACAAACGGTTCATTATTTGTTGTCAAGAGAACACCATAATTAGGCACATAGACAAAATAGTTTCCTGTTAAGAGTAAGGTTGTGCCTACTGATGCTGCCTACTGAGTCTGTAAATTGTCTTCAGCTAATTAATCTCCTTACACAGGGGCCAATGGAGAGCTCAAGAGTTAGATGCTGGATATTCTGAATGGAAGAGTCAGTGGGACGTTGGAGTGCCATGTGTAGTAGCATGGATCCCCGCTAGCCCCTTCCAAATGAGGTTGGGTCAGCAAACTCAGGGAGAGTCAGTGCTGGAGGACAGCAAGAGAATGATCCCAATTAACTTTCAGTGCCAAGATCCATGGACTTTCAGAGTAGGGATTGTTATTGTGGTCATCTTGTGTTGAAGCTAAGGGATGCTCTGCTGTGGCCGAACTTCTTCTCCCCATGATGTTGAGCTGTTCTTCTGCCAGGAGTTATCATCCCACACAGTGTCCCCTGTCCCTTGACTTAAGAATTTCCAAATATGGACTTTTCTCCATGCCTGCTTACCCTCTCTAGATCTTTCCAATGTAAATTGCCAGCGTGACAGCAACCTCAATGTTCCACTCTATACATGCAGCACTGTTCACTGCAGACCAATACCAGCATTGTCATTCCACTTGTGTTCCTTCCTTTGATGAAAGGTCTTCAGTCTGAAATGTTAAATGTTTCACTTTCCACAAATGCTGCTTAACCTACCGAGTCCTTCTAGCATTTTACGTTCTTATTTCTGATACCTAGCAACTGCAGTATTTTGATTTTGTATTACAGCTTTGCTCCAATAAGTCTGTCCACAGTAATTTACCCTCTGTATCTTTATATAATGCTGCTATTTCTATTTCTTTTGCTGCCTTTGTCTGTTTTCCTACATCAGCCTGTCCTGGGCTTCCTTCCTACTCTAATGAGATTCTTTACAAGGTAATGCATGAGAAATCATTAAAAAGATAGAGAAGTTTGATAGGACAGATTCTTCCCCTACTTTAGGGATAGAAAACCTATAAGGCATCCATATGAGATAGTCACTATAACCTCAATATAGAATGCAGGAATGGTTAGAATTTGATACTTGCTCCTTCAGGGAGTAATTGAGATGAATAGGAAATTAAGTAGGTTCACAAGGGAGAAGGGAATAAAAGGATATGTTTACACGTGAAATATAATCACCAGCATAAACCAGTTGGGCTGGAAGTCTTGTTTCTGTGATCTAGTTCTCTAATTTTATAATCATAGAAAGATACGGGACTGTATCTAAGGTGGGTTTGAACTAGATTGGCAGAGGGGTGGGATCGGAAGCATCAGGAAGGCAAATGAAAGGCTGGAAAGTGATGCAGAAGTCAGTGACCACAAGTTGAATAGCCTTGACAGGCAGGAGAATGGCCAAGAGTGAGGAAAGCCTATTGGATTAAATTGCATTTATTTCAAAACAAAAGGTCCGACAGGTAAGGCGGATGAACTTAGGGCTTTGATAGCTACATGGGACTGGGATATTATAGCCGTTATGGAAACCTGGCTTAGGGAGGGACAGGACTGGCAGCTTAATGTTCCAAGTTACAGGTGCCTTAGATGGGATTGAGGTGGAGGAAACAGAGGAGGGGTGTTGCATTTTGATTAAGGGAAATGTCACAGCAGTAGTCAGAGATGAAATTACTGAAGGATCATCCAGTGCAGCTTTATGGGTGGATCTGAGAAATAAGAAGGAGATGATCACATTGTTGGGATTGTACTATAGGCCCCCCAGTAGTCAACAGGAATTAGAAGACCATATATGGAGGGAGATTGTGCAGAGTTGAAAGAATAATAGGATTGTCATTAGTAGGGGATTTTAACTTTCTTAACATAGACTGGGACAACCATACTATTAAGGGCTTAGATGGGGTGGAGTTTGTTAAGTGCATTAGGAAACTTTCCTTGGGCAATATATAAAGGGTCCTACTAGGGAGAGGACAAAGCTTGACCTACTCTTGGGTGATAGGGCAGGGCAAGTGACTGAGGTGACAGTGGGGGAACACTTTGTGACCAGTGACCATAGTTCTATTAGTTTTAAAATAATTATAGAAAGGGACAGGATTGGTCCACGGTAACTAAAGAGAGAATAGAGCCTCTCAAAGACCAATGAGGACACCTTTGTGTGGAGCCGCAGGAGATGGACGAGGTTCTTAATGAATATTTCTCCTCTGTTTTTACCGTGGAGAAAGACATGGACTTCAGAACTAGGAAAGGTAAATGGGGAAGTCTTGGGGATAGTCCACATTACAGTAGAGGAGGTGCTGGGTGTCTTAAAAGATATGAAGGTCAACAAATCTCCAGAGCCTGACCAGATATATCCAAGAACACCATGGGAGGCAAGAGAAGAAATTGTGGGGGCTACGGCTGAGATATTTGCATCATCATTAGCCACAGGTGAGGTGCCGGTAGACTGGAAGGTAGCGAACGTTGTGCCTTTAAGAAGGGTAGCAAAGAAAAACCTGGGAACTATAGACCAGTAAGTCCAACATCTGTGGTAGGTAAGTTACTGGAGAGGATTCTGAGGGATAAGATATACATACATCTGGAAAGACAGGGTTGATTAGGGCATGGCTTCAGCTTGCGAGATCAGCATGGCTTTGTGCATGGGAGATCATGTCTTACGAACTTGACTGAGTTTTTTTGATGAGGTGACCAAGAAAGTTGATGAGGGCAGGGTGGTAGATATGGTTTATATGGACTTCAGTAAGGCCTCTGATAAGGTTCCACATGGTATGCTGCTCTGGAAGGTTAGATCACATGGAATCCAGGGAGAGCTGGCTAATTGGATACACAATTGGCTTGCTGGTTGAAAGCAGAGGATGATGGTGGAAGGTTGCTTCTTGGACTGGAGGCCTGTGACTAGTGGTGTGCTTCAGGTTGGTGATGGGCCCATTGTTGTTTGTCACCTATATCAATGATTTGGATAAGAATGTACAAGACATGGTTAGTAAGTTTGCAGATGACACTAAAGTAGGTGGTATAGTGGACAATGAAGAAGGTATTGAAAATTATACAGGGATCTTGATCAGCTGAGTAAGTGGGCTGAGGAATGGCAAATGGAGTTTAATTTGGATAAGTGCAAGGTGTTGCACTTCGTAAAGTCAAATCCAGGTGGGACTTTCACAGTGAACAGCAGGGCACTGGGGAGTGTTATAGAATAGAGGGACCTTGGAGTACAAGTACATGGTTCACTGAAAGTGGAGTCACAGGTAGACAGGGTGGTGAAGAAGGCTTTAGGTACACTGGCCTTCATCAGTTAGGGAATTGAGTATAAAAGTTGGGAGGTCATTGTGTGGTTGTATAGGACGCTGGTGAGGCCGCACTTGGAGTATTGTGTTCAGTTTTGGTTGCCCTGCTATAGGAAAGATGTTATTAAAGCGGAAAGAGTGCAGAACAAAAATTACAAGGATGCTGCCAGGACATGAGGGACTGAGTTGTAGGGACAGGTTGGACAGGCTAGGACTTTATTCCTCAGAGCGTAGGAGACTGGGAGGTGATCTTATAGAGGTGTATATAATCATGAGGGCCATAGATAGGGTGAATGCACTCAGTCTTTTTCCCGGAGTTGGGGTATCAAGAACTAGAGGGCATAGGTTTAAGGTGAGAGGGTAAAGATTTAAGAGGAACTTGAGGGGCAACTTTTTTACACAAAGGGTGGTATCTGTGTGGAATCAGCTGCCAGAGGAAGTGGTTGTGGCAGGTACAACTTTTAAAAGACAGTTTAACAACTTTTAAAAGACAGTTGGACAGATACATGGATTGCAAAGGTTTAGAAAGTTATGGACCAAAAGGTAGCAACTGGGACCCAGCTTGGATGGGCATCTTGGTCAGCATGGACCAGTTGGGCCGAAGGGTCTGTTTCGGTGCTGTATGACTCTATGACTTAAACAGGTTCTTCAATCCACTGGGTCTATTCTGGTCATCAAACACCAGTAATGCATGGTAGAGTAACCTTACTCTAATCCATTTTATTCTATTTGAGGTTTGTGAATCTTTGTGTCAGCTGTTCTTTCTTTTTGTTACTTTTAACTTGCAGTGTTGATTTAGGAGTGTCAGAACAGGCGATTCCCGTGTTACGATTATTCGGGTAACGGAAATTCGCGCTTATAGAATTCACAAAACAGTGCTCAAAAACTTGAGATATGGAATGAAATTCACTCTCAAGGAATTTACGTGGGTAAAAAGTAAATAAATAAACGCAACTTTTAAAAATCTCGCTTTTCTTGACGCATGCGCAGATGACACACATTCGCGTTACGGAAATTCGCAACGCGGATCGTTCTCTTGGAACGCAAACCCTCCTCCCTCGTGTCACCCCATAATGTAGGGATCGTCTGTGATGGGAATATTGTAGAAACTTCATGCAAAAATATCTGTAGAAATATGGGGAACTATAGAGGAATCCTGTACGGGTCAGGATCTTTATGCCTTCGTTAGTATTTGCGTTGGTACAGCTGCAGTGAGGTGCAAAATGCTTCACTTCAGCAGATACTGGTATTGGTGGCGGCCGTTCTTCCCAACACGCCCTATCTCGGGAGTAGAACAATAGCATTAATAAACCTGAAAGAACTGTGAAGTGGGTGTAGAATCACCTGACTGCTGCTGATAACCTATACGCCCAGTTAACTCTTCCTTGAATCTGGTAAGTTTAGGAATAAATTTTTAAAGAAGTGTAGACTAGCTATTAAATACAATATATTGCATCAAAATGCAAATTACTCGTATAAAATTTTACTTTTTTTAAAGCTTACACCAAAGTTAAACTGATTATAAGACCATTAAAGTTATTTATTTTATTTTGCAGTATTTAAGAATTTGCACAGCAAGGTGCCCAACAGCAGAGTCAGATCTAACAGAGAGATTATTGAAAAGTCTTCCAAACTCTGAGAATTTTTTCACTGATGTTCCTGCAAATGAGCTAATGCAGGTAAAGGGGGTAGAATAAGATAACTTTTTGCTGTGTTTGAGAACAAGCTTCTACAATGACAAAAGAATGAATGGCAAATACAAACAAAGAGAAATATCTACTCCATTGATGCTGAGGGAAATATCATTAATATTGGATTTTGCAACAACATGAACGTATTCATTTAGAATGGACTTGCAACATTTCAGTGCATTGTGACCACAGAGGAAAAGAGACAAGGGGTCAGTGAAAGTGGGAGAAGTAATGGGGTTCTCCACATACTCAAAAATTCTGTATGTTTGTGAGGAAGGAGGTGATCTTTGTTAATATATCTGCAATATGCAATTATATCCATAAAGTGCAGTTCACAAATTATCAAGTTAATAAATTTCATTTGTTCTCATAGTCCCAATACAGCACCACAACCAATGGTTGCAATTCTCCCCACTGACAGTCATTTCAAGGGATCTAGAAAGTAATGGTACATTTAGCCACATAATCATTTATGCTAAAACAGCAGACCTGTACTTGATAAAGTACAGTCTGGCAGAAACACATTCCTTTGAGTAAAAAATTTCTCAAAGGCTGATCCCTGAGAAAATGCAATTACCCTGACATAAACCATCAATGTACATCTGATAATGAAATCTAATTTTAATACTCTCCTATTCATAAACTGAGACTGGTAGTGTGCACTATAAACTCTGATAAAATGTAAAGACAGCTTTCATTAGTAATCATATGAATATCAATTTTACTATTTCAATCGAAACAATATTAGTCAAAGCAGAATCACAATTATTTCAAAAGATCACTAAGTGCAGACCTACTCAAGGTAATTGATCTTGAAAGTAATGTAAGGTAGTGTCATTAATCAAAATATTGGAAAATCCATTAAAATATTTGAGGAGAACTGGAAGCAATTAATGATTTAAACTAATTCAAAACATATCCACTTAGATATTCACTATATTTTAAATATACATGATATTTACTTTGAAGTAACGATTTGGCTTTTCATACATTGGGAGAGTTATTATCTCATGCTTGAGTAACCCTGATTCCTTAAGATATTCCAAACTGCAATATAAAATCAAACTGGAGCCAGTGTTTACATATGTTTGGGGAGGGTGACAGTTTTCACCATGAAATCTTGCTTTAATCTCCATTGCTTTCATAATATCTATTCTGACATTAACGGTTTTCTCCTCTGCTTTTATCAGTTTAGAGCACTAATCAGAACTTTTACCTTCTCAAAAATTTTTTAAAAATTTTATTTCTGTAAGGTAATTGAGAACGTCGTACAGAACTTTTCTGTGATAGCAATGAAGTCATCCTCCCCAAAGGGAATAACAAAAGCAAGCATGTATCTTAATTTTATTACTTCCCATCCTGACAAATTGACAGTTATGTCACAGAGTTTGTTTTACTATTAACTCTGATTTTAAAGATTGCATCATTAATGAGGAATGATATTTAGTTGTAGCTGCAAATCATGTATTTCTTTTAACATTTTTACAGGCTAACTTTTTCTAACTTTTTCCCTGATCTGCATATCTCTGACAAGGCTAGCATTTATTACTCATTCCTAATTGGCCATGTACAGTTGATTGTAGAGACACCATAATGCTGTGGGTCTGGTGTCAAATGCAGGCTAGATCAGGTAAGGGCAGCAGATTTCCTTTCCTGAAAGATACTAGTGAACTGGATAAGTTCTTGTTCTAGTCATTGGTTCATGGTCACCATTTTTTTTACTCTCAAAGGTTCCTAATAACTTGAGTAATTGAATTTAAATTACCCAGCTGCTGTGGTGGGATTCAGGTTCATTAGCCCAGGCCTGTAGATTACTCATCAGCATAAGACTCTGGAATACTAGTTTTATATTCTTTAGACTGTTGGCTCTTTGAAAGGGAAATAGTTTTGTCTCTAACTTTCAGGATCCTGCTCAGTGACAAGCTTCCTTTCTTAATTAAAGTGGAGTTTACATTTGTGACAAGTATAAAAAGCATAATGCCTGATGTGTGTTTATTATACGGGTATGATGTGCTCCTGATGGCGGAGCTCAATTTAATCGTAGAGATACATGGTACAGAAGAGCCTATTGTGTCACTGCTGAATGAAAAATTGCTGTTAAGACTAATCCTATTTCCCAGCTTTCTGTTTGCCCCCCTTTTAGGATATAGCACATCCAGGGCTTATCTTCACCTACTTTTTAAATATGTCTGAGTCTCCACCAATGCCTTACAGGATTACCTTCTAAAATTAGATAATGATGTGCATAAGAAACTCTGAACACAGATATTTCTGTGCCCCAGGCATTCTTTAAGGCCATGAGTATGGTTGGTGTATCATATGGCCAACTACCAGCAGTTATGAGGCCCACAAAGGGATACGGACTGGGATAATAATCTGAAACTTCCAGGCTTTTATTTAGAATTGTAAATTGTTACTCAGGAGACAAATAAAGTTATGGTTCCAACAATCACATGGCAAAAGGTATTTTCAAAGGATTTACCAACTTCACTACAACGTGGGCATCCTGATGTGTCCCCAGTGGAACGGGCACCAACCAGTGGTAGAAGTCATCCTGAACTTGATGACTTTTGAGTATTCAGCAGCAAAGATTAGGAGCAGTTGCTCTCAGCACTAGTGCTAAGTTTCTCATCCTTCGGAATTTCTGTTCTGTTGCTGAGATGTGTAGGAGAGGATGGCAGTGTTATGCTAGGATATTCTGTTGAACATTAGTTATTGAATGGGTCTGGAAACAACAGCTATGATTGCTAGAAGTTGCATGTTGGATGTTACCTGTATTTTGGAGAGTCATCTACTCCTTTTCTCCATTCAGGACACTGCCAGTAACTCACTTCTGACCCTGAGTGACAAGTTGACCTATCTTCCTGTTGTGAAGCCAAGTGACATAATGTGGAAGTTGTCTGCAGCAAAGACAGGTCTTTACGGGATTAGCAATCTGATAAATGCTACAATGACAACAAATGACTTGGATGTGGAGAAAGAAAAGGTAAAAATCCTTGTATGCTTGGAATTGAATGGCACAAAATAAAACAAATTTGCTGAAAAGCAGCCTAGGCCCCTTCCTTCCAGAGGTATCGATTACATTTAGGAACATCAATCACGTTTCATGTAAAACTTAGAGACACGAGACTGCTGTCCTGATACAGGGTCTCAACCCGAATCATCGACTATCCCTTTGCCTCCACAGATGCTGCCTGACCCATTGAGCTCCTCCAGTAGATTGTTTTTGTTTCACGTAAAATTTCATCTTCAAGAGAGAATGCACACAACTTTATTTCTCGTATTACGCTAATCAGACTATTCCATAGATTGCCAACTAGTGGGAAGGCTATTGAGGGTGAAACTTGCAGCAAACTTACATGTGTGCAAAACCCATGGAATGGCGATAATTAGGGACTTCAACTATGATACCACGAGGGGCAAAAACTCACCTAGACTAGATCTCTTCTCACTCCAGTTGAAAAAAACCACCTGAATATTGTTTTTCCACCAATAAAATTCATGCCAATATCAACCATGCAGAATTATTATTTAATTCATTCTGTTTTAAGAGTGCCTCGTAGCTCTCAAAATTCTCATATAGACTGCTGAGCAATCCCATTTGTGGCATGATAGTGGTGAAAAGGGCCAGAAGAGTAAAAACCTGGGCAGAAAAATAGTGTGAAAGATCCACTTGCGTTGGGACATCTGCTCATCAATTTTGTGCCAAGTAGAACTGGTGCAGCATTCAGAATCCTTTCAATTTACTGGAGTTTTACAGTTGTAGGAATGTTACAGTTTTTTGTTTGCAGTATATTTTTGATTATTTGTTTTTATGGGTTTCTACATTATATGTTTACATTTTTGATGATTTTCAACCTTTTAATTGCATATTTCATTCTTAATAGTTTAAAGGAGAGCCAAGTAGCTAGATGCAAGACCTTCCTGGGAGGTGGCAATCCAGAAGTTGAGTCAATGCATATTAATGAGATCAAGAAAAGATCTAATGAAAGGGAGCTAGGCACGTGATAAAGCTGCGCAGTGATGAATGGGATTGTGATTCCCAGAGGTGCATGGTACTTTTACAGGGCAATATCAACAAAGCATACACTTTCCATTAAATAAAGAGAATTTTAAGGACATGATTCGAAGCCAGGGATTTACATTGCTGACCTGTTCAGTAAACTGCCAGCAAGGTTGGGCATGTGTTTATTTCATTGTGGGCCAGAAAGTAAAACAAATATTGCATAATGTTGGCAGCACAATACCAGGAAAGAAGGAGTCCATCCTGCAAAGTAAACTTGAAAAGAAAAGTAACAAGCTGGCCAGAGAATTATACCAGGGTATAAGCCCTGAGGTGAAGGACAGCCTATCATAAGCAGTTAGAGTTCAGAATATCTCGTGGATAACGATTTAGCATTTTCAGACCATTGGGAATGTTAGCAATCCTTGACAGCAAGCAATTCACATGAAGAATGAGAGATGGTGAGAGTGTGAAAGAGGTTGGTGTTCAGAGTCCTGCACACAAATCGCTGAAAGATTACACAAGCAATTGTGAAGACAAATGGTATGTTGGACTTCATTGCAGGAGATTTTGAATACAAGAATAAAGAGGTCCTATTGTAATTATATCAGGTTTTGGTGATTCTGCACCTGAAATTGTCCATGGAGATCTGACTTCCTTACCTAAGGAAGGATATACATGCAATTGAGGAAGTGCAGCTGAACTTTTCCAGGTTGATTCTTGAGACGATAAGTTTGTCCTGTGAGGAAAGATTAAGCAGACTGGGCCTATACAATCATGAGTTTAGAAGAATGAGAAGTGAAACCAAATATCTGCAGGTCCTCTCAGGGAGAAGTTTCTCTTGGATCTCTAAAACTAGGAGTTACGTCTCAAAGTAAGGGGTTCGCCATTCAGGATTGATACGAGGAGAAATTTCTTCACGCAGAGGATAGTAAATATTTGGAATTCTCTACTCGAATGGGCTGCGGAGCCTCAGTATTTCAGTATGCTCAAGGCTAACTTATAGATTTTTGGATATTAAAGGAGTCAAGAGATATCAAGCTAGTGCTGTAATGTAGTGCTGAGTGAAAGGGTCAGCTATGATCTTGCTAAATGGCAAAGCATGCATGTAGGGCCGAGTGGCCTTTTCCTGCTTTTTCT
Source organism: Pristis pectinata (assembly GCF_009764475.1). Classification (NCBI taxonomy): domain Eukaryota; kingdom Metazoa; phylum Chordata; class Chondrichthyes; order Rhinopristiformes; family Pristidae; genus Pristis; species Pristis pectinata. The sequence continues at coordinate 21,672,184 of NC_067417.1, forward strand.
TATGTTCTAAAGAGTCTGTAACATGATTGGACGGCAGGAGAGAGCTGGTTCACTGAAGATTCGACACAATTGCCCTGCTATTACAAGATCCGTAGATAATTGAAGTCACAGGGTGCTGCAGTGAAGTAATTTCTATTATGTCTGGCGCAGATTCTTTTGCTGTAAAAGATGAGATTGCACAAGTTTTGGGGAAGACTTCAATGTCTACAGGCTTTTGATGCTGAATGACCTGAATCAAGGCAGATTAAGGTGGATGTTTGAGGACTGTTCGGTGATATGGTGGTGAGTCAAAGGTTCTGAAGATCCTGTGAGTGCCATCATAGTAGCCATGGCAAAACTGGTGTCAGCCTGTGCAGCTAGAATGGGACACGAGAAGCTGGAAACAGTTATTGTAAAATTGAAAACATTAAATACAATGCAGTGGGGGATAATTAGTGGAAAAGACTTTATGACTTCATGAAGGACAGCAAGAAAGAGGAATAATACAATGTCTTCAGGAAGTCGTAATGGAAGCTAGGATGCAAGACAGTGAAAACAGAGACACAAAGAGTCTTAGAAATAAGCAAAGTAGTAGTTCATGGTATTTAAGTATATACCAAATACAATGGATAATTGCAGCCTCTGGAGCAGATGATCAGTATTATTAGCCTATGTTAAGTTGAATGTTAACAGTTGATGTTTAGAAATTATGTTACACAATACATTTACAGTTATGGACACTGTTATGTTAAAGTAACAATTATAGTAGAGGATAGATAATCTTTAAAGCTTGCCTGGAGAATTAAGCCACTGGAATTGCAAGTGCCAGGTGTAGGCACTTCAGAGATGTTAAATATGTACAATTTCATACCATTAAATAGTTAACTGATGGTATCATTTTAGATATGTAAATATTTTGCATATTTGTTTTTTAAGAGGAAGCAATATAATCTATGAGGTTAGTGCCGTTTAAAGAACCAAGTGTACCACACACCATGACGTTGGACACATTGTTGTGTCACCTACTGTTAGTTGGGAGTTGACTGGCTTCAATAAAAGTTTTATTGGTACTCTTAACCCTGTTACTTGCTTTAGAAAGTAGCAGCACCAAAGATCCAACAGACACTATAAGCTGTATTGAAACAAATGGCTCTAGGTTATCATTCTTAAATATATCAAGGAATAGATTTTAGTGGAAAGACAAGAACAGTAAATGTATTTTGATGAAAATTGGGAGTTCGTCTATCTTCTAGTCAATATTTAACCTCAAACAAATCAGCTCATTTTGGGAATATGTTTTGTGTAAAAATGGCTGCCCTACTTCCTATGTTACAACAGTGACTATACATCAAATGTATGAATGTTCTGTTCCATCAGCTGATGAACTCGATTGAGACTGTGGCTTTCCAAAACTGAATAGTTGGCTTTAATATGATTTCAAGATATTTGAGCAAAGCTCAAAATATTTGTAATTAATAAAATAAATCTATTATTACCTTACATTTTATATTTAGATGGCAAATATATCTGAGATTCTCCTCACATCAATGGATAAAATACATTCTTCTCTTGAGAGTCTAATACATGAAGAGGACCCGACACTGGTTTTCCATACAAATTCCTTCAGCATGATCTTAAACAGGTAAGGTCAACTCAGAGAAAATAATGTTATGTATCTATAAAAGCTATTTTATGAGCTAATGTGTCAGTGATTACTGAAATTTAAGAGAATCGAAAGGGACAGTTTGAACTTGAGTAGTAAAAAATTCTGTTGTAAATGGAATGGGTTTTTAAATATTTATGTATACTTAGACCAGTGAACGTATCAAAACGTTCACATGAATGATATCTTACTAAACAATGCAGCCTTCCTTCCAGGATTATCATTCTTTAGTCGGAGCACAGATATACCAATACAGCACAAGTAATGTAATTCTCTTCTTTATTACTTCAGGTACAATTCAAGTGAGTTGAAAACAAGCAATCTTAATACTTTAGAAGAAAATCCATTTAGTTGCACTTTTCCAGATTCTGCAGCCTTCCAGGATGTTTCAGATGAATATATTCAAATGAGGGTAAGTCTCATGTTATAGCTTATGATGAATCAGATGTCCCACTGGAAATTTTATGTTTTGGAATTCCTTGGATTTAATTGTATTAACGTGCTATCTTATTAGGTTGGTTAGTGAATTAGTCCCAATATTACATTAGTGGTGATAAACAATTGGTATTGGAATTCGTTTATTATTGTCACTTGTACCGAAGTACAGTGGAAAAACTTGTCTTGCATACCGTTCGTATAGATCAATTCATTTACACAGCTACAGAGGAAGTGCAGTGCAGGTAGACAATAAGGTGCAAGGTCATAACGAGGTAGATTGTGAGGTCAACAGTCTATCTTATCGTATAAGGGAACCATTCAATAGTCTTATAACAGTGGGATAGAAGCTGTCCTTGAGCTTGGTGGTACATGCCCTCAGGCTCCTGTATCTTCTGCCTGATGGGATAGGGGAGATGAGGGAATATTCCGGGTGGGTGGGGTCTTTGATTAAGCTGGCTGCTTCCCCGAGGCAGCGAGAAGTATAGACAGAGTCCATGGAGGGGAGGCTGGTTTCTGTGATTTGCTGGGCTGTGTTCACAACTCTCTGCAATAACTATATAAATGTTTCTAATTTTTTCTCTGGATCTTCCTTTCTTAATGAATCACAGCTGGTAGTTATATAGACAGTGGACATTCTTATAATTTAATTCAAATGCTGTCAAAGTGTGTGGTAATGTGTGAAACTAGAAACTAAGGGGATAGAGTGTACTTATCTGTGGGCACTCTGAACCCAATGATGCCCTTATCTTAAAAACAACGTGGACATTTTTAAGGAGGTCACCACAATAGCTCCAAGCAGAAACCAAAAAGAAAACTTTGGAGTGGTCAGGGACATTCTTGCTCCTCCCCTTTTCAGGTACAAATCCGGGATACCTTTACTAATATGCTGCAAAGTGAAGTCCTCACAAATGCGACTCAACATCTGACCTTCCATCAATCATCACCCATTTATACAGTTTGTTTGTTCCATATGTTTTAACTAATGCTTTGCACATAGAGTTAATAATAGCTACAAACTTGGCTAGTTTCATTTCTGTCATTGGATTCCAACCCTTCTTATCACAAGCAGCAATAACCACAACAGTATCTCCTTCCATGGATGGAGCATTCGCAGTATACCCAGAGTGTCTGTTAATTACCCTGTGAATTACCCAAGAGAGGAGTGGAAACAGTGGCAGAGCTAGTTCCTCATGCCAGTGGAGGTGTTGGAGAAGGGTCAGTCTGTGCGCATTCAGCAAGAAATCCACTCATGCAGTGGTGCAGGTGGTTCTGCTTGTGTGTGTTTTAAAAAAAAGTACAAGCAACCATCAAACCAGCAAAAGGGTCATTCCTGAGACTATTAGCATTGAGGTCTTCCCCTTCATTATGGAATATAAATCCTCAAACACTTTCTCCAATGCTCTGGAGTAAAGCAAATAGTGATTAAGAGAATCATTGCAGCAGAGTGGTAATTGGGGATTCAATCTACTCAATCTTATTTCATCAGTTCTAATGTGAAAATTTACTTCCCCTTTAGAAGTTTAGCACCAATGCTGTAAAGCCCTGTATCTTGGGACTTGAATCAGACAAGTGTGAGGTGCTGCATTTTGTGAGGTCAAATGCAAGAGGAAAGTATACAGTAAATGGCAGGACTCTTAAGAGCCTTGATGTACAGAGGGATCTTGGGGTGCAAGTCCATAGCTCCTTGAAAGTGGCAACACAAGTGTGTAGGGTGGTAAAGAAGGCATGCAACACACTTGCCTTCATTGGTCAGGGCACTGAGTATAAAAATCGGGAAGTCATGTTGTTCTTGGATTGTTTCTTCTGGAGTGTCGCAGGCTGAGTGGTGACCTGCTAGAAGTATATAAAATTGAGAGGCATAGATAGGATAGATAGTCAGAGTCTTTTTCCTAGGGTGGAGATTTCAAATAATTGAGGGCATTGGTTTAAGGAGAGAGGGGGCAAGTTTAAAGGAAATTTGTGAGGCAAGATTTTTTACACAGCTGGTGGTAGGTGCCTGAGGAGGCAGTGGAAGCAGATATAAAAGTAATATTTAAGAGGCAGACACATGGAAAGGCAGGGAAGAGAGGGATGTGGATCATCTGCAGGATATTGGGATTAGTTTAGATTGGCATCATGGTCACTGTAGACATGGTCTACCAAAAGACCTGATCCTGTGCTGTACTGTTCTATGTTATATTGAAGATAATATGCTGTTCAGAACTCCCCAACTACAAAATGAAATGTTTATCCTCCTGATTATAGAACCTTGTATTATCATTTTCTACAATGTCATGGTGATCTTCTTAGCCACTGTCTGCCTATATCCAGTGCATACATATGTCTAGACTTGATACTGGTTGCTTCTGCTTGTGTTGGTCGTCACATGCCTCTGTTTTACTACTTCACCACTTCTACTTGCAGGATGATCACTCACTGCGGCATGTCCTTTCCTCCCTGCTTATACTGCAGAGTATAGCCAAGCTCCTCTTTTCTTTGTTCTTGAAGTATTTAACACTTCAGGCACATTGCTTCAAATAAATTGTCCATGCTTATCATTACCATGTTTACTTCTGTTCTTGCCATTACTATATTCCGAACTTCCCTGCTACTCTAAAATAAAATAATCAGAATAAAATCTGACTTGTTTGCAGTTCTAGAATCAGGCTTACTCTGTTTCAATACAGGCAAAACCTCTTACCTTGTCTTAACCCTTCAAAGGGTCACGGTCAATGCCTCTTTCAGATGGATTCCCACAGCTTTGATAAATTAGTGAAACACAGAGACTTCCCTATCATTCGCAGAGATTTTTGTTACTAGGATAGTTACCTACTCAATAACAGGATGTATAGAGATTTGCAGATTTGGAAAATCTTTAGTATAAGGAAACACATAAACAAGAATATCATGTATGATATGTATATGCAAAGTTGCAGGACAGTAAAATAAGTCACTGTGATACTAAATTAGAAATTATTGGAAATTCTCAGGAGGTGATAGCAAGAAGCACAAAGTTAATACTTCAGGTTGTTGACCTTTCATTGGAACTGAAAACATTAAAGAATGGAATAGTTTTTTTTATAAAGTACAGAGAATGATGTGGGGAGGGGAGAAGGAAAAAAAAGCAAGGTGTGAGAAAGTGAAAGGCAAGAGGGATGAGAGATGAGGAAACAATGCAAAGGCTGGTGAGGGTGAGGCGTGTGACGATGGGGCCAAAAAAGAAACAGTGGAAGAAATATAGGAGAAGCAAACAATAGCTGCCCGATCATTGCCTGCAGCTGGTGTCTGAAAAAAAATGAAAGTGGCGATCAGCATTTGAAATTTCTGAACGCGGCATTGATTCCAAAGGGGCATTAAGTGTCAAGTCAAAAAATGAGCTGCTGTCCCACCATCTTCAGCATCCTTAGAATAGTGCAGGAGGTCAAGTTCAGAAAGGGAGTCAGATGGAAGATTACAAAAACAAGCAAACAGAAGTACATAGTAACACATGGGGGCTGAATGGAGACATTTGGTAATATCAATTTAGGATTGGTCGCTACAGTGTAGGGGAAAACATATCTTGAACAGTGAATGCAATAAAGTACGAGCAATTCACATTGGTTTGCATGCCTTTCACCCTACCATACTCTGTTTTTAGTGTCTTCTTTCATATGGACTTTTATATACATGTTGTCTAAAGTTGTAAGTGTTTTTTATATTACTTGTAAGATCAAATATATAAGATGCATTAAACATTCCAGATTCAGAATTACTGACAGTGACGTTATCTTGTATTCACAATGAGTGGTGAGATATGATAATTCCAAATGTCAGACCTATTAAGTAGTTCACAAGCAATAGTTAATTAAGGTGAACAATGTGTGGAAATATTTACCATATTCCATTGTTTGCCATAACTTATTCAGTTTATAACACACACATAAAGGTAGTAATTATGTTGGTGCAACTATATCAATACTGATAAGGAATTCCTTTCTCTGATTTTATTACGTTTTTCACCTGTGTCTTTTAGATGGTTAATTACAAAGAAAATCCTTTAATCTGGCTTGAGCAAAATAATGTCACTGGACCTATGACCAATATATCTTTATCTTCAAATGGAAGTGAAGTAAAAATTAAGAATTTGTCAGAAACCTTTGAGGTAAACATAATTAATAAGGAAGGTGTGGATGGGTATATTGCAATCTGCCTTTTGTTTGCATTTGGTAAAATTTTTCACTATTTTGAGGTTAATTGCTTCAAACTTAATGTCATTTTTCCTTTTCTTTTAAGATTATGCTTCCTAGATCCAATGCAACACAGTCTTCCTCAGTTACAACTACCACATTTATAAACCCGGTTTTTCAGAAGTTCCAAGTAACAGATACTGAATCAGTTTTAGTAATCACTGTAGTGGCTGAGCCAATCACTTCAGTGCAACTATACCTCATCTGTGGGTACAAACCCAATGAGACCCAATATGACTTTGAGACAAGCTTCATTCCAGAGAACAGTACTGAAGGTAAAGTGATGCTGTTTTGCTTTGTTACTCTGAAAATCATAAATATGAACATAGTGAGGCTGAGACTAGAGTTTCATTGATAATTGAGACCAAGTAAAGTATTCATGTCAAGTAAAGTTAAGCAAGCATGTAACTGGGCTGTGGAGAGGAGAGGAGAGAGAATACAGTAGAATGGGAGAGTAGGGGAGCAGGGGAAAGGAGACGAGTAGGGGCTGGGTAAAGAAGAGATGGAAATTCAAATCACACTGGGTTAGGAGGCAGAAACAGGATGAATGAGAAATAGGAAATTATAGAATATTACAGCATGGAAATAGGCCCTTTGGCCCAGCTGGTTCATGCTGACCAAGATTCCCATCTAATCTAGTCCCATTTGCCTATGTTCAGCCTATATCCCTCTAAACCTTTTCTAACCATGTACCTGCCCAAGAACCTCTGAAATGTTGTTAATAATACATTGGAATAGAATTGGTTTATTTGTCGCATGTACCGAGGTACAGTGAAAAACTTGTCTTGCATACCGTTCATACAGATCAATTCATGACACAGTGCTTTGAGGTAGTATGAGGTAAAACAACAACAGAATGCAGAATGAAGTGTAACAGCTACAAGGAGTGCAGTGCAGGTAGACAATAAGGTGCAAGGTCATAGCGAGGTAGATTGTAAGGTCAGGAGTCCATCTTATCGTACTAGCGAACTGTTCAATAATCTTATAACAGTGGGATAGAAGATGTCTTTGAGCCTGGTGGTATGTGCCTTCAGGCTTTTGTGCCTTCAGGCTTTTGTATCTTCTGCCTGATGGGAGAGGGGAGAAGAGAGAATGTCCAGGGTGCCACAAGAGATTCTGCAGATGCTGGAATCTGGAGCACACACACAAAATGCTGGAGGAACTCAGCAGGTCAGGCGGCATCTATGGAGAGAAATAAATAGTCCACATTTTGGGAACATTGACTGTTTATTTCTATCCATAGATGCTGCCTGACCCGCTGAGTTCCTCCAGCATTTTGTGAATGTCTGGGGTGGGTGGGGTCTTTGATTATGCTGGCTGCTTTACTGAGGCAGTGAGAAATATAGACAGGGTCCATGGAGTGGAGGCTGGTTTCTGTGATGTGCTGAGCTGTGTCTACAACTCTGCAGTTTCTTGTGGTCACGGGCCGAGCAGTTGCCATACCAAGCTGTGATGCATCTGGATCGGATGCTTTCTATGGCGCATAATAAAAATTTGTGAGGGTTGATGGGGACATGCCAAATTTCTTTAATCTCTGGAGGAAGTAGAGGTGCTGGTGAACTTTCTTGGCCATGACATCTACGTGGTTGTGCCAGGACAGGCTATTGGTGATGTTCACACTTAGGAACTTGAAGCTCTCAACTTATAACTCATGGGAGAATTATACTCCACTATAGATGAAGGAAATATTTATGCTTATGGAACTATTGATGATTAAAGAAGATGCATTTAAAATTGTTGGGAAAAGAATCAATGGAATGATGAGGTCATCATTTTATACACAGCGAGATATGGAAATCTTGAATATTTCTCCTAGAAGTGTTGTGGAAACAGATTTTAGGACAAATGGGATAAATGCAGTACCACAGAGAGAGAGGGGAGTGGGATTAGTTAGAAAGCTTGGTGAAAAGGTTAGCATAGGCACAATGACTGTTACCAGTGGGTTCTGAAGGGCTCAGCACTCAGTTCATTACTTTCAATAGAATATATTAATGATTTAGATGTAAAAGTAAGGGGCATGTTAAAGAAGTTTGCGGAGGATGCAAAAATAGGCTAAATGGTTTTCAGTGGGGACTTTTTTCTATGCTGTAAGATTCTAAGATACTTCCTAAAGAATTGTATGTAACTTTTTATGTAAGCCCTCTCTTCTCAAATTACTGTTTATAATTGAATTTTACCAGGCAACAAGAAGTTTAATTTTCTTTTATTTCTTTCAGCCAAATTCTGCAGTTGGGTTATTGATCCTGAAATGTTAATGGGCAGGAATGGAACTTATTACTTGACAGCCAAGCCTCTCCTGAAGGCAAATGTTTCGGAGGTCAATGCTACCACTTTTACTATAACCACTTTCAGTACTAAATGCTTGTATTGGGATGAAGTACAGCATTTTTGGTCAACACAAGGGTGTAAGGTGAGATGAATGGAGGACTGCTAATGTTGTACCATTGATTAAAAGGAGGAATGGATAACCCAAATAATTACAAGCCAGTTGGTTAAACTTCGGTGATGGGCAAAGTATTGAAATTCATTCTAAGGAACAATATAAACCTTCATTTACAAAGGTACAGAATAATCAATGACAGAAAGCATGATTTGTTCAGAAAATGTCTTGTCTGGTTGAATTTTTTTTGAGGCGGTAGCAAGGAGGGTTGAATAATGAGTGAATTATGTTTGACGTAGTAAGGTTTTTGATAAGATCCCTCCTGGCAGGTTAGACAAAAGGAATAAAGACCATAGGATCCAAGGAAAATTGTAAAAAAAATTCTAAGATTAGCTCAGTGGAAGGAAGTAAAGGGTAGAAACACAGAAACATAACAAATAGGAGCATGAGTAAGCCATTCAGCACTTTGAGCCTGCCTTCTCATTCAATACGATCATGGCTGGTCATCCAGATTCAGTACCCTGTTCCTGCTTCTTTCTCCATGTCCCTTGACCGCTTTAGCCTAAACTATACCTAACCCCTTCTTGAATATGTTAAGTGATTTGGCCACAACTTTAGATTTATGAGGATGTTGGCAGAACTGGAAGGCCTGAGTTATAGGGAGAGGTTGGCCAGGCTAGGTCTTTATTCCTTGGAATGCATGAGAATGAGGGGCGACCTTAGAGAGGTGTTTAAAATTATCAAAGATACAGATAAGGTGGATGGTAACAGTCTTTTCCCCAGGGTAAAGGAGTCCAAAATTAGGGGGCATAGGTTTAGGGTGAAAGGGAAATGATTTAAAAAGACCTGCGGGGCACCTTTTTTATGCAGAGGGTGGTGAGTATATGGAATGAGCTGCCAGAGGAAGTGGTTGAGGCAGGTACAATAGCATCATTTAAGAAACACTTGGATGGGTACATAGAGGGGAGGGGCCTGGAGGGATATGGGCCGAATGCATGAAATTGGGATGAGTTAGGTGGACAACATGGTCAGCATGGACTGGTTGGGCCGAATGGCCTGTATCCACGCCATATTGCTCTATGACTCTATAACTGGTTTCTGTGGTAGAGAAGAAATTTCTCCTCATCTCAATGACATCCCCTGAATCCTTAGGCTGTGACCCTGTTTCTGGACTTCTCCACCTTTGGACACATCCTTCCTGCATCTAGTCTGTCCACTCCCATCAGGATTTTAAAGGTTTCAATCAGGTTCCCTCTCATGCTTCTAAATTCTAGTGAATATAAGCCCAGTTGTCCCAATCATTCTTCATACGTCAACTTTGCCATCCCTGGAATCTGTCAGTGAACTTTAGCTGCACTCCTTCCATAGACAGAGCATGTTGGCTTTATCATAGAAAACAAAAGTGGGCAGCTGGTGGAAGCTGGTGACAATAATTTTGTAAGTTTCAAGGTAGTTATTGCAAAGGGACAAAGTTGAACTCAAGTTAAGGTCTTGAATTGGGGAAGGGCTGATTTCAGTAATGCAAGAGAGGACCTGGCAAAGCCAGTTGGGAGCAGATGCTTCAGATAAAACAATGGCTGACAAGTGGGGACCTTTTAAAAGAGAATTAGTAGGCATCCAGCATGTTCTGATAAGGGTGAAAGGGAGGGGTGCGTGAATAATCTGGAGCAGCTCAATATTAAGAAGGAGGAGGGGTTAGATGTTATAGGACACGTAATGATTGATAAATCCAAAGGGTGGAAGAAATCTATCCCAGGTTGCTATGGGAAGCAAGGGATGGAGATAGCTGGGTCCCTGATGGAGATTTTTGCATCTTTGGTGCCAGAAGACTGGAGGATAGTTAATGTTGTTCCTTAATTTAAGAAGGGCAGCAGGGATCAGCCAGGTAACTACAGGTCATTGAGTCTGACATTAATGGTAGGGAAATTATTGGAGAAAATCCTAAGGGATAGGGGCTATGTACATTTGGAAAGGCGGGGGCTGATCAGGGAATCCTGTCTGAGTAAGTTTTTGAGGAGGTAACTAAGAAGATTGATGAAGGTAGGGGTCCTAGATGTTGTCTATATGGAGCAGAAAATAAACTTTTTTTTTGTTCTAGTTTCCAGCATCTGCAGTCTCTTGCATCACAGTTGTCTATGTGGACTTCAGTAAGTCTTTTGACAAGGTCCCTCATGGTAGGCTGGTCTAGAAGGTTAAGGCACATGAGATCCAAGGTGAGCTGGCTAATTGGATCCAAAATTGGCTTGGTGATAGGAGGCAGAGAGTAGTGGTGGGAGGAAGATTTTCTGATTAGAAATCTGTGACCAGTGCTGTGCGCTTGTGGATTTTCAGCACCTATAGAACTAAAAATGTGTCAGATTTTCACTAACAGAAGCCAGTATGACATAAAAAAATGAAATACATTTTAAGATAAACAAATCACCCCATCTAACTGATTACATTTGGAAAAAATATAATATTGAGAAAATGGCTAACTCACAGCTTTGTTACAACAGTGCTTGATTCTTTGTGTTCCTTTACATTTCCATCACTGCTCACCTGCTTAGTCAGTATGCTGCAATGTGCATCTTCACCCATGAAAGCAGCACTTTCCCTTCAACCTCCATGATCTCCCACCTCAAGATTATTGGAATTGACTTCAAGATAGCCAGCGGTGCTTTTGAAATCTGCTAATACCTAATTCTATCAGAACTCAGCCGCCTCCTGCAACCATGTATTTTAAAGCTACCTTGACATTTGTCTGCACATTTCTTCCCCATCACCCCTTTTGGCTTGTCTTCCAAAATTTCCCCACCTGTCCCAATCCCCCCAACCCATATCATAATCCTCCAACTTGCTAAGTACAATCATAGAGATTTATGGTATGGAAGGAAGCCCTTTGTGTCCATGCCAGCTAGAAATGATCTATAGATTAATCCTGCTTCCCAGCTCCTGTTCCACAGCCTTATAGATTATTGTTCTTTAAATGATTACTAGGTTCTTTTTAAATGTGGTGAGGGTTTCTACCTCCATTACCCTCTCAGGAAGCGAGTGCCAGATGCCAACCATTTGTTAAGTGAAAGATTTTTTACTCAGTGCCCCTCTAATTCTTTCAGCAATTAGCATTAAACCTGCAGTTCATGGTTACTGACCTCTCTGCTGAGGGAAATAGGATTTTACTGTTTACCGTGTCTAGGCCTCTCATAATTCCGTACACCTCAATCAAATCTGTTCTCCATCTCCCAAATTCTAATGAAAAGAACACAAATCAAGGTGTTTTAATCCTTCACCTTTGCAACTTAATCAAAAATCTGCCCTGCTCTGCAAAAACCTGCACCCACTCTGACATCCTTCCCATTGTCTGGTGACTAGAACTGTAAATATGGTCTAACTAATTTTTATAGAGTTGTTCCATAGCCTCCCGTGTATTCTTCATATTCCATGCAATCGTATGCCTTCTTTAACCCCCTTATCTGCCCTCAGGGATTTGTGGAGATGCATTCCAAAATCCTTTGTTCCCTACAACATCTCAATGTCCTCTTATCATGTATTCCTTGCCATGATTGCCTGAAGTATATTACTTCACTAGATTGAATTTCATTTGCCACTCCTGTGACAACCTAACCAGTCCATTGATGTCTTCCAGGAGCCTAGAACTTCCTTCCTCTCTATGACCTACACTGCCAATTTTGGCATCATTAGCAAACTTAATTGTGTCCCTAAAGGCCAAATCGTTTATATAATGGGAAGTCCTCTCCCAATTTTCCATTTACGGGTACCCTCCCTAATTCACACATTTACTGGTGTTCTCCTTTAGTTCCAGAACTTAATGGGGCAATATTCTAATTTATCATTTATGGTCCATCATTTTTACGAGCCTACTTAAATCAGGTGTCTCCTCCTCCTTCGAGTTTAGGGTCCCCTGTTTACTTTCCTATCTTGTACTGTGCTTTGATGGGCTTCTGTCTACGAGGTGGGCTTCGGGAATGGAATTTGTTGTAGGTGGACGAGGACTGAGTGTTGCATTATACACCATGGGACCATTGACAAAAAACATCAGAATGATGTATTTCAGCTGGTTGTTGAAATTGACACTCTGGCGTTGTTCAGGAAGTTTCTACTATCCTTTATCTTTCATGTTGAATATAGAATGATTTACATTTATTTTATTTTCATCACTGCAGGTGGGCCCAAGATCAAACCCTGAAAGGATCCAGTGCCTTTGCAATCACTTTAGTTTATTTGCCACCTCTTTCATTGTTTTGCCCAATACGGTGGATATCACGGAAACAGTAGAATTATTTTCTCAAATCAAAGACAACTCTGTGGTTGTCTCATTACTGGCTGCCATAGTTGGAGTGTACGTCATCGTGGTCATATGGGCTCGAGCAAAGGATAGACAGGATGTAGTGAAGGTAAGAGAATCATTCATAAGGTGCTGCAACTTCAAGATTTAGGTTATTATTTACTATTCAAATTGAATGAAAATACCCGTAACAATGCATATTCATGAACTTGTTCCAAGATTTTTCATATTATATTAAATTCAAATAATGCGAGAAAGCTACTATCCTAAAAGTCATGTGATATTGTTGAAATAAGGCAAATGTAAATTTTTTTTTCAAATTGGCATCGTAAAATAGTCTGATGTTTAATATCATTTGACCTGAACATGAGTTACAAATCAGATCAATTTTGTTAAGGAATAGAACATTGAACAGACTATTAGACAGAAGACAAGTGCTTCATGTGGTGGTTATTTTCTTGTGCCCTGTTTAATTCCCTGAAGCATGCAAAAAAGCAAGAAAATATATGCTGGATTTTGCTTTGTATTCAATATTTGGATTCCTTGTTACTCTGAATTTGCCTTATTATCTTACTTCCTTTTAATCACTTTTCAAATAAAAGGGGTCATGGGTCTTGCTCCAGGTCTAAACTGGTGCAGGATCCAAAAGCAGATTCTCCAGCATAAGAGCAAAGGAAATCTGGCAAGCTCCTACCTGCAGGCTGTATGTGGAATCCTGTAGTGGAAGGAAACCAGGCATTTGTCAACAGAACTCTCCATTAAGATCAGGACTTCTGCATTAGCAGATGAGAAACTTAGAGGCAGAGAGATTTTTAAGAGAGATATATCTTCATTAGTCACATGTACATCGAAACACACTGTGAAATGCATCTTTTTGCGTAGAGTGTTCTAGGGGCCACCCGCAAGTGTCACCACACTTCTGGCACCAACATAGCATGCCCACAACTTCCTAACCTGTACGTTTTTGGAATGTGGGAGGAAACCGGAGCACCCAGAGGAAACCCATGCAGACATGGGGAGAACGTACAAACTCCTTACAGACAGCGGCCGGAATTGAACCCGGGTCGCTGTAATAGCGTCATGCTAACTGCTACACTACCATGCCTGCCCCAAAGGAACCCTCACCCCAGATGGGACTCGAACCCACAATCCCTGGCTTAGGAGGCCAGTGCCTTATCCATTAGGCCACTGGGGCTGCACATATTTAGGTGAACGTCGACTGTGAAAACATGGAAAAGTCAGGACGTCTATTGTGCTAACCTCTGGAATTGTGAATCAGTTTCTAGAAGTGATATGTTTTTTTCTTTATACTAACTAAATTTAAATAAAATTATTATAAAAATATATTACTAAATTCTTTTTGAGCCCTGGTTCATTTTTATCTGCTTTTCCATGCCATGCATCATAAATGAACTGAGTCTCCTCTGAAGCTTCTGAGCTCATAAATGTCCCCACATTTTCCTGATTTGCCTTTTAGTGATGTTTTTCACACATCCATTTTCTCAGAGAACCTACTAAGGTCAAGATATTGCAATTTTAATGAATATGGGTCATTGGTGAACTGGTGTCCCATTTTTAATGATAAGAAATGATCTTGGAAAATAATCAGGTCATCTGCTGCTGCAGAGTCTTAAAATAAACTGCTGTCTAAAATTATGACATTTTATGTATGTGAATATACACCTCAACATTGATGTTCGGAAGCATTCAATAGCCTTTCCTTAATTATTTTTCTTGCATGTAGGTGAAAAAAACTGCTCTTGCAGATAATGACCCATTTGCCAAATACTTTTACTTGGTGAAAGTCTTCACTGGGCATCGAAGAGGAGCAGGAACCACATCTAAGGTCAGGCAAAAAAAAAACTTCACATTGTGTGAAAATAAAAGTAAATTGAAATATTAAAAAAGTAATGGGGTGGGGTTGATTCAAAACAATCTATAAATATAGAAAGGATAAAGCCATTAAGAGTTGCGCGTAAGGACAGAAGAATTTTTTTTTCATAACTTGCAGTTAGTAGTGTAGCTAGTTGATTTTTTAAAATTCTTTACAAGTTGTTATGAGAGAGAAGGTTACACTTATTGGTCATCTTTACCTACCTCAGAAAGCGATTGTGGCCTTACCCTTGAACTACTGCTGTATTAGGTGAATTCATTGATCCTGACCCAGTGACAATAAAACATCAGCAATGTATTCTCATGTCATGATGGAGGAACCATTCAGAATGATTGTGTTCCATAATATTGCTGATCTTGTCCTTTGGGATTGGATATGCTATTGGGAAGTTTGATGAGTTACTCTAGTGCACTCTGTACCTATTGAGAGGTGGAGGACATATTGAGTTAATAACAGAAACAAAATTGAATGGATTTTTTGTATTGGATTGGGTTTAGCGTCTCAAGTGTTTCCCTTTTTGTTTGTTGAACCCACAGTCCTGCCCTGAGCAGACTGATTTCTCTTTCCCACACCCTCCCAATCCACACCCCCAACTGCCTTCACACTTGATGTAGGTAACTTAGAGAGACTGGAAGAAATACGAGAACACCAATACAAATGTTAAAATGTACCTCGACTCAAGTTATTCCCTGAGTTGGAGAAATAGGAAGTGGGTTTGTGAAGCAGAGGCTGCTAACAATCTGACAAACCACAGACATTGGTCTGGGAGGGAGATAAAATTAATGAAAAAAAGATGTAGAGTTAATGCTGACTTTGACCTTGACAATATTTGGGAAGAAGGATTTGCCAATTTCCATGACTGACTGTTGCATAAACAAGTTGCTTCTCATGTGATGCCGGAGAAGTGGAAGTTGACTCCATATCCTTGGTAAATGTTGCCAACGACAAAGGAGATCTGAGGAAGGAAGGAGACTATATGGCTAATGCCCAAGATAATGGCATTGGATGGAAAAAGAAGCTGTTGCTTGAGGTTCTGTCAGCAAGATTGGGTTGGTAAGAGTGGAGCTAAATGAAGATTATCCCATGTAGCTGAACAATGGTAGAAAAGTGTTCACTGCCACTGAGCTCCCTGCTCACCAGCCATTTGGGTGCCATGTTGGCAGAACTACAGTCACTTCTTCATTTTAGGGATAAAGAAAAAATGTCTTCTGTCTAGGGCAACCATTGATCACCTTAATAATTCTATATAGAATGTGTGAAGACAAATTTCATAGAAGTGTGGACTTGTATAACATGGCTGTTGTAGAATGATTGAGATAAGAGGCAGGGAAATGAAAATTACTTGAGACTTGGCTGTGTACATTTGATTGACTTGGTGATAGCACGGCAGAGCAAAGGGAATCACTTCTTGCCTGAATTCAATGAAAAGATGAAAAATAGTTATTGGTAATGTGACTGAAACAAGGTTACAGAATGGATATGTGCAGTGAAACTCAGTCATGTGCATGAAAACTAAGTGAATAAAGTTTAGTCTTTTACTGGTCTTAATAGCCCAGATTATCAAGTCGTTCTCCTGGAAACTTGCTACATTATTTGTTTACCTGATCTTGTAACTAAATCTAAGAAATTACTCTTCTTGAATCCTATTTGAATTTCATCTGAATTTGCAGACCCACGATCACATGTAAAGTTCAGTCTCATTGTCACTGCTAAGCCAACAAATGTGAATTTAGTAGTAATAAATGTCTTTATACTTTCACAGGTAGTAATAACACTCTATGGTTCAGCAGGCTGTAGTGACTCCCATCATTTGACTGACTCAAAGAAACCAGTATTTCAGCAAAGTTCAGAAGATGAGTTTCTCCTTGCTACTCCCTTTCCATTGCGTGATCTCACCAGCATCAGACTGTGGCATAACAATTCAGGATCCAGCCCGTCCTGGTAAGTGCCATTTCTTTATTGATTCTTTTTTTTAAGTGCTTTCACTATCCTGAACAGCATACCTTTACAAGCTGCATGATCAGTGCTTATTGGCAGCATTAAATCTGATGAAGCTTAACTTGCAAATTCCAAGATAACTTCAGAATAGATTCATGTGCTGCTTTTAACATCTCCCTAATTACAGGTACATTAATCACGTAATTATAGAAGATCCAGAAACAGAGCAACAATGGTACTTCTTCTGCAATTGCTGGTTGGCTATTGACATGGGAGAATTTGTCCTTGACAAAGTCTTCCCTCTTGCTTCTGAGGCAGAAATGAAAGACTTCCGGTAAACTTCTTTATGAATAATTTGGCTCATTTTTTTCCTTCATTGTGTTTATCTTGTTTACTTTGTCCTAACAGTGGCAAAGTATGTGGTCTGAGACAGTCCCTCACCAATAATGAGTGTTGATGTGAAATTCCCCTCAGATGTGAACAAATCACATTTGATTTCAACTAGAGGAGCTGTTGACTGTTTATTTTTCATTAATGATGTGTATGGAACCTTAGCACGACATTTTAAATACTTAATATTTAATTGTTAAATTTAAATCAACTAAAATTCTGATGGCATTTCCTTGCCCTGAACTAAATCCCACTTGCCCTTCATCACTTGCCCTTCATCTTCCAATTTTAAAATTTCATCTTCATATTTAAAAATTCGCCTTTTGCTGCCTTCATAAATTCCTCTAGCCCTAGAAATTCCATAAACTCTCCTGTGGAAATGTAGAAGTTGATGTTCAATGGAATACAAGACAATGACTTAGTTTTCCTGGTTAAACCTCAAGTCCAGAAATTTGACCAGAAACTAACTGTGACTTACCATTTCCAAACACTGATAAACTGTTGGATGCACCTATAACAATGTCATTTCTCATCTTGTTTAGGATGATGTCAGGAAAAATTATGTTTAATGTTTGTCTGTGTTGGTCATTCACAAGATAACCAAGCTTTCTATCACCTGTTAGCACTGCAAATTTAAAAAATTTTGTTGCACAGATCCTAATTTGATCTTTGAATCCTACTCAGGTGGGTCCACCTTGTTAATTACTTACGGCCTTTGCTTCAGGTACCAATGTCTCTTCCCTCCCCCCTAAGATAGCAACTCCATCTCCCCTCAACCGTGTGACCCCATTTACAAATCAAGGACCCACTCACTGATCACCTGGCAACCCTCCCACATGTCCACAATGCAGTACTAATCACCTCACCTGCCCCCCTCCCAACCACACACTGAAATTACCCTCCAGGACTCCCACATCTGTTAATCCCCCCACCCCCAACCACCAATCACAATGCCTCGCCTACCACCAATCACAGCTCCCAAATTCATTGACATTTGTTTTGAGCTTAATGGTTTTGGCTTTGTTTGAATTACATCAAAGTTCATTTGACATGGAATTATGGTTTGTTTAATTTACTGTGTTATCTTAAGGACAATGTAAAGGGAGTACAAATTTCAGTTCCTCATTCCAATGTGGTTATAGCAAAAGTATTTGCTATTCCTCAAATGCTATCAATACTATCTTAAAAGGGCACTTTCATTCAGAAGCACTGACAAAAGTCATTTTATAATGCATCTCGTTTACAATGCTATGTAATCTCAAACAGAAGAAAACTTCCTCTTAATGTGATGAAACTGACACTGAAGAGTGTGCCAAAGTAACTGAATGCTGGAGTTCCAAAAAATGTGCTTGCTTTAAAAAGAAATATTTAAAGAGAAAAGAATGGTTATTGCTATGAGTGGCAAAACTTTGCTGATGTAAGTTATAAAGAATAATGGAAGAAAGACTTGCATTTATAAGGCCTTTCATAATCTCTGGATGTCTCAGTGCTGTACGTCTGATTCACCTTTGTTCTACTGTGAGACTATTTAGAATGGTAAATAATCTCTTGATAGGCCTGTTAAGTGTTTTCAACATATATTATTGCTACCTATCCTGTTTATACAGGGGAGGCTACTCAATCCGCAATAGTGATCATAATAGCAACTTTATAAGGGGGTTTAGAAGTGAATTTCAATTGAGATTATTCAATTCATCATGTTTCCATTTTTGCATCCACAAGAGAATGTTATCAGTGCCAACCTGTGGCCCGCAAATCACTTTAACGTGGTTCAAATGCCCTTTACTACATTATTAACATGCATAAATTGCTTTTTCCATATGTATTCAGGGTGGGATGATTTCAAGAATTGATTAATCGTGTTGATTCAATTGGATATGTTTCAGGCACTTGTTCTTTATGAAAACAGCTGAAAGCCTCACAGATCAACATATCTGGTTTTCTGTGATTGCTCGTCCCCCAAGGAGTTCCTTCACCAGAGTTCAGCGAGTTTCTTGCTGTTTGTCTCTCCTGCTCTGTGCAATGCTGACCAACATCATGTTCTGGAACACAGCTGCTAATGAAAATGAACAGGAAGAGGAACTTGGTATATGTTAATGGTGAAAATGAAAATAAAATAACAGAAAATGTTGGAAATGCACAATGGACTCTGACCAGAAATGTTAACCTTGTCTTTTGTATGTTTATTAACTCATTATATATTTCCAGTAGGTCCTGTTTTCTTTTAACCTGTTTTCTTCTGAAGGTGATTCCTCTTGGTGATGTAAGAGTCCATCTTCCAGTGTCTACTAGTCATATGCAGGCTGTGGAAGGCATCAAATTGAAATGATCATGTTTATTCCTATTGTCCACAACAATGTATGCAGTAGGATTCACGCGTTCAAATTAGCTGTTTTATCCACTTACTAATCAAGAGGATATCTCTTTAAATGTAACATCTCAAGCAATGCACTGCTGAGATTAGTGTCTAATCCCTGACCAACAATCAGGTCTGGGTTCTTTGGACCTATTAATGCCAATGAGTAGTATTTTTTCGATTTTGAAGTATTCCATATTGGTTTGCAGTAGGCAGGAGTGTGCACAGGACTTTGCTGGCTTTTGGAGGAGTGCAGGCACATGCCCTTAATATTACCAGATGAACATGTGGACAGAAATCCATAACCTCACCAGATTATTTGGGTAGTTGGAAGGTTCCCATGCTTTCCATGACTCCTGCCAACAACCAGTGCTCCAACTACTGGATCCCCTGCAGCTCACGACTATTTTACACATTTCAGAGTAACATTCCTACTGGAATAGCAGCTAAACATTAATAAGTATATCGCTTCTTGAATCCAACCTCCTGACCCGGTGAAAAGGGTGCCACCTCTGCATTAAATTTACATTCCATATCCATCTGTATGCTGTCACGAAAAATATCTGGTAGGAAGGATTTATTACCTTCACAATTTGTTATTAGCTGAAATTAAGTGCAACATTGAAAGACAATGCAAATTATTTGCTGATAAAATATGGGAAACTAAAATTAAATTTTTAAATGAACATGAGGTGTGCAATGACAATTAACAGTTGTATTTAAATGACATTTTAAAAGTTGGCTATTGATCGCATTGAGTTTGATAAATGTCAGATAGCTCCATATTTATCCACTACAGATTTATTGCAAACACAAAGCACGGAAGTCATTCTGTCATAGATAAATTCTTTCATTGCATGGGACTTGAGGAATAAAAAGGGGAAAAGCCAGTAAGTGAGACTTTATTTATCAGGTTATATCTTTTTTTTATTGCAGATGGCAGTACTGTCACCTGGCGGGAGTTAATTATTGGGATTGAAAGTGCCTTAATTATTTTTCCTGTGAATCTTGTAATTGTGCAAGTTTTTCGCAATGTCTGCCCCAAACCAATTAAGACAAAGAAAATGTTAAAAAAGTCATGCTGTGCCGATAACACGTCAAGGTCTCAACGGACACCTGAGGACTTAATGATGGTGAGATCTCCTTTTTGTGTTTGTTCAGTATGACATATGATTGATCATAGATAGGTGTTGCGTTTTATAATGCTCCACATGCCCAGAAATAATACTTACTTCCTAAATTGCTGCAAAAAGTTATTTTTCCTTATTACAATTAAGTAATTAATAAATTTACATCTGCCTTTTAGATATTGTACAGAAGCTCTTTACTTCAGCTCTTTTCTGTACTTATAGTGATGTTTCAGCATTTTCACCTGGGGTAGCCTCTGCAATGACTGGAAAGTTTATTCTATCTCTGAAGGACCATCTTAAATATCTTAGAGAAAACGGTTATCAGTACTGCAACCAAAACACCAATAATCAATAGTACAGAACAATTTCAAAAATTACAAATTCTGATGACTTTATAGGTTGCCTGGGGACCAAAAGCAAACATTATAAAATACATTACTGACAGTTTATGTATACTAAACACAAAAGAGCTGCAGAAATCTCTTTGCTTGTCTGGTAGTATAAGATATGCATGAAATAACTGATGAATCTTGACTCTTGCAATGCCAATCTTCCCAGGGGTCAGGGCAGGGCAGTAACAGGGAAGTGGAAGAGAGGGCACAGAGGCAAAAATAGAGAGGGTGATGAAGGTGGTGACAAGGGGAGGATTTAAGGTACAAGAGACCATGAAATTAGGAAATAAGATAAAGGGGACGAAAAATGTTTTGACTGGTTATGACTTGTATGGAACAGATTTGGGCCGAGTAGAGAAGGCGGAAAAACCCTGGTTTCCATTGATATCTGTTTTATCCTTCAAGGAATTATAAGACACTGTGCTTCTTGCAGCTCATTAGTCCTATCTCTCAGCACCTCCCAACTACCACTTGCCACATCTCAGATAATCATTTGCTGCTGATTCACCTTACATTTTTTGTATTCTTCCTGCTTAGCTTACTGGTCATCCACAGTCCTTGATAGAAGTATGTGCTCTAATTGGTAAGGTCAGAGCCAATTCTCAGATGGTGGTGTACATAACTGACTCATAAAAATCGAAAACAGACAGTGCTGGTTGAAGGAAGGAAGACCGAGGCCTGGTTAATGTGGATCAGTACGTGGAATTACCATGTTGTGGCCATTACAGAGATTTGGCTGTTGCAAGGGCAGGATTGGCTGCTTGATGTTCCGGGGTTTAGATGGTAGCCAGGAAGGAGCTTAGAAGGGGACATGAAAAGGCCTTGGCGAGTAGGATTAAGGAAAACCCCAAGGTGTTCTACACATATGTGAAGAACAGGAGGACAACTAGGGTGAGGGTAGGACTGCTCAGGGATAAAGGTGGAAACGTGCCTGGAGGAGGTAGGGGAGGTCCTTAATGAATACTTTGCTTCATTGTTCACCAGGGAGAGGGACTTTGGCAAATGGGAGGTCAGTGTAGAACAGGTTAATGTGTTGGAGCATGTTGAGGTTAAGAAAGAGGCGGTGTTGAAGCTTCTGAAAGACATTAGGACAGATAAGTCCCTGGGGCCAGACAGGACATTCCCCAGGTTACTACGGGAAGTGAGGGAAGAGATTGCTGGGGCATCGACAATGATATTTATGTCCTCCCTAGCCGCAGGGAGTGGTACCAGAGGATTGGAGGATGGAAAATGTTGTTCCGTTGTTCAAGAAAGGTAATAGGGATAATCCTGGAAGTTATAGACCAGTGAGTCTTATGTCAGTGGTTGGCACACTGTTGGAGAGGATTCTTAGGGACAGGATTTATGAGCATTTGGAGAAGCATATTCTTATTATTGATAGTCAGCATGGCTTTGTGAGGGGCAGGTTGTGCCTCATGAGCCTAATTGAGTTTTTTGAGGAGGTGACAAAACAAATAGATGAAGGTAGAGTGGTGGATGTGGTGTATATGGACTTCAGTAAGGCGTTTGACAAGGTTCCCCATGGTAGGGTCATCCAGAATGAGGCATGGGATCCATGGAGACTTGGTTGTGTGGATTTGGAATTGGCTTGCTCACAGAAGGCAGAGGGTGGCAGTAGATGGAGAGTATTCTGCCTGGAGGTTGGTGACTAGTGTGTTCCACAGGATTCGGTTCTGGGACCCCTGCTCTTTGTGATTTTTATAAATGACTTGGATGAGGAATGGAGCGATGGGTTAGTAAGTTTTCAGATGACATGAAGCTTGTAGATGTTGAAAATTGTGTAGAAGGTTGACGTAGGTTACAACGGGGTATAGACATGATGCAGAGTTGGGCAGAGAAGTGGCAGATGGAGTTCAATTTGGAAAAGTGTGAAGAGGTGCATTTTGGAAGATGAACTTGAAGGCAGAATATGAGGTTAATGGCAGGATTCTTAGCAGTGTGGAGGAACAGAGAGATCTTGGGGTCGAAGTCCATAGATTCCTCAAAGTTCCAACACAAGTTGATACTGTGGTTAAGAAGACGTATGGTGTGCTGGCCTTCATTAGTCGGGGGATTGAGTTTAAGAGCTGCGAGGTAATGTTGCAGCTCTATAAGACTCTGGTTAGACCACACTTGGAGTATTGTGTTCAATTCTGGTCACCTCATTATAGGAAGGATGTGGAAGCTTTAGAGAGGATGCAGAGGAGATTTGCCAGGATGCTGCCTGGATTGGGGAGCTTGTCTTATGAGGATAGGTTGAGTTAGCTAGGGCTTTTCTCTTGGAGTGACGCAGGATGAGAGAGGACTTGATAGAGGTGTACAAGATTATGAGGAGCATAGATAGAGTGGACAGCTAGCACCTTTTCTCCAGGGCAGCAGTGGCCAGTACCAGAGGACATCAGTTTGAGGTCAGAGGAGGAAAGTTCAGGGGAGATGTCAGAGATAGGTTTTTTACACAGAGAGTGGTGGGTGCCTAAAACGCACTGCCAGGGGTGGTGTAGAGGCTGATACAATAGTGGCATTTAAAAGACTCTTAGATAGGCATATAGACGTAAGAAAAATGGAGGGTTATGGGCTGTGTAGGAGGAAAGAGTTAGGTTGATCATAGAGTAGGTTTATATAGGTTGGCACAACATTGTGGGCCGAAGGGTCTGTACTGTGCTCTACTGTTCTGTGTTCAAATGTTACATCCAATCTGTGGTGTTCAATATTGGCACAAGATTTCAAATGTGAAATATTGTTCTCTTCCAAACAATGATATTCCCCACCAAGGAAAGAACATTTATACTAAAAAAGCCATAAAAATTAATCTGCGAGTTACATCCCCATGGGTTTAACTCATCTTTTTTTAATACTTAGGACATCAAAAGGATTGCTAGATGTTTGCCAAGAAAATTGAAAGATTCCATGCCGTCATTGGAAGAAGATATTAGAAATACAGATGATATGAATAAATTGTTGGCACTAATAGCAGACATTGTTCAGCACTATAATGAAATTGAAGACTCTGAGACTAAAGGGACTGCTGTTCCAGATAGAGGTCAGTATATATGTTTATCTTTTGCAAACACAAGTAGGCCATTTAAAACAGCAATAATGAAGCACTTAATCACACAAAGGGTGATGAAGATGTGGAACACCCATGGCCAAAAATGTTATTAAGGCAAAGACAACAAAACTGCTGCTTGTAAGGTGCAAGTATTAAAGATGTAGATCCAAGGCAGGTTGGGAGACGAGATCTATTTAACCATGATTTAATTGACTGTGGCCGACAGTCTGGAGGGATTTAAAATCCTACTCCCATTCTGATGTTCCAGGTGCAACTTCTGCTTCCCTTTGTTGGGTTAGTAGGAACAAGGAATTCTTCTTTTGGCCCCTTAAGAAATGTTTAAGTCTCATGGGCTGCATGGTGGTGCAGCAGTTTCTGCTGCTGCCTCACAGCTCCAGGGACCCAGGTTTGATCCTCACTATCAGTGTTGTCTGTGTGGTTTGCACCTTCTTCCTGTGATTACATAGGTTTCTGCTGTTCGCTCCCGTTTCCTCCCACGTTCTAAAGAAATGCTGGTAGATTTATTGGCCACTGTAAGCTGCATAGATAAGTGACAAAAGAAGCCTATGAGAGGGAATAAATTGCAAGGCTGCAAGGAAAATAAAGAGAAGTGGGATGAAACTGATTGAGTAATTCTCTTGGAATCTGGCATAGATCTTATGGGCTGAATGGTCTTCTTGTGCATCTAACTAAGTAATAGCCTTCCTCAAATGCACATGTGCCAGTGAGAAACTCAGCAACACCTTCCAGATTTGAAGGTCAGCATCTGTTTAAATACATGCCATCTGTTTCAGGCAGGAAAAGCATTGATTCTGTGTTAATGAGACCTGGGAGTTGGCCATTGTTGCAGGTGGAAGGAAACCTAACCAAAAACAGAAGGTGGAACCCCACCTAAATCCACACTCCCCTCCCCTACACCATTATCTTAACACCTGGAAATACTCAGCTGATCAGGTAACATCTGTGCAGGGGAGTGCAGGGTTAACATTTCATGTTGATGAGTTTTTATCAGAACTGGCATGAATTATGAAAGCACGGCTATCCTGAATTGGAGCTGACACTTTTGCTCTCAGTACAAGATGCCATGCATCAGACATTTGGCATGGAGTGATATCATCTGTGGTGCATTGCATGTCTGGAACATTTGCAGCTGAAATTGGGTCACACTTCCTGCTTTTGTGATCTGGTTGGTTTTCACAGACGGCCACATTTTCACTACTTTCCGTTCATTGCAGCTGTGCTATTTATATGCACATTCAGCTGACTGAACTTGCATAATGGCTGTACTGCACTTGAGGACTCTCAGTGGACTGGGAGACTTTGACAGTTTGTCAACTTGTTTTGAGTGAAATTCACTGCTATTTGCCCATTTATGAACACTTTACCACAGGGGCTGCTGTGGTGATCCTACTTGCTGTGCTGCAAAGCTGGAGCTTATGGTATAGGCATTGGAGGCAGAGTAGATATGCCAGCCCACTACAGAGGAGAAGGGTAAAGAAGGGCTCATGTCCATCAACTCCATTGCCCAAGAGCTGGCCGCCTTCTATGCAGTGCCCAGCTCCACCTAGAGGTTGATGAAAGGCTGCGTCCTTTCATTGTAATGACCTAGATGACCCTAATGGAAGACTACAAGCAGCTGTGGACCTGTAGGCAGGTAGCTGGGCTGAGGGGCTACAGTCTGGAGTCGATGGGTGTGGGCAGATGTGAGGCTATAGCCAGAGAACTAGTCCTGGGAAAAGAGATGCTGGCATCCTGAGAAGGGACAGCATTGCCACTGGGACTCATCATAGACAGGGCATCAAACAGATGTAATTGTGTATTTGCTATAGCCCAGACTATACAGCTGGCATCAAGTCCTCCTGAGCTAGGTCAACTGGGTCAACACAGATGATCATCTCCCACATGATAGGTATGTTAGTTTGCAGGATTGCAGGTACACTAATAACATTTAAAAGACACTTGGACAGGTATGTGGATAGGAAAGGTTCAGAGGGATGTGGGCCAAATGCAGGCAGATGGGACTAGCTTGGATTGGTACTTTGGTGGGCATGGACCAGTTGGGTCAAAGGGTGCGTTTCCATTCTGTGTGCCTCTATGAAAGCAGCCTGGTGCCAGGTGGCATCTCTCTGTGCTTGAAAAACAGCAATTTGTTTCTGGGAAGCATAAGCAGAGCTTTGAGACCACATTGAGGCACAAAGACTTCGGATGTCCTCCACCTATGGCTCAATGAAAGCGGAAACCTTCTCCATCAGCTGCTATACTGTGGGACTGTCGGCACCACCTGGCTCTGCAGTTTCTCCACTTCTAGACTGAAAAGGATGGATTCAAATCTCCACATAACACCCCGTGAGGACTGGAGGTGGACTCTCCTATGTTTCTTGATATTTCTTACAGTTTGTCAGCCAGTTTGAACAACTTATGAAGCATTTCCATAGAACCATAGAACAATACAGCACAATACAGGCCTTTCGGCCCACCATGTTGTGCCAACCTTCAAACCACACCTAAGACTATCTAACCCCTTCCTCCCACATATCCCTCTGTCTTAAATTCCTCCATATGCTTATCTAACAATCTCTTGAACTTGACCAACGTATCAGCCTCCACCACCACCCCAGGCAGCGCATTCCATGCACCAACCACTCTCTGGGTGAAAAACCTCCCTTTGACATCTCCCTTGAACTTCCCACCCATTACCTTAAAGCCATGTCCTCTTGTTTTGAGCATTAGTGCCCTGGGAAAGAGGCGCTGGCTGTCCACTCTATCTATTCCTCTGAATACCTTGTATACCTCTATCATGTCTCCCCTCATCCTCCTCCTCTCCAATGAGTAAAGCCCTAGCTCCTTTAGTCTCTCCTCATAATCCATACTCTCTAATCCAGGCAGCATCCTGGTAAATCTCCTCTGCACCCTTTCCAATGCCTCCACATCCTTCCTATAAAGAGGCGACCAGAATTGGACACAGTACTCTAATTGTGGCCTAACCAGAGTTTTGTAAAGCTGCATCATTATTTCGCGGCTCTTAAATTCGATCCCACGACTTATGAAAGCTAACATCCCATAAGCTTTCTTAACTACCCTATCTACCATATGCTCGTGAAGGCGTTTTCCTGTGTATTTCCCTTTATTGTAATCCTCACCAGAGTACAATGGAGTAGAACTGATGTACAACTTCTTCCCTGCAGACCTGGCACACACCTTCCCTATCCCATGACCTTAATCGTGCTAGGTGTTTTTCCATGCGAAATAGGTCCCTGGAACCTCGCCTCTTCAAACACATGGTGCCAATATCTGAGATGGTTCTTGGTGGTATCAGCTGTATGTTGCTTCCCCCCCTCCTCCTCCAGCACAGCGCAGAGGCTGGGTGGTCAAAATCTGCTAACACTTGCAATAATAAAGAGCATGGTGACGGTTTGAAGGGAATTCCTCAGCACATATCCAGATATGCAGAACATTCATTGTTAAAATGGGAGGAGACATGTTAACAGTTCTGTTGGTACTGCACACCTTACATATCTGTGACACCTTCAGCGACAGAAGTGATAATGACCTGTGTCATCCCAGTGCCCACAAGCAGTGGCTTCGTCCTGCCTGGACCCTTTGGAACTGGAAAGGCCCCCATTCAGTTTGTTGGGACAGATGCCTGTTGAGAGGAAAGTTGATACTGAAGAAATATAGGACATGATTCTCATCATTAAGTTGATGTGATTGAGTTTGTGATGTTTGCTTTGAGCTGTTGAGAAAGTAAGTGGAACTTTCCTCCCCAAAGGGTGGTGGAAGCAATGTTTTTACAGCAGAAGCAAGGGGTAAAAAATTACCAGAGTAGAAGGATATATGGACTTGAGATTAAAATGAGCTCATCTGGGTTCTTTATTAGATTTGAGGGGCTGAATGGCTTATTCCTTCTGTTAATTCATATGCTTGTTTGTTTGTAAGAGGGCAACTGTAGAGCTGGGTACCATAACCAGGAAAATGGAAAGGTGCCATGCCATCTCTGGAAGAAGATATTAGAAATCCGGATGACATGAATAAATTGTTGGCATTAATAGCAGATATTATTCAGCACTATAATGAAATTGAAGATGCTGAGACCCACAAGACTGCTAAGTTCCATAGCGGGATTGATGTCTGTATTTGTGGGGTGTGTCCATCTTGTTTGACTTGAGGGAATATAAGTATCTATTTCAAGGCTACATTTGTGAGCTACATATTCACAATAATAATGTGCAATTCCTTGTCTTTAATATGGTGGACATGTCCCTTCCCCAGCACAGATCTCTTGCATCTATTTTATTAGAGAACAGTGATAAATGTACTTCCAGCAGTGACATGCCTTAGTAGAGAGATTCTCCTTAAGATCTAGACTCCTGACATAAATTGATGCATATTTGGTGTGCAGTTTTGAGCTACTAAGCAACATGAACCATACATCACCAATGGAAAGGAAGTTTTATAAATGATCATTTTAAAAATAATTTCAATGAAATACCATGTCCAATGAACACCAGAATGATAGCATGAGTTAACCCACATACCTCAGAATTTTTGAAAACATATAGAAATATTTTCATTGTAAGTGAAAGCAAGAGTCATTGAAGGAGCATGTAAGACACATATCCCCTGAATAATGGAAATGGTTGTGTTTTCAGAAAATGATTCTTCTGCCAGCTCTAGTCCTGAAGAAAATGAGGATAATGATTCAACAGCCAGCAGTCCTGAAGAAAATGAAAACAATTCTGCCAAACGAAAGGACCAAATCATGCAACACTTCTTTCACTACGTGAATCTTTTGCTTCAATTTGTGGAAACTGAACTGCAAGAGATGGATTTGAAAAAATTTCAGAACCCCTACACTCAGATTCATGCTACAGATCAAGTGCAGAAGATGATACAGTTTATCAAAGCTGCAGTTCAGGTTGACCACGATGATGATGCTGATGACGACAATAGTACTAAAGGGTAGAGTTTACCTTTTCAAGTACTTAATGAACTACGCTTGTAGTTCAAAGCAATTTTCAAAAGTAATGATGAATGTTTAGTGATTCTGAATAATTGGTTTGTTAGTAATGTAAATTGTAGGACTTGTATGTCAGCATTTGAGATTTAAAGTAAATCTGATTTCCATAACCCTTGAGTCAAAAATCTACTTTTGTAAACTGTAATTGCAATTTATATTAATTCCCTTGTTTGTTCATTCCATTTACAAGTAGTTTGTTAACTGTTGAACAGGGAAGATGTGCCTGGAGGTGAAAAGAAAACCTTTCATTTGGAAGGACTCCCTTGGTGGTTTGTTTACATTGGCTGGTTCCTGGTGTTTATCACAAGTGGTGTCTCTGCATTTTTTACCGTGCTCTATAGTTTTGACTTTGGCAGAGAACAATCCATTCGGTGGCTTGTGTCCATGATCATCAGCTTCCTCGAAAGTATTTTCATCATACAGCCAGTGAAGGTAATGGCAGAATTCACAAATGAAGGAAACTAAACCAGTTAATGTACTGAATGTTGAAAATAGGC
This sequence comes from Pristis pectinata, assembly GCF_009764475.1. NCBI lineage: Eukaryota > Metazoa > Chordata > Chondrichthyes > Rhinopristiformes > Pristidae > Pristis > Pristis pectinata. The sequence goes on from NC_067417.1 coordinate 21,701,776, forward strand.
AGAATCACAGTGCTTTTGGAGCTATTTGAACAGCTCACAAATATTACCCAATTCAGTGAGGTTTGCTGGTGAATGGGATTAGAATAAGTTCCCTCTGTATTTTTTTGCAGATGTATAGAGCCTTATGAATGATTGGAGGCTGTCTATCTATGAGCTGCAGGCTTTAAAGCATTGTTTCTGCCGTTAAAGCTGGTCAGAATTTTTGTTTGCCAAAATTCTGCTAAGCCCGATTAGATGGTGGCTGTGGGAGGATGAGCAGAGTTGTAGTTATTGATGGTGAAAGCCAAAAGATAATTCACCCTGGAAACTTTTCCTTGCCTGTACCCTGTTATACTGGAAATGTAAAGGGATTTAGAAGCAGTAAAATGCAATATAATTGCCAGAGGGCACTGGCAGTTAGAATTGAAGAGTGCTTATAAAAGGATTGCCATGTTTTGTCAAGCATTGGGCTTTTTTCTTTGCTCTGAGGGTATGTGTGCCTTTTGATCACTACAGTGATATCCACAGTGTACAAGCATTTTTGTGGTATGATTCATTCAAATAAACATCCGTATTAGAAACAGAAGTGGGCCATTAAGCCCCTTGAGCCAGCTCTGCCTTTAATAAGATCAGTTCTTCTGGCTAATGCTATGATTCTATAACTGATTATCCTTTCTATAGTTGTTGCAGAGGTCTACAGGGAATGGTGTGGA